>NC_091987.1:84753937-85426844 GCF_044704955.1 Pristiophorus japonicus | reverse complement strand
CCCTAGAAATAGAATGGTACACCAGTATCCAGAATAAAATTAGAGCAAGGCATCAGTGTCCAGAATGACACACAAAGTCACAGCCTCTCTGATACAGCAAATAATAGACAGGAGAAAACCCAAACAACTAAAAAGAGGAAGCTAGAACAGAAGGTATATTACCCATATTAACCCAGCCCCACATCTAATCTAAAAACAGAGCATTGCATCAGTGTCCAGAATGATACACAAAGGCACAGCGGTCTAGACACAATAAACAGGGGGCATCAGAGAATCCAATTTACCAAAAAGAAACTAGAACCTAAAGGATCATACTGTTAATCAACATAATTCAAAATAATGAAAATAACTAAAGAGGATAAATCAAGCGACAATGACAAGAAAGGCTGAGTAGTAAACTCCGGAAAGTGTGAACCGATCAAAAGTGGCAGAAAGGAATGCAACATTCCAAAGGGGCGTTACCCCACTGTCCGAAACACCAACAACAACCTCAAAAAACACTAACAGTTTTGTCAAGTACAGTTTCCCCTTCATAAATCCGTGTTGATTCTGCCCAATCCTGTTATTATTTGCGAAGTCCCCTGTTACCACGTGCTTAATAATCGATTCTAGCATTATCTCTACCACTGATTTCATGGCTACCGGTACAGCACGGCTTAGATAAAGAGTAAATCTCACTCCATCCTGTCCCAAACAATACCAGGGTTGATACAGAGTAAATCTCAGTCTACAGTATCCCAAACACTCCCAGGGCATGTACAGCATGGGTTACATACAGAGTAAAGCTCCCTCTACACAGTCCATCAAACACTCCCCGGGCAGGTACAGTATGGGTGAGATACAGAGTAAAGCTCCCTCTACACAGTCCCATCAAACACTCCCCGGGCAGGTACAGTATGGGTGAGATACAGAGTAAAGCTCCCTCTACACAGTCCCATCAAACACTTCCCGGGCAGCTACAGTACAGGTTAGACACAGAGTATATCTTCCTCTACCTTGCCTCAAATACTCCTAGGGCACGTACAACACGGGTCAGATACAGAGAAATCTCCACCCATGACTAGACCACACCCACTGATTGCTTAACCAGAAGGCAATGCCGGTCAGCGAGCACAGGGTGATGGGTTAGCTGGACTTGTTGCGAGTTAGGGCATGGGCAGCCGAGTTGTGGATCAACTCGAGTTTATGTCGGGTAGAATGTGGGAGGAGTGCGTTGGAATAGTCATGTCCAGAGATGACAAAGGCATGGATGAGGGCTTCAGCAGAGGATGAGTGTAAATGGGCGATGTTTCAGAGGTGGAATAAGCAATCTTAGTTATGCTGCGGATAGGATATGTGGTCAAAAACTTATGTCGGGGTCAAGTATGACACCAAGGTTGCGAACAGTCTGCTTGAGCATCAGACAGAAGTTGGGGAGAGGGATGGAGTCGGTGGCTAAGGAACGGAGTTTGTGACAATGATAATTACAAATATTAAAATATTTCACAGGCTATCACATGCAAAATGTGTGGGTGAGTTTTTTTTAATTAAATCGGTTCCAAAAACGGGTTAACAGATACAGAAAGTAACGGATTTCAAATATTATGCAAGACAGTCCAATAAAGGGGTGGTTCAAAGGATTTCAGCTGAGTTTACAGTGAGACATTGCAGTTAAGTCTACTACAACCACAAGTCATGTATTCAAACGGAACAAGTTTGAGGTTTGATATGATAGAAGGCGAACTAGGTGAGAAGTGATGTAAGTTAGAGTAAGAAAAAGCACTAAAATGGAACAGTCGGTAACAGAAAATCAATTACTCTCCTCTGATCACGGAGAAACATAGAAAATAGGTGCAGGAGTAGGCCATTCGGCCCTTCGAGCCTGCACCACCATTCAATAAGATCATGGCTGATCCTTCACCTCAGTACCCCTTTCCTGCTTTCTCTCCATACCCCTTGATCTCTTTCGCTGTAAGGGCCATATCTAACTCCCTCTTGAATATATCCAATGAACTGGCATCAACAACTCTCTGCGGCAGAGAATTCCACAGGTTAACAACTCTGAGTGAAGAATTTTCTCTTCAGCTCAGTCCTAAATGGATTACTCCTTATCCTTATACTGTGTCCTCTGGTCCTGGATTTCCAAAACATTGGGAATATTCTTCCTGCATCTAACCTGTTCAGTCCCATCAGAACTTTATATGTTTCTATGAGATCCCCTCTCATCCTTCTAAACTCCAGTGAATACTCGAGTGGCTCAGTTGATCCAGTCTTTCCCAATATGTCAGTCCTGCCATTCCGGGAATCAGTCTGGTGAACCTTTGCTGCACTCCCTCAAAATAACAAGAACGTCCTTCCTCAGATTAGGAGACTAAAACTGAACACAATATTCCAGGTGAGGCCTCTCCAAGGCCCTGTACAACTGCAGTAAGACCTCCCTGCTCCTATACTCAAATCCCCTAGCTATGATGGCCAACATACCATTTGCTTCTTCACCGCCTGCTGTACCTGCATGCCAACTTTCAACGACTATTGTACCATGACACCCAGGTCTCGTTGCACCTCCTCTTTTCCTAATCTGCCGCCATTCAGATAATATTCTGCCTTCATGTTTTTGCCACCAAAGTGGATAACCTCACATTTACCCACATTATACTGCATCTGCATGCATTTGTCCAAACACCTAACCTGTCCAAGTCACCCTGCAGCATCTTAGCATCCTCCTCACAGCTCACACCGCCACCCAGTTTAGTGTCATCTGCAAACTTGGAGATAATACACAAATTCATTCATCTACATCATTGCTGTATATTGTAAATAGCTGGGGTCCCAGCACTGAGCCCTGCGGCACCCCACTAGTCACTGCCTGCCATTCTGAAAAGGACCCGTTAATCCTGACTCTCTGCTTCCTTCTGCCAACTAGTTCTCTATCCATGTCAGTACATTACCCCCAATACCATGTGCTTTAATTTTGCACACAAGTGTCTTGTGTGGGACATTGTCAAAAGCCCTTTGAAAGTCCAAATACACCACATCCACTGGTTCTCCCTTGTCCACTCTACTGGAAACATCCTCAAAAAATTCTAGAAGATTTGTCAAGCATGATTTCCCTTTCACACATCCATGCTGACTTGGACTGATCCTGTCACTGCTTTCCAAATGTGCTGCTATTTCATCTGTAATAATTGATTGCAACATTTTCCTCACTATTGAGGTCAGGTTAACCTGTCCGTAATTATTCGTTTTCTCTCTCCCTCCTTTTTTAAAAAGTGGTGTTATATTAGCTACCCTCCAGTCCATAGGAACTGATCCAGAGTCCATAGACTGTTGGAAAATAGTCACCAATGCATCCACCATTTCTATGGCCACTTCCTTAAGTACTCTGGGAAACAGACTATCACGCCACAGGGATTTATCGGCCTTCAATCCCATCAATTTCCCTAACACAATTTCCCGCCTAATAAGGATTTCCTTCAGTTCCTCCTTCTCACTAGATCCTCTGTCCCCTAGTATTTCCAGAAGGTTATTTGTGTCTTCCTTCATGAAGACAGAACCAAAGTATTTGTTCAACTGGTCTGCAATTTCTTTGTTCCCCATTATAAATTCACCTGAATCTGACTGCAAGGGACCTACGTTTGTCTTCACTAATCTTTTTCTCTTCACATATCTATAGAAGCGCTTGCTGTCAGTTTTTATGTTCCTAGCAAGCTAACTCTCATACTCTATTTTCCCCCTCCTAATTAAACACTTTGTCCTCCTCTACTGGATTCTAAATTTCACCCAGTCCTCAGGTTTGATGCTTTTTCTGGCCAATTTATATGCCTCTTCCTTGGATTTAACACTATCCTTAATTTCCCTTGTTAGCCACGGTTGAGCCACCTTCTCCGTTTTGTTTTTACTCCAGACAGGGATGTACAATTGTTGAAGTTCATCCATGTGCTCTTTAAATGTTGCCATTGCCAATCCACCATCAACCCTTTAAGTATCATTCGCCACTCTATTCTAGCCAATTCACGTCTTATACCATCGAAGTTACATTTCCTTAAGTTCAAGACCCTAGTCTCTGAATTAACTGTGTCACTCTCCATCTTGATAAAGAATTCTGCCATATTATGGTCACTCTTCCCCAAGGGGTCTCGCACAACAAGATTGCTAATTAGTCCTTTCTCATTACACATCATCCAGTCTAGGATGGCCAGCCCTCTAGTTGTTTCCTCGACATATTGGTCTAGAAATACACTCCAGGAAATCTTCCTTCACCATATTGCTACCAATTTGGTTAGCTCCATTTATATGTAGATTAAAGCCGCCCATGATAACTGCTGTACCATTATTGCATGCATCTCTAATTTCTTGTTTGATGCTGTCCACGACCCCACTGTTTGGTGGTCTGTACACAACTCCCACTAGCGTTTTCTGCCCTTTGGTATACCGCAGCTCCACCCATACAGATTCCACATCATCCATATCCTTCCCTACTATTGTGTTAATTTCCTCTTTAACCAGCAAAGCTACCCCACCTCCTTTTCCTTTCTATCTATCCTTCCTGAATGCTGATTACTCATGAGTTCTCAGCTTTGGTCACCCTGGAGCCATGTCTCCGTGATGCCAATTATATCATATTTGTTAATTGCTGCCTGCGCAGTTAATTCGTCCACCTAATTACGAATACACCTCGCATTGAGGCGCAGAGCCTTCAGGCTTGTCTTTTTAACACCCTTTGCCCCTTTAGAATTTGGCTGTAATGTGGCCCTTTTTCATTTTTGACTTGGGTTTTGCTGCCCTCCGCTTTTACTTTTCTTATTTCTATCTTTTGCTTCAAATATTCGACACACTGTGTTTGAAACAAAGCTGATTTATTCAACATTTATAGACAATATTAATCTCCAGCTCACATATAGGGGTTATTAAGATCATCAGGAACAAACAATAACTGCCAGAATGAGCATGGTTCTGTGCCCAATGCAATCACAGTAAATCCTGTTCCAGTCACAAATGCAGGATGTCAATGGCGGGGCTTTTGTCCAGCATGCACGACGGGCGAGAATGTGCCGCACCCAGACTACAGGAGCTCATTGCGCAGGGGCGGGTCCTGCCTGGGGTTTGAGCATGCGCGGTCCGTGTAATGGCGGAAGAGCCACGTGTAGTATAGGCTGCTCAGAATTGTCATTTTCAGCGGGTCGGAGGGGAGCAATGGACCAGCGGGGAGCCGGGGAGGCTTTATAAACAACCGGTGCCCGCCGCAAGCCCGGAATAATAACCGGAATATCGACGGTTGCAGCTTCGGGGCTTTCTCCCGGTCACAGGCCAGGCTAACGGCAGCCATCTTCGTGCAGGAAGGCAGGTTCAGTGCTCAGCCATCTTGATTCAGTGAGTAGCACAGCGCATGCGCGGCCATCTTGGTGCAGGAACAAAGTGAATGATGTCAGTGTCTGTTTCCAACCGGGTCCTAGTGCGGAAAGCAATGTATCAGATAATTTATTCTCACTCCCCACATCTCGGATTTCTCACCATCTCCCCGAAAGGCGTTGCTCAGTTCTGAGTTTATGTTCACACAATTACATAAGAATATGAGAAATAGGAGCAGGAGTAGGTCATTTGACCCCCCGAGCCTGCTCGCCATTCAATAAGATCATGGCTGGTCTGATCATGGACTCAGCTCCACTTCCCTGCCCGCTTCCCATAACCCTTTACTCCCTTATCACTCAAAAATCTGTCTATCTCCGCCTTAAATATATTCAATGACCCAGCCTCCACAGCTCTCAGGGCAGAGAATTCCACAGATTTACAACTCTCTGAAAGAAGAAATTCCTCCTCATCTCAGTTTTAAATGGCCGGCATCCACCTTGTCGAGCCCCCTCATTATCATTAAGTTTCAATAAGATCACCTCTCATTCTTCTGAACTCCAATGTGTATAGGACCAGCCTACTCAACCTATCCTCATATCATCTCCTGAATCAACCTAGCGAACCTTCTCTGAACTGCCTCCAATGCAAGTATATCCTTCCTTAAATACGGAGACCAAAACTGTACGCAGTACTCCAGGTCTCAAGGTCTCACCCACACCCTGTACAGTTGTAGTAGGACTTCTCTGCTTTTATACTCTATCCCCCTTGCAAGATAGGCCAATATTCCATTTGCCTTCTTGATTACTTGCTGTACCTGCACAATAATTTTTTGTGTTTCATGCACAAGGACCCCCAGGTCTCTCTGTAATGCAGCTCTTTGCAATTTTTTTCTATTTAAATTATAATTTGCTTTTCTATTATTTCTGCCAAAGTGGATAACCTCACATTTTACCACGTTATACTGCATCTGCCAAATGTTTGCCCACTCACTTAACCTGTCTACATCCCTTTGCTGATTTTTTGTGTTCTCGCAATTTTTGTATCAACAGCAAACTTGGTCCCTTCATCCAGGTCATTAATATAGATTGTAAATAGTTGAGGATCCAGCACCGATCCCTGCGGCACTCCACTAGTCATATTTGCCAACTGGAAAATGACCCATTTATCCCGACTCTCTGTTTTCTATTTAGCCAATCCTCTATCCATGCCATAACATATTACCCCCAACCCTGTGAGCTTTTATCTTATGCAGTAATCTCTTAGGTGGCACCTTATCGAATGCCTTCTGGAAATCCAAATACACCACATAGATGTTAGGCTAACTGGTCTATAGTATAGTGTCCTGCTTTATGTTTCCCTGCACCTATTTTCTATGTTTCTATAATGTTCCCAATGTTGGGGAAGTCCAGAACCAGGGGTCACAGTCTGAGGATAAGGGGTAAGCCATTTAGGACCGAGATGAGGAGAAACTTCTTCACCCAGAGAGTGGTGAACCTGTGGAATTCTCTACCACAGAAAGTAGTTGAGGCCAATTCACTAAATATATTCAAAAGGGAGTTAGATGAAGTCCTTACTACTCGGGGGATCAAGGGTTATGGCGAGAAAGCAGGAAGGGGGTACTGAAGTTTCATGTTCAGCCATGAACTCATTGAATGGCGGTGCAGGCTAGAAGGGCTGAATGGCCTACTCCTGCACCTATTTTCTATGTTTCTATGTTTCTATCCACTGCTTCCCCCTTATCCACCTGCTTATTACATCCTCAAAGAACTCCAGCGAATTTATCAAACATGATTTCCCTTTCATAAAACCATGCTGAATCTGCTTGATTGAATCATGCTTTTCCAAATATCCTGCTACTGCTTCCTTAATAATGGACTCCAGCATTTTCCCAACGATAGATGTTAGGCTAACTGGTCTATAGTATAGTGTCCTGCTTTTTGTCTGCCTCCTTTTTCAAATAGGGGCGTTACATTTGCGGTTTTCCAATCTGTTGGAACCGCCCCAGAATCCAGGGAATTTTGGTAGATTACAACCAATGCATCCACTATCTCTGCAGCCACTTCTCTTAAGACCCTAGGATGCAAGCCATCACCAAGGGACTTGTCCGCCTTTAATCCCATTATTTTATCTAATACTACGTTATTAGTGATAGTGATTGTATTACGTTCCTCCCTACCTACAGCCCCTTGATTATCCACTATTGGGATGTTTTTAGTGTCTTCTACTATGAAGGACTCTTACTATCTGTTTTTATATTTTGTTCTAGTTTACTTTCATAATCTATCTTCCCTCTTAATCATTTTTTTTAGTCGTACTCTGCTGGCTTTTAAAAATTCCCAATCCTCTAGCCTCCCACTAGTCTTGGCCATGTTGTATGCCTGTGTTTTCAATTTGATACCGTCCCTTATTTCATTAGTTAGCCACGGATGGTTATCCCTTCTCTTACAGTCTTTCCTTCTCATTGAGATATATTTTTGTTGTAGGTTATGAAATATCTCCTTAACTATCTACCACTGCTCATCAACCGTCCCATTCTTTAGTCTATTTTCCCAGTCCACTTTAGCCAACTCTGCCCTCATACCATTGTAGTCTCCTTTATTTAAGCTTCGGACCCTGGTTTGAGAACCAACTTTCTTACCCTCCAACTGAATTTGAAATTCAACCATATTATGGTCACTCATTCCTAGAGGATCTTTTACTACGAGATCATTTATTAATCCTGCCTCATTACACAGTATTAGATCTAAGATAGTCTGCTCCCTGGTTGGTTCCGCAACGTACTGTTCAAAGAAACTATCCCGGATACACTCTATGGACTCCTCCTCAAGGCTCCCCAGGCCAATTTGCTTTGTCCAATCAACATGAGGTTTAAAATCACCCGTAATTATTGCCGTTCCTTTATTACAAACCTCCATTATTTCTTGATTTATACTCCGTCCAACAGTGTAGCTACTGTTAGGGTGCCTATAGACTATGCCCACCAGTGATTTTTTCCCTTTATTATTCCTTATCTCCACCCAAACTGATTCAATATCTTGATCCTCTGAGCAAATATCGTTTCTCACTAACGCACTGATCCCATCCGTTATCAACAGCGCTACCCCACCTCCTTTTCCTTTCTGCCTGTCCTTCCGAATTGTCAAATACCCCTGAATATTCAGTTCCCAGTCCTGGTCACTTTGCAACCATGTCTCTGTAACGGCTATCTGATCATACCCATTTGTATCTATTTGTGCCGTCAACTCATCTATTTTGTTACGAATGTTATGTGCATTTAGACAAAGATCTTTTAAATTTGTTTTTTTACACTTTTTTCCTGCTTTTTTACTCTGTCCTTCAAACTCACTTTCTACATTTTTGCTTTCTAATTCTAGCTTTACTTCCCTTCCTCCTGAATCTATTTTCAGGTTCCCATCCCCCTGCCAAACTAGTTTAAACCCTTCCTAGCACTAGCAAACCCACCCGCGAGGATATTGGTCCCGGCTCTGTTGAGGTGCAACCCGTCCGGCTTATACAGTGCCACCTCCCCCAGAAGTGGTCCCAATGCGTCAGGAATCTAAACCCCTCCCACCTGCACCATCTCTCCAGCCACGCAGTCATCTGCTCTATCCTCCTATTTCTGTGCTCACTAGCTCGTGGCACCGGGACTAATTTTAAATATCACCCGAGACCCTGCCTCTGTTTATATTACACTAGACCCTGTCCCTGTTTGTATTACATTAGACAGTACTTTCTTTAGAAATAGAAGTATAGAGTACAAAAGTGTGGATATTATGATGAACCTGTACAAAGCACTGGTTCGGCCTCAACCTGAGTATTATGCCCAATTGTGGGCAACGCACTTTAGGAATAATGTGAAGGCCTTAGAGAGGGTGCAGAAAAGATTTACGAGAATGATTCCAGGGATGAGGGACTTCAGTTACCTGGACTGGAGAAGCTGGGGTTGCAAGGGGGATAGAGTATAAAAGCAGAGAAGTTCTGCTACAACTGTACAGGATATTGATGAGGCCACATCTGGAGTACTGCATACAGTTTTGGTCTCCGTATTTAAGGAAGGATATACTTTCACATTGGAGGCAGTTCAGAGAAGGTTCACCAGGTTGATTCCTGAGATGAGGGGGTTGACTTATGAAGAAAGGTTGAGTAATTTGGGTCTCTGCACATTGCAGTTCAGAAGAATGAGATGTGATTGTATTGAAACATAAAAGATACTGAGGGGGCTTGACAAGGTGGATGCAGAGAGGATGTTTCCACTCATAGGGGAATCTAGAACCAAGGGGCATAGTTTCAGAATAAGGAGTCGCCCATTTAAAACTGAGATGAGGCGGAATTTCTTCTCTTGAGGGTTGTAAATCTGTAGAATTCTCTGCCCCAGAGAGCTGTGGAGGCTGGGTCATTGAATATATTTAAGGCGGAGATAGACAGATATTTGAGCGATAAAGGAATAAAGGTTTATGGGGAGTGGGAGGAAAGTGGAGCTGAGCCCATGATCAGATCAGCCATGATCGTATTGAATGGCGGAGCAGGCTCGAGGGGCCAAATAGTCTACTCCCGCTCTTATTTCTTATGTTCTCCTTAGAGCAGGGAAGATTGAGAGGAGATTTTATAGAGGTGTTCAAAATTAAGAGGGGTCTTGCCAGAGTGGATAGAGAGATACTATTCCCATTGGCAGAAGGGTCGAGAACCAGAGGACACAGATTTAAGATGATTGGCAAAAGAACCAAAGGCAACACAAGAAAAAAGCTTTTTGCGTAGTGAGTGGTTAATATCTGGAATGCACGGCCTGAAAGGGTGGTGGAGGCAGACTCAATCACGGCTTTCAAAAGGGAGTTGGATAAGTTCCTGAAAGAAAAACATTTGCAGGGCTGTGGGGTAAGGGCGGGGCAGTGGGACTAGCTGAGGTGCTCTTGCAGAGAGCTGGCACGGGCTCGATGGGCCGAACGGTCTTCTGTGCTGTAACCATTCTCTGATTCGATGGTTCTAACTCTATCAGCATAAGCCTCTATTCCCTTCTCCCTCACAGGCTGATCTGAAGTGCATCGATACTGGAAACACAGAGCGACCAATCCAGAGCCGCTCTGTATCAGGGTGGGCACTGGATGCGGAAGTCGCTCCCTGGCCTCCTGTGTGGGTCTGTTTGTTGCATCAGTTTGTGCTGGAGTGGAGAGGGGGGGGGGTGGGGAGAAACTGCTGGGTTTCACCCCCAGTACCTCTGAGCCCAGTCGGGCCCAACAATTTCCGATGAGAGACTGTCAATGGCGGTAGATTCTAGGGGAGATTAAGCTGCGAAACACACACTGCCCGCACAATGTAGAAGAGTATTGGTTTAGGAACAAGTATTTCTGTACAGGCGTTCAGTATGCAGATTTGTTTTAAGCCCTTCTTGGGATGTGGGTGTCGCTAGTAAGGTCAGAATATATTTCCAATTTCCATTTGCCCCTTGACAAGGTGATGGTGGGCCTTCTCGAACCGCTGCAGTCCGTGTGGTGAAGGTCCTCCCACTATGCTGTTAGGTGAGGAGTTCCAGGATTTTCACCCAGTAACAATGTAGGAACGGTGATATATGCCCAAGTCAGGATGGTGAGAGACTTGGAGTGGAACTTGGAGGTGATGGATTTCCCATGCACCTGCTGCCCTGGTCCATCTAGGTGGGAGAGGTTCTAGGTTTGGGAGGTTCTGTCAAAGTTCTGGTTGACCTGCAGATGTATAAAGTCCCTCCTCTTCGCCCCGCCCACCTCTCCCTCCTCCCATAGAGGCCAGAGTCTTGTGTAGGCTTAGGGTGGTGGGTTCCCGTCCCTGAAGGACATTAGTGACCAGTTGGGTTTTTACGACAATCCGACAGCTTTCATGCTTACTTTTTTTTCTGCTGACGGCCGCACAAATAACCAGGTTCATTCAGCTCAATTTCACAACCTGCCTTTGTGTTTTGTGGGTTCTCTCTCACCCACCCTTTTTCTTGTTTGAAATTCACTTACAGGGTATTAAACGGGGAGGATTTGTCGACCGGAGGCTCAAACCAAACATCACATTAAGATCTGACGGAGTCACTCGATTCATCGGGACCTGAATATCATCGGCCTTTGACCATGGAAGCAAAAAGCACTGTTCACAGCGGGGAGAAGCTCTACACGTGCTCTGTGTGTGGACAAGGCTTCAGCCGATCATCCAACCTGGAGAGACACAAGCGCAGTCACACTGGGGAGAAACCGTGTGGGGACTGTGGGAAACGTTTCAACTACCCGTCCCAGCTGGAAACACATCAGCGAGTTCACACTGGGGAGAGGCCGTTCACCTGCTCTGATTGTGGGAAGGGATTCACTCAGTCCTCCCACCTGCTGACACACCAGCGAGTTCACACTGGGGAGAGGCCGTTCACCTGCTCTGAGTGTGGGAAGGGATTCATTCGGTCCTCCCACCTGCTGACACACCAGCGAGCTCACACTGGGGAGAGGCCATTCACCTGCTCTGAGTGTGGGAAGGGATTCACTACATCATCCAACCTGCTGACTCATCAGCGAGTTCACACTAGGGAGAGGCCGTTCACCTGCTCGGATTGTGGGAAGGGATTCACTCAGTCATCCAACCTGCTGACACACCAGCGAGTTCACACTAGGGAGAGGCCTTTCACCTGCTCTGATTGTGGGAAGGGATTCATTACATCATCCAACCTGCTGACACACCAGCGAGTTCACACTGGGGAGGAACCATTCACCTGCTCCGTTTGTGGGAAGGGATTCATTCAGCCCTCCCACCTGCTGACACACCAGCGAGTTCACACTAGGGAGAGGCCGTTCACATGCTCCGATTGTGGGAAGGGATTCACTACATCATCCAACCTGCTGACACACCAGCGAGTTCACACTGGGGAGAGGCCGTTCACCTGCTCCGATTGTGGGAAGGGATTCACTCAGTTCTCCCATCTGCTGAGGCACCAGCGAGTTCACACTGGGGAGAGGCCGTTCACCTGCTGCGAGTGTGGGGAGGGATTCACTCAGTCCTCCAGCCTGCTGGCACACCAGCGAGTTCACACTGGGGAGAGGCCGTTCACCTGCTCCGATTGTGGGAAGGGATTCACTCGGTTCTCCCACCTGCTGACACACCAGCGAGTTCACACTGGGGAGAGGCCATTCACCTGCTCCGATTGTGGGAAGGGATTCACTCGGTTCTCCCACCTGCTGACACACCAGCGAGTTCACACTGGGGAGAGGCCATTCACCTGCTCGGAGTGTGGGAAGGGATTCACTACATCATCCAACCTGCTGACACACCAGCGAGTTCACAAGTGATTGCAGGGGTTGGATTCTGCTGTTATTGCTGCTGTTAATCACATTCTGACTGAATCGTGTTCATTCTGACAGTTGGAGTTTGTTTCCGCTGATGTTAATAACGCCTGTAACTGGACTGGAGTTTAATATTTGTGATATATTCAAATAAATTAGTGTTGCTTTCAACACATTGCTGTGGATTTTTGTCTTTCCCACCGGAGTGTTTAGCATCAGCTGGCTGGAGCTCAGAGAGGACAATCTGGGGGAGGATCGTATGGGGGGAGTCTGGACACAGTCCTTTCGGGTCACACTGAGAGGGCCAAATGGCACTTTGGTCATTCTCATCTCTCTTCACTGACAGCAAAGTCGCCATGCGGGTTAATCTTGATGCGTGTAAGGTGTGGATGATATCCAGACATGGGTGTTTAAAGAGATGGGACAGGTGCTCTGTCAGTCCCTTGCCCATATCTCCAACAGCTCAGTAGAGTCAGGGATTGTTCCCTGAGATTGGAAGATAGCACACGTAGTTACCATTTTCCAAATTGGGCACAAGTCAGAAATCGTGAACTGAAGGCCCATCAACGTGACCTCGATTATGGGAAGGTGCTTGAAGGGATCCTGAGAGATGCTGTTTTCGATCATGGGGAAAGGGAAGGGGCCATTAGAGATACTGAACACGGATTCTGGTAAACATGGTCATGTCTTACAAACTAGCTTGAGTTTGTAAAGAAGCCGTTAGGTTGGTGGATGGGGGAATCCAGTTGACATTGTCTACCTCAGGGTGTCAAACTCATTTTCTATGGTGGGCCTTATCCAATATCCAGGCACTTGGCATGGGCCACATTCAGCAAAAGCTATTAATATAGGAATAAATGAAGATAAACTACATCAGAATTTACATTTAGACTTTATTTACTGCTGCTGCTCCCCATCCCTGGCACCTCTTAGCTTGAGCATTCATGAACTGACCCTGCTCAAACAATAACCACAAGGATATCGCTGCATTGTTCTGCCTGTGACCACAAGGCTGTGTCACTGCCATACACAGATAGCGTTTCCTTGCTTCACATCCCCATACAAACACCATCACTTCACACATCCCCTTTCTAAACAATTGCAGCAGACATGAGCAAGAATGTGAGGCTTATTAAAAGACACATTTCATTACAGCAAAGGTTACACTGGGAGAAATATTCAGTTATGTTCCATTACAGGCAAAATGCCGGGCAAACCAGCTGCACACTGGCACCTGAACAATGCCTCATCGGCCTACAGGCTTTTCTTAAATAGATTCGCTGCCTGGTTATAAACTTAAACCAGCTTTGCAGGCGTGATGCTCTATTCACACATTGAAGGAGAGAGAGATGCTCTGGGGTACACGCTAAGTCCAGTAGCTGGAAGTGATTAACAGACTGGGTTTTGTGTTTAGTGATCCCGGGCTTGTTACCAATACCAGCAAAGATGAAGCCCATGGAATAAAAAGGACAGTGAATGCTGTCTCACTGCGAGCGAGTCAGAATGAGAAGCTTTAACAGCTGATGTTTCACAAAGGGAGACCTCACCAGACCAAAGGACATTGTTGGTGTTTAATGGGCTGTTTGTGTCACTGGGCTACAGGAGGCGATTTGTGACAGAAGGAAAGCTGGTCATGAGAATGTGGCAAAAGGACGGAGATAGGGAATCATGGGAAAATAGCTAAAGAAATGTCAAGAGGCAGACAATTGCAGAATCGACAGAAAAGAAAAGGGGTTACCAAGAGTTGAGGTTGAGGTTAGACACGGGTCATGAGAAAGACGCAAGGTGGCACAAAGAAAGAAAGCAATGCTAGATAGGAGGAGAAAAGTAATGGATTTTACTGATAAGGAGGAAGGGAAACTAATTGGGTTTTTACCGATAAGGGAAGACAGTGTAACGAAGCTATAACAAATGGCACCAGCCCTAATTGGGAGACTTCCTTGACTGCCATTGGACATACTCGGGGGCGGGGGGGGGCATAAAGGGATTGGATAGACCAAGTGCCAATCAAATGTGTTCTGTTTTGAAATGTATAACTGTGGTTGTTTCGCGCTGAAAAGGTGCTTGTCCAGAGGAAGGTGAACAGGCTCTGATTTGAGAGTGTCCCTTTATCTTGACAAGTCCCGGCCGGAGAATCTTCAATAAAGGTCTTTTACAGAAAAGGCAACAAAGGTGTTACGTGTCAGTGTTTTTACTGAAACAGATTGAGGGAAAAAGAATCCAAAATTAACAGTCACAGCAAACAAACAGTTTACCGGCCTGTCCAGGGCCCCACTCTGACCCCCACCTTCTCTCTCTCACTATTGATGGACACTGCTGCAGTAATTGCTCCTCTGACCTTTCCTCTCTTGTCCCTCCTACACCCATAATACACAGCCCGACACAATCTCCCTCCCCCTACATCCTCACTGTGCTGGGATCCACACCAGTTTCCCCATCTGCTCCTTGTTCTCTCCCTGGATCCTGAAACTACAGAACTCACTCATAGAAACATAGAAAATAGGTGCAGGAGTAGGCCATTCAGCCCTTCTAGCCTGCACCGCCATTCAATGAGTTCATGGCTGAACATGCAACTTCAGTACCCCCTTCCTGCTTTCTCGCCATACCCCTTGATCCCCCAAGTAGTAAGGACTTCATCTAACTCCCTTTTGAATATATTTAGTGAATTGGCCTCAACTACTTTCTGTGGTAGAGAATTCCCCTGCTGAAGTCTACAGGCTCCAAAACTGAAGCTTGGTGGCCCTCAGTCCCGACTCCTTGATTTACCTCCCCTTCTTTCCTCCTCTTTCCCCCTTGGTTGTGTTCCACACTCTGGGCCTTGGGCCTTGGGTCTTCCCCGGGGATTCTCAGTATGAATAGTGGGATGTGTATTGAGACAGGACGTCCCAGCTCTCCTCCCCTTTCCCCCTTGGTTGTGTTCCACACTCTGGATCTTGGACCTTCCCCGGGGATTCTCAGTATGAACAGGGGGATGTGTGTTGAGACAGGTCGTCCCAGCTCTCCACCTTTAAAGGGGCAAGGAATGGCCCTGCTTTATGACATCACTGCAGTGCCTAGCAACCAACCTCCCCTGAGCCCTGCTCATTATGGGCTGGGTTGAGCTCAGTGCTGTTACAGGAAGGGAAACAGGAGCAGGATTCGACCCGTGTGGAGCCCAGGATTAATGGGGAGAGGTACAGGATCAATTTGTATCTTATTGAGTGAGAAATGTCATTGTCCCAGACACTCCCTGTCCCTCAGTATCTGTGTCAGGGAGCGACCGATGGGTTCACTCTGTATCTAACCCGTACTGTGCCCGACTGGAGAGTGTTTGATGCTGGGCATGAGGTGCTCAGCTCAATGAGCACAACATTTTACCCAAAGATGATCGGATAAACCCATCAGCTTGTCCTCTGGACACAGATCCTGAGGACAGGGAGTGTCTCTAATAATTTGGCTGGTGTCCTTGATCAAATTTAAGCATCTCACTCATCTCTTTTTAAAATTAGTTCATGGGATGTGGGCATTGCCGTTCATTAAATGCTAGAGAATATAGGCCTAGTCCACTCAATCTCTCATTGGACAATCCCCCCATCCCAGCAATCAGTCTGGTGAACCTTCGTTGCACTCCCTCTATAGCAAGTTTATCTTTCCTTAGGTAAGGAGACCAAAACTGTGCACAATACTCCAGGTGCGATCTCACCAGGGCCCTGTATAATTGCAGCAAGACATCTTTACTGTTATACTCAAATGCTCTTGTAATAAAGGCCAATATACCATTTGCTTTCTTAATTGCTTGCTGTTCCTGCATATTAACTTTTAGCAATTTGTGTACAAGAACACCAGGTCCCTCTGAACACCAACATTTCCCGATCTCTCACCATTTAAAAAAAATACTCTGCCTTTCTATTTTTACTATCAGTGTGTAACTTAACATTTCTTCTCATGATATTCCATTTGCCATGTTCTTGCCCACTCGCTGAGCCTGTATATATCCCCTTGAAACATCTTTTTATCCTCCTCACAACTTACATTCCCAACTAGCTTTGCATGCTAGCAGCACCCCACCAGTTACAGTCTACCAACCCGGAATGACCCGTTATTCGTACTCTCTGTTTTCTGTCCATTAACCAATCCTTAATCCTTGCTAGTATGTTATGTCCAATCCCATGAGCCTTAATTTTAATAAACTCTTGTATGGCACCTCATCGAATGCCTTCTGTAAATCTAAATACACCACATCCAGTGGTTCCACCTCATCTATCATGCTAGTTACAACCTCAAAAAACACTTAACAGATTTGTCAAGTACAATTTCCCTTTCATAAATCCGTGTTGATTCTGCCCAATCCTGTTATTACTTCCGAAGAGTGCGGTTATCATGTGCTTAATAAGATATTCTAGCGTTTTCCCTGCTACTGATGTCAGGACTACCGGTACTGCACGGGTTAGATACAGAGCAAGTCTCATTCCATTCTGTCCCAAACACTACCAGGGTTGATGCAGAGTAAATCTCAGTCTACAATATCCCAAACACTCCCTGGGCAGGGACAGCATGGATTAGTTACACAGTAAAGCTCCCTCTGCACTGTCCCATCAAACACTCCCAGGGCAGGGACAGCTCGGGTCAGATACAGAGTAAAGCTCCCTCTACACTGTCCCATCAAACTCTCCCAGGGCAGGTACTGCACGGGTTATGTTCAGCGTAAAGCTCCGTCTGAACAGTCCCATTAAAAGTCACAGGGCAGGTACAGCACGGGTTAAATACAGAAGTAATTTCTTGCACTACACTGTCCCATCAAACATTTTCAGGGCAAGTACAGCATGTGTTAGATACAGAGTAAAGCTCCCTCTACACTGCCCCATCAACCACTCCCAGGGCAGGTACTGCATTGGTTAGATATTAAGTAAAGCTCCCTCAACACTGTTCAAATAAAAACTCCTAGGGCAGGTACAGCATAATTTAGATCAAGTGTAATTCTCTCTATAACTTCGCTCTACAATTGTACATGGCCTTGATGAGATAACTGGAATACTGTGCACAGTTTTGGTCTCCTTATCTAAGGAAGGATATACTTGCCTTGCTAAGATACAGAGTAAAGCTTCCTCAACACTGTCCCACTAGACATTCCAAGGACAGGTACAACACAGGTTAGATACAGAGTATATCTCCCTCTAACCTGTCCCAATATTCCAGGGTAGATACTGCATTGGCTGGATACAGAATAAAGCTTCCTCGACACTGTCGCATCAACTCACAGGGCAGGTGCAGCATGGAATATATACAGAGTAAAGCTCGTTCTACAATGTCCCATCAAACACTCCCAGGGCATGTACAGCACGGGTCAGAAACAGAGTAAAGCTCACTCTATGCTGTCCCATCAAACATTCCCAGCGCATGTACTGCACGGGATAAATACAAAGTAATTTCTTCCTCTATGCTGTCCCAACAAACAATCCGAGGGCAGGTACAGCATGGGGTAGATACAGAGCGAAGCTCACTCTGCATTGCCCCATCAAACACTCCAGGGCATGTACAGCACGGGTTAGATACAGAATAAAGCTCCCTCTACACTGTCCCTCAAACACTCCCAGAGGAAGTACTGTATCAGTTAGACAGTAAGTGATGCTCCCTCTGCACTGTCCAAATAAACAATCCTAGGGCAGGTACAGCATAATTTAGATGCAGGATAATCCACTCTCAAACCTCACTCTACAATTGTACATGACCTTGGTGAGACCACATCTGGAGTACTGTACACAGTTTTGGCATCCTTATCTGAGGAAGGATATATGGGTAGAGCTGCAGAACACCAAAGGGCAAAAAACGTTAGTGGGAGTTGTGTACAGACCTCCAAACAGTAGTAGTGATGTTGGGGAGGGCATCAAACAGGAAATTAGGGGTATATGCAATAAAGGTGCAGCAGTTATAATGGTTGACTTTAATATGCACATAGATTGGGCTAGCCAAACTGGAAGCAATATGGTGGAGGAGGATTTCCTGGAGTGCATAAGGGATGGTTTTCTGGACCAATATGTCGAGGAACCAACTAAGGGGGAGGCCATCTTAGACTGGGTGTTGTGTAATGAGAGAGGATTAATTAGCAATCTCATTGTGCGAGGCCCCTTGGGGAAGAGTGAGCATAATATGGTGAAATTCTGCATTAGGATGGAGAATGAAACAGTTAATTCAGAGACCATGGTCCAGAACTTAAAGAAGGGTAACTTTGAAGGTATGAGGCGTGAATTGGCTAGGATAGATTGGCGAATGATACTTAAGGGGTTGACTGTGGATGGGCAACGGCAGACATTTAGAGACCGCATGGATGAACTACAACAATTGTACATTCCTGTCTGGCGTAAAAATAAAAAAGGGAAGATGGTTCAACCATGGCTATCAAGGGAAATCAGGGATAGTATTAAAGCCAAGGAAGTGGCATACAAATTGGCCAGAAATAGCAGCGAACCCGTGGACTGGGAGAAATTTAGAACTCAGCAGAGGAGGACAAAGGATTTGATTAGGGCAAATGGAGTACGAGAAGAAGCTTGCAGGGAACATTAAGGCAGATTGCAAAAGTTTCTATAGATATGTAAAGAGAAAAAGGTTAGTAAAGACAAACGTAGGTCCCCTGCAGTCAGAATCAGGGGAAGTCATAACAGGGAACAAAGAAATGGCAGACCAATTGAACAAGTACTTTGGTTCGGTATTCACTCAGGAGGACACAAACAACCTTCCGGATATAAAAGGGGTCAGAGGGTCTAGTAAAGAGGAGGAACTGAGGGAAATCTTTATTAGTCGGGAAATTGTGTTGGGGAAATTGATGGGATTGAAGGCCGATAAATCCCCAGGGCTTGATGGACTGCATCCCAGAGTACTTAAGGAGGTGGCCTTGGAAATAGCGGATGCATTCAATGACTTTTTCCAACATTCCATTGACTCTGGATCAGTTCCTATGGAGTGGAGGGTAGCCAATGTAACCCCACTTTTTAAAAAAGGAGGGAGAGAGAAAACAGGGAATTATAGACCGGTCAGCCTGACCTCAGTAGTGGGTAAAATGATGGAATCAATTATTAAGGATGTAATAGCAGCGCATTTGGAAAGAGGTGACATGATAAATCCATGCTGACTTGGACCTGTGAAAGGGAAATCATGCTTGACAAATCTTCTGGAATTTTTTGAGGATGTTTCCAGTAAAGTGGACAAGGGAGAACCAGTTGATGTGGTATATTTGGACTTTCAGAAGGCTTTCGACAAGGTCCCATACAAGAGATTAATGTGCAAAGTTAAAGCACATGGGATTGGGGGTAGTGTGCTGACGTGGAATGAGAACTGGTTGTCAGACAGGAAGCAAAGAGTAGGAGTAAATGGGTACTTTTCAGAATGGCAGGCAGTGACTAGTGGGGTACCGCAAGGTTCTGTGCTGGGGCCCCAGCTGTTTACATTGTACATTAATGATTTAGATGAGGGGATTAAATGTAGTATCTCCAAATTTGCGGATGACACTAAGTTGGGTGGTAGTGTGAGCTACGAGGAGGATGCTATGAGGCTGCAGAGTGACTTGGATAGGTTAAGTGAGTGGGCAAATGCATGGCAGATGAAGTATAATGTGAATAAATATAAGGTTATCCACTTTGGTGGTAAAAACAGAGAGACAGACTATTATCTGAATGGTGACAGATTAGGAAAAGGGGAGGTGCAACGAGACCTGGATGTCATGGTACATCAGTCATTGAAGGTTGGCATGCAGGTACAGCAGGCGGTTAAGAAAGTAAATGGCATGTTGGCCTTCATAGCGAGGGGATTTGAGTACAGGGGCAGGGAGGTGTTGCTACAGTTGTACAGGGCCTTGGTGAGGCCACACCTGGAGTATTGTGTACAGTTTTGGTCTCCTAACTTGAGGAAGGACATTCTTGCTATTGAGGGAGTGCAGCGGAGATTCACCAGACTGATTCCCGGGATGGTGGGACTGACCTATCAAGAAAGACTGGATCAACTGGGCTTGTATTCACTGGAGTTCAGAAGAATGAGAGGGGACCTCATAGAAACGTTTAAAATTCTGACGGGTTTAGACAGGTTAGATGCAGGAAGAATGTTCCCAATGTTGGGGAAGTCCAGAACCAGGGGTCACAGTCTGAGGATAAGGGGTAAGCCATTTAAGACCGAGATGAGGAGAAACTTCTTCACCCAGAGAGTGGTGAACCTGTGGAATTCTCTACCACAGAAAGTAGTTGAGGCCAATTCACTAAATATATTCAAAAGGGAGTTAGATGAAGTCCTTACTACTCAGGGGATCAAGGGGTATGGCGAGAAAGCAGGAAGTGGGTACTGAAGTGCATGTTCAGCCATGAACTCATTGAATGGCGGTGCAGGCTAGAAGGGCTGAATGGTCTATTCCTGCACCTATTTTCTATGTTTCTATAGTTGCCTTGCTTAGATACAGAGTAAAGCTCCCTCAACACTGTCCCACCAGACATTCCAAGGGCAGGAGTAGCACATTTGGCCCCTCGAGCCTGCTCCACCATTTAATAGGTTCCTGGCTGATTTGATCATGGACTCAGCTCCACTTCCCCACCCACTCCCCATAACCCTTATCGCTCAAAAATCTATCTATCTCCGCCTTAAATTTATTCAATGATCCATCCTCCACTGCTCTCTGGAGCAGAGAATTCCATAGATTGACAACCCTCAGAGAAGAAATTCTTCCTAATCTCAGTTTTAAATGTGCAGCCTCTTATTCCGAGACTCTGTTTCAATAAGATCACCTCTCATTCTTCTCTACGCCAATGGGTATAAGCCCAACCTATCTTCATAAGTCAACTCCCTCATCTCCAGAATCAACCTAGTGAACCTTCTCTGAACAGCCTCCAGTGAAAGTATATCCTTCCTTAAATACGGAGGCCAAAACTGTACGTTGTGCTCTCGGTTTGGCCTCACCAATACCCTGTACAGTTGTAGAAGTAATTGTCTGCTTTTATACTCTATCCCCCTTCCAATAAAGACCAACATTCCATTTGCCTTCTTGATTACTTGCTGTACCTGCATAGTAACCTTTTGTGTTTCATGCACCACGAACCCCAGGTGTCTCTGTACTGCAGCACTTTGCAATTTTTCTCCATTTAAATTATAATTTGCTTTTCTATTGTTTCTGCCAAGGTGGATAATCTCACATTTTCCCACATTATACTCCATTTGCCAAATGTTTGCCCACTCACTGAGCCTGTCTATATCTCTTTACACATTTTTTGTGTCCTCACAATTTGTTTTCCCACCCTTCTTTGTATCATCAGCAAACTTGGCTACATTACACTCAGTCCCTTCATCCAAGTCATTAATATAGATTGTAAATAATTGAGGACCCAGCACCGATCCCTGCAGCACCCCACTATTCACTGTTTGCCAGCAGAAAAATGACCCATTTACCCCAACTCAGATACAAAGTAAAGCTCTGACTACACTACCCCATCAAACACTCCCAGGGCAGGTACAGCACGGGTTAGGTACAGAGTAAAGCTCCCTCTGCATTGTCCCATCAAATTCACCCAGGGAAGGTACAACATAGTTTAAATATAGAGTAAAGCTCACTCTATATTGTTCCATCAGACATTCCCAGGGCAGGTACAGCACATATTAGAAATGGAGTACATCTTCTTCTACTCTGTCCCAACCATTCCAAGGGCAGATACAGCATTTGTTAGATATTGAGTAAATCTCCCTCAACACTGTCCCACCAGACATTCCAAGGGCAGGTACAGCACAGGTTAGATACAGAGTACAGCTCCCTCTACACTGTCCAAAGCATTCCCGGGTAGATACAGCATGGGTTAGATACAGAGTAAAGCTCCTTCTACACTGTCCCAACAACACTCCCAGGGCAGGTACAGCACGGGTTAGATACAGACTGAAGTCCATCTACATTGTCCCATCAAACACTCTCAGGGCAGGTACAGCACAGGGTAGATTATAATATAAGAAATAGGAGCAGGAGTAGGCCTCTTGGCCCCTCGAGACTGCTCTGCCATTTAATTGGATATGGCTGATTGATCTTGGGGTCAGCTCCACTTTCCTGCCCGCTTCCCATAACACTTTATTCCCTTATCACTCAAAAATCCGTCTATCTCCGCCTTTAATTTATTCAATGAGCCAGCAACCACAGTTCTCTGGGGCAGAGAATTTCATGGATTTACAAACCTCAGAAGAAATTTCTGCTCATTTCAGTTTTAAATGGACGGCTCCTTATTCTCAGACTGTCGCCTAGTGAATGACCCCATATTTTCCCACATTATACTCCTTCTGCCAAATTTTTGCCCACTCACTTAGCCAGTCTGTATCCCTTTGGAGATTTTTGTGTGTCCTGCTCACAATTTGCTTTCCCACCCATCTTTGTGTAATCAGCAAACTTGGCTACATTACACTTGGCCCCTTCATCCAAGTCATGAATATAGTTTGTAAATAGTTGAGGACCCAGCACCGATCCCTGCAGCACCCCACTAGTCACGGTTTGCTAACCAGAAAATTACCCATTTATCCACACTTGGATACATAGTAAAGCTCCGTCTACACTGTCCCATCAAACACTCGCAGGGCAGGTACAGCACGGGTTCGATACAGAGTAAAGCTCCCTCTACACTGCCCCATCAAACACTCAGAGGACAGGTACAGCACAGGTTGGGTACAGCATAAAGCTCTCTCTACATTATCCCATCAAATATTCCCAGGGCAGGTACAGCAGGAATTAGATACAGAGTAAAGCTCACTCTACACTGTCCCAACAAATACTTCCAGGGCAGGTACTGCATTGGTTAGGTACTAAGTAAAGCACCCTCTACACTTTCCAAATAAACATCCTAGGGCAGGTACAGCATAATTTAGATAAAGGGTAACCCTATCAAATTTCGCTCTACAATTGTACAGTGCCTTGGTGAGACTACACCTGGAGTACTGTACACAGTTTTGGTCTCCTTATCTCAGGAAGGATATACTTGCCTTGCTTAGATACAAAGTAAAGATTCCTTAATACTGTCCCACTAGACAGTCCAAGGACAGATACAACACAGGTTAGATATGGAGTATAACCCCCTCTACACTGTCCCAAGCATTCCAGAGTAGATACTGCATTGGTTAGATACAGAATAAAGCTCCCTCTGCACTGTCCCATCAAACACTGCCAGGGCAAGTACAGCACAGGGTTAGATAATGAGTAAAGCTCATTCTACACTGTCCCATCAAACACTTCCAGGGCAGGTACAGCACGGGATAGATACAGAGTAAAGGTCCCTCCACTCTGCTGCATCACTCTCACGTGAAGTACAGCATGGTTTAAACACAGAGTAAATGTCTCTCTACACTGTCCCATTAAACAGTCCAAGGGCAGGACAGCACATATTAAAAACACAGCAAGGATCCCTTTGCACTGTCCCACGAGACATTCCCAGCGCATGCACAGCACAGGTTAGATATAGAGTAAAGCCCCCTCAACATTGTCCCATCAAACACTGCCAGGGCCAGTACAGTACAGGTTAGACATGGAGTCTATCTCCCCCAAACACTCCAGGGCAGGAACAGCACGGGATAAATGCAGAGTCATTTCTCCCTCTACACTGTCCCATCAACTATTCCCAGGGAAGGTGCAACACGGGTTAGATGCAGAGTAAAGCTCCCTCTGCACTGTCCCATCAACTATTCCTCGGGAAGGTGCAACACAGGTTAGATGCAGAGTAAAAGTCCCTCTACGCTGTCTCACCAGACATTCCCAGGGCAGGTACAGCATGGGTTACATAAAGATTAAATCTCCCTCCAGCCTGTCCCAAACACTCCCAGGTTAGGTACTGCATTGGTTAGATACAGAGTTAATCTCCCTGTACACTGTCCCATCAAACACTGCAGAACAGGTACAGCGCGGGTTAGCAAGCGTAAAGCTGCCCCTCGACTGTCCCATCAAATCTTATTGAATGGGGAGGAGGCTCGCGAGGCTGTATGACCCACTCCTGCTCCTATTTCTCATGGTCTTATGTACCCAACATGCCCCGCGGTGGAGAATGTGCCGCATCCAGACTACAGGAGCTTAGTGCGCAGGCGCGGGTCCTGGCTGTGCTTGGAGTATGCGCAGTGCGTGTAATGGCGGAGGAGAATCGTTTTTGACAGGCTCCACAGAAATTTCGTTTTCAGCGGGAGGGAGCGAAGTAATGGACCAGCGGGGAGCCGGGGAGGCTTCATAAACAACCAGTGCCCGCCGCAAGCTCAGAATAATAACCGCAATATCGCCGATTGCAGCTTCGGGGCTTTCTCCCGGTCACAAGCCCAGGCTAACGGCGGCCATATTGGTGCAGGAAGGCAGGTTCAGCGCTCCGCCACCTTGATTCAGTGAGTCGTGCAGCGCATGCGCCATCATCTTGGTGCAGGAACAAAGTGATTGATATCAGTCTGTGGAACTGAACCCAGCCAGAGTCAGCATCTTCAGGGGAGGGGAACCAGTGAGTGTGGAACTGAACCCAGCCAGAGTCAGCAGAAGAACGAGGAGCAGGAGTAGGCCGTATGGCCCCTCGAGCCTGCTCCACCATTCAATAAGATCATGGCTGATCCGATGATGGAATCAGGTCCATTTCCCTGCCTGCTCACCATAACCCCCTATTCCCTTATTGGTTAAAAAAACTTTCTATTTCTGTCTTAAATTTATTCAATGTCCCAGCTTCCACAGCTCTCTGAGGCAGCGAATTCCACAGATTTACAACCCTCAGAGAAGAAATTCCTTCTCATCTCAGTTTTAAATAGGTGGCTCTTTATTCTAAGATTATGCCCCCTGGTTCTAGTCTCCCCCATCAGTGGAAACATCCTCTCTGCATCCACCTTGTCAAGAAGTGAACCTTCTCTGAACTGCCTCCAAAGCAAATATATCTTTTCTTAAATATGGAAACCAAAACTGTACGCAGTATTCCAGGTGATGCCTCACTAATACCCTGTATAACTGTAGCTAGACTTCCCTGCTTTTATACTCCATCCCCTTTGCAATAATTGGCCTTCCTGATCACCTGCTGTACCTGCATACTAACCTTTTGTGATTCATGGACCAGGACCCCGCAGGTCCCGCTGTACTGCAGCACTTTGCAATCTTTCTCCATTTAAATAATCACTTGCTCCTCGATTTTTTTTTTCTGCCAAAGTGCATAACCTCACTTTCCAACATTATACTCCATCTCCCAAATTTTTGCCTACTCACTTAGCCTGTTTGAGGTTTTGCAGGTTTTTTGTGTCCTTCTCACACGTTGCGTTTCCTCCCATCTTTGTATCATCAGCAAACTTGGCTACTTACACTTGGTCCCTTCATCCAAGTCATTAATATAGATTATAAATAGTTGGCGTCCCAGCACTGATCCCTGTGGCACCCCACTAGTTACTGGTTTCCAACCAGAGAATGAACCATTTATCCCCACTCTCTGTTTTCTGTTAGTTAGCCAATCCTCTATCCATGCTAATATATTACCCCCAACCCCGTGAACTTTTATCTTGTGCAGTAACCTTTTATGTGGCATCTTGTCAAATGCCTTCTGAAAGTCCAAATATACCACATCCACTGGTTCTCCTTTATCCACCCTGTTCAGCACATCCTTAAAGAACTCCAGAAAATTTGTAAAACATGGCTTCCCCTTCATAAATCTATACTGACTCTGCCTAACTGAATTATGCTTTTCCAAATGCCCTGCTACTGCTTCTTTAATAATGGACTCCAACATTTTTCCAACCACAGATGTTAAGCTAACTGGTCTATAGTTTCCTGCTTTTTGGCTGCTTTTTTTTAAATAGAGACATTACATTTGCAGTTTTCCAATCTGCTGGAACATCCCCAGAATCTAGGAAATTTTGGTAAATTACAACCAATGCATCCACTATCCCTGCTGCTACTTCTCTTAAGACCCGAGGATGCAAGCCACCAGGTCCAGAGGATTTATTCGCCTTTAGTCCCATTATCTTACTGAGTACCACCTCCTTTGTGATTGTGGTAAGTTCCTTCGCCCCCCCCCCCCCCCATAACCCCTTGACTATCCACCGACATTCTTTGCTGGCTTTTAAAAGCTTCCCAATCTTCTGTCCTTCCAGTAGTTTTGATCAATTTGTATGCCCTTGTTTTTAATTGGATACTATCCTTTATTTCTTTAGTTGGACACAGATGGCTATCTTTTTTTTTACACCCTTTCCTCCTCACTGGAAATATTTGTCTTGAGAGTTATGAACTATCTCCAAAATGTATGCCACTGTTCATCAAACATCCTACACTTCAATCTATTTTCCCAGTCCACTTTAACCAACTCTGCCGTCATACCTTTGTAGTCTCCTTTATTTAAGCTCAGTACGCTGGTTTGAGATGCAATTTTCTCACCCTCCATCTGAATTTGAAATTCAACCATGCTATGATCACTAATTCCAAGGGGACCCTTTACTAGGAGATTGTTGATAAATTCTGTCTCATTACACAGGACCAGATCTAACATAGCCAGCACCTTCAGAGGAGGCGAGGGAGAGAAACCAGTCATTTACAGTAGAAACGGGAGAATTTGTAATGGGGAACAAGGAAATGGCAGAACAATTAAATCAATACTTTGGTTCTGTCTTCACAGAAGAGGACACAAATAATGTCCCAGAAATGCGAGGGAACCAAGGGTCCAGTGAGCAAGAGGAAATGATTATTAGTAAGAAAATAGTGCTGGAGAAACTAATGGGACTAAAGGTAGATAAATCCCCAGGACCTGATGATCTGCGTCCCAGAGTACTAATAGAGGTAGCCATGGAAATAGTAGATGCATTGGTTGTCATCTTACAAAATTCTATAGATTATGGAACATAATTAAAGCACATGGGATTGGGGGTGATGTACTGACATGGATTGAAAATTGATTAACTGACAGGAAACAGAGAGTAGGAATAAACGGGTCTTTTTCGGGGTAATGGGCAGTGACTAGTGGGGTACCACAGGGATCAGTGCTTGTGCCCCAGCTATTCACAATATAAATGATTTGGATGAGAGAACCAAATGTAATATTTCCAAGTTTGCTGACGATACAAAACTAGGTGGGGTTGTGAGTTGTGAGGAGGATGCAAAGACTCTGCAAGGCAATTTAGATTGGCTAGAATTCTTTGAGGATGTAATGAACAGGGTGGATAAAGGGGAACCATGGAATGTAGTGTCCTTGGACTTCCAGAAGGCATTTGACAAGGTGCTGGAATAGACTGGCGAATGATATTTAAAGGGTTGACGGTGGATAGGCAATGGCAAACATTTAAAGATCACATGGATGAACTTCAACAATTGTACATCCTTGTCTGGAGTAAAAATAAAGTGGGAAAGGTGGCTCAACCGTGGCTAACAAGGGAACTTAAGGATAGTGTTAAATCCAAGTAAGAGGCATATAAATTGGCCAGAAAAAGCAGCAAACCTGAGGACTGGGAAAAATTTAGAATTCAGCAGAGGAGGACAAAGGGTTTAATTAGGAGGGGGAAAATAGAGTATGAGAGGAAGCTTGCAGGGAACATAAAAACTGACTGCAAAAGCTTCTATAGATACGTGAAGAGAAAAAGAGTAGTGAAGACAAACGTAGGTCCCTTGCAGTCAGATTCAGGTGAATTTATAATGGGGAACAAAGAAATGGCAGACAAGTTGAACAAATACTTTGGTTCTGTCTTCACGAAGGAAGACACAAATAACCTTCCGGAAATACTAGTGGACCGAGGGTCTAGTGAGAAGGAGGAACTGAAGGAAATCCTTATTAGGCAGGAAATTGTCTTGGGGAAATTGATGGGATTGAAGGCCGTTAAATCCCCGCGGCCTGATAGTCTACATCCCAGAGTACTTAAGGAAGTGGCCCTAGAAATAATGGATGCATTGGTGATCATTTTCCAACAGTCTATGGACTCTGGATCAGTTCCTATGGACTGGAGGGTAGCTAATGTAACACCACTTTTTAAAAAAGGAGGGAAAGAGAAAAGGGTAATTATAGACCGGTTAGCCTGACATCAGTAGTGGAGAAAATGTTGGACTCAATTATTAAAGATGAAATAGCAGCACATTTGGAAAGCAGTGACAGGATCGGTCCAAGTCAGCATGGATTTATGAAGGGGAAATCATGCTTGACAAATCTTCTAGAATTTTTTGAGGATGTAACTAGTAGAGTGGACAAGGGAGAACCAGTGGATGTAGTGTATTTGGACTTTCAAATGGCATTTAACAAGGTCCCACACAAGAGATTGGTGTCCAAAATTAAAGCACATGGTATTGAGGGTAATGTACGGACGTGGATAGAAAACTGGTTGGCAGACAGGAAGCAGAGAGTCGGGATAAACGGGTCCTTTTCAGAATGGCAGGCAGTGACTAGTGGGATGCCGCAAGGCTCAGTGTTGGGACCCCAACTATTTACAATTTACATTAACAATTTAGATGAAGGAATTGAGTGTAATATCTCCAAATTTGCAGATGGCACTAAGCTGGGTGGTGGTGTGAGCTGTGAGGAGGACGATAAGAGGCTGCAGAGTGACTTGGACAGGTTAGGTGAGTGGGCAAATGCATGGCAGATGCAGTATAACGTGGATAAATGTGAGGTTATCCACTTTGGTGGCAAAAACACGAAGGCGGAATATTATCTGAATGGCGGCAGATTAGGAAAAGAGGAAGTGCAAAGAGACCTGGGTACATCAGTCATTGAAAGTTGGCATGCAGGTACAGCAGGCGGTGAAGAAGGCAAATGGTATGTTGGTATTCATAGCTAGGGGATTTGAGTATAGGAGCAGGGAGATCTTACTGCAGTTGTACAGGGCCTTGGTGAGGCCTCACCAGGAATATTGTGTTCAGTTTGGTCACCTAATCTGAGGAAGGACGTTCTTGCTATTGAGGGAGTGCAGTGAAAGTTCACCAGACTGATTCCCAGGATGGCAGGACTGACATATGAGGAGAGACTGGATCAACTGGGCCTGTATTCACTGGAGTTTAGAAGGATGAGAGGGGATATCATAGAAACATATAAAATTCTGACGGGACTGGACAGGTTAGATGCAGGAAAAATGTTCCCAATGTTGAGGAAGGCCAGAACCAGGGAACACAGTCTAAGGATAAGGGGTAAGCCATTTAGGACTGAGATGAGGAGAAACTTCTTCACTCAGAGAGTTGTTAACCTGTGGAATTCTCTACAGCAGAGAGTTGTTGATGCCGGTTCGTTGGATATATTCAAGAGGGAGTTAGATGGCCCTTATGGCTAAAAGGATCAAGGGGTATGGAGGGAAAGCAGAAAAGGGGTACTGAGGTGAATGATCAGCCATGATCTTATTGACTGGTGGTGCAGTGTCGAAGGGCCGAATGGCGTACTCCTTCTATTTTCTATGTTTCTCTGTACCACATAACAGGTTACTGCACAAGATAAAAGTTCACGGGATTGGGGTAATATATTAGCATGGATAGAGGATTGGCTTACGAATAGAAAACAGAGTAGGGATAAATGGTTCATTCTCGGTTTGGCAATCAGTAACCAATGGGATGCTGCAGGGATCAGTGCTGGGACCCCAACTATTTACAATCTATATTAACGACTTGGAGGAAGGGACTGAGTGTAACGTAGCCAAGTTTGCCAATGATACAAAGATGGGAGGAAAAGCAATGTGAGGAGGACACACAAAATCTGCAAAAAGACAGAGACAGGCTAAGTGAGTGGAGATGGAGTATAATGTTGGAAAGTGTGAGGTCATACACTTTGGCAAAAAAAATCAAAGATTGAAGAACAACTTATTATTTAAATGGAGAAAGATTGCAAAGTGCTGCAGTACAGCGGGACCTGGGGGTACTTGTGCATGAAACACAAAAGGTTAGTATGCAGGTACAGCAAGTGATCAGGAAGACCAATGGAATCTTGGCCTTTATTGCAAAGCGGATGGAGTATAAAAGCAGGGAAGTCTTGCTACAGTTGTACACGGTATTGGTGAGGCCAGACCTGGAATACTGCGTGCAGTTTTGGTTTCCATATTTACGAAAGGATATACATGCTTTGGAGGCAGTTCAGAGAAGGTTCACTAGGTTGATTCCGGAGATGAGGGGGTTGACTTATGAGGAAAGGTTGAGGAGGTTGGGCCTCTACTCATTGGAATTCAGAAGAATGAGAGGTGATCTTATCGAAATGTATAAGATTATGAGGGGGCTTGACAAGGTGGATGCAGAGAGGATGTTTCCATTGATAGGGGAGACTAGAACTAGAGGGCATAATCTTAGAATAAGGGGCCACCCATTTAAAACTGAGATGAGGAGGAATTTCTTCCAGAGGGTTGTGGACCTGTGGAATTCACTGCCTCAGAGAGCTGTGGAAGCTGGGACATTGAATACATTTAAGACAGAAATAGACAATTTCTTAAATGACAAGGGAATAAGATGTTTTTGGGGAGTTGGCAGGGAAGTGGACCTGAGTCCATAATCGGATCAGCCATGATCATATTAAATGGCGGAGCAGGCTCGAGGGGCTGTATGGCCTTCTCCTGCTTCTATTTCTTATGTTCTTTTGTAGATAGGTTGAGTGAGTGGGCAAACACATGACAGATGCAGTACAACGTGGATAAATGTGAAATTATCCACTTTGTTAGGAAAAACATATGGACAAGGTATTATTTAAATGATGATGGCTTGGGAAGTGTCGATGTACAGAGGGACCTGGGTGTCCTTGAACACCAGTCATTGAAAGCAAACATGCAGGTGCAGCAAGCAGTTAGGAAGGCAAATGGTATGTTGGCCTTCATTGCAAGAGGATTTGTGTACAGGAGCAAGGATGTCCTACTACAGTTATACAGGGCCCTGGTGAGACCGCACCTGGAGTATTGTGTGCAGTTTTGGTCTCCTTACCCAAGAAAGGATATACTTGCCATAGAGGGAGTGCAGAAAAGGTTCATCACACTGATTCCTGGGATGGCAGGACTGTCGTATAAGGAGAGATTGGGTCGACTGGGCCTGTATTCTCGTGTTTAGAAGAATGAGATGGGAACTCATTGAAACGTATAAAATTCTGACTGGGTTGGATAGACTGGATGCTGGGAGGATGTTTCCCCTGGGCCGGGAAGTCTAGAACAAGGGGTCACAGTCTCAGGATACGGGGTAGGAAATTTAGGGCCGAGATGAGGAGAATATTTTTCACTCAGAGGGTGGTGAACCTGTGGAATTCTCTACCACAGAAGGCTGTGGAGGCCAAGTCACTGAATATATTTAAGAGGGAGATAGATAGATTTCTAGAAACAAAAGGCATCAATGGGTATGGGGAAAAAGCTGGAATATGGTGTTGAGATAGAGGATCAGCCATGATCTTATTGAATGGCGGTGCAGACTCGAAGGGCCGAATGGCCTACTATTGCTCCTATTTTCTATGTTTCTATTTGGCTTGTCAAGCCCGTTCCAGCTCCCAGCTAGTCCCACTGCCCCGCCCTTTCCCTGAGCCCTGCAAATGTTTTCTTTCAGATACTTATCCAACTCCCTTTTGAAAGCTGTGATTGAGTCTGTCTCCACCACCCTTTCAGGCCGTGCATTCTGGATCCCAACCACTCGCTGCATAAAATAGATTTTTCTTCGGTCGCCTTTGGTTCTTTTGCCAATCACCTTAAATCCGTCTCCTCTGGTTCTCGACCCTTCCACCAGTGGGAACAGTATCTCTCTATCTACTCTGTCCCGACCCCTCATGATTTTGATCACCTCTATCAATTCTGCTCTCAACCTTCTCTGCTCCAAGGAGAACAACCCCAGCTTCTCCAGTCTATCCACGGAACTGAAGTCCCTCACCTCGTGAATCATTCTTGTCAATCTTTTCTGCACCCTCTCTAAGGCCTTCACATCCTAATGTGTGGTGCCCAGAATTGGACACAATGCTCCAGTTGAGGCCGAACCAGTGTTTTACAAAGGTTCATCATAACCTCCTTGCCTTTTGTACTCTGTGATGCCCAGGATCCTGTAAGCTTTTTTAACTGCTTTCTCAACCTGTCCTGCCACCTTCAGTGATTTGTGCACATATACCCGCAGTTCTCACTGTTCACGCAGCCCCTTTAGGATTGTACCCTTTAGTTTATATTGCCTCTCCTCATTCATTTAATCATGTTTCTCTAATTTTATTTCTTAACTCAGATTCACGGCCTCAATTTAGTTCTTCCTCCGAGCCCCTCAACTTAATCTGGCAGCGTAATGTTGGCGAGTGGTGATTGATTGCCCTGGGAACCAACAGGAAGAGAGCTCAGAGGCCGGAGGGCCCAGGGAGCAGCATGTTCTGCAACCAATCGCGGTGTTTGAGGGGTGGATCCTGAGTCGGCCTGTCAGGTGAGTCAGTGTAAACCTCTGTTAAACAATTCAACTTTTAAAAGTTAAATCAAGATTTCATTTTTCAGCAAAACAGTTTAATATCAGTCAGTATTTTATTTCCCTGGATTTCCTGTTCTGAGTTTCAGACACTTCATTGCCAAGTGGACCAGGTATTTAAAGGTCATTCATTTCCCTCTTTCCATGTCGCTATTAGTTAAAGGTACAGAGATTGATTTCCCCTCATTATGCATTCGTAGTAGTTAAGTAAAATGCTTCCTGTTGGTAGTGAGTCACATTCTCTGCTGGGCAAGATGGCTGGTAGCTTCAGCCTTTAAAATACGCATCCTCTTGTTCAAATCTCTTCACGGCCTCGCCCCTCCCTATCTCTAACCTCCTCTATCCCACCAACCCTCTTAATAGTTTGTTTTCTTTGGAACAGAGGAGGTTGAGGTGAGACCTTAATGAAGTGTATAAAATTATGAGGGGCCTCGGTAGAGTGGAGAGGAAGGACCTATTTCCCTTCACAGAGGGGTCAGCAACCAGGGGATCTTTTTAGCCAGTACGTAGGAAGCCAAAAAAGAGAGGGGGAAGTTCTGGGCTTAGTATTAGGGACTGAAGCTGGGCAGGTGGAAGGGGTATCGATGGGACAGCATTTTGGTTCTAGTGATCATAATTCAGTTAGATTTAGGGTAGTTATGGAAAAGGACAAAGATAGACCAGGAATAAAGGTTCTCAATTGGGGAAAGGCCAATTTTACGAAGCTGAGATGTGATTTAGCCAAAGTGGACTGGAAACAGCTACTTGAAATGGTGAGAGATTGGGAAATGTTGATGTTCAGAGGAATCTTGGTGTCCTTGTACACGAATCACTGAAAGTTAGTATGCAGGCACAGCATGCAATTAAGAAAGCAAATGGTATGTCGGCCTTTATTACAACAGGATTTGAAGATAAGAGTAAACTTAAGATCATAAGAAATAGGAACAGGAGTAGGCCATACAGTCCCTCGAGCCTGCTCCGCCATTCAATAAGATCATGGCTGATCTGATCATGTACTCGGGGTCCACTTCCCTGCCCGTTCCCCAAATCCCCTTATCGTTTAAGAAACTCTCTATTTCTGTCTTAAATTTATTCAATGTCCCAGCTTCCACAGTGAATTCCACAGTTTTACAACCCTCAGAGAAGAAATTCCTCCTCATCTCTGTTTTCAATGTATGGCCCCTTATTCTAAGATCATGCCCTCTAGTTCGAGACTCCCCCCATCAGTGAAAACATCCTCTCTGCATCCACCTTGTCAAGCCCCCTCATAATCTTATACGTTTCGATAAGATCACCTCTCATTCTTCTGAATTCCAATGAGTAGAGGCCCAAACTACTCAACCTTTCCTCATAAGTCAACCCCCCAATCTCCAGAATCAATCTAGTGAACCTTCACTGAACTGCCTCCAAAGCAAGTATATCCTTTTGTAAATATGGAAACCAAAACTGCACACAGTATTCCAGGTGTGGCCTCACTAATACCTTTTATAACTGTAGCAAGACTTCCTTGCTTTTATACTCCATCCCCTTTGCAATAAAGGCCAAGATACCATTGGCCTTCCTGATCACTTGCTGTACCTGCATACTATCCTTTTGTGTTTCATGCACAAGTATCCCCAGGACCCGCTGTACTGCAGCACTTTGCAATCTTTTTCGATTGAAATAATTACTTGCTCTTTGATGTCTTACTGCAATTATATTGGACCCTGGTGAGACCACACCTGGAGAATTGTGTACAGTTTTGGCTGCTGATCTAAGGAAGGATGTATTTGCCATTGAGGATGGCAATGAAGGTTCACCAGACTGATTCCTGGGATGCAGGGATTGTCCAATGAGGAGAGATTGAGTAAACTAGGCCTATATTCTCTAGATTTAGAAGAATGAGAGGTGATCTCATTGAAACATACAAAATTCTGACGGGGCTTGACAGGGTAGATCAGGGGCGTCAAACATACGGCCCACGGGACGGACATGGCCTCCAAAGCCCCTTCCTCTGGCCTACCATGTGATTTAATTTTTATGCCCCCGCCCCGCCCCCGATCTTTCACTTGCTGACTCAAACACAATCTGAATTTGTCGGCTGTCACAGAACAGGAGGAGGGCGGGGAAGGCCGTCCCCGTCCCCGTCCCCGTCACCTCCTCCAGCCATTACACCCCTTCCTATCTCTGTAACCTCCTCCAGTCCCTCCACCCCTCCCTATCTCTGTAACCTCCTCCAGCCCCAACATCCCTGCCTTTCTCTGTAACATCCTCCAGCCCCTACACCCCTCCCTATCTCGCTAGCCTCCTCCAGCCCCTGCACCCCTTCCTATCTCTATAATCTCCGCCAGCCCCTCCATGCCTCCCTTTCTCTGTAATCTCCTGCAGCACTACACCCCTCCCTTTCTCTGTAACCACCTGCCCTTACACGCATCCCTATTTCTGTGACCTCCAGCCACTACACCCCTCCCTATCTCGCTAGCCTGCACCAGCCCCTACAACACACCCTACCTCTCTAACCTCCTCCAGCCCCAACACCCCTTGCTATCTCTGTAACCTCCTCCAGCCCTTACACCCTCCCTATCTCTGTAACCTCCTCCAGCCCCTACACCCCTTCCTATCTCTGTAATCCCCTCCCCCCCTCCCCATTTCTGTAACCTCCTCCAGCCTCGACACACCTCCCTATCTCTAAACTCCTCCAGCCCCTACATTCCTCCCCATTTCTGTAACCTCCTCCAGCCCCTACATCCCTCCCTAACTGTGTAACTTCCTCCAGCCCCTATACCCCCCCGCTATCTCTATAACCTCCTCTAGTCCCTACAACCCTCGCTATTCTCAAACTCCAGCCCTACAAACCTCCCTAGCTCTATAACCTCCTCCAGCCCCAATATCCCTGCCTTTCTCTGTAACATCCTCCAGCCCTCACACCCCTCCCTATCTCGCTAGCCTCCTCCAACCGCTACACCCCTTCCTATCTCTATAATCTCTGCCAGCCCCTACATGCCTCCCTTTCTCTGTAATCTCCTGCAGCACTATACCCCTCCCTTTTTCTGTAACCTCCTCCAGTCCCTACACCCCTCCCTATCTGAAACCTCCTCCAGCCCCTACACCCCTCCCTATCTCTAACCTCCAGCCCTTACATCCCTCCCTATCTCTGTAACCTGCAGCACCTATAACCCTCTCTATTTCTGTAACCTCCTCCAGCCCCTACAACCGTCCCAACCTCTATAACCTCCTCCAGCTCCTACACCCCTCCCTATCTCCATGTTTGACAAATTTGCTAGAATTCTTTGAGGACGTAACAAAGAGGGTGAATAAAGGGGAACCAGTGGATGTGGTGTACTTGGACTTGCAGAAGGCATTTGACAAGGTGCCACAAAGGTTACTACACAATATAAATATTCATGGGGTTGCGGGTAATATATTAGCATGGATAGAGGATTGTCTAACGAACAGAAAGCAGAGAGTAGGGATAAATGGTTTATTCTCGGGTTGGCAAACAGTAACCAGCGGGGTGCTGCAGGGATCAGTGCTGGGACCCCAACTATTTACACTCGGTCCCTTCCTCCAAGTCGTTAATATAGATTGTAACGTAGCCAGGTTTGTCGTTGATACAAAGATGGGAGGAAAAGCAATGTGTGAGGAGGACACACAAAATCTGCAAAAGAACATAGACAGGGTAAGTGGGCATAAATTTGACAGATGGAGAATAATATTGGAAAGTGTAACGTCATGCACTTTGGCAGAAATAAAGCAAAGAACAAGTTATTATTTAAATGGAGAAAGATTGCAAAGTGCTGCAGTACAGCGGGACTCGGGGGTACTTGTGCATGAAATGCAAAAGAATAGTATGCAGGTGCAGCAAGTGATCAGGAAGGCCAATGGTATCTTGGCCTTTATTGCAAAGGGGATGGAGTATAAAAGCAGGGAAGTCTTGCTACAGTTGTACAGGGTATTGGTGAGGCCACAGCTGGAATACTGTGTAGTTTTGGTTTCCATATTTACAAAAAATATACTTGGTTTGGAGGCAGTTCAGAGAAGGTTCACTCGGTTGATTCCAGTGATGAGGGGGTTGACCTATGAGGAAAGGTTGAGTAGGTTGGGTCTCTGATCATTGGAATTCAGAGGAATGAGAGGTGATCTTATCGAAACGTATAAGATAATGAGGAGGGTGACAAGGTGGAGTCAGAGAGGATGTTTTCACTGTTAGGAGAGACTAGAACTAGGGGGCGGCATTATCTTAGAATAAGGGGCCGCCCATTTGAAAACTGAGATGAGGAGAAATTTCTTCTCTCAGAGGGTTGTGGATCTGTGGAATTCGCTGCCTCAGAGAGCTGTGGTAGCTGGGACATTGAATATATTTAAGACAGAAATAGACAGTTTCTTCAACGACATGGGAATAAGGAGTTATGGAGAGTGGGCAAGGAAGTGGACCTGAGTCCGTGATCGGATCAGCAATGTATTAAATGGCAGAGCAGATTCGAGGGGCCGTATGGCCTACTCCTGCTCCTATTTCTTATGTTCTCTAACGTCTGCAGCCTCACAACCCTTCCTATCTCTCTAACCGCCTCCAGACCCTACACCCCTCCCTATCTCTCGAACCGCCTCCAGACACTACACCCCTCCCAGCTCTGTAACCTCCTGCCCTTACACGCATCCCTATCTCTGTGACCTCCAGCCACTACACCCCTCCCTATCTCGCTGGCCTGCACCAGCCCCTACAACCCTCCCTATCTCTATAACCTCCTCCAGTACTACAACCCTCCCTTTCTCTGTAACCACCTCCAGCCCCTATACCCCTCCCTAGCTCTGTAACCTCCTCCAGCTCCTACAACCCTCCCAAATCTGTAACCTCCTCCTAGGTCTACACCCCTCCCCATATCTGGAACCTACTCCAGCCCCTACACCCCTCCCTATCTCTGTAACCTCCTCCAGCCCCTACAAACCTCCCTATGTCTGTAGCCTCCACCAGCCCGAAAACCCTCCCTATCTCTCTAACTGCCTCCAGACTCTACACATCTCTCTATCTCTGTGACCTCCTCCGGCTCCTACACCCCTACTGATCTCTGTAACCTCTTTGAAGGCCTACACCCCTCCCTTTCTCTGTAACCTTTTCCAGTCCCTACTACCCTCCCTCTCTGTGTAACCTCCTCCAGCCTCTACAACCCTCCCAATCTCTAACCTCCTCCAGCACCTACACATCTCCCTATCTCTGCAACCTCCTCCAGCCCCTACACCCCTCCCTATCTCTGTAACCTTCTGCAGCCCCGAAACCCCTCCCTATCTCTGTAACCTCCTCCAAGGCCTACATCCCTCCCTTCTCTGTAACCTTCTCAAAGCCCCTCCACCCCTCCCTCTCTCTCTCTCTCTCTCTCTCTGTAACCTCCAGCCCCTACACCCCTCCCTATCTCTGTAAACTCCTCGAGCCCTACACCCTCCCTATCTCTGTAAACCTCAGCACCTACATCCATCCCTATCTCTGCAACCTCCAGCCCCTACATCCCTCCTTATCTTGCTAGCCTCCTCCAGCCCCTACTCCCTCTCTATCTCTATAACCTCCTCCAGAACCTACACACCTCCCTATCTGTAACCTCTTGCAGCCCCATACACCCCTCCGTATCTTTAATTTCCTCCAGGCCCTATAACCCTCCCTATCTCTGTAACCACCTCCAGAACCTACACCCTCCCTATCTCTGTCGCCTCCTCCAGCCCCTACATCCCTCCCTATCTGTAATCTCCTCCAGCCCCTACACCCGTCCCTATCCCTATAACCTCCTCCAGCTCCTATAACCCTCCCTATCTCTCTAACCTATAGCCCCTACACGCCTCCATATCTCTGTAACCTCCTCCAGCCCCTACAAACCTCCCTATCACTGTACCTCCAGCCCTACAACCCTCCCGATCTTTATAACCTCCAGCCCCTAAATCCCTCCATATCTCGGTAACCTCCAGCCCCTACACCCCTCCCTAGCTCTGTAACCTCCTCCCACCCTACACCCCTCCCTATCTCTATAATCTCCTCCAGCCCCTACACCCCTCCCTATGTCTGTAACGTACTCCAGCCCCAATACCTCTCCCTATCTCTGTAACCTCTTCCAGCTCCTACACCCCTCCCTAGCTCTGTAACCTCCTCCCACCCTACACCACTCCCTCTCTCTGTAACATCCTCCAGTCCCTACATCCCTCTGTATCTCTGTAACCTCCAGCCGGCCGTACAACCCGCCTTACCTCTCTAACCTCCCCCAGCCCCAACAAACCTCCCTATCTCTGTAACCTCCTCCAGCCCCTACACCCCTCCCTATCTCTGTAACCTACAGCCCCCACACCCCTCCCTATTCTTGTAACCTCCTCCAGCCCCTACAAACCTCCCAACTCTGTACCTCCAGCCCCTACACCCCTCTATCTCTAGCCTCCTCCAGCCCCTACACCCCTCCCTATCTGTAACCTCTTGCAGCCCCTACACCACTCCCTATCTCTATAACCTCCATCCACTACACTGCTCCCTATCTTGCTAGCCCCGGCCAGCCCCTACACCCCTTCCTATCTCTATAACCTCCCCCAGAACCTACACATCTCCCGATCTCTGTAACCTCCTCCAGCCCTGACACCCCTCACTATCTCTGTAACATCCTCCAGCCCCTACACCCCTCCCTATCTCTATAACCTCCTGTAGCCCCCACACCCCTTCCTATCTCTACAACCTCCAGCCACTACACCCCTCCCTATTTCGCTAGCATTCTCCATCCCTTAAACCCCTCCCTTCAAGCGGCAGATTAAGAAAAGGGGAGGTGCATCGAGACCTGGGTGTCATGGTTTATCAATCATTGAAAGTTGGCATGCAGGTACAGCAGGCGGTGAAGAAGGCAAATGGTATGTTGGCCTTCATAGCAAGGGGATTTGAGTATAGGAGCAGGGAAGTCTTGCTGCAGTTGTACACAGAGGCCCCACCTGGAATATTGGTTTTGGTCTCCTAATCTGAGGAAGGACGTTCTTGCTATTGAGGGAGTGCAGCGAAGGTTCACCAGCCTGATTCCAGGGATGGCTGGACTGACGTATGAGGAGAGACTGGATCAACTAGGCCTTTATACATTGGAGTTTAGAAGGATGAGAGGGGGTCTGATAGAAACATACAAGATTCTGACGGGACGGGACAGGTTAGATGCAGGTAGAATGTTCCCGATGTTGGGGAAGTCCAGAACCAGGGGACACAGTCTTAGGATAAGGGGTAGAACCATTTGGGACTGAGGTGAGGAGAAACTTCTTCACTCGGAGAGTTGTTAACCTGTGGAATTCCCTGCTGCAGAGAGTTGTTAATGCCAGTTCATTGGATATATTCAAGAGGGAGTTACATATGGCCTTTACGGCTAAGGGGATCAAGGGATATGGAGAGAAAGCAGGAAAGGGTTACTGAGGGAATGATCAGCCATGATCTTATTGAATGGTGGTGCAGGCGCGAAGGGCCGAATGGCCTACTCCTGCACCTATTTTCTATGTTTCTATGAGTGTGTCAGTATTTACAGGGGATCCCCGGGAGTGTGTCAGTATTTACAGGCGATCCCCGGGAGTGTGCCCGTATTTACAAGGATCCCCGATAGTGTGTCCGTATTCATAGAGGGTTCCCGTGAGTGTGTCAGTACTTAACTGGGGGTCCCCGGGAGTGTCTCAGATTTGACAGAGGGGCCCCAGGGGTGTGTCAGTATTTACAGGGATTCCCGTTAGTGTGTCGGTATTTACAGGGGGTCCCTGGGAGTTGTCAGTATTTATCGAGAGTTCCCGGGAGTGTGTCAGCATGTACGGGGGTGTCTGTATTTACAGGTAGTCCCCGGGAGTGTATCAGTATTTACAGGGTGTCCCCAGGAGTGTGTCTGTATTTACAAGGGGTCCCTGTGAGTGTGTCAATGTTTATGGGGGTCCCCGGGAGTGTGGCAGTATTTACTGTGGATCCCCGGGGAATATGTCAGTATGTTCAGGGGTTATCCCATGGAGTGTGTCAGTATTTACAGGGGGTCCTCGGGATTGTGTCGGTTTTTACTGGGAGCTCCCGGGAGTGTGTCAGTGTTTACAGGGGCTCCTTGGGAGTGTGTCAGTGTTTACAGGGGATCTCCAGGGAATGCGTCAGTATCTACAGGAGGTGTCACAGGGGATGCGTCAGTATTTACAGGGGGTCCTCGGGAGTGTGTCAGTGTTTACAGGGGATTCCCGGGAGTGTGTCAGTATTTACAGGGGATTCCCGGGAGTGTGTCAGTGTTTGCAGCGGGTATCCAGGAGTGTGTCAGTAATAACAGGGTGTCGACAGAAGTGTGCCCATATTTACAAGGACCCCCGATAGTATGTCAGTATTTACAAGTAGTCGCCAGGATTATGTCAGTATTTACAGGGGATCCCCAGGAGTGTGTCTATATTTACAGCGGGTCCCTGTGAGTGTGTCAGTGTTTACGGGAGTCCCTGGGAGTGTGGCAGTATTTACAGCGGATCCCCGGAGAATATGTCAATATGTACAGGGACTGTCCCCAGGAGTGTGTCTGTATTTACAGGGGATCCCCAGGGAATGTGTCAGTATCTAGAGGAGGTGTCCCAGGGAGTGTGTCAGTATTTACAGGGGGTCCTCAGGATTGTGTCGTTGTTTTACTGGGAGTTCCCGCGAGTGTGTCAGTGTTTGCAGCGGGTATCGCGGAGTGTGTCAGTAATAAAAGGGTGTCGACAGGAGTGTGCCCATATTTACAAGGACGCCCGATAGTGTGTTAGTATTTACAAGTAGTCGCCAGGATTGTGTCAGTATTTACAGGGAATTCCCAGGAGTGTGTCTATATTTACAGCGGGTCTCCAGGAGTGTGTCAGTGTTTACGGGAGTCCCCAGGGGTGTGCCCGTATTTAGAAGGACCCCCAATGGTGTGTCTGTATTTACAGGGGACCCAGGAATGTGTCTGTATTTACACGGGGCCCACGGGAGTGTGCCAGTGTTTACCGGGGGTATCCAGGAGTGTATCGGTATTTACAGGAAGTCCCCGGGAGTGTGTCAGTATTTATAGGGGGTCCCCAGGAATGTGTCTGTATTTACACGGGTCCCCCGGGAGTGTTTACCGGGGGTATCCAGGAGTGTATCGGTATTTACAGGTAGTCCCCGGGAGTGTGTCAGCATTTCTTGGGGGTCCCCAGGAATGTGTCTGTATTTACAAGGGGTCCCTAGGAATGTGTCTGTATTTTACAGGGGCTCCCTGGGAGTGTCCATATTTACAGGAGTCCCTGGGAGTGTCAGTTTTTGCAGGGTGTCTCCGGGGAGTGTGTAAGTAGCACAGGGAGTCCCTGGGAGTGTGTCAGTATTTCCAGGGAGTTCCCGTGGAGTGTGTCGGTCTTTACAGGGAGACCCGGGGAGTGTGTAGGTATTTACTTGGTGACTGAGGTGAACTCGCCCCAGATGTTGGGGTAACCCTCTGCTGGCTTTGAGCCCGGGCTGGGCCCAAGGACACGGGAGTGACATCTAGCCTGACATCTTAAAAGATCGGACAGAGACTGGTGTCACAGAGGAGTCAGCAATAAATGTCTTCCTTCAACTAACCCCTGATATTCTCCAATAATGTTCCAAGATCTCCTCTTTTTCGAGGCAATGACCCCCACACTGGGATGTCAGGTTTTGCTGACGAGCTATTCGCCTGTGAGGGGCTTCGCAACCACCTAAACACTGCCTCTCCTGCACACAGGCTCTATGCACACTCCATACATGCTTACCCCCTCACAAGGGTCATAGAATCATAGAAATTTACAACACACAATGAATTCATTTTGGCCCATCATGTCCACGCCGGCCGACAGAGTTATCCAGCTAAATCCCGTTTTTCTGCCCTTGGTCCGTAGCCCTGTAGGTTACGGCATTTCAAGTGCACATCCAAGCACTTTTTAAATGTGGTGAGGGTTTCTGCCTCTACCACCTTTTCTGGCAGTGAGTTCCAGACCCCCACAACCCTCTGTGTGAAGAAATTTCCCCTCAAATCCCCTCTAATCCTCCTGCCAATTACTTTAAATCTATGCCGAATGGTTGTTGACCCTCTTCACTCTATCTAGGCCCCTCTTAATTTTATACACATCAGAAAAGTCTCCCCTCAGCCTCCTCTGTTCCAAAGAAAACCAACCCAGCCTATCCAATCGTTCCTCATAGCTAAAATTCTGCAATCCAGGGCAACATCCTTATAAATCTCCTCTGTGCAATGACATCTTCCCTGTAATGTGACCAGAACTGATCGCAATATTCTAGCTGTGGCTTAACTCGTGTTCTACATAGTTCAAGCATAACCTCCCTGCTCTTGAATTCTTGGGCCGTTGGACAGCGAGTAGGAACAGCGATCCCGGCTGATTTGCAAACCCCATCACCCCCAGCCCAGCCCTGGGACATCAAGCTCCAATCATGTCCCTATTCCTGCACACCGGCCGAGATCAGGTTAACTCAGACGGGGCCAGGGATGGAGACTGGGCCTTCCCTGCGAGCGCTGTGTGGACAGGTCCCACGCGTATCCCCTCCTCCCCCTCCGCCAGTACCTGCGTTGCTATCTTGCTGGGCTGGGGGGCAGGGTCAGGGTGACCCGAGCGGGCAAACCATTTGACGAGGGGTCAGGGGTGGTGACCTTACTGCCGGGCGGAGGCAGGAGTAGGACGTGACCTCCGGTTCCTCCTGTAGCCCGTGGCCTCGATCTGTCCCACTTTTTAATGTTCTGAAACGCCAGCATAGAAAGATCCCACAATCAGAGCGCGCCCTTAGCTCCATTTACCCGCCCTTCTGTAACATTTCACAGAAACAGGCCATTCGGCCCAACCAGTCTCTGCTAATTGCAGCCTTCTCCCCTTAACCGAGCACAGTCCAGGAGTGAAACTGTGAAGCCTCCCCAGGTCGGTCAGCTCCATGCTATACTGGGCGGGGGCGGGGGGTAGGGGGGGGAAACTGAAGGGGGTGATATTAACAACAAGGGGTTGTTGCATTTCCACCGTCAAACTGTAGCTCCGCCCCCTCTCCTTGTAGCCCCTCCCCCTTGGCACCTCCAACTAGCCCCGCCCCCTATAGTTCCCCCCCCACACGTAGCTCCTCTTGTACCCCGCCCCCTGTGGCCCCCTCCCCCTGTAGCCCCGCCCATCGCCAGCGGGACCCACAGAGCCGCCTCTCTCCCGCTCGCGGTCCCCGGGGCCTCCGCTCCGACTTTGTCCGCGCGGCCCAGCCTCGCCGTCGCTCCTGGCAACCCTCACTTCCGCCGTCTAGGCGTCACTTCCGGTCAGCGGCTGACGGACCTGCCCCGTTTCCCTTGGCAACTGCGGAGAGAACTTTAAAAACCGCGATTAATTCATGAAAGGTTCGCAGCAGTCAGTTTATTTTTATGATACGATTCTCAGCTTTATCATTTTATTATAAAATAAACAAATGCGAAGTTGTTTTTTTAATTTAAACATTGCGCCTGCGCTCTACCGACGCCTTTCTGTGACGTCAGGAGGTCATCTCACTCGAGGAGCCCAGTGCGCAGGCGTGGGCTGTATGTGGCGCATGCGCAGTGTGCCATTGTTCAGAGCGGACGCGGGCTGTGAGCGGGCGGAGGCCGGACACAGTTTGGGGTTGAACGTGAAACTGCGGGGCGCAGGAGAGTAACGTACTCGACAGGTGGGCTTCATAAACACCTGGTGCAGGTCGCGAACCCGGACTAAGAAACAACAGGTCTCGACTTTGCAGCTCCCGGGCGTTTTCGCGGTAACAGGCCCAGATTGACAGTCGCCATGTTTGTAAAGGACAGTTGCAGGTTGGTGCGCGGCCATCGTGAGTCATCGCTCAATAGAGCGCATGCGTGGCCATCTTTGTGACAGAACAATGTGTGGGCGGGGCTTCAGTGTCCCAGTGAACCCAGCCAGAGTCAGCACCTTCAGGGGAGGAGAGGGAGGGGAACCAGTGAGTGTAGAACTGAACCCAGCCAGAGTCAGCATCTTCAGGGGAGGAGAGGGAGGTGAACCAGTGAGTGTAGAACTGAACCCAGCCAGAGTCAGCATCTTCAGGGGAGGAGAGGGAGGTGAACCAGTGAGTGTAGAACTGAACCCAGCCAGAGTCAGCACCTTCAGGGGAGGGGAACCAGTGAGTGTGGAACTGAACCCAGCCAGAGTCAGCACCTTCAGGGGAGGAGAGGGAGGGGAACCAGTGAGTGTAGAACTGAATCCAACCAGAGTTGGTGGTGAAAACTTATCAGAGGACAAGGTGTCTTCAGACGTGCAATGTGTTTGAATTTCAGGACAGTATGTATGGGATGGGGATTTACATCTTTGGAAGAACAAGGAGGAAAGAATGTTCCATAGAATCGAGAATTATCTATTCTGAATTTCTGTCCTGTACTTGACATAATTATTTTTGTAAACTCCTTTTCCAGGGTATTAGAAGGGGTGGATTTGCAGACGGGGAACTCAAACCAAACATCACGTTAAGATCTGACAGAATCACTCAATTCCTCAGGACTTGAATATCATCAACCTTTGAATGCGGAAGGAGAAATGTTTGTCTCTTCTCTGAGGGAACAGATTTCAAACATCAGTGTGACTGGTAAAGCACCAAGACACACACACACACCCGAGTGAGAGTGTTCCAGTGAACTGCCTGTGGAAAGAGCTTTAAGCAGTTACACAGCCTGAAAAAACATCACACCATTCACAGCGTGGAGAAATCGTACACGTGGTCTGTGTGTGGACGAGGCTTCAACTGATTGTTCAACCTGGAGCGACACAAGGACACCGGCACCATGGAGAAACCGTGGGAATGTGGTGACTGTGGGAAGGGATTCAATTGCCCATCTGTACTGGAAATTCATCAGCGCAGTCACACTGGGGAGAGACCGTTCACCTGCTCTGTGTGTGCAAAGGGATTCACTTTGAAATCCAACCTGCTGACACACCAGCGAGTTCACACTGGAGAGAGGCCGTTCACCTGCTCCGTGTGTGGGAAGGGATTCACTCAGTCAGCCCACCTGCTGACACACCAGCGAGTTCACACTGGGGAGGGGCCGTTTACCTGCTCTGAGTGTGGGAAGGGATTTACTGTGTCATCCCGTCTGCTGGCACACCAACGAGTTCACACTGGGGAGAGACCGTTCATCTGCTCAGTGTGCGGGAAGGGATTCCATCGGTCATCCCACTTGCTGTCACATCAGCGAGTTCACACTGGGGAGAGGCCATTCAACTGCTCTGCGTGTGGCCTGGGATTCACTCGGTCATCTAACCTGCTGAAACACCAGCGAGTTCATACTGGGGAGAGGCCGTTCATCTGCCTCGTGTGTGGGAAAGGATTCATTCAATCATCCAACCTGCTGACACACCAGCAAGTTCATACTGGGGAGAGGCCATTCACCTGCCTCGTGTGTGGGAAAGGATTCACTCAGTCATCCAACCTGCTGACACACCAGCGAGTTCACAAGTGATTGCAGGGTTTGGATTCTGCTGTTATCCCAAACTGAATCATGTCCATTTTGAAAGTTCGGGTTTTTTTCTGCTGTTATTGATTACCCCTATAACACAGTTTAATATTCTGGTTATTGGACCAATTAATCAAGGACAGTCAGCATGGATTTGATAAGGGAGGGTCATGTCTGATTAACTTGATTGAATTTTTCAAGGAGGCAACCAGGAGGGTTGGTGTGGGCAAAGCATATGATGTAGTGTATATAGATTTTATCAAAGCTTTTGATAAGGTCTCGCATAGCAGACTGGTCATAAAAGTAAAAGCCCATGGGATCCAGGGCAAAGTGGCAAGTTGGATCCAAAATTGGCTCTGAGGCAGGAAGCAAAGTGTATTGGTTGATGGGTGTTTTTGTGACTGGAAAGATGTTTCCAGTGAGGTTCCGCAGGGCTCCGTACTAGGTCCCTTGCTTTTTGTGGTATACGTCAATGATCTTGAATATAGGGGGTATGATTAAGAAGTTTGCAGATGATAAAATCTGCTGTGTGGTTGATGAAGAAGAAGAAGAAAGCTGTAGACTGCAGGAAGATATCAATCAACTGGTCAGGTGGGCAGAACAGTGGCAAATGGAATTTAATCCAGAGAAGTGTGAGGTAAAGCATTTGGGGAGGGCCAACAAAGAAAGGGAATACACGTTAAATGGTAGGACATTGAGATGTGTAGAGGAACAAAGGGACCTTGGAGTGCATGTCCACAGATCCCTGAAAGTAGCAGGCTGAGACATAGACTACAAGAGCAGGGGGGTTATGCTTGAACAGTATAAAACACTGGTTAGGCCACAGCTGGAGTACTGCGTGAGTTCTGGTCGCCGCATTACAGGAAGGATGTGATTGCACTGGAGAGGGTACAGAGTAGATTTACAAGGGTGTTGCCGAGAGTGGAGAATCTTAGCTATGAGGACTGATTGGTTAGACTGGATGTTTTTCCCTTGGAACAGAGGAGGCTGAGGGGAGACCTCATTGAGGTGTATAAAATAATGAGGGGCCTAGATACAGTGGATATAGGAAGGCCCAATTTCCCTTAGCGGAGGGGGTCAACAGCCACGTGGCATGAATTTAAAGTAATTGGTAGAAGGTTCAGGGGGATTTGAAGGGAAATTTATTGAGTAGGTTGTGGGGGAGGCAGAAACCCTCACCACATTTAAAAAGTACTTGGATGTCCATCTGAAGTACCATAACCTGCAGGATTATGGACCTAGAGCTGGAAAGTTTGATTATGCCGGATAGCCTCTTGTTGGCCGGCATGGACACGATGGGCGGAAATGGCCTCCTTCCATGCTATGAACTTCTATGATTCTAAAATCAATGTGAAATGGGTCAGATAAAAATAATGCTGATTTGTATTTGCATCCATACTTAACTCTTTTTAAAGAGTTTTCTTCAAACACTGAAAGCTGCAACAAATGGAGCTAAACTTTGTTAAACAATTGATAATAAAATGAAATTAATCAGCAAGGTTGGTTTTGGATTTCTCTTGGATGGAGCTGGACATGATTTGCCTTGAAATGCCGCTGGTGTCCAGTAGGTGACGCTGTCTCACCAATTAACTCCGACTGAGAGATGCGAGACTGGCCTCTAGAGCAGGAGGAATGTGGGCAGCTCCGGGTCAGACACTGAACATACTGCACCCCTCAGGGACATCACACACTGTCCTCCATGGAGCAACTCGGGGTCAGCCACTGAACTCACTCACCCCACAGGGACATCACACACTGCCCCTTCCCTGGAGCAAATCGGTATAGGGTTAAGCAGATTAGAACATTAAGTGCGTGGCTCAAAGATTGGTGTGGGAGGCATGAGTTTTGCTTTACTGGCACCAGCACTGGGTAAAGAGGGAGCGATTCTGTTAGGATGGGTTCCACTTGATCTGGGCTAGAACCAGTGTCCTGGTGAATCGAATAACTAGGGCAGTAAACACGGCTTTCAACTAATGAAGGTTGCAAGGGTGGGGGGATTCAGAAAAGTGTACAGCACAGTTTAGATATAGAGATAAAGCAACAAGAGACATGTCAAGGCTCCAGAGCAGAGTTTTGGGTAAAATAAGCAGAGTGGGTCAGGAAGGGACAGAGCGTAACAAAGGTAATAGGACATTACTGACTCAGGAGACATCAGGGAAAAATAGAATAAAAGTCCAAGCTAAAGGCACTATCTCTGAATGCATGATGTATTCGCAATAAAATAGATGATTTAATAGCGCAGATAGAAATTAATAGGTTTGATCTAATAGCCATTACGGAGATGTCGTTGCAAAGTGACCACGGTTGGGAAATAAATATTCCAGGATACATAACTTTTAGAAGAGATAGAAAAATGGAAAAGGAGGAGGGGTAGCCCTGATATTAAAGGATGGGATAAAGACAGTAGAGGGAAAGGATCTTAGCTCGGAAAATCAAGAAGTAAAATCAGTTTGGGTGGAGCTAAGAAACAGTAAGGTGCAGAAAACATTTGGCGTTCTTCATAGGCCCCCAAACTACAGTGGCACTGTATAAATCATGAAATTAGAGGTGCATGTAATAAAGGTGATACAATAATTATGGGGGACTTTATTCTGCATATAGACTGGGAAAACCAAATTTGCAGTTATTGTATGGAGGACGAATTCATGGAAGGTATACAAGATGGTTTTCTAGATCAGTATGTTGAGGACCCAACTAGAGAACTGGCTATTTTTGATCTAGTATTGTGCAATAAGAAAGGGTTAATTAAGAACCTTGCAATAAAGGGGTCCTTAGGGAAGAGTGACCATAATATGATAGAATTTTATATTATGTTTGAAAGTGATTTAGTTAAATCCGAAACTAGGGTTTAAATCTACACAAATTAAACTATGTAGGCAAGGGGGGAGTGTTGGTTAAAGTAGACTGGGAAACTACAATAAAAGGTATGATAGTAGAAAAGCAATGGCTAGCATTTAAAGAATTAATACATAATTTACAACAAACATACATTCATTTAAGGCATGAAAACCCCACAGGAATAGCGGTCCAACCATGGTCAACAAGAGAAGTTGAAGATAGTATTAGATCAAAGGAATATTCTGATAATGTTGCCAAAAAGAGCAGTAAGCCTGATGATTGGGAAGATTATAGAATTCACCAAAGGATGACCAACAAATTCCTAAAGAAAAGGATAAAAGAATATGAGAATAAAATAACGAGAGACAAAAAAACAGACCGCAAAAGCTTCTATAGGTATATAAAAAGGAATAGATTAGCAAAAGTAAATGTGCATCCCCTACAGGCTCAGACATGACAAATTATAATGGGAAACAATGAAATGGCAGGGAAATTAAACGCATACTTTGTGTCTGTCCTCATGGAAATAGACGCAAAAAACTTGCTGGAACTACTGAAGAACCACGGCTTTAGAGAGAATGAGGAACTGAAAGAAGTTAGTAATAGTAAAAAAAATGGTACTGGAGAAATTAATGGGGCAGAAAGCCAATATATCCCCTGGACCCGATGGCCTACATCCTAGGGTATTGAAAAAGGTAACTATAGAAATAGTGGATGCATTGGTTGCCATCTTCCAAAATTCCATAGATTCTAGAACGGTTCCCGTGGATTGGAAGGTAGTAAATGTAACTGAGCTATCTAAGAATGGAGAGTTAAAATAGGGAACTAGAGACAAGTTAGCCTGACATCAGTCGTAAAGGAAAATGCTAGATTCCATAATTAAGGATGTGATAACAGGCACGTAGAAAATAACAAGATTGGGCAGTCAATACAGCTTAAGGAAAGGGAAATCATGTTTGACAAATCTGTTAAGAGTTTTTTGAGATTGTAACTAGCAGAATAGGTAAGGGGGAACCAGTGGATGTGGTGTATTTGGATTCAGAAAGGATTCGATAAGGTGCCACATGAGGTTATTAAATTACGGCTCATGGGATTGGGGGTAATATACAAGCATGGATTGAGGATTGGTTAACAAACAGAAAACAGAGTAGGAATAAATGGTTAATTTTCAGGTTTGCAGGCTGTATCTGGTGGGGCACCACACGAATTGGTGCTTGGGCCTCAGCTATTCACAATATACATCAATGATTTGGATGAGAGGACCAAATGTTATATATCCAAGTTTGCTGATTATACAAAGCTAGATGGCAATGCAAGTTGTGAGGAGGATGCAAAGAGGCTTCAAGGGGATATAGAGAAGGTAAGTGAGTGGACTGGAACATGATGAATGGAATATAATGTAGAGAACTGTGAAGATATTCACATTGGTAGGAAAAATAGAAAAGCAGAGTATTTTTTAAATGGTGAGAGAAGTTGGTGTTCATAGGGATCTGGGTGTCCTTATAGAAGAATCACTGAAAGTTAAATTGCAGGTACAACAATCAATTAAGAGAACAAATGGTATGTTGGCCTTTATTACAAGATGATTTAAGTAAAACATAAACGCGTCTTACTACAATTATATAGGGCCTTGGTGAGACCACATCTGGAGCATTGTCTACAGCCATAGAGAGAGTGCTACGAATATTCACCAGACTGGTTCCTGGGATGGGGTATTGTCCTATGAGGAGAGATTGGGTAGTCTACAGTTTAGAACAATGAGAGGTAATCTCTTTGAAACCTGCAACATTCTTACAGGGCTTGATAGGGTAAATGCAGGGAGTCTAGAATAAGGGGTCGGCAATTTAAGACTGAGATGAGGAGAAATTTCTTCACTCAGAGGGTGGTGAATCTTTGGCATTTCCTGCCCCAGAGGGCTATGGAAGTTCAGTCTTTGTGCATATTCAAGACAGACATCGATACATTTCGATGCTGATATCGATGGCGGACTGGTTCATTGGAGATGTCCAGCTGTATCATAAGAAAATAAGAAATAGGAGCAAGAGTAGGCCATTTGGCCCATTGAGCCTGCTCCACCACTCAATAAGATCATGGCTGATCTGATCATGGACTCAGTTCTACTTCCCTGCCCGCTAAGGAAATCAAGGAGTATGGTGATAATGCAGGAAAGTAGAGTTGAGGTAGATGATCAGCCATGATCTCATTGAATAGCGGAGCAGACTCGAGGGGCCAAACGGCCTACTCCTGCTCCTATTTCTATGTTCTTATGGTGTCAGTAAGTAACAGGATAGGTAAAGTCGAACTGCAGGTGTACAGATACAACTAAGGGATCAGTCTGCCCAGTGACGAGAGGACACTTGACTTATGAGGAAAGGTTGAGTAGGTTGGGCCTATACACATTGGAGTTCAGAAGAGTGAGAGGTGATCTTATCGAAACATATGAGATAATGAGGGGTCTCGACAAGGTGGATGCAGAAAGGATATTTCCACTCATAGGGGAAACTAAAACGAGGGAACATAGACTCAGAATAAGGGGCCGCCTATTTAAAACTGAGATGAGGAGGAATTTCTTCTCTCAGAGGGTTGTAAATCTGTGGAATTCTCTACCCCAGAGAGCTGTGGAGGCTGGGTCTTTGAATATATTTAAGGCAGAGATAGACAGATTTTTAAGCGATAAGGGAATAAAGGTTGATAGGGAGCGGGCAGGAAAGTGGAACTGAGTCCATGATCAGATCAGCCATGATCTTATTGAATGGTGGAGCAGGCTCGATGGGCCGAATGGCCCGATCATGCTCTTATTTCTTATGTTCTTATTTTCTTATGACTCAGCTGGATATCTCCAATGATTCAGTCTGCCATCGACATCAGCATCGTGTTGGATCAATTGCTAAAAATGGTTACTCATTGGTTAACTGCCAAAAATGGAAAACAAATGCTATAGCTCATTATGAAATAGTCTGTGCCTGGTTCTATGCAGAGCTGCAGTTCCCCACCTCCATTATATGAAGAGAGCTCGATGTGATCTAACCGAGCACTTTGAGCCTTATTGATGCCACGATAGAAACAGTCTGCAATTTCTCGAGAGCTGAAATATGGAAGGAGAAAGATCTGGCTCTTTCTATTTCTCTGTGTATCGTCCTCCATCTTTCCTCAACCCCTCTGCCCCCTTCTCCCTCTCTATCTGTTTGTCTGTTTGGGTTTTGTTCTTTTTTCTGATCAGCCAGCCCTCTCTGTGACAGTCATCCACTTTCTATCCTTCTGTCCCTCTCCTCATTTCCTCATTTCCTCATTTCTCTCTATGGTCTCTCCCTGGCGCACAGACCCTCCCTCTCTAACGCAGCCAAAGCATGTCACAGTCCCTAAAAAAGGCAATGTCAGGGCGGTGAAGGATCTTCTTATTCATTAATGGAATAAGGACATCGCTGGCAAGATCAGCCTTTCCTAAATGCCTTTGAGAAGATGGTGGTGAGCCACTTCCTTGAACAACTGCAGTCCGTTTAGTGAATATATTCCCGCAGTACTGTTAGATAGGGAGAGATAGGATTGTGAACCAGTGACGATGAAGGAATGGCGATATATTACCAACTCACGATGGTGTGTAACTTGGAGGGGAACTTGGAGATGGTGGTTTTCCCATGCGCCTGCTGCCCTTGTCCGTCTAGTTGCTGGAAACCTTGGCGAGTTTCTGTATCTTGTAGATGGTACACACTGCAGCCACGATGCGCTGGTGCAATGTTACCGAATAGACAAAAACCGGTCTGTTAAAACATATAAACAACACCCAACAACAATCCCAGTTTATAACGGTTCACATTAAGGACACACATGAGATAATAATAAGGCGTTGTTGTGTGTATTGTATCACATTATAATACCAGAGACCCGGAGAGTTTGGAAGGAACTTGATGAATGGTCTGAGAATAATTGTGTTATGGGCAGGAGATTGAGTGACCAATGGCTGTGCTCCTGGAAGTGCAAATACATCCCGCTCGTACAGCTGTGCGAGGCAGAGGAAACAGACAGAAGGGCGGATATAGAATGACAGACTTTCCAATCTGGTGTCCATTCCATTATAACCATGTACCGCGACCTCTGCTGCAGACCCGGGATCACAGGATGGGGAAAATAACAACCATGGCAAAGAAATGAAGGGACACCTTATCAGTGAACTCCTGGTAAACTAGGGGAGTGAGTAGGAGCTGGAACTTCAAATAGAGAAATACCACTAATTAAAAAGGGTTAGGTTCCAGAACTTACTGTTTATAGAGTTAAATCTGTGAGGCTAAGGACACAGAAGTAAAACTGTGAATGAGGCCTTGATGGTTGTGACGGCTCCCGCGAGACGCCATAGTGGATCCCAGCAGAGGACCCGGCTGTAGATCTCCACAGACCATGTAGGGAGTTCAAGATACTGAAGGATTCTATCACGGCACTTTAAAGAGAGGAAACATTCCCGATAAACCATTATACACAAAGGGATAGTCCCAGAGATTCAGAACACATTGGAACAGCTCTTGGAGTCTGTCCACAGGTGAATGGGACCTTGAGGTCCAGTGTCAATTGGTGGAAATTCAGCGCCAGGATCAATTGCTCTGAGACTCTCTTCCCCGAATTCACTGATCTCCGGCCAGTCTGAGCAAAGCCGGGCCTCTCCCCGCCATGGGCCAGTGATTCCAGCAGAGGATGGTTTGTAAAGTTAGCTCATACCTCATCTGGGAGTGCGTGATCCTTACATGTACAGAGATTACTGTCTATTGTGTGCTTCATTGGATGGTGTCAGAGGAGTTGCAGACTGTTTTGGCCACATGCTGCATCTAAGTTCGTTCTGCTTCATGAACGACTACACAGTGAGATTTACTCTGTACCTAACCCCTGTCTATCTGCCCTGGATGTTTTTGATGTGACTATATCTTAAACGTGCTGTTTCTGACCTTGGAGTGATTTATGGGGCAGTATAGAGGCAGCTTTACGCTGTATCTAGCCCGTGCTGTACCTGCCCTGGGAGTGTTTGATAGGAGTTTCTAGAGGGACCTTTACCTGACCTGGGAGGGTTTCACGGGACAGATTAGAGGGAGCTTTACCCAGTATCTATCTGGTGCTGGACTTGACGTGGGAGTGTTTTATGGCCACATTAAACAAGCTTTACACTGTATCTAACACGTACTGTACCTGACCTGGGAGTGTTTGATGCACAGTTTAAATATGCTTTACACTGTAAGTAAGCCAAGCTGTACGTGACCTGGGAGTGTTTGATGGGACAGTGTAGAGCAGTGGTGGGCAAAATACGACCCGTGGGCCATATCCGCCAACTCATTCTATCCGACCGCTGGATGGGACAGAAATAGAGCGCGAGCCGGAGCTCGAGCTGTACATTCGTCTATCCACTTTCACTTCGCATGGGTCAGAGACAGACCCGAACTGCAGCCAAGAAAAAACCATAGTAATACTTCATTCAAATTAATAATTCGCAAAATCGATTCTCCCCGGCCCGATTAAAAGGATCTGTTCCGTGAGTCTGGGCCCCAATGGCGGACGTGTGTACCCAGAAAGCACTGCGTGCTACAATATGCCCTATCCATTTTAGAGTGGTGTCATGGCTGCTCATCTCCACAACTCTTTTACCGAAGAAAGTGACCGGTGCTGCATCTTTCCTCTCCCTGTATGATGGTAGGGGAGTTCTCATCTGCAGCGGCATTAGTAATCTTTGCAGAGGGGTATATGGATGAGTGAGTTGGGATTTCACAGCGCTGATTTACAGAGACCAGAAGATACCACAACATCTTCAATTTTTATCTTTGATTCATTTCTAGGCGGTATCGACTACATGTGTATGTAAGATAGCATCTGACTACTATCTGAATTTATATTTATGCAATGTTCATGTTTATCAAATGTTCCCTCTAATTTTGTTTCACGCACGGTCCCTTTAAATTTGCTGCTCAGCCACTAGGCAGCCGCACATGCGCAGTGTCTCTTCCAGCGGCAGGAACTGGGGAGTGGCCTGCGCGGGACCGCGCGATTGTTGCGTGACCGTGCGGCCACGCGCGTTAGGGCCAACATTGGTGGGCGGCCCTCAACACCTCAACAAAACTTGTTACTTGGCCCTGCAGCCCAAATAATTGCCCACTCCAGGTCTAGGTGACGGAAGCCATGACGAGTTGCCGCATCTTGTAAATGGTACACACTGCAGCCACGGTGCGCAGGTGCAATGTTACCGAATAGACAAAAACAGATCTATTAACAAATATAGACAACAATCCCAGCCCCCAGGTCAGGTGTAACGCCGTCTATTCTGGGTTGTAACGGTTCACATTAAGGACACATATGAGATAATAACAAGGCATTGTTGTGTGTATTGTACCACATTGTAATGCCAGAGTCCCGGAGAGTCTGGAGGGAACTTGATGAATGGTCTGTGAATAATTGTGTTATGGGCAGGAGGGTAAGAGTAACCAATGGCTGTGCTCCTGGAAGTGAAAATCCGTCCCGCTCATACAGCTGTGCGGGGCAGAGGGAACAGACAGAAGTGCGGATATAGAATAACAGACTTTCCAATCTGGTGTCCATTCCATTATAACCACATACCACGACCTCTGCTGCAGACCCGGGACCACAGGATGAGGAAACATAGAAACGTAGAAAATAGGTGCAGGAGTAGGCCATTCGGCCCTTCGTGCCTGCACCACCATTCAATAAGATCATGGCTGATCATTCACCTCACTACCCCTTTCCTGCTTTCTCTCCATAACCCTTGATCGCTTGAGCCATAAGGGCCATATCTAACTCCCCCTTGTATATATCTAACGAACTGGCATCAACAACTCTCTGCAGTAGAGAATTCCACAGGTTCACAATTCTCTGAATGAAGAAGTTTATCATCATCTCAGTCCTAAATTGCTTACCCCATATCCTCAGACTGTGACCCCTGGTTCTGGACTTACTCAACATCGGGAACATTCTTCCTACATCTAACCTGTCCACTCCCGTCAGAATTTTATATGTTTCCATGAGATCCCCCCTCCCCCATTCTTCTAAACTCCAGTAAATACAGGCCTAGTCGATCCAGTCTCTCCTCATATGTCAGTCCTGCCTTCCCGGGAATCAGTCTTGTGAACCTTCCCTGCACACCCTCAATAAGAAGAACGTCCTTCCTCAGATTCGGAGTCCAAAACTGAACACAATATTCCAGGTGAGGCCGAACTAAGGCCCTGTACAACTGCAATAAAACCTCCCTGCTCCTATACTCAAAACTCCTAGCTATGAAGGCCAACATGCCATTTGCCTTCTTCACTGCCTGCTGAACCTGCATGCCAACTTTCAATGACTGATGTACCAGACACCCAGGTCTCCCTGCACCTCCCCTTTTCCTAATCTGCTGCCATTCAGATCATATTCTGCCTTCCTGTTTTTGCCACCAAAGTGTATAACCTCACATTTATCCACATTATACTGCATCTGCCACGCGTTTGCCCACTCACCGAACCTGTCCAAGTCACCCTGCATCCTTTTAGCGTTCTCCTCACAGCTCACACTGCCACCCAGCTTAGAGTCATCTGCAAACTTGGAGATATTATACTCAATCCCCTCATCCAAATCATTAATGTTTATTGTAAATAGCTGGAGTCCCAGCACTGAGCCCTGCGGTACCCCACTAGTCACTGCCTGCCATTCTGAAAAGGACCCATTTATCCCAACTCTCTGCTTCCTGTCTGCCAACCAATTCTCTATCCACACAGTACATTACCCCCAATAACATGTGCTTTAATTTTGCACACCAATCTCTTGTGTGGGACCTTGTCAAAAGCCTTTTGAAAGTCCAAATACACCACATCCACTGGTTCTCCCTTGTCCACTCTACCAGTTACATCCTCAAAAAATTCTAGAAGATTTGTCAAGCAGGATTTCCCTTTCATAATCCATGCTGACTTGGACCGATCCTGTCACTGCTTAACAGATGTGCTGCTATTTCATCTTTAATAATTGATTCCAACATTTTCCCCACTACTGATGTCAGGCTAATTGGTCTATAATTCCCCGTTTTCTCACTCCCTTCTTTATTAAAAAGTAGTGTTACATTAGCTACCCTCCATTCCAGAGGAACTGATCCAGAGTTGATAGACTGTTGGAAAATGATCACCAATGCATCCACTATTTCTAGGTCCACTTCCTTCAGTACTCTGGCTTGCAGAATAGCACGCCCTGGGATTTATCGGCCTTCAATACCATCAATTTCCATAACACAATTTCCTGACTAATAAGGATTTCCTTCAGTTAGAAACATAGAAACATAGAAAATAGGTGCAGGAGTAGGCCATTTGGCCCTTCGAGCCTGCACCACCATTCAATAAGATCATGGCTGAACTTTCGCCTCAGTACCCCTTTCCTGCTTTCTCTCCATACCCCTTGATCCCTTTAGCCACAAGCACCACATCTAACTCACTCTTGAATATATCTAATGAACTGGCATCAACAACTCTCTGCGGTAGGGAATTCCACAGGTTAACAACTCTCTGAGTGAAGAAGTTTCTCCTCATCTCAGTCCTAAATGGCTTACTCCTTATCCTTAGACTGTGTCCCCTGGGTCTGAACTTCCCAACATCGGGAACATTCTTCCTGCATCTAACCTGTCCAGTCCCGTCAGAATTTTATATGTTTCTATGAGATCCTCTCTCATCCTTCTAAACTCCAGTGAATACAGGCCCAGTCGATCCAGTCGCTCCTCATATGTTAGACCAGCCATCCATGGAATCAGTCTGGTAAACCTTCGCTGCACTCCTTCAATAGAAGAACGTCCTTCCTCAGATAGGAGACCAAAACTTAACACAATATTGCAGGTGAGGCTTCACCAAGGCCCTGTACAACTGCAGTAAGACCTCCCTGCTCCTATACTCAAAACTCCTAGCTATGAAGGCCAACATGCCATTTGCCTTCTTCACCGCCTGCTGAACCTGCATGCCAACTTTCAATGACTGATGTACCATGACACCCAGGTCTCCCTGCACTTCCCCTTTTCCTAATCTGCCACCATTCAGATAGTATGCTGCCTTCGTGTTTTTGGCCCCAAAGTGGATAACTTCACATTTATCCACATTCGGCTGCATCTGCCATGTATTTCCCCACTCGCCGAACCTGTCCAAGGCACCTGCAGCCTCTTGGCATCCTCCTCGCAGCTCATAACGCCACCCAGTGTAGTGCCATCTGCAAACTTTGAGATATTACACTCAATTCCTTCCTCTAAATCATTAATGTATATTGTAAATAGATGGGTTCCCAGCACTGAGCCCTGCGGCACCCCACTAGTCACTGCCTGCCATTCTGAAAAGGACCCATTTAGCCCGACTCTCTGCTTCCTGTCTGCCAATCAGTTCTCTATCCACATCAGTACATTACCCCCAATAACATGTGCTTTAATTTTGTACACCAATCTCTTGTGTGGGACCTTGTCAAAAGCCTTTTGAAAGTCCAAATACACCACATCCACTGGTTCTCCCTTGTCCACTCTACTAGTTACATCCTCAAAAAATTCCAGCAGATTTGTCAAGCATAATTTTCCTTTCATAAATCCATGTTGACATGGACCGATCCTGTCACTGCTTTCCAAATTCGATGTTATTTCATCTTTAATAATTGATTCCAACATTTTCCCCACTATTGATGTCAGGCTAACCAGTCTATAATTACCTGTTTTCACTCTCCCTCCTTTTTTAAAAAGAGGTGTTACATTAGCTACCGTCCAGTCCACAGGAACTGATCCAGAGTCGATAGACAGTTGGAAAATGATCACCAATGCATCCACTATATCTAGGGCCACTTCCTTAAGTCCTCTGGGATGCAGACTATCAGGCCCCGGGGGTTTATCGGCCTTCAATCCCATCAATTCCCCTAACACAATTTCCTGCCTAATAAGGATATCCTTCAGTTCCTCCTTTTCACTAGACCCTTGGTCCCCTATACTTCTGGAAGGTTATTTGTGTCTTCCTTCGTGAAGGCAGAACCAAAGTATTTGTTCAACTGGTCTGCCATTTCTTTGTTCCCCATTATAAATTCACCTGAATCTGACTGCAAGGGACCTATGTTAGTCTTCACTAATCTTCTTCTCTTCCCATATCTATAGAAGCTTTTGCAGTCAGTTTTTATGTTCCTGGCAAGTTTCCTCTCATACTCTATTTTCCCCCTCCTAATTAAACCCTTTGTACTCCTTTGCTGTATTACAAAATTCTCCCAGTCCTCAGCTTTGCTGCTTTTCCTGGCCAATTGATATGCCTCTTCTTTGGATTTAACATTATCCTTAATTTCCCTTGTTAGCCACGGTTGAGCCACCTTCCCCGTTTTATTTTTTACTCCAGACAGGGATGTACAATTGTTGAAGTCATCAATGTGATCTTTAAATGTTTGCCATTGCCTATCCACCGTCAACCCTTTAAGTATCACTCGCCAGTCTATTCTAGCCAATTCACATCTCATACCATCGAAGTTACCTTTCTTAAGTTCAGGACCCTCGTCTCTGAATTAACTGTGTCACTCTCCGTCTTAATAAGGAATTCTACCATATTATGGTCACTCTTCCCCAAAGGACCTTACACAACAAGATTGCTAATTAGTCCTTTCTCATTACACATCAGCCAGTCTAGGATGGCCAGCCCTCTAGTTGGTTCCTCAACATATTGGTCCAGAAAACCATCACTAATACACTCACGGAAATCCTCCTCCATCATATTGCTACCAGTTTGGTTAGCCCAATCTATATGTAGATTAAAGTCGCCCATGATAACTGCTGTACCTTTATTGCACACATCCCTAATTTCTTGTTTGATGCTGTCCCCAAACTCACTACTACTGTTTGGTGGTCTGTACACAACTCCCACTTGCGTTCTCTGCTCTTTGGTATTCCGCAGATCCATCCATACAGATTCCACATCATCCAAGCTAATGTCCTTCCTTACTATTGTATAAATGTCCTCTTTTCCAAGCAACGCTATCCCACCGCCTTTTCCTTTCTGTCTATCTGTCCTGAATGTTGAATACCCCTGGATGTTGAGTTCCCAGCCTTGGTCACCCTGGAGCCATGTTTCCGTGTCAATGGTATCATATTCATTAATTGCTGCCTGTGCAGTTAATTCATCTACCTTATTACGAATACTCCTCGCATTGAGGCACAGAGCCTTCAGGTTTGTCTTTTTAACACACTTTGCCCTTCTAGAATTTTGCTGTAATGTGGCTCTTTTTGATTTTTGCCTTGGGTTTCTCTGCCTTCCACTTTTACTTTTCTTCTTTCTATCTTATGCTTCTGCCCCTATTTTACTTCCCTCTGACTCCCTGCATAGGTTCCCATCCCCCTGCCACATTAGTTTAACTCCTCCACAACAGCACTAGCAAACACTCCCCCTTGGACATTGGTTGCGGTTCTGCCCAGATGCAGGCCGTCCGGTTTGTACTGGTCCCACCTCCCCCAGCACTGTTTCCAATGTCCCAGGAATTTGAATCCTCCCTTCTGCACCACTCCTCAAGCCACGTAGTCATCTGAACTATCCTGCGATTCCTACTCTGACTAGCATGTGGCACTGGTAGCAATCCTGAGATTACTACCTTTGATTCCTCCTTCTCGCTAGATCCTCGGTCCCCAATATTTCCTGAAGGTTATTTGTGTCATCCTTCATGAAGACAGAACCAAAGTATTTGTTGAATTGGTCTGCCATTTCTTTGTTCCCCATTATAAATTCACCTGGTTCTGACTGCAAGGGACCTACGCTTATCTTCACTAATCTTTTTCTCTTCAAATATCTATAGAAGCTTTTGCAGTCAGTTTTTATGTTCCCAGCAAGCTTCCTCTCATACTCTATTTCCCCCCTCCTAATTGCCGTTTGTCCTTCTGTGCTGAATTCTAAATTTTTCCCAGTCCTCAGGTTTGCTGCTTTTTCTGGTCAATTTATATGCCTCTTCCTTGGATTTAACACTATCCCTAATTTCCCTTGTTAGCCATCTCAAAGAAATGAAGGGACACCTGATCAGTGAACGCCTGGTAAACTAGGGGCGTGAGTAGAGCTGGAACTCCAAATAGAGAAATACCACTGATTAAAAGGGGTTAGATTCCAGAACTTACTGTCCATTGTGTTAAACCTGTGGGGCTGAGGACACAGGAGTAAAACTATGAGTGAAAGCTTGTTGGTGTGATGGCTCCCGTGAGAAAACGCACTGTATCCCAGCAGATGATCCGGCTGTAGACCCCCACAGACCATGTAGGGAGTACAAGGTATGGAAGGATTCTATCTCGGCTCTTTAAAGAGAGGAAACATTTCTGACAAACCATTATACACAAAGGGATAGTCCTAGAGATTCAGAACACATGGGAACAGCCCTTGGGGTCTGTCCACAGGTGAATGGGACCTTGAGGTCTGGTGTTGATTGATGAAAATTCAGTGCCAGCATCAATTGGTCACAGACCTTGTTCCCTGAATTCACTGATCTCCAGCCACTCTGAGCAAAGCTGAGCCGCTCCCCGCCATGGCCAGTGATTCCGGCAGGGGAATGTTCGCTTTTACAGCCTGGAGCAAAGGGCTTTCACCTGCTCACATCAGCTTCCTGAGTTTACTGGTTCCAGTCAATCTGCAATAATCTGAATCTACCCAGCATCTCCCGGGGTGTAACTTTCAAACTCTAACACTGTGCTGGGATGGCATTGTAGTATTGGCCAAAGGCAGCACATGGGCCTTAGACACAGACTCAGAGAGCCTCCCAGTACAATATAGTTACAATCCCCACACCAGCCCCATTGTGGTCTCTCTCAGGGGGATTTAGTGCCCCATTTGCAGGATCAGGATTATTTTTTGTGATGTAGGTCGATAATATAAAGAACTGACGCTGAATTTATGAAATAATAAAGCAAGAGTGTTGGAGTTTACCAATCCCAGCACAACATGTCCCCTCCGCACTGTGTGGGGAGACACGGGCCAGTCCCCGGGACTTCCTTCATGTGGACCGTGGCCACAACTGATCTAACCGGGGAGACAATGGGTTCTGCTTGATTCTAAAACACAGAACGATGGCAGCTCCAGAATGTCTGAGGATAGAGCAGGCCGTTCCTTCAACACTGGGAAACACAACCTGTGAGCTCAAATTTAATTCACAGCATTGGCGTTTGCTGAATGGAAGAATTTGTGCGTGAAAGATGATTACATTCCTTATTCCCGACTGTCAATTATGTATTATTGGATAAGATGAAATTGGAATTAGGATTAAAATGTTCTTGATAAAGATTTCGGATCATTGTTGCTAGAAATTCTGCATTAATGGAGCAGGAAGATGATTCAAGCCAGGCCTGGTGCAGATTTAATTTCACAGCAGAACTTCAGGCTGGTTCCAGGCACACTTCCTGTTCGCAGTCTCTGAGACACTGGCTCCTCACACTGGGACACTGTGTGTCCACAGTCTCACCCAGTCTCTGAGACACTGGCTTCTCACACTGGGACACTGTGTACACACAGTCTCACCCAGTCTCTGAGACACTGGCTCCTCACACTGGGACACTGTGTAACCACAGTCTCACCCAGTCTCTGAGACACTGGCTCCTATCCGCTGTCACTGTTTATATTCTTCTATCCCCCATTGCTCTCTCCCCACTTGACAGGTTGCTGTTTGTGAGGATATTTGCCTCCAGAGGTTTAGCGGGATGTCTGTTCAGTCCTGGCCATTTTATGGATGGCTAATTATCAGCAAGGCGCTGTGAGACATCTAGGCACTGGAGGCGGTGTGGGCAAGAGGCAGAGGCTGATGCTGGTGTCAAAGGGCTGAGGTTTGAGATAGACTGGGGAAACATGGGCTTCACAGACTGAAAAGGAAAGCTGGAAGGAGCTCAGAAAAAGGTGGTTATGTGGGTGGAAAAGCGGGATTCAAAACATCGCTTTGGTAAATTGTGAGAGAAGAACTCTGGGACCCGGGTTAACACTGGGAGATGATAAACTTAGGATTGATCTCAGGAATTATTCTCCCAGAGAGTGAGCAACTCTTGGAGTGGACTCCAGGAGGAGCTGGGGGTGACACTCACTACCAAGGACAACCTCCTCCCACTGAGCCTGGGCTGTGTTCTCCGCGGGCCTGCTGTCCTCAGGACCATGAGGCCGGGTGGTCCTGTGCTGTATTTCACACAGTAAGAACAAGCCGGAGTGTGTGAATGTGAGGCTTCAGTGTGTGAGGAACCGGCATCCTCAGACACTGCTGTGGTCCAGAAATTTTCACAAATGAAATGCTGCATTGCCTACGTCATTGCTGGAGTGATTTCACCACCAGATTCCACGCCCCGCCCCCACCTAAGATGGGATCCCAATATCGGGCGGTAATTGTGCTTCCACCACATGTTGGATTCGGGAAACCCAGAGAAAACTCTGCTGGTGTCATGGCGGGGTCACACAGCAGGGCGGAAATCTAATCACGGTGCACACTGGATGTCTACGAGCCAAGGGATGAAATCCAGCCCCCAGGACAGATGTTTGTCTTCCGTATTCGGGAGTAAAGTAGCGCCTACACAGAACGCACAGAGTAAAACAGAATCGAAATGGAGCAATGGAACTCGCCCAATATTCCCTCCATTCTTTTCTCTTTCCGTACCGCCCAGGCCCTATAAGGGTTGATCCGCCCTCAGGGCCTTTCCCTGCAGCTAGATCACTGCACTTGTGGCAAGCGAGGCTCCCTGGCGCCATCTACTGGTAAGGACTCAACCGCCCTTGGGCTCTTTCCCCACCGGTGGGTCACTGTACCTGCCTCGGACCGGCGCGACTCTCTGGCGCCCTCCCCTGGCCCACTGTATATTGTAAGATTGGTCTTTCCCCACCGGTGGGTCTCTGTACCTGCAGCTCTCTGGCGCCCTCCCATGGCCTGCTGTATATTGTAAGATTGGTCTTTCCCCGCCGCTGGGTCATTGTACCTATCTCGGGCCGGCGCGACTCTCTGGCGCCCTCCCCTGGCCTGCTGTATATTGTAAGATTGGTCTTTCCCCACCGGTGGGTCTCTGTACCTGCAGCTCTCTGGCGCCCTCCCATGGCCTGCTGTATATTGTAAGATTGGTCTTTCCCCGCCGCTGGGTCACTGTACCTATCTCGGGCCGGCGCGGCTCTCTGGCGCCCTCCCATGGCCTGCTGTATATTGTAAGATTGGTCTTTCCCCGCCGCTGGGTCTCTGAACCTGCCTCAGGCCAGCGCGGCTCTCTGGCGCCCTCTCCTGGCCCGCTGTATAATGTACGATTGACGGTTGAGAGCCTTTCTTTGGTCTGCTCACCACATCCTCCCAACCCGACGGCCGCCGACTCAATGTCCATTTTATTTTATTGTTTGGATTGCCGGAAAGCACACAATGATTGGCTCTGAGTTTTATGGATTCACTGAACATTGGATCCTTTTGGTTCTCGTGAATGAATTGGGCACATTTCATCACGACATGTAATTGACCAATAAAATTGGAGCTGACGATTTTTTAACTCCCAGGTAGGGTTTCAGTGTCAACTCATTCTTTCGCCCTGGCAGCTGAAGGGCATGTGCTCTTTTTACAGGAAGTCGAATATTCAGCACAACCCCGCGAGCTGGAGCCGGCACCATCCAAAGGGGAAATATTCTCCACCTCTGCGGTCCTTCCCATCACGCTCCCGTTTATGGTCATTCCTGTGTTGCAAGAGCGGGAAAATCAAGAGGCCCATAAAAGGGGCCCGAGAGTCAGGAAGAACCACAGGAGCAGGAGCGGGAGGATCGAGAGGCCCATAAAAGGGGCCCCGAGAGTCAGGAAGAACCACAGGAGCAGGAGCGGGAGGATCGAGAGGCCCATAAAAGAGGCCCCGAGAGTCAGGAAGAACCACAGGAGCAGGAGCGGGAGGATCGAGAGGCCCATAAAAGGGGCCCCGAGAGTCAGGAAGAACCACAGGAGCAGGAGCGGGAGGATCGAGAGGCCCATAAAAGGGGCCCGAGAGTCAGGAAGAACCAGCTGGTGCAGGGACAAAAAGTAAAAAAAAAAATCAAAATCGAAGTGTGACATCACAGCCAAGTGGGTAAGTGATTGGCTGGTGGATTGGCGAGTATTTTTATTTTTCATTTCGGTAGGAAACCTTTGGCATTGTTGCCAAATTAAGTTAATTTAAGGGTTAAGTTATGGCAGGAGAGTCCCGACCCGCGTCATGCTCCTCCTGTGCTATGTGGGAAATCAGGGATAATTCCAGTGTCCCTGACTACTATGTGTGTGGGAATTGTATCCAGCTGCAGCTCCTGTCAGACTGCATTGCGGCACTGGAGCGGCACATGGAGTCACTCTGGAGCATACGCGATGCTGAGCATGTCGTGAATAGCACGTTTAGTGAGTTGGTCACACCGCAGGTAATGGTTACAAAGGCAGATAGGAAATGGGTGACCATCAGGCAGAGTAGGAAGGTAGTGCAGGGGTCCCCTGCGGTCATATCCCTCCAAAACAGATATACCACTTTGGATAATGTTGGGGGGGAAGGCTCATCAGGGGAAGGCAGCAGCAGCAAAGTTTATAGCACCATGGGTGGCTCTGCTGCACAGGAGGGCAGGAAAAAGAGTGGGAGAGCTAGAGTGGTAGGGGATTCTATTGTAAGGGGAATAGATAGGCGTTTCTGTGGCTGCAACCGAGACTCCAGGATGGTATGTTGCCTCCCTGGTGCAAGGGTCAAGGATGTCGCGGAGTGGCTGCAGGACATTCTGGAGGGGAGGGTGAACAGTCAGTTGTCGTGGTGCATATAGGTACCAACGATATAGGTAAAAAAATTGGATGAGTCCTACAAGCTGAATTTAGGGAGCTAGGAGGTAAATTAAAAAGTAGAACCTCAAATGTAGTAATCTCAGGATTGTTACCAGTGCCACGTGCTAGTCAGAGTAGAAATAGCAGGATAGTTAAGATGAATATGTGCCTTGAGCAATGGTGTAAGAGGGAGGGATTCAAATTCCGGGGACATTGGAACAAGTTCTGGGGGAGGTGGGACCAGTACAAACCGGATGGTCTGCACCTGGGCAGGACCAGAACCAATGTCCTAGGAGGGGTGTTTGCTAGTGCTTTTGGGGAAGGTTTAAACTAATATGGCAGTGGGATGGGAATCTATGCAGGGAGACTGAGGGAAGTAAAATGGGAGCAGAAGCAAAAGGTAGAAAGGAGATAAGGAAAAGTGGAGGGCAGAGAAATCAAAGGCAAAAATCAAAAAGGGCCACATTACAACATCATTTTAAAAGGACAAAGAGTGTTAAAAAACCAAACCTGAAGGCTCTGTGCCTCAATGCGAGGAGCATTCATAACAAGGTGGATGAAGTAACTGCGCAGATAGCTGTTAACAGATATGATGCAATTGGGATTATGGAGACATGGCTGGGAACCCAACATCCAGAGGTATTCAATATTCAGGAAGGATAGACAGAAAGGAAAAGGAGGCGGGGTAGCGTTGCTGGTTAAAGAGGAGATTAACGCAATAGTAATGAAGGACATTAGCTTGGATGATGTGGAATCTGTATGGGTAGAGCTGCGGAACACCAAAGGGCAGAAACGCTAGTGGCAGTTGTGTACAGACCAGCAAACAGTAGGAGTGAGGTTGGGGATGGCATCAAACAAGAAATTAGAGATGCGTGAACTAAAGGTACAGCAGTTATCATGGGTGACTTTAATTTACATATAGATTGAACTAACCAAACTGGTAGCAATACGGTGGAGGAGGATTTCCTGGACTGTATAAGCGATGGTTTTCTACACGAATATGTCGAGGAATCAACTAGAGAGCTGGCCATTCTAGACTGGGTGTTGTGTAATGAGAGAGGATTAATTAGCAATCTTCTTGTGCGAGGCCCCTTGGCGAAGAGTGACCATAATATGGTAGAATTCTTCATTAAGATGGCGAGTGACACAGTTAATTCAGAGACTAGGGTCCTGAACTTAAAGAAAGGTAACTTCGATGGTATGAGACGTGAATTGCCAAGGATAGACTGGCGAATGATACTTAAAGGGTTGACAGTCAATAGGCAATGGCAGACATTTAAAAATCACATGGTTGAACTTCAACAATTGTACATCCCTGTCTGGCATACAAATAAAATGGGGAAGGAGGCTCAACCATGGCTAACAAGGGAAATTAAGGATAGTGTTAAATCCAAGGAAGAGGCATATAAATTGGCCAGAAAAAGCAACAAATCTGAGGACTGGGAGTAATTTAAAATTCAGCAGAGGAGGACAAAGGGTTTAATTAGGAGGGGGAAAATAGAGTTTGAGAGTAAGTTTGCAGGGAACATAAAAACTGACTGCAAAAGCTTCTATAGATATGTGAAGAGAACAAGATTAGTGAAGACAAATGTAGGTCAGAATCAGGTGAATTTATAATGGGGAACAAAGAAATGGCAGACCAATTGAACAAATACTTTGGTTCTGTCTTCACTAAGGAAGACACAAATAACCTTCCAGAAATACCAGGGGACCAAGGGTCGAGTGAGAAGGAGGAACTGAAGGAAATCCTTATTAGTCTGGAAATGTTGTCAGGGAAATTGATCGGATTTCAGGCCGATAAATCCCCAGGGCCTAATAGTCTGCATCCCAGAGTACTTAAGGAAGTGGCCCTAGAAATAGTGGATGCATTGGAGGTTATTTCCCAACATTCTATATACTCTGGATCAGTTCCTATGGATTGGAGGGAGCTAATGTAACCCCACTTTTTAAAAAAGGAGGGAGAGAGAAAACAAAGAATGAGAGACCGGTTAGCCTGACATCGGTAGTGGGGAAAATGTTGGAATCAATTATTAAAGTTGTAATAGCAGCACATTTGGAAAGCAGTGACAGGATCGGTCCAAGTCAGCATGGATTTATGAAAGGGAAATCATGCTTGACAAATCTTTTAGAATTTTTTGAGGATGTAACTAGTACAGTGGACAAGGCAGAACCAGTGGATGTTGTGTATTTGGACTTTCAAATGGATTTTAACAAGGTCCCACACAAGAGATTAGTGTGCAAGATAAAAGCACATGGTATTGGGGTTAATGTATTGATGTGGATAGAGAACTGGTTGGCAGACAGGAAGCAAATAGTAGGAATAAACGGGTTCTTTTCAGAATGGCAGGCAGTGACTAGTGGGGTACAGCAAGGTTCAGTGCTGGGACCCCAGCTATATACAATATACATTAATGATTTAGACGAAGAAATTGAATGTAATATCTTCAAGTTTGCAGATGACACTAAGCTGGGTGGCAGTGTGAGCTGTGAGGAGGATGCTAAGAGGCTGCAGGATGACTTGGACAGGTTAGGTGAGTGGGAAAATGCATTGCAGATGCAATATAATGTAGATAAATGTGAGGTTATCCACTTTGGTGGCAAAAACAGGAAGGCAGAATATTATCTGAATGGTGACAGATTAGGAAATGGGTAAGTGCAACGAGACCTGGGTGTCATGGTACACCAGTCATTGAAAGTTGTCATGCAAGTACAGCAGGTGGTAAAGAAGGCAATTGGCATGTTGGCCTTCATAGCGAGAGTATTTGAATAGAGGAACAGGGAGTCTTACTGCAGTTGTACAGGGCCTTGGTGAGGCCACACCTTGAATATAGTGTTCAGTATTAGTCCCCTAATCTGAGGAAGAACGTTCTTGCTATTGAGGGAGTGCAGCGAAGGTTCACCAGACTGATTCCCGGACTGACATATGAAGAAAGACTGGATCGACTAGGCTTATATTCACTGGAATTTAGAAGAATGAGAGGGGATCCCATAAAAATATATAAAACTCTGACGGGATTGGACAGGTTAGATGCAGGAAGAATGTTCCCGATGTTGGGGAAGTCCAGAACCAGGGGACACAGTCTAAGGAGAAGGGGTAAGCCATTTAGGATCGAGATGAGGAGAAACTTCTTCACTCAGAGAATTGTGAACCTTTGGAATCCTCTATCACAGAAAGTTTTTGAGGCCAGTTCATTAGATATATTCAAAAGCGAATTCGATGTGGCTCTTGCAGCTAAAGGGATCAAGGGATATGGAGAGAAAGCAGGAATGGTGTACTGAAGTTGCATGATCAGCCATGAGCTTATTGAATGGTGGTGCAGGCTCAATGGGCTGAATGGCCTATTCCTGAATCTATTTTCTATGTTTCTATGGTCAGGGCTCTCATCGCTCTGATGGTCAATCAGTTGTTTATTCTCTTCCAGTAAGGCAGATAGTCTGCTCTGTGGGATATTAAAGCGATGTGTCATATTCCTTGCTCTTGTTTTTACCATTACTGCCACCATTTTTGGAGCCACCACATCCTGACTTCTCTCCATCACAGACCGAGTCCGGCCTGACACGGTGAACTCTGTAGGGAGCAGTTGAGGGCCCGTTAATTCAGGACAGTCACTGAGCTGTTTACACATGAACATGTTGTGAATCATGGTTGGATTCCTTTCCTGTGCTGCACCAATGAACTGTGATGATCAGCGGTTCAGCACCACTAATGAATTCAGTACAGCCCAACCCTGACCAGTGTAAATGGATCGAACCAGCTAGATACATGTGGGAGACTGACCAGGAGGGTCTGATCAATAAAATAGATTGATCGCTGCAGCTAAACCCACCTGATCTTTATAAATGCACCGGACTATCTAGATACATGTGGGGAGGGGACTGGCCAGGATGGACTGCTCATTACAACAATAACAACGTTCATTTATATAGCAGTGTTAACTTAGTAAATCACCCCAAGTCACTTTGCATGAGTGTAATTAGACAAAACAATATACTGAGCCAAAGAAGGAGACATGAGTACAGGTTACCAAAAGTGTGGTCAGAGATAGTTTCTGAGGATGGTCTTAAAAGAGGAGTGAAATGGAGAGGTTTAGGAAGGGAATTCTAGAGATTAGGGCCCAGACAACTAAAGGCACGGCCGCCAATGATGAGGTGAAGAAAGTGGAGGATGCACAAGAGGCCAGAGAATGAGCAATGCAGAGTTCATAGAACCATCGAAATTTACAACAAGGAAGGAGGCCATTTAGCCCATTATGTCTGTGCCGGCCAACAAAGAGCTATCCAGCCAAATCCCACTTTCCAGGCCTTGGTCTGTAGCCCTGTAGGTTACCGCATTTCAAGTGCACATCCAAGTACTTCTTAAATATGGTGAGGGTTTCTGCCTCTATCATGCACTGAGTTCCACACCCCCACCACTTTCTGGGTGAAAGAATTTGCCCTTAAATCCCCTCTAAACCTCCTACCAATTACTTTAAATCTATGCCCCTAGGGTTGCTGCCCACTCTGCTATGGGAAACAGGTCCTTCCTATCCACTCTATCTGGGCCCCTCATAATGTTATACACCTCAATTAGCTCTCCCCTCAGCCTCCTCTGTTCCAAAGAAAACAACCCCAGCTTATCGAATATTTTCTCATAGCCAAAGTTCTCCAGTCCGGGCAACATCCTCGTAAATCAGCTCTGGACCCGTTCTAGAGCAATCACATCATTCCTGTTATGTGGTGACCAGAACTGCATACAGTACTTCAGCTACGGCCTAAATAGTGTTTTATACAGTTCAAACATAACCTCCCTGCTCTTATATTCTAGTCCTCGGCTAATAAAGCAAGTATGCCGTATGTCTTCTTAACCACCTTATCCACCTGTGCTGCTACCTCAGGGATCTGTGGACCTGCACCCCAAGGTCCTTTGTTCTTATACACTTTTCAGTGTCCTACCATTTAATGTGTATTCCCTTGTCTTGTTAATCCTCCCCAAACGCATTAACTAACATTTCTACGGATTGAATTCCATTTGCCACTGTTTTGCCCACCTGACCAGTACATTGATAGCCTGGAAATCCCGGCCTCCCGGGTCTGTACTGAGTGTGTACAGACCCGGGAAGGCATCGCAAAAGCCGGTTTTCAGCACACAAAGTGCATGCGCTGAAAACTGACTTTTCAATCTGTCAAGCTCCAGCTTGACAGATCCTCCATATCTCGGCAGCCGGGACATTTGCATGGGCAAGATTGTAGTATTTATCTTGCCCAGCGGATGTCCTGAAAACCCTTGCGCTTGATAAAAGCAGGCACACAGCCTACTTTTACAGGCTTAAGAGCTTGAAAACATAAAAAAATAAAATTTAATAAACACATTTTATTGTTTAAAAACCCTCCCCACTTAGTAAATTCATTTAAAATCATAATTAGAATTTTTTTTTAATCGGAAAAATATTTTTTTTGTAAGGCATAACTAATTTTAATTTAAATTAATCATAAAGATGTGGTGTATTTTTTCTATCTTTTATTTTTGTTTTGGTGTTTGGGACGGTGCTTCTCAATCATAATCATCATCATCAGAGGCAGTCCCGCAAACGAAGATAACTTGCTTCCACACCAAAAGGGATGAGTTCGCAGATGTTTCAATGAAGGACACGATATTCCAGTCCTGAGCTCCAGGGGTGGAAGATGCCTGTGTGTGGATTTTTTAACGTGTGGTGACCGTTGCACATCAGCCACCAAATGGGCTTGACAGAGCTAGCCTTTATCCAGCGGCAAGGGTTAACCAGGACGACTAGAGACCTGCCCTGCTGCATGGACCTAGTGCACGCACATATCGCAGTGTGGGCTGGCCCGTGCTGCCCCTGGGCCCTCGGCTCTTCTGGGTCCCGAACCCCAATTTGACGCACCTCCACCATGATCTCTCACCGCTCCTCTGCCACAAACACTCACTGCACCTCCGCCATGACCTCTCACTGCTTACATCTCTAACAATAGCCAAATACTGGAAGCTGTTATAACTCTTAACTTTTTCCACCTCTGATGAAAAACTATCGACCTGAAATGTTAACTCTGTTTCTCTCTTCACAGATGCTGCCTGACTGCTGAGTATTTCCAGCATTCTCTGCTTATATTCCCGCTTTAATTAACATCAGTGAAATATAGTGGTCCAACTGTAATTCTCAGCGGGCTCTGATATAGCACCTTTAATGTAGTGAAGTGAACAAAGGAGTATTATGAGAAAAAAGAATTTGACACCAAGCTGCATTAGTAGAAATTAGCGCAGGTGACCAAAAGCTTGATAAAAGACTAATGTTTTAAGGAATGCCTTGAAAGGGTTTGGAGGTAAAGAGAGGTAGAGAGGCGAAGTGGTTTAGGCAGGGAGTTCCAGAGCTTGGGACCTCGGCAATAGAAGGCACGACCACCAATGGTTGAGCGATTATAATCAGGGATGCTCAAGAGGGCATGGAGAGATTTGAAAATAAGAATGGGAATTTTGAAATCGAGGCATTGCTTAACCAGAAGCCAATGTAGGTCAATGAGCAAAGGGGTGATGGTTGAGCAGGACTTGGTGTGAGTTAAGACATGGGCAGCCGAGTTTTGGATCACCTCAAGTTTACGTTGTGTAGAATGTGGGAGGCCAGCCAGGAGTGCATTCGAATAGTCAAGTCTAGAGGTAACAAAGGAACGAATGAGGGCTTCAGCAGCAGATGAGTTGAGGCAAGGGCAGAGATGGACAATGTTACAGAGGTGGAGATAGACGGTCTTAGTTATGCTGCCGATATGTAGTCGAAAGCTATGCGGATATGTGGGTCGAAAGTCAAGAGATAATCAGAGTAGACAGACCTGAAGCAGAAGCAGGAACTGAGCCACAGAGCTTCCAGAGCTGACCTGCGAGCCAGGAAGCTAAAGCGCACAAGGGCTGTTCCTAACCATGATCCATGAAGTGAGACAGAGCTGAGTGGAGATACAATAAACTGGAAGTTAACTGACTCATACAAAACAAAAATCTTGGACTTCACAAACCTACCAGTAGTTTTGTCCCTAATAAAACAAATTGTGTTCGATAATGCTCCACACTTGTACAAAAAAAAATGACCTTGAATACACACTAATAAAGTAGTGTAATTAAGTGGTTACAGGGCAACATCAGTAACTAGATTTTCCTGTCTTTGCTAATTGTGGCAAAAAAAATAGAAAGTAAAAAAGTGGTACCAGAAAAAGATGAATTAATGCAGCATCCTGCAGTTGCAGTCAAAGTGAAATGGAAATATTTAACTCCAGCTCAGACCTGTACCTTGTGGGTTAAGAGAAACATATGTACAATATCACCAGAGAAACGGACGTACAGTAGAATTTGCTGCTCATGAGTCTAAATCTAACGAGCATCAGCAGATATACTACAGAGGAACAGAAAGGGGGAGGAGCAGGTGCAAGATTTAAGTGACTCACATAGAAAAAAAGTTTATACTTTTACAATTAGGATGTTTGTTACCAAGTCCTGACTGGTTAGTGGTTTCTCAGGAAATGCACATTCTGACTTTGGGTCACAAATCCGATTTAAAAAATGGGCATTGCTCCAGACCAGATGTGGTCTGTCACTGAACGGTGCATTTAAAGTGTTGGCAGGAACTTCATGTCTCGGGCTTGCTGCCACTCCAGTGACCCGGGGACACCAGCTCCGCTCGGTTTGGCTCTGCTCCCTGGAGTCAGACCCATTTCAGGGTTGTCGCTGTTAAAGACCGTGTTTTAATTAAAAAGGCAAAACTGGATGAAGTGTTCCCCAGCCCCGCTCGCTCGGGTGGGTCAGACAGACAGCAGCACTCAGAGGGTCGCCCGTCACCAAGCCCATTGCTGGGAGATTCGCTGCTGCACCCACAGCAGCCCAAGCTCCAACCTCCCCGCTCCGGGCACTCCCTCAGTTAGTGGTATTCATGCTGCCCAGCCGCACTGCTCCACTCCTCCTCCTCCTCCATTCACCGGCTCCTCTCCATGGTTAGCGCCGCACTCCTCAATCATAATAATGGGAACTCCAACTTATGGACTTCCCATTATTATGAATGTGAAAATACTGTACCTTGATTGGCTGCCCAGAGCCATGTGACTTCAGCTCCAGCTTACGTCCATCCTGATGTGCACGCACTCCGACGCGCAGTGAGTGAAGGCCTCAGAACCCTGATCTTCCCAATCTACCTTAGCCTGCTGTACCTGCATGCCAACTTTCAATGACTGATGTACCATGTCTCGTTGCACCTCCCCTTTTCCTAATCTGCCACCATTAAGATAATATTTTGTCTTCGTATTTTTGCCCCAAAGTGGATAACCTCACATTTATCCACATTATACTGCATCTGCCATGCATTTGCCCACTCACCTAACCTGTCTAAGTCACCCTGCAGCCTCTTAGCCTCCCCCTCACAGCTCACACTGCCACCCAGCTTAGTGTCATTTGCAAACTTGAAGATATTACACTCAATTCCATCATCTAAATCATTGACGTATATTGTAAAGAGCTGGGGTCCCAGCACTGAGCCCTGCGGCACTCCACTAGTCACTGCCTGCCATTCTGAAAAGAGCCCTCTTATTCCAACTCTCTGCTTCCTGTCTGCCAACCAGTTCTCTATCCACATCAGTACATTACCCCCAATACCATGTGCTTTGATTTTGCACACCAATCTCTTGTGTGGGACCTTGTCAAAAGCCTTTTGAAAGTCCAAATACACCACATACACTGGTTCTCGCTTGTCCACTCTACTAGTTACATCCTCAAAAAATTCCAGAAGATTTGTCAAGCATGATTTTCCTTTCATAAATCCATGCTGACTTTGACCGATCCTGTCACTGCTTTCCAACTGCGCTCCTATATCATCTTTAATAATTGATTTCAACATTTTCCCCACCACTGATGTCAGACTAACCGGTCTATAATTACCCGCTTTCTCTCTCCCTCCCTTTTTATACCGAGCTCATGAGCCCAGTTGAAATAAGTAAGGGCACCAGCTTTATTAACCGAAGTTACAGGTAAGGGGCGGGTCCAGTGAGATTCTCCTGAAACGGAGTTTTATTCCGGAGGAAGTGGAAAGCTGAAGGTGGAGACCCGCAGAGGTGAGCACGACATGGTCAGGACAGTTGTAGCTTCCATTGACGGACATTTGAACAAGGAAACCTGCATCGTACAAAGTGGCAGATGGGAATGACGATTTGGATTGCAGGGGTTTGCAGGACCTGAATACTGAGCGCAGAACTGTAACGCCTTTGAGCTCCTGACCATTGGGTGTGTTTTTGAGTGTATTTTTAAGTGCTACTGCATGATCTGTATGCTCAATAAATCATCGAATGCTTAACCTGAACATTTCAAGAAGCTTAGTGATCTTGGAGGAATGGTTAAATCACCTGATCAGGAAAAGATTGTTTTTCTGGTAAGGAATGCTCACTGTCAAATGATTGGGTCCCTGGGAGTGTGTCAATATTAACAGGTGGTCCCCGGGAGTGTGTCAGTATTTACAGGGGTTCCTCGAGAGTGTATCAGTATTTACAGGGGTTCCCCGAGAGTGTATCAGTATTTACAGGCGGTCCCCGAGAGTGTGTCAGTATTACAGGGGGTCCCCGGGAGTGTGTCAGTATTTACAGCGGGTCCCCGGGAGTGTGTCAGTATTTACAGGGGGTTCCCAAGAGTGTGTCAGTATTTACAGAGAATCCCTGAGAGTGAGTCTGTATTACAGGGGGTCGCCGGGAGTGTGTCAGTATTTACAGGGGGTCCGGGGGAGCGTGTCAGTATTTACAGGGAGCCCCAGGAGTGTGTCAGTGATTACAGGGTGTCTCCAGGAGTGTGTCAGTAATTACAAGGGATCCCAGGGAGTGTGACAGTATTTACAGGGGTCCCTGGAAGTGTGTCGCTATTTACAGGGATTCACGGGAATACGTCATTATTTACAGGGGGTCCCCGGGAGTGCGTCAGTGTTTACAGGGGGTCCCCGGGGAGTGTGTCATTTTTTACAGAGCTCCCCAGGAGTGTGTCAGTATTTACAAGGGGTCCCTGTGAGTGTGTCAGTGTTTACAGGGATCCCTGGGAGTGTGGCAGCATTTACAGAGGATCCCCAGGGCTTATGGCAGTGCGTAAAACGGATGTCCCCAGGAGTGTGTGTGTATTTACAGGGGATCTCCAGGGAATGTGTCAGTATCTACAGGTAGTGTCCCAGGGAGTGTGTCAGTATTTACAAGGGATCCCTGCGAATTTGTCTGTATTTAGAGGGGGTCCCCAGGGACGTGTCAATGTTTACAGCAGGTACCCAGGAGTGTGTCTGTATTTACAAGGGGTCATCGGGAGTGTGTCAGTATTTACAGGGGGTTCCCAGGAGCGTGTCTGTATTTACAGGGGGTCCCCGGGAGTGTGTCAGTGTTTACAGGGAGCCCCGGGAGTGTGTCAGTGATTACAGGGAGTCTCCAGGAATGTGTCAATATTTACAAGGGATCCCAGGGAGTGTGACAGTATTTACAGGAGTCCCTGGAAGTGTGTCGCTATTTACAGGGATTCACGGGAGTGTGTCAGTATTTACAGGGGGTCCCCGGGAGTGCATCAATGTTTACAGGGGGTCCCCGGGGAGTGTGTCATTTTTTACAGAGCTCCCCAGGAGTGTGTCAGTATTTACAAGGGGTCCCTGTGAGTGTGTCAGTGTTTACGGGGATCCCCGGGTGTGTGGCAGCATTTACAGAGGATCTCCAGGGCTTATGGCAGTGCGTAAAATGGATGTCCCCAGGAGTGTGTCTGTATTTACAGGGGATCTACAGGTAGTGTCCCAGGGAGTGTGTCAGTATTTACAAGGGATCCCTGCGAGTTTCTCTGTATTTAGAGGGGGTCCCCAGTGACGTTTCAGTGTTTACAGCAGGTCCCCAGGAGTGTGTCCGTATTTATAGGGGGTCCCCGGGAGTGTGTCTGTGTATACAGGGGGTCCCGAGGAGTGTGTCTGCATTTACAGGGGGTCCCCCGGAGTGTGTGAGTGTTTACAGGGGGTCCCCGGGAGTGTGTCAGTATTTACAGAGGGTTCCCAGGAGTGTGTCAGTGTATACACGGGGTCCCCAGGAATGTGTCTGTATTTACAGGTCATTCCCAGGAGTGTGTCAGTATTTACAGGGGATCCTGAGAGAGTGTCAGTATTTACAGGGGGTCCCCGGGAGTGTCAGTATTAAAAAATAGTCCTCGGGAGTGTGTCATTTTTTAAGGGGATCTCCGAGAATGTGTCATTATAAACAGGTGGTCCCCGGGAGTGTGCAGGTATTTACAGGGGATCCCCGAGAGTGTGTCAGTATTTATAGGGGATTCCCGAGTGTGTGTCAGTATTTACAGGGGGTCCCCGGGAGTGTGTCAATACTTACAGGATATGCCCTGGAGTGTGTCAGTATTAACAGGGTGTCACCGGAGTGTGGCAGTACTTACAGGGTGTACCCGGGAGTGTGTTACTATTTACAAGGAGCCCCGGGAGTGTGTCAGTGATTACAGGCGGTTCCCAGGAGTGTGTCCATATTTACAGGGGGTCCCAGGGAGTGTGACAGTATTTACAGCGGGTCCCAGGGAGTGTGTCGATATTTACAGGGATTCCCGGGAATACGTCATTATTTATAGGGGGTCCCTGGGAATGCGTCAGTGTTTATAGGGGGTCCCCGGAATTGTGTCAGTGTTTACAGGGGTCGCCGGGAATGTGTCAGTTTTTACAGGTGTCCCCGGGAGTGTGTCAGTATTTACAAGGGATCCCTGTCAGTGTGTCAGTGTTTACGGGGATCCCTGGGATTGTGTCTGTATTTACAGGGGATCCCCAGGGAATGTGTCAGTATCTACAGGATGTGTTCCAGGGAGTGTGTCAGTATTTACAAGGGATCCCTGCGAGTTTGTCTGTATTTACAGGGGGTCCCTTGGTGTGTGTTGGTATTTAGAGGGGGTCCCCAGGAATGTATCCGTGTTTACAGCAGGTACCCAGAGTGTGTCTGTATTTTCAAGGGGTCATCGGGAGTGTGTCAGTGTTTGCAGGGGGTCCCACGGTGTGTGTCAGTATTTACAGGGGGTCCCCGGGTGTATGTCAGTGTATACAGTGGGTCCCCAGCAATGTGTCTGTATTTACAGAGGGACCCCGGGAGTGTGTCAGTATTTACAGGTGGTCCCTGGGAATGTGTCAGTATTGATAGAGGATCCCCGAGAGAGTGTCAGTATTTAAAGGGGGTCCCTGGGAGTGTGTCAGTATTAACAAGTGGTCCCAGGAGTCTGTCAGTATTTGAAGGGGATTCCCCGAGAGTGTATCATTATTTACAGGTGGTCCCCGGGAGTGTGTCAATATTTACAGGGGGTCCCCGGGAGTGCATCAGTATTTACAAGGGGTCCCCGGGAGTGTGTCAGTATTTACAGGGGGTCCCTAGGAGTGTGTCTGTATTTGCAGCAGGTCCCCAGGGGTGTGTCAGTGTTTACAGGGGGTCCCCAGGAGTGAGTCTGTATTTACAGGGGTGCCCTGGAGTGTGTCAGTGTTTACAAAGCGTCCCCTTGGATGTGTCGGTAATTATAGAGGGTCTCCGGGAATGAGTCAATACTTATAGTGGTTCCCCCGGAGTGTCTCCATGTTTACAAGGTGTCCCACGGGTGTGTCAGTGCTTACAGGGGGTCACCGGGTGTGTCTATGTTGACAGGGGGTCCCCAGGGGTGTGTCAGTATTTACAGGGACCCCGATATTGTGTCAGTGTTTCCAGGGGGTCCCCAGCAGTGAGTCAGTACTTACAGGGGTCCCCGGGAGTGTCTCAGTATTTACAAGGGCTCCCGAGAGTGTGTCAGTATTTACAGGGAATCCCCCAGGAGTGTGTCAGTATTTACAGGGGGTCCCCGTGAGTGTGTCAGTATTTGCAGGGAATCCTCAGGAATGTGTCAGTATTTGCAGGGAATCCCCAGGAGTGTGTCAGTATTTACAGGGAATCTGCAGGAGTGTGTCAGTATTTGCAGGGAATCCCCTGGAGTGTGTCAGTATTTGCAGGGAATCCCCAGGAGTGTGTCAGTATTTACAGGGGGCCACCGGTGGCATGTCGTTGTTTACAAGGGGTCCTTGGAGAGTGTGTTGGTATTTATAGAGGGTCCCCGGGAGTGAGTCAATACTTACAGGGGGTCCCTGGGAGTGTCTCTGTGTTTGTAGGGTGTCCCCAGGTGTGAGACAGTATTTACCGGGGGTCCCTGGCAGTGTGTTAGTATTTACACGGAGTCCCCGGGAGTGTGTCAGTATCTGCAGGAGGTGTCCCTGGGAGTGTCTCCGTATTTACAGGGGATCCCCGGGAGAGTGTCAGTATTTACAGGGGATCCCCGGCTTTGTGTCAGTGTTTACAGCGGGTACCCAGGAGTGTGTCAGTAATAACAGGGTATCCACGACAGCGTGCCCAAATTTACAAGGACCCCCGATAGTGTGTCGGTATTTACAAGTAGTCGCCAGGACTGTGTCAGTATTTACAGGGAATCCCCAGGAATATGCCTATATTTACAAGGGGTCCCAGGGAGTTTGTCAGTGTTTACAGGGGGTCCCCAGGAGTGTGTCAGTGCTTATAGGGGGTCCCCGGTGGTGTGTCGGTGTTTACAGGGGGTTCCCAGGTGTGTCTCAGTGTTGACAGGGTGTTAGATCTCTTAATTTTCAATGAAATGCGAAGTCCGGTTGTAGTTTTAATGTAATTTTATTCTGGCAGCAGCAACAAGCTTCTGGCTTTAAGCCAGGCCTTTGTCCTTCTGAGACCACATGGCCAAAATGGCTGTTCTTATACCTGACTCAATTTACAGAAAAGAACGCGCCTTCTTTGACCTTATTGGCTCAATTGATATACTGTTAACCTTTAATTGGGTCGCTACCAAAGGTCCTAAAATGTCAAGTTGATTGATGACTTAATGCAATATGCTGAGTTGTACGTAGCAGCTTTGACTTGGGGTCTGTGAATTCTCACATCCTGTCTGAATGCAGCCTGTTTGAATTCTCTATCAATCCTCCCTTTGATTCTTTCACAAACGGAATCATAAAACATCAGCTATCACTGGTTAAACATTCTACAAAATAATTTCATGCATGTTAATAGAGTTTCCTTCTAAAATTTGTTGGTGTTTCGCCACATGTCCGGACTAGTAGCTTCCACACAAATTTACACCAACGCGAATTCCATCGTGGCCACAATGTAAGTCTGGTTTTAGTAAGTTAATTAACCTTATTCCAATTTAATCCAAATCAATACCTTAATTCAACCAGTAAACAACCTTCCCTTAAGCATAACATACCCCTGTGCCACGTACAGACGGTCTGCTGGGACCTGCAAGATGTCTCACCTTAGGGACAGCAGCTGCAGACGCCTGGTTGCAAAAACATTTAATCAACATAAACAAACAATATAAAATTAAAATAATTACAACAAATAGAATTAAACCTTCCACCAATGAAGTTCCTATTGAACCGAGCCATTCAGTGGCTACGCTCCACAAAGTGAATGATGGGGGTTGCTTAAGTTTTTCTACCTCCTTTTGGATATGCTAAGTGGGTAATTTCTCCGGAGCTATCTGGGATGTATGTGCAACACTCAGTTCCGAGGTAGGCGCAAGTACCTCCCTTTTCAGCCAGGATGTAGTCAAGGGCCAGTCTATTCTGTAGGCCTACTATGCAGATTGCTATCATTTCTGCATTGATTTTAACTAGGGTTACCCATTCCACAACGGATGCCATGTTAATGGATTCCCTTGCCAGTCTGGTGGTCCCATACCTGTGGATCAGAATGGCAAAGAACCTCTCTGTTTCTGTGATAGCTCTCTTAGCACGGTGTAAATGTTCCGACAGTGACTTTATATGAAACATATATGGCACAATATAGGCTAAATAGCAGGATCCCGTCCAATTCTGGGGCAGCCAAGGGTAGGCCTTGTGGCCACACACCCAATAGGTGCCATTATAGGCAATGACTGTTAGCTGTTTCTTTGTCAGCAACACTCCAGGGCCTGTCCAGGCTTTTCCATCTGTTTTATTCAGAATCCCCGTTACGTTAAAAACTCCCACATCGGCCCAGTTTGGACGGTTCCGTGGCTTGATTATATTATAATTCCGGGAGCAGTTACTATACCCCATATTTTGGCCTCCTTTGATGTTTCTAATCAGACAGACCGATTCCCCCGGTCTTCCTATTCCCGTTGTTTTAGTGATAACAAAAAATGGGGGCCATTTGGAATTATTGTACCACGGTTGGTATCCCCTTCAAAGGTAGTCATATTGTAACTTGCTGACTTCCATTTTCGTGCCCAGTTTTCTGTATCCTGAAACGCATTGCCTGTTTTGTTTTGATTAATTATCCCCTCAGCCATTTCTGAGATATTCAAGGGAACTGGCCTTAAGGGAATCCCTCCCTTTAAGTGAATAGGAATATGCGCACACACCCAACAACTAGAAATGTTACCTTGTTTGACATAAATGTATGACATATATAAAAAGGTATTTACATGTAATTCCCTTGCTACCCTACTATTTCCCTTTGGTGCAGAGGGTCGGCTAGTAAGAAGTAGGCAAATGCCTAGAATACCTACAGTCAGTAATACAGTAAATTTATACATTTTGGCAAAAAGTAATTGTCCTTATTAGATTTCAGCTTCAATTAGAGGGTGCTCATTTAACGTGTGAAGCGTGGATCCAGGCTTTCTTTCCTTGGACTTTAACAGCTGCCTGGGTGGTCAATAACACTTGATAAGGTCCCTCCCACTTGGCACCCAAAGGTTCTTTATGCAACTTTTTCACATACACCCAGACTCCCGGGATGATGTCGTGTCCTCCTTCGGGTGGATTACCCCAAGCTGCCGGTACCTGTCGGGAAACAGAACTAATAGCATTGGTTAGGTTCTGACAGTATGATTAGAAAGTGTCACTCATTAAGTGAACATCAGCTTTCCGTAAATCGATAGTTCCTGGCAGTGACATGGGTCTTCCTGTTATAATTTCAAATGGGCTTAGACCTGTAGTTCTGTTTGGGGGTTTCCCTAATACTACATAGCACTATTGGGAGTGGGGCCATGGTGTTCCTTCTTGGTGATATTTGGCAAGCCGTTGTTTCAGAGTTTGATTCATTCGCTCTACTTGTCCTGATGATTGTGGATGATAAGGACAGTGTAAATCCCACGTAATGTTCAGTAACCTACAATCTTCTTGGCAGACAGCACCTGTAAAGTGTGTTCCCCGATCTGAGTCAATGCTACTCGGGACTCCCCATCGGGGAATGTAATTCTTACACAAGACCTTTGCAGTGTGATTGGTTGTGGCTCTTTTAGTTGGGACAGCTTCTACCCATCTCGACAATCTGTCGACCATGACAAGAATGTTAGTGTATCCTTGGCATGAAGGAAGAGATATATAATCAACCTGCAGATGCTGGAATGGTCCGACAGGGGCAGGGGGCCTCAGTTGGGGCATTATCGTGATGGGTCCAGAATTATTTTTCTGGCAGACCACACGGCAGTCTGCTACCAGCTGGGCATGTTTTTTAAATCCCCGACCCCACCAGCTTTTCTGGAACCGTGCCGTCATCTGTTGTGAGGCCAAGTGTCCCCACGAGTGGATCTGTTGGGCTAAAAAAGGCATAAGCATTTGTGGCGCAACTGGCTTGTCGGTAACTCTTTGTCTCCAGACACCATCTTCACATAGCTTAATTTCTGCCTCAATCCATGTCCATTTTTCCTCTCGGGAGCACTCGCTTTGCATTGTTTGAAGGTCTCGTGTCAGAGTCCTGAGCACTTTCAATCTTCACATCTGTGTTGGTTCTTCTGGGGGAACGCTCTGTGAGGCGGCATTGTTAGCTGCCTGGTCGGCTAGGGCATTTCCCTGTGTTTTCGTGGTATTTTCCTTGGTATGGTCCTTACACTTCAGGATGGACACTTCCTGAGGTATTTGTATGGCCTCCAGTAAGTCTCAGACTTCTTTTCCATTTCGGATAGGTGTACCAGCAGCAGTGAGGAATCCTCTTTTCCGCCATAACAGATCAAAGTCGTGAGCGACTCCAAAAGCATAACATGAATCTGTGTAGACATTAGCTGTCTGTCCTTCTGCTATTCGACATGTTTCTGACAGGGCCTGTTGTGCTGACGTTCCTGAGGGTAAATATCCTTTTGCCACTACCTCATATAAGGTTGCAACTGCCCATCCTGCTTTTCTGGTACCATTGTCAACAAAGGAGGAACCATCTGTAAACAGGATGAGGTCTGGGTTGTGCAGAGGCTCCTCTGCTGCTGCTTCTGTTTCTTTTAAAATCTCCACGCAGTCATGCTCTTCACATTCTCCCCCCTCTTACTCCCTCGATTCTGACATCGGGAGCATAGTTGCGGGATTAACCGGGCTGGCCTGGAGATGAGGAGCTTCCAAAACTGCTGTCCAGCGGGTCCATCTAGCTGCCGTCACCTGAGACATTCTATTCATAGACAGCAAAGCGTGTACGGTGTGGGGACACTTGACAATCAGCTTTTGGTTGAGGACTAGACCCGCAGTGATCATTACCGCTCGACATGTGGCTTCCATTGCCCTTAGGCAACTTCCCCATCCGAGGGCTACCGCATCCAGTTTTGCCGAATAATAGCCAATAGGTCTTTGCCGATCCCCATGTTCTTGTGTCAGTGTAGCTGTCATATATCCTTCTTTCTCATGGACAAACAGGCTAAATGGCTTACCACTGTCGGGGATTCCCAGAGCCGGTGCCGAACACAAAGCCTTTTTCAAACTCAGGAAGGTCTCTTGTTGTTCCTTAGTGAGGGTGACGGCTTCTTTAGAGGCACGTTTCCCCTTTAAGATATCATTCAATGGCTGAGCAAGCTGTGTGAAAGAGTCAATCCAATTTCTGTTAACGTTACACAATCCCAAAAAAGACCTTAGTTCCTGAATAGTAGTGTTTTTTTTTAGCAGCCCGAATGGCTGCAGTTCTATCCTGGATAAGTTATCTCTTTCCTTGTGAAATCTTTTGTCCCAGGTATACAACCTGTTCTTGGGATATTTGTGCTTTGTCGATGCTGGCTTTATGTCCTTTCAGCCGAAGGTGGTCCAGCAAAGCTCATAAATCTTGTTCATGCTGTTCTTCCGTGTTTGAAGCTAGCAGGATATCGTCTACATATTGGATGACTGTGGATGACAGGGGAGGTAATTCTCGCAAATGGCTTTGTAAAGCCATGTGGAATACTGTAGGGCTGTTGTGGAAACCCTGCGGTAACCGGGTCCAAGTATACTGTTGTCCTTGGACCGTGAAAACAAACCACTGTCGAACCTCCGGTGCCAGAGGCACCGACCAAAATCCGTTGGCCATATCTATAACCGAGAAATATTCATGTTCTGGTTTGAGGGCATTAAAAATGGTGGAGGGATCTGCGACCAACTGAGTTTTTTGATCAATACACTGGTTAGCTTTCCTATAATCGACAGTCAAACGCCAAGTCTCATTAGATTTCTGTACTGGCCACACGGGGCTATTGGAATTCCACAGGTTAACAACTCTCTGAGTGAAGAAGTTTCTTCTCATCTAAATGGCCTACCCCTTATCCTAAGACTATGTCCCCTGGTTCTGGACTTCCCCAACATCGGGAACATTCTTCCTGCATCTAACCTGTCCCGTTCCATCAGAATCTTATATATTTCTATGAGATCCCCTCTCATCCTTCTGAACTCCAGTGTATAAAGGCCCAGTTGATCCAGTCTCTCCTCATATGTCAGTCCCGCCATCCCGCGAATCAGTCTGGTGAACCTTCGCTGCCCTCCCTCAATAGCAAGAACGTCCTTCCTCAGATTAGGAGACCAAAACTGAACACAATATTCCAGGTGAGGCCTCACCAAAGCCCTGTACAATTGCAGTAAGACCTTCATGCTCCTATACTCAAATCCCCTAGTTATGAAGGCCAACATACCATTTGCCTTCTTCACCGCCTGCTGTACCTGCATGCCAACTTTCAATGACTGATGAGCCATGACACCCAGGTCTCGTTGCACCTCCCCTTTTCCTAATCTGCCGCCATTTAGATAATATTGTGCCTTCGTGTTTTTGCCACCAAAGTGGATAACCTCACATTTATCCACATTATACTGCATCTGCCATGCATTTTCCCACTCACCTAACCTGTCCAAATCACCCTGCAACCTCTTAGCATCCTCCTCACAGCTCACACCGCCACCCAGTTTAGTGTCATCTGCAAACTTGGATATATTACATTCAATTTCTTCATCCAAATCATTAATGTATATTGTAAAAAGCAGGGGTCCCTGTACTGAGCCCTGCGGCACTCCACTAGTCACTGCCTCCCATTCCAAAAAGTACCCGTTTATCCCTCTCTGCTTCCTATCTGCCAACCAATTCTCTATCCAAGCCAGTACATTACCCCCAATACCATGTGCTTTGATTTTGCACACCAATCTCTTATGTGGGACCTTGTCAAAGGCCTTTTGAAAGTCCAAATACACCTCATCCACTGGTTCTCCCTTGTTCACTCTACTAGTTACATTGATTCCAACATTTTCCCCGGGAGTGAGTCAGTACTTACAGGGGGTACCCGGGAGTGTCTGTGTTTGCAGGGTGTCCTCAGGGATGTGTCAGTACTTACAGGGGACAGCAGAAGTGTCTGTGTTGCCATGGGGTCCCCAAGTGTGTGGCAGTACTTACAGGGACCCCTGATAGTGAGTCAGTATTTATAGGGGGTCTTTGGGAGTGTGTCAGTTTTTACAGGGAGTTCCTGGGAGAGTGTCAGTATTTACAGGGATCCCTGATAATGTGTCGTGTTTACAGGGGGACCCCGGGAGTGTGTTGTTGTTTACAGGGGATGCCCGGGAGTGTGTCAGTGTTTACAAGGGGTCCCCGGGAGTGTGTCAGTGTTTACAGAGGGTCCCTGGGAGTGCATCAGTATATACAGGGTGTCCCCGGGAGTGTCTCCATATTTACAGGGGATCCCCGGGAGTGTATTAGTATTTACAATGGATCCTCGGGAGTGTGTCAGTATTTACAGGAGGTCCCCAGGAATGTGTCAGTATTTATACGGGATCCCCGGGTGTGTGTCAGTGTTTACAGGGGGTAACCAGGAGTGTGTCAGTAATAACAGGGTGTCCGAAATTACGAGGACCCCCGATTGTGTGTCAGTATTCGCAAGTAGTCACCAGGACTGTGTCAATATTTACAGGGGATCCCCAGAGGTTTGTCTATAATTACAAGGGGTCCCTGAGAGTGTGTCAATATTTACAGGGGGTCCCGAGGAGCATGTCAATATTTACAGGAGGTCCCCCGGGAGCATGTCAGTATTTACGGGGGGCCCCTGGGAGTGCGTCGGTATTTATAGCGGGTACCCGGGAGTGAGTCAGTACTTACAGGGGGTCCCCGGGAGTGTGTCAGTGTTTACAGGGGTCCCCGGGAGTGTGTCAGTGTTTACAGAGGATCCCTGGGAGTGTGTCAGTATTTACAGGGGGTCCCTGGGAGTGTGTCAGTGTTTACAGAGGTCCCTGGGAGTGTGTCAGTGTTTACAGGGGGCCCCTGGGTTCCCTGTGAGTGTGTCAGTGTTGACGGGGGTCGCCGGGAGTGTGGCAGTATTGACAGCGTATCCTCGGGGAATATGTCAGTGTGTACAAGGGGTTTCCCCAGGAGTGTGTCAGTGTTTACAGGGGGTCCCCGGGAGTGTGTCAGTATTTACAGGGGGTCCCTAGGTGTGTCTGTATTTACAGGGGGTCCCCGGGAGTGTGTCTGTATTTTCAGGGGGTCCCCAGGAGTGTGTCAGTGTTTACAGGGAGTCCCCGGGAGTGTGTCAGTGTTTACAGGGAGTCCCCGGGAGTGTGTCAGTATTTACAGTGGGTCCCTAGTAGTGTGTCTGTATTTACAAGGGGTCCCCAGGAGTGTGTCTGTATTTACAGGGGGTCCCCAGGAATGTGTCTGTATTTACAGGGGGTCCCCAGGAGTGTGTCAGTGTTTACAGGGAGTCCCCGGGAGTGTGTCAGTGTTTACAGCGGATCCCCGGGTGTGTGTCAGTGTTTACAGCGGGTAACCAGGAGTGTGTCAGTAATAATAGGGTGTCCGAAATTACAAGGATCCCCGATTGTGTGTCAGTGTTTGCAAGTAGTCACTAGGACTATGTCAGTGTTTACAGGGGGTCCCCAGAAGTGTGCCAGTATTTACAAGGACCCCCAATAGTGTGTCAGTGTTTACATGGGTTCCCGCGAGTGTCTCAGTATTTACAGGGGGTCACGAGAAGTCTCTCAGTATTTACAGGGGCTCCATCGGGAGCATGTCAGTATTTACAGGGGGTCCCCGGGGAATGTGTCAATATCTAGAAGGGGGCCCCTGGGAGTTTGTCTGTATTTACAGGGGTTCCCCGGGACTGTGTCGGTATTTACTGGGAGTTTCCGGGAGTGTCTCAGTATTTACAGGGGATCCCTGGGTGTGTGTCAGTGTTTACAGCAGGTACCCAGCAGTGTGTCAGTAATAACAGGTGGTCCACGGGAGTGTGCCCACATTTACAAGGACCCCCGATGGTGTGTCTGTATTTACAGGCGTTCCCCGGGAGTGTGTCGGTATTTACGGGTGGTCCCCGGGGAGTGTGTTGGTATTTACAGGTAGCCCCTGGGAGTGTGTCAGTATTTACAGGGGTTCCCCAGGAATGTGTGTGCATTTACAGGGGGTCTATGAGAGTGTCTGTGTTTATAGGGGGTACCTAGGGGTGCATCAGTATTTACAGGGGTGACTGGGACTGTGTCGGTATTTACAGAGGGTCCCCGGGAGTGTGTCAGTTTTTACAGAGTGTCTCCGGGGAGTGTGTAAGTAGCACAGGGAGTCCTTGGGAGCATGTCAATATTTCCAGGGAGTTCACCGGGGAGTGTGTCGGTATTTATAGAGGGTCCCCAGGAGTGAGTCAGTACTTACAGGGGGTCCCCAGGAGTGTCTCAGTGTTTACAGGGTGTCCCCAGGGGTGTGTCAGTATTTACAGGGTGTCCTTGGGAGTGTCTGTGTTGACAGAGGGTTCCCAGGTGTGTGTCAGTACTTACAGGGACCCCCGATAGTGAGTCAGTACTGAAAGGGGGTTCCCTGGGAGTGTCTCAGTATTTACAGGGGTCACTGGGACTGTGTCGTATATTTAGAAAGGGTCCCCGGGAGTGAGTCAGTACTTATAGCGGGTCCCCCAGAGTGTGTCGTTGTTTATAGAGGGTCCCTGGGAGTGTGTCAGTATTTACAGGGTTTCCCCATGAGTGTCTCCGTATTTACAGGGGATCCCCGGGAGTGTGTCAGTATTTACAAGGAGTCCTTGGGAGTGTGTCAGTAATTACAGGAGGACCCCAGCAGTGTGTCAGCATTTACAGGGGATTCCCGGGTGTGTGTCAGTGTTTACAGGGGGTAACCAGGAGGTGTCCGAAATTACAAGGATCCCCGATTGTGTGTCAATATTTGCAAGTAGTCACTAGGACTGTCAGTATTTACAGGGGATCCCCAGGAGTGTGTCTATCTTTACAAGGGGTCCTTGGGCGTTTGTCAGTGTTTACAGGGTGTCCCCAGGGTTGTCAGTATTTACAGGGGGTCCCTGGGAGTGTGTCATGTTTACAGGTAGTCCCCAGGAGTGTATCAGTTTTTACAGAGGTTCCCTCGAGTGTCTCAGTATTTACAGGGGGTCCCTGGAAGTGTGTCAGTATTTACATGGAGTCCCCGGGAGTGTGTCAATATTTACAGGGGGTCCCGAGGAGCGTGCCAGTATTTACAGGGGCTCCATCGGGAGCATGTCAGTATTTACAGGGGATCCCCAGGAGTGTGTCTATCTTTACAAGGGATCCTTGGGCGTTTGGCAGTGTTTACAGGGTGTCCCCAGGGTTGTGTCAGTATTTACAGGGTGTCCCCAGGGCTGTGTCAGTATGTACAGGGACCCGCAATAGTGTGTCAGTGTTTACAGGGGGTCCCTGGGAGTGTGTCATGTTTACAGGTAGTCCCCAGGAGTGTGTCAGTTTTTACAGGGGTTCCCTCGAGTGTCTCAGTATTTACAGGGGGTCCCTGGAAGTGTGTCAGTATTTACATGGAGTCCTCGGGAGTGTGTCAATATTTACAGGGGATCCGAGGAACGTGCCAGTATTTACAGGGGCTCCATCGGGAGCATGTCAGTATTTACAGGGGGTCCCCAGGAGTGTCTCAGTATTTATAGGGGTTCCCCGGGAGTGTGTAAGCATGTACAGGCGGTTTCTGTATTTACAGGGGATCCCCAGGGAATGTGTCAGTATCTAGAAGGGGTGTCCCAGGGAGTGTGTTATTATTTACAGGGCGTCTCCGGGAGTGTCTCAGTATTTACAGGTGGTCCCCGGGAGTGTGTAAGCATGTTTACAGGGGGTCCCGAGGAGCGTGTCAGTATTTACAGGGGTTTCGCCGGGAGCATGTCAGTATTTACAGGGGGTCCCCGGGAGTGTCTCAGTATTTACAGGGGGTCCCCGGGAGTGTGTCAGTATTTACAGGGAGTCCCCGGGAGTGTCTCAGTATTTACAGGGGATCCATGGGTGTGTGTTAGTGTTTACAACGGGTACCCAGCAGTGTGTCAGTAATAACAGGTGGTCCTTGGGAGTGTGCCCACATTTACAAGGACCCCCAATGGTGTGTCTGTATTTACAGTGGTTCCCCGGGAGTTGTCAGTATTTACAGGTGGTTCCCGGGGAGTGTGTCGGTATGTATTTACAGGGGATCCCTGGGAATGTGTCAGTATTTACAGGTGGTCCCCGGGAGTGTGTCAGTATTTACAGAGGTTCCCCAGGAGCATGTCAATATTTACAGGGGTCCCCCCGGGAGTGTCTCAGTATATACAGGGGGTCCCCGGGAGTGTGTATTTACAGGGGATCCTCAGGGAATGTGTCAGTATCTAGAAGGAGTGTCCCAGGGAGTGTGTCAGTATTTACAGGGGGTCCCTGGGAGTGTCTCAGTATATACAGGGGGTCCCGGGAGTGTGTATTTACAGGGGATCCTCAGGGAATGTGTCAGTATCTAGAAGGGGTGTCCCAGGGAGTGTGTCAGTATTTACAGGGGATCCCCGGGAGTGTGTCTGTATTTACAGGAGTTCCCCGGGGGTGTGTCGGTATTTACTAGGAGTTCTCCGGAGTGTGTCAGTGTGTACAGCGAGTACCCAGGAGTGTGTCATTAATAACAGGTGGTCCACGGGACTGTGCCCGTATTTACAAGGACCCCCGATGGTGCATCTATGTTTACAAAGGGTCCCCGGGGACTGTGTCGGTATTTATAGGGGGTCCCTGGGGGGGGTGTCAATGTTTACAAAGGGTCCCCGGGGACTGTGTCGGTCTTTACAGGGGGTCCCCAGGAGTTTGTCTGTATTTATAGGAGGTCCCCGGGAGTGTGTCAGTGTTTACAGGGGGTATCCAGGAGTGTATTGGTATTTACAGGTAGTCCCCGGGGGTGTCAGTATTTATAGGGGGTCCCCAGGAATGTGTCTGTATTTACAATGGGTCACTAGGAATGTGTCTGTATTTACAGCAGGTCCATGGGAGTGTCTGTGTTTACAGCGGGTCCCCAGGGATGTATCCATATTTACAGGAATCCCTGGGAGTGAGAGAGTTTTTACAGGGTGTCCCCGGGGAGTGTGTAAGTAGCACAGGGAATCCCCGGGAGTGTGTCAGTATTTCCAGGGAGTTCCCGTGGAGTGTGTCGGTATTTACAGGGAGACCCGGGGAGTGTGTGGGTATTTACTTACTTGGTGACTGAGGTGAACTCGCCCCAGATGTTGGGGGAACCCTCTGCTGGCTGTGAGCCCGGGCTGGGCCCAAGGACACGGGAGTGACATCTAGCCTGACATCTGTAAAAGATCGGACAGAGACTGGTGTCACAGAGGAGTCAGCAATAAATGTCTTCCTTCAAATAACCCTGGTATTCTCCCAAGATCTTGGTAATGTCCCAAGATCTCCTCTTTTTCGAGGCAATGACCCCCACACTGGGATGTAAGATTTTGCTGACAAGCTATTCATCTGCGAGCGGATTCACAACTAACCCTAAACACTGCCTCTCCCACACACTGGCTCTATGCACACTCCATACACGTTTACCCCCTCACAAGGGTCATAGAATCATAGAAATTTACAACACAGAAGGAATTCATTTCATCCCATTGTGTCCACGCCGGCCGACAAAGAGCTATCCAGCTAAATCCCGTTTTTCTGCCCTTGGTCCGTAGCCCTGTAGGTTACGGCACTTCAAGTGCACAGCCAAGTACTTTTTAAATGTGGTGATGGTTTCTGCCTCTACCAACCTTTCAGGCAGTGAGTTCCAGACCCCCTCCACATGCTGGGTGAAGAAATTTCCCCTCAAATCCTCTCTCCTACCAATTACTTTAAATCTATGCCGAATGGTTGTTGACCACTCTGCTAAGGGAAAAAGGTCCATCCTATTCACTCTATCTAGGCCCCTTTTAATTTTATACAAATCAGAAAAGTCTCCCCTCAGCCTCCTCTGTTCCAAAGAAAACCAACCCAGCTTATCCAATCGTTCCTCATAGCTAAAATTCTCTAGTCCAGGCAACATCCTCATAAATCCCCTCCGTACCCTCTCTCTAGTGCAATCACATCTTTCCTGTAATGAGGTGACCAGAACTGATCGTAGTATTCTAGCTGTGGCTTAACTGCTGTTCAAGCATAACCTCCCTGCTCTTGAACTCTTGGGCCATTGGACAGCGAGTAGGAGCAGCGATCCTGGCTCATTTGCAAACCCTCCATGCCAGCCCAGCCCAGGTTCATCAAGCTCCAATCATGTCCCTATTCCTGCACACCGGCCGAGATCAGGTTAACTCAGATGGGGCCAGGGATGGAGACTGGGCCTTCCATGCGAGCGATGTGTGGACAAGTCCCACACGTATCCCCTCCTCCCCCTCCGCCAGTACCTGCGTTGCTGTCTTGTTGGGCTGGGGAGGGGGGGGGGGTTGGGGTCAGGGTGACCCGAACGGGCAAACCATTTGACGAGGGGTCAGGGGTGGTGACCTTACTGCCGGGCAGAGGCAGGAGTGGGACGCGACCTCCGGTTCCTCCTGTAGCCCGTGGCCTCGATCTGTCCCACTTTTTAATGTTCTGAAATGCCAGCATAGAAAGATCCCACAATCAGAGCGCGTCCTCAGCTCCATTTACCCGCCCTCCTGTAACATTTCACAGAAACAGGCCATTCGGCCCAACCTGCTAATTGCAGCCTTCTCCCCTTAACCCAGCACAGTCCAGAGGTGAAACTGTGAGGCCTCCCAAGGTCGGTCAGCTCCATGCTATACTGGGCAGGAGGGGAGGGGACTGAAGGGGGTGGTATTAACAAGGGGTTGTTGCATTTCCACCATCAAACTGTAGCGGCTCCCCGTTGCCCCTCCTCCATAGTGCCGCCCCTTATAGACCCACCCCCGATAGCCTATCCCCTGTAGCGCTGCCCCCTATAGCTCCGCCCCCTGTAGTCCCTCCCCTGTAGACCAGCCCCCTGTAGCCTCTCCCCTGTACACACACCCCCCCTATAGACATGCCCCCTATAGCTCCGCCCCTGTAGCGCTGCCCCCTGTAGACACGCCCCCTGTAACTCCTCCCCTATAGCCCCACCCCCTGTAGACACGCCCCCTGTAACCCCTCCCCTATAGCCGATCCCCCTGTAGACTATCCCCCCGTAGCAGCGCCCACGGGAGCCCCCCCTGTGGCCCCTTCCCCTGTAGCCCCACCCACAGTAGACCCCATGGCCCCGCCCCTGTAGCCCCACCCCATAGCCTATCCCCCATAGCCCCGCCCCCTGTAGACCCACCCCTAAAGACTCTCCCCCTGTAGACTAACCTCCTGTAGCCCTGCCCCCTGTAACCCCTCCCCTGTAGCACCACCCCCCATAGCCCGCACCCTGTAGCCACGCCCCTGTCGACATGCCCCCTGTAGCCTCGCACACGGTAGCCCCCCCTGTAGCTCCACCCCCTATCTCCCATAGCCCCGCCCCCTGTAGCCCCGTCCTCTGTAGACACGCCCTCTATAGACTCTCCCCCAGTAGACCCACCCCCCCATAGCCTATCGCCTATAGCCACGCTCCATGTAGACACGCCCCCTGTAAACCCTCCCCTATAGCCCTACCCTCCCATAGCCCCGCCCCCTGTAGACCCATCCCTGTAGACACGCCCCCTGCAGACCCACCCTTGTAGACACGCCCCCTATAGCCCCGCCCCCTCCCCTGTAGCCCCGCCCACCATCAGTGGGACCCACAGAGCCGCCTCTCTCCCGCTCGCGGTCGCCGGGACCTCCGCTCCCACATTGTCCGCGCGGCACAGGCTAGCCGTCGCTCCTGGCAAACCTCACTTCCGGCGTCAGTGCGTCACTTCCGGTCAGCGGCTCGCGGACCTTCCGTGTCTCTCCTGGCAACTGGGGAGAGAACTTTAAAAACCGCAATTAATTCATGAAAGGTTCAGAGCAGTCGGTTTGTTTTTATGATACGATTCTCCGCTTTATCATTTTCTTATAAAATAAACAAATGCCAGCTTGTTTTTTATTTTATAAATCGCGCCTTTCTGTGACGTCAGGAGGTCAGCTCACTCGAGGATCCCAGTGCGCAGGCGTAGGCTGTATGTGGGGCATGCGCAGTGTGCCATTGTTCAGAGCGGACGCGGGCTGTGAGCGGGCGGAGGGCGGAGGGCGGACACAGTTTGGAGTTGAACGTGAATCTGCGGGGCGCAGGGGAGTAACGTACTCGACAGGTGGGCTTCATAAACACCTGGTGTAGGTCGCCAACCCGGACTAAGGAACAACGGGTCTCGAATTTGCAGCTCCGGGGCGTTTTCGCGGTGACAGGCCCAGTCTGACGGTCGCCATCTTTGTAAAGGACAGTTGCAGGTTGGTGCGCGGCCATCGTGCTTCATCGAGCAGTAGAGCGCATGCGTGGCCATCTTTGTGAAAGAACAATGTGTGGGCGGGGCTTCAGGTCCCAGTGAACCCAGCCAGAGTCAGCACCTTCAGGGGAGGAGAGGGAGGGGAACCAGTGAGTGTAGAACTGAACCCAGCCAGAGTCAACACCTTCAGGGGAGGAGAGGGAGGGGAACCAGTGAGTGTAGAACTGAACCCAGCCACAGTCAGCACCTACATAGAAAATAGGTGCAGGAGTAGTCCATTTGGCCCTTCGAGCCTGCACCACCATTCAATAAAGAATCATGGCAGATCATTCACCTCAGTACCCCTTTCCTGCTTTCTCTCCATACCCCTTGATCCCTTTAGCTGTAAGGACCATATCTAACTCCCTCTTGATTATATCCAATGCACTGGCATCAACAAGTCTCTGTGGTAGGGAATTCCACAGGTTAAGAACTCTCTCTGAGTGAACAAGTTTCTCCTCATCTCAGTCCTAAATGGCTTACCCCTTATCCTTAGACTATGTCCCCTGGTTCTGGACATCCCCAACATCGGGAACATTCTTCCTGCATCTAACCTGTCCAGTCCCGTCAGAATTTTATATGTTTCTATGAGATCCCCTCTCATCCTTCTAAACTCCAGTGAATACAGGCCCAGTCGATCCAGTCTCTCCTCATATGTCAGTCCTGCCATCCCGGGAATCAGTCTGGTGAACTTTCGCTGCAGTTCCTCAATAGCAAGAACGTCCTTCCTCAGATTAGGAGACCAAAACTGAACACAATATTCCAGGAGAGGCTTCACTAAGGCCCTGTATAACTGCAGTAAGACCTCCCTGCTCCTACACTCAAATCCCCTACCTATGAAGGCCAACATACCATTCTTCACCGCCTGCTGTACCTGCTTGCCAACTTTCAATGACTGATGTACCATGACACCCAGATCTCGTTGCACCGCCCCTTTTCCTAATCTGCCACCATTCAGATAATCGGCCTTGGTGTTTTTGCCACCAAAGTGGATAACCTCACATTTATCCACATTATTCTGCATCTGCCACACGTTTGCCCACTCACCAAACCTGTCCAAGTTACCCTGCAGCCTTTTAGCATCCTCCTCACACCACCACCCAGCTTAGTGTTATCTGCAAACTTGGAGATATTACACTCAATTCTCTCGTGCAAATCATTAATGTATATTGTAAGTAGCTGGGGTCCCAGCACTGAGCCCTGCGGCACACCACTAGTCACTGCCTGCCATTCTGAAAAGGACCCATTTATCCCGACTCTCTGCTTCCTGTCTGCCAACCAATTCTCTATCCACATCAGTACATTACCCCCAATACCATGTGCTTTAATTTTGCACACCAATCTCTTGTGTGGGTCCTAGTTAAAATCCTTTTGAAAGTCCAAATGCACCACATCCACTGGATCTCCCTTGTCCACTCTACGAGTTACATCCTCAAAAAATTCTAGAAGATTTGTCAAGCAGGATTTCTCTTTCATAAATCCATGCTGACTTGGACTGATCCCATCACTGCTTTCCAAATGTGCTGCTATTTCATCTTTAATAATTGATTCCAACATTTTCCCCACTACTGATGTCAGGCTAACCGGTTTATAATTACACGTTTTCTCTCTCCCTCTCTTTAAAAAGTGGTGTTACATTAGCTACCCTCCAGTCCATAGGAACCGATCCAGACTCGATAGACTCGTTGGAAAATGATCACCAATGCATCCACTATTTCTAGGGCTACTTCCTTAAGTACTCTGGGATGCAGACTATGAGCTCCCGCGGATTTATCGATCTTCAATCCCATCAATTTCCTTAAAACAATTTCCCGCCTAATAAGGATTTCCTTCAGTTCCTCCTTCTCACTAGACTCTCGGTCCCCAGGTATTTCTGGAAGGTTATTTGTGTCTTTCTTCGTGAAGACAGAACCAAAGTATTTGTTTAACTGGTCCGCCATTTTATTTTTTCCCCATTATAAATCCACCTGAATCTGACTGCAAGGGACCTATGTTTGTTTTCACCAATCTTTTTCTCTTCACATACCTATACAAGCTTTTGCAGTCAGTTTTTATGTTTCCAGTAAGCTTCCTCTCATATTCTATTTTCCCCCTCCTAATTAAAGTCTTTGTCCTCCTCTGCTGTATTACAAAATTCACCCAGTCCTCAGGTTTGCTGCTTTTTCTGGCCAATTTATATGCCTCTTCCTTGGATTTAACACTATCCTTAATTTCCCTTGTTAGCCACGGTTGAGCCACCTTCCCCGTTTTCCTTTTACTCCAGACAGGGATGTACAGTTGTTGAAGTTCATCCATGTGATCTTTAACTGTTTGCCATTGCCTATCTACCGTCAACCCTTTAAGTATCTCTCGCCAGTCTATTCTAGTCAATTCACGTCTCATACCATCGAAGATACCTTTCCTTTAGTTCAGGACTCTAGTCTCTGTGTCACTCTCCATCTTAATAAAGAATTCTACCATATATGGTCACTCTTCCCCAAGGGGCCTCACACAACAAGATTGCTAATTAGTCCTTTCTCATTACACATTACCCAGTCTTGAATGGCCAGCCCTCTAGTTGGTTCCTCGACATATTGGTCTAGAAATCCATCCCTAAAACACTCCAGGGGAGGGAAGGAGTGGGGAACCAGTGAATATAGAACTGAACCCAGCCAGAGTCAGCACCTTCAGGGGAGGGAGAGAGAGAGAAACCAGTGAGTGTAGAACTGAATCCAGCCAGAGTCAGCACCTTCAGGGGAGGAGAGGGAGGGGAACCAGTGAGTGTAGAACTGAACCCAGCCAGAGTCAGCACCTTGAGGGGAGGGAGAGAGACCAGTGAATGTAGAACTAAACCCAGCCAGAGTCAGCACCTTCAGGGGAGGGAGAGAGAGGGAAACCAGTGAGTGTAGAACTGAACCCAGCCAGAGTCAGCACCTTCAGGGGAGGGAGAGGGAGTGGAACCAGTGAGTGTAGAACTGAACCCAGCCAGAGTCAGCACCTTCAGGGGAGGAGAGGGAGGGGAACCAGTGAGTGCAGAACTGAACCCAGACAGAGTTGGTGGTGAAATCTGGGAGCGGAGGACAAGCTGTCTTCAGACGTGCGATGTGTTTGAATTTCAGGACAGGGAGGACGGAGAGTGTATGAGATGGGGATTTGCAGCTTTGGAGGAACAAGAGAGGAAAGAATGTTGCATGGAATCTAGAATTGTCTGTTCTGAATTTCTGTCCTGTACTTGCAGTAATGATTTTTGTAAACTTCTTTTCCAGGGTATTACAAGGGCAGGATTTGCAGACGGATACTCAAACCAAACATCACATCAACATCGAATGGAATCATTCGCTTTCTCAGGACCTGAATATCATTGGCCTTTGACTCTGGAAGGAGAAATGTTTGCCAATTCTGTCAGTGGGAATAGATTTCAAACATCATTGTGACTGGAAAAGCACCAAGACACACACACCCGAGTGAGAGTGTTCAAGTGAACTGACTGTGAAAAGAGCTTTAACCAGTCACACAGTCTGAAAAAACATCGCACCTTTCACAGCGTGGAGAATCTGTACATGTATTGTCTGTGTGGAGGAAGCTTCAACTGATCGTCCAACCTGGAGACGCAAGAACACCCACACCATGGAGAAACTGTGGGAATGTGGGGACTGTGGGAAGGGATTCAGTTTCCCGTCCCACCTGGAATCTCATCGGTGCAGTCACACCGGGGACAGGCCGTTCACCTGCTCCAAGTGTGGGAAGGGATTCACTCAGTCATCCAACCTGCTGACACACCAGCGAGTTCACACTGGGGAGAGGCCGTTCACCTGCTCCAAGTGTGGAAAGGGATTCACTCAGTCATCCAACCTGCTGTCACACCAGCGAGTTCACACCGGGGAGAGGCTGTTCACCTGCTCCAAGTGTGGAAAGGGATTCACTCAGTCGACCAACCTGTTGACACACCAGCGAGTTCACACTGGGGAGAGACCGTTCACCTGCTCTGTGTGTGGGAAAGGATTCACTACCTCATCCAACCTGCTGAAACACCAGCGAGTTCACACTGGGGAGAGGCCGTTCACCTGCTCTGTGTGTGGGAAGGGATTCACTCGGTCATCCCACCTGCTGAGACACCAGCGAGTTCACAAGTGATTGCAGAGTTTGGATTCTGCTGTTATTGCTGCTGTTATTCAAATCCTTCTGAACTGTTTGTTTCTGCTGATGTTACTAACCCTTCAACTAGACTGGAGTTTAATATTTTGATATTTCAAATAACAGTGTCGATATTTGATGTCTCCAAGATAAGAGGAGACTAATTGATATCCTGTTTCTGACTGCTCCATTTTTGATAGGGGCCCAGGAGAGGCGAGGGTTCGGGGCCCAGCCCACACTGCGATCCGTGGATATTAGGAGCATGCGTGCACACTTGGTCCGTGCAGCAGAGCTTGGTCTCCAGTCACCTTGGTTAACCCTTGCCATTGGATTAAAACCTAGCTCTGTCAAGCCCGTGTGCAACAGCCACCCGACGTTGAAAGAATCCATGCACAGGCATCTTCCACCCTTCAGTCTGTAGTTCGGGACCTCGAATGTCAGGTCCCTCATTGAAACACCTGTGAACATCCCTTTTTGGTGAGGAAGTGGGACATCCTCAATACGAGGGACGGCCTAATACTATACCACCATTTTTGAGCCTTTTCGTCTTTCTGACTCTAGATTAGTTCAGTTCTCATACCTTCAGTTATTCAGAGACAAATCCCAGCTCCCCATACCTTCCAGAAAGTCTGTTATCTAACTCCTTGAGTGACAGAGAAAGATAGGGACCCTAAGAACATCTACAATCTGTTGTAAATATGTTTCAAATTCTCAATGGGACAACCTGTCTATTTCTTTTCAGTTGAAGTGAATGGAAGATGAGGAGGGGTTGGAGAGTAGGGACGGAAGAGAAGTTAGGGTGGGGGGGGGGGCATTGGAGAGGAGTTAGGGTGGGGGGTGGTTGTAGAGTAGGAGAGTAGGGGTGAAGGAGGAGTTGGAATGGAGGAAATGCAGCATCCAGTTTGTGCACAGCCAGATCCCACAAACAGCAACGTAATGATGACAAGATAATCCGTTCTCAGTGATGTTAGTTGGGGGATACACATTGTGCAAGACACCGGGGGAGAACTCCACCTGTTCTTTCTCAGAATCGTGGCCGTGGGATCGTTTATGTCCAACTTAGGGACTAAACGGGACATCGGTTTAATGTCTGATCTGAAAGACGGTACCTCTGACTGTACAGCACTCCCTCTGTACTGGCACCTAGAGTCTCAGCCTAGATTATGTGCTCAGGTCTCTGGATTGGGAATTGAACCCTGACCCCCTGACTCAGGGCCGAGAGTGTTACCACTGAGCCAAGGCTGACATGGTCTGTTCCCTGTTCCCATTACACTAGACCGTGTCTGTGTTATTACACTAACCCCACCCATTCATACTGCAGTGGGCCCCAACTCTGTTATTAGACATTCGGCAAAGCATTTGCTACAACAATAAAACAACCAGAACTTACATTAATATAGCGCCTTTAACTCAGTGAAACTTCTCATGGTGCTTAACAAGATCGATATCAATAAAAAAACATTTTTGACACAGAGCCACAGAGAAAGATATCAGGACAGATTCCCAAAAGGTTGATCAAAGAGGCATATTTTAAAAAGAACCTTGAAAGAGGAGGTGGAGGTTTCGGGGAATTCCAAAACTTGGAGCCTCGGCAGCTGAAGGCACGGCCACCAATGGTGGAGCGATTAAAATCGGGGATGCTCAAGAGGACAGATTTGGAGGAGCGCAGGGAACTCGGAGGGTTGTGGGGCTGGAGGAGGTTACAGAGATAGGGAGGGGTGAGGCCATGGAGAGTTTTGAAACCAAGGATGAGCATTTTTAAATTGAGGCGTTGCTTAACTGGGAGCCAATGTAGGTCAGTGAGCACAGAGGTGATGGATGAATAAGATTATAGCAATAGGCCCTGACTTGCACACACTATTAGATGAGACCCAATCTTTGTTTTGTTGCACTAGATACTGGCTGTGTGACCATCACACTAGATCCAGCATTGTGTTCAGTATAACACTCGAGTCTGCCTCTGTTATTATTGGATCAAACACTGTCTTTGTTACTCTCACAGCATTTGCTGTTATTACTCTGGACCCTGTCTCCACTCTTATTGTATGGGCCCCTGTCTCTGGAATTGTTGCACTAGACCCTTCCTCTGCTATGATTGGAAAATAACCTGTCCCTGTTATTCCAGTTCTAGTGCACACCTCTATTATTATAACTATAGATCTTATCTCTATTGTATTCAATAGAGTATGTTTCTGATATTGTTAAGTAGACCCGGCTTTTGTTAAGGTGACACTATCACCTCTTTCAGTTATTATTGCAAAAAAACTTTAGATTCTTAAAGACTTGTTTCTAGTGTAAAACAAGGCCTTGTTTCAGTTATTAATGCACTATACCCTGTCTCTGTTTATATTATACTAGACCCTGTCTCTGTCTCTGTTTATATTACACTAGACCCTGTCTCTGTTTATATTACACTGGACCCTGTCTCTGTTTATATTACACTAGACCCTGTCTCTGTTTAAATTACACTAAGACCCTGTCTCTGTTTAAATTACACTAGACCCCATCTCTGTTTAAATTACACTAGACCCTGTCTCTGTTTATATTACACGAGACCCTGTCTCTGTTTATATTACACGAGACCCTGTCTCTGTTTATATTGCACTAGACCCTGTCTCTCTTTATACTGCACTAGACTCTGTCTCTGTTTATACTACACTAGATCCTGTCTCTGTTTATATTACACTAGAGCCTGTCTCTGTTTATACTGCACTAGACCCTATCTCAGTTTACTGAACCTCAACCATGTCTTCGTTATTGCGGCACTAAACAACATCCACAAATATTGGAAGAGGTCGAGGAGGAAACAGTGAAAGTAACAGTCAGAAAATAGAAGACTGGAGACAGAAACAGAGCAAATTTCACTGGATAGTTGCAAGTGTTTCATTCCTTTCCAAACGAAGGACATAACCAGTGAGAGAATGAGATATTTATTTACCTCACGGCAGGTATAGGTATAGTTTCACTGTTGCCATCACTGGCACCAATTATCACACACTGGGGGTAAATCTCAGGAGCTTCTGTGTGATGGTGAGGTGATCACTGGACAATAAAGCTCCGAGACTGGTGGAGGGCTGCTCATTATCCCCAGTGTGATTTAGTCCCCTTTCCCACTGAATACTGCGGGCAGACATGGTCACCTTGGTAACAGAATGGTCAGTGTGACATCACTTTCTAAACAAGACCACACAAGACAATGGGTTATCAATAAATGGTAAAGGTATTAAACAGTCTGCAATTACATTGTGAAGAAAATGGAAATAAAATGCTGGAAAATAATTGCTGAAGATAATAATTTATCTGTGGTATTGACTAGCAAACTTTAAGAATGATGTGTTTTGTTTACACACACAAACAATGAAGTATAATGTGGATAAATGTGAGGTTATCCACTTTGGTGGTAAAAACAGAGAGACAGACTATTATCTGAATGGTGACAGATTAGGAAAAGGGAAGGTGCAACGAGACCTGGGTGTCATGGTACATCAGTCATTGAAGGTTAGCATGCAGGTACAGCAGGCGGTTAAGAAAGCAAATGGCATGTTGGCCTTCATAGCGAGGGGATTTGAATACAGGGGCAGGGAGGTGTTGCTACAGTTGTACAGGGCCTTGGTGAGGCCACACCTGGAGTATTGTGTACAGTTTTGGTCTCCTAACTTGAGGAAGGACATTCTTGCTATTGAGGGAGTGCAGCGAAGGTTCACCAGACTGATTCCCGGGATGGCGGGACTGACCTATCAAGAAAGATTGGATCAACTGGGCTTGTATTCACTGGAGTTCAGAAGAATGAGAGGGGACCTCATAGAAACGTTTAAAATTCTGACGGGTTTAGACAGGTTAGATGCAGAAAGAATGTTCCCAATGTTGGGGAAGTCCAGAACCAGGGGTCACAGTCTGAGGATAAGGGGTAAGCCATTTAGGACCGAAATGAGGAGAAACTTCTTCACCCAGAGAGTGGTGAACCTGTGGAATTCTCTACCACAGAAAGTAGTTGAGGCCAATTCACTAAATATATTCAAAAGGGAGTTAGATGAAGTCCTTACTACTCGGGGGATCAAGGGTTATGGCGAGAAAGCAGGAAGGGGGTACTGAAGTTTCATGTTCAGCCATGAACTCATTGAATGGCGGTGTAGGCTAGAAGGGCTGAATGGCCTGCTCCTGCACCTATTTTCTATGTTTCTATATATATATATATATATAGTAAAGGCTCTGTGTGCGCGCTTTTCAGTTGTTCTGCTACACCCGATGTAGAAATTTTCTGTGGACTTTTGGTCCCTGCGGCAGCCTATCCGGCGGTGCTTGCTGGGTCAGGATATAAAGAGACTGCGCGCTGTTCCTCCTCCCACTGCCTGGGGGAATGGGGCAGATATTTAAAGGGGCAGTGACTCCACTGTCTCTGCCTATTTATAGTTAAAGGGACAGTCCAGTTTATCTTGGGGTGTCGGAGGACTTCACTAACAGAGCTCCCATTAACAGTCGCTCCCTTCTGTACTGTGCAGTGATTGTAAAGCTGTTTATTTCAGTGACTTGAGCCTTTCTAAAATGTCTCACTGTTTTTGATGTTCCAGTGATAAAGGTTTCAGTTAAAAGTGGAGTAAAATTTGTTTCAAAATATTCTGTTCTTACCCTCCCTCAACCCCCCCAAATTTTAGAACACTCTGCAGTACTGACTGGGAAGTTCCCAAGTTCGTTCCTTGATCTGGGCTGTAAGTTGATCTCAGCCAAGGTAGCAGTTCAAGGGTTATAATTGTCCTCAGTACCACTGGTACCTAAATATGAGTAAAAATCAGCCAGTGTCCCTGCTCTTCATACCGATCCAGTGACCTCAACTGGGAAGTGCGTGGATGTCATCTGAGGACAGGATTTGAGGCTGTGATGCCTACCACAGTGGAAATCCTGCTGGCACTCATTGAGTCACCTGACGGTGAGGCACTAGAGGTTAACTAATGTCTGTGGAATTGCACACAGCCAGATTCAGCATTTTCTGGAGATAAAAAATCTCAGATGCTGAAAGGAATGTTGATTTTAGACAGTGAGGATGGAGGGAGAATGTCTAGAATAAGGAGGGACAGGAGGGGACAGAATGTTCTGTCGAATCTAGAATTGTCTGTTCTGAATTTCTATCCTGTATTTAAAGTAACAATGTTTGTAACCACCATTTATTTGCAGGGTATTAGAAGGGAAGGATCTGCAGCTGGGAAACTCAATCCAAACATCACGTCAAGATTCGACAGATTCCCGGATTGATCAGGATCACCTTATCATCAGCCTTTGTAAAAACACCAATCACAACGGGGAGAAACAGGACACATGTTGTGTGTGTGGATACACCTTCAATCAATCGTTCAGCCTGTGAGACTCGTGCACCCACCTGACTCAACACTGTAAATGTGGGGACAGTGGGAATGGATGGTGTTGTACATGGAAAGTGATTCAGTCGCTCAACTCAGCAACTGACGTTCGAGGAGTTAGATAGCAGACTTTCTCCTGTGAATATAAAGCTGGTTTATTGGGCTGTGATGTGTTTACTTATTCATCTTGTTGACTCTAAACCATCGCCAATTATTTGATGTGATCAGTTTATATGTACATATTTTTAAAAATACATTTGCTGAGTGGATTCAAATACAAATTGAAACCAGGTTTGCAGGCGTGATGCTCCAATCACACAGCGAAGGTGAGAGAGATGCTGTGAGGCACATGCTAAGTCCAGTATCTGAAAGTGAGTAACAGACTGGGTTTTATGTTTAGTGATCCTGGGCGTGTTACCAACACCTTCCCTGGATACCAAGGCTAGGAGAGGCACTCTGGAAGGTATGGGGAACTGGGACTTGTCCCAGAGAGTAACCGAAGATATGAGAACTGAAATAACCTCGAGTTAAAAAGGAGAAAAGGCCCAAAATGGTGCAGTTGGTAACAGAACATAAATCAGTCTCCTCTTATAGTGGAGACATCAAATATTGATACACTTTGTTATTTGAAATATCAAACTATTAAACTCCAGCCTAGTTATAGGGGTTATTAACATCAGCAGAAACAAACCCCAACTGACAGAATGAACACGATTCAGTCAGGATGCGATTAACAGCAATTACAGTAGAATCCAACTCCTGCAGTCACTTGTGAACTCGTTGGTATCTCAGCAGGTGGGATGACCGAGTGAATCCCTTCCCACATACAGAGCAGGTGAATGGCCTCTCCCCGGTGTGACTGTGACGATGCATTTCCAGTTTATAAGGTTGGGTTCAGTTCTGCACCCACTGTGCGCAGATGAGAATAAAATCAATGAGCTGTTCATTTTCTCTGCTGGATACTGGGCCTTCTGTGCTGGCCCAATAGGGTGAGCCCGGGCTAGCCCAATAGGGTGAGCCTGGGCTGGACCAATAGGGTGATGTAATGACCAGAACTGTGTGAGTACTCCAGCTGTGTCCTAACTAGTGTTTTACACAGTTCGAGCATAACCTCCAGAGGGAGGTGGGAGTCTGGAACTTACTGCCTGAAAGAGCAGCAGAGGCAGAAACCCTCATCGCATTTACAAAAGTACTTGGATATGCACTGGAAGTGCGTTAACCTACAGGGCTACGGACCAAGAGCTGGAAAGTGGGATTAGGCTGGATAGCTCTTTTTTGGCTGCACAGACATGATGGGCCGAATGGCCTCGTTCTGTGTTGTAAACTGCTATGATTCTGTGTCACCAATCCTCTCCTGTCTGATATAATGTTGCGAAGCACAGTGGAAGGCCAGAAGATTGGGAAATTTTTAGAAACCAGCAAAGGACGACTAAAAAAATGATAAAGACAGAGAAGATAGCATATGAGAGCAAACTAGCAAGAAATATAAAAACAGACAAGTAAGAGCTTCTACAGGTATATAAAATGGAAACATGCGGCTAAAGTAAATGTTGGTCCCTTAGAGGATGAGACTGGAGAATTAATAATGGGAAACACGAAAATGGCAGAGATTTTGAACAAATATTTTGTATTGTTCTTCACAGCAGAGGACACTAAAAACATCCCAACAGTTGGTAATCAAGGAGCTATTGCGGTGGTGAGGGGGGACTTAAAACAGTCACTGTCACTAGAGATAAAGTACTCAGCAAACAAATGGGACTAAAGGTGGACAAGTCCCCTGGACCTGATAGCATGCATCCTAGGGTCTTAAAAGAAGTGGCTGCAGAGATAGTGGATGCACTGGTTGTAATCTACCAAAATTCCCTGAATTCTGGAGAGGTCCCAGCGGACTGGAAAACTACAAATGTAACACCCCTATTCAAGTAAGGAGGGAGGCAGAGGGCAGGGAACCATAGACCAGTTAGCCTACCATCTCAGTGGGAAAATACTGGAGTCCAGCATTAAGGAAGTAGTAGCAGGACATTTAGAAAATCATACCACACTCAGGCAGTCAGCATGGTTTTATGAAAGGGAAATCATGTTTTGACAAATTTGCTGGAGTTGTTTGAAGATGTAACGAGCAGAGTGGATAAAGGAGAACCAGTTGATGTTCTTTATTTGCATTTCCAGAAAACATTCGAGAAGGTGTCACACAAAAGGTTACTGCACAAGGTAAGAGCTCAAGGGGTTGGGGGCAATATATCAGAATGGATAGAGGATTGGCTACCTAACAGGAAACAGAGTCAGCATAAATGGGTCATTTTTCGGTTGGCAAACTGTAACTAGTGGGGTGCCGCAGGGATCAGTGCTGGGGCTTCAACAACTTACAATTTATATTAATGACTTGGATGAAGGGACTGAGTGTAACATAGCCAAATTTTCTGATGATACAAAGATAGGTTGTTGTGAGGAGGACGCAAAGAATCTACAAAGGGATATAGATAGGCTCAATGAGTGGGCAAAAATCTGGCAGATGGACTATAATGTGGTAAAATGTCAGGTTATCCCCTTTGGTAGGAAAAATAAAAAAGCAAATTATTATTTAAATGGAGACAATTACAAAATGCTGTAGTGCAGAGGGATCTAGGGGTTCTTGTACATGAAACTCAAAAGATTAGCATGCAGGTAAAGCAAGTAATCAGAAGGCAAATGGAATGCTGGCCTTTATTTCAAGGGGGATGGAGTATGAAAGTAGGGAAGTCCTGCTACAATTGTACAGGGCGTTGGTAACACCACACCTGGAGTACTGCGCACAGTTTTGGTCTGGACTTGTCTCCATTCCCGTGCCAAGGGGATTGCTACACCAGACGGGAGGGGCAACATTTGGGGACACGGATTCCCCACTAATTCCCATTCCCCTTCTTTCTGGTGGATAATGGAGGGGCCACTGTGTGGAATGTGCAAGTCAGTAAGAATTGTCAGCAAGCTCTTTCTAATTGGAGATTTTATTCAGTGGAAACTTTCACACACTTTTGCAGATTTTGTACCAAAGATCAGTTTAGGATTAAAGTAAAAGTTCATAATTTTATTGTAAACTGAATTTCTGTTGAGAGTCACTGAATTAAGGGGAAAGATAACACACAGCGTTTCTTAAATGGACACTGCAGCCCCGAGAACACAATCAGCAATATATCCAGAATATTAAAGTCCAGCCCAGTTATAGGGTTATCAGCAGAAACAAACCCCAACTGTCAGAATGAACATGGTTCAGTCGGGATGTGATTAACAGCAGCAATAACAGCAGATTCCAACTCCTGCAGTCACTTGTGAACTCGCTGGTGTGTCAGCAGGTGGGATGACCGAGTGAATCGCTTCCCACACTCAGAGCAGGTGAATGGCCTCTCCCCAGTGTGAACTCGCTGGTGTGTCAGCAGGGTGGATGACCGAGTGAATCGCTTCCCACACTCAGAGCAGGTGAACGGCCTCTCCCCAGTGCGAACTCGCTGGTGTTTCACCAGGTCGGATGAAGAAGTGAATCCCTTTCCACACTCAGAGCAGGTAAATGGCCTCTCCCCAGTGTGAACTCGCTGGTGTATCAGCAGGTGGGATGACTGACTGAATCCCTTCCCACACTCAGAGCAGGTGAACGGCCTCTCCCCAGTGTGAACTCGCTGGTGTCTCAGCAGGTGGGATGACCGAGTGAATCGCTTCCCACACTCAGAGCAGGTGAATGGCCTCTCCCCAGTGTGACCTCGCTGGTGTTGCACCAAGTCGGATGATGTAGTGAATCCCTTCCCACATTCAGAGCAGGTGAATGGCCTCTCCCCAGTGTGAACTCGTTGGTGAGCTACAAGGTTGGATGACTGAGTGAATCCCTTCCCACATTCAGAGCAGGTGAATGGCCTCTCCCCAGTGTGAACTCGCTGGTGAGCTACAAGTTTGGATGACTGAGTGAATCCCTTCCCACATTCAGAGCAGGTGAATGGCCTCTCCCCAGTGTGAACTCGCTGGTGAACAACAAGGTCGGATGACTGAGTGAATCCCTTCCCACACTCAGAGCAGGTGAACGACCTCTCCCCAGTGTGAACTCGCTGGTGTATCAGCAGGGTGGATGACCGAGTGAATCCCTTCCCACACTCAGAGCAGGTGAACGGCCTTTCCCCAGTGTGATTGCGTCGATGAATTTCCAGCTCAGATGGTGATCTGAATACCTTCCCACAGCCACCACATTTCCACGGTTTCTCCATGGTGCGGGTATCCTTGTGACTCTCCATGGTTGGACGATGGGTTGAAGCCTCGTCCACGCACAAAACACATTTACAGTTTCTCCGTACGGTGAATAGTGCGAAGTTTTTTCAGGCTGTATAACTGCTTAAAGCTCTTTCCACAGGCAGTGCACTGGAACACTCACTCGGGTGTGTGTGTGTCTTGGTGCCTTTCCAGTCACACTGACATTTGAAATCTTTTCCCACAGGCAGAAGAGGCAAACAATTCTCCTTCCACTTTCAAAGGCCGATGATATTCAGGTCCTGAAGAATCGATTGACTCCGTCAGATCTTGACGTGATGTTTGGTTTGTGTTTCCTGTCTGAAAATCTCCCCTTCCAATATTCTGTAAAAGGAGATAATAAAACTCATCACGGTCAGTACAAGACAGAAATTCAGAATAGACAATCTAGGGACCAAGTTTCGACAGGAGTTGCTCCTATTTTTTTGGAACAACTAGTTTTTTTTTTGAGTATCCTAGAAATCGCAATTCTCCCCATTTAGTTTGCTCCAGTTTCAGTCGGTTAGTTCAGTTTTTTTTTGAGTTCAGTTTCTTTTTGGTTCAGTTTTCTTTTCCAAAAGAGGGCGTTACCAGCCACTTACGCCTGTTTTGGCCATTTCAGTAAGTTTCGACAGCGAAAAGTTACTCCAAACTAACTTAGGCCTGAGTCAATGTCCACTTTGATATGCTCAGAAAAACCTTGCGGACACTTTAGCAATCAGGCGCAGGTAGCCAGAGTTAAGGGGAGGGAGAAGTGAAGTTAGAGGATTTTCCAAACATTTCACTTTTAAAAATAAAGAAGCATCATCAATAATAAATGATCAATAAATGATCAATAAATCAATCAATAAATAAAATTAAAAAATCAATAAATAAAAAATTATAAGTTCCTACCTCACCTACTGCAGCACCTATGCGTTGGGGAGCACCGGGAGCCCTCCAGCAGCACACGGCCCACACTCAGCCCTGCCTGCCTGATTACATTTTCAAGGGGAAGAGCTCGGGTGTGCCCCGCCGTCGAGGAGGTGGTCCGGTGGGGCCCGCTGCCGAGGAGGTGGTCGGGCGGCCCCATCGCGGAGGTGTTTAGGCGGGCCGGCGAGGAGGCCTTGAGGTAAGAGCAGTGGTGGCGAGGTCCGAGGTTGGGCAGCGGCGAGGCGAGGGGTGGTGAGGCGAGGTCCGAGGTTGGGCAGCAGCGAGGCGAGGGACGGTGAGGCGAGGCCCGGGTTTAGGCAGCAGCGAGGTGAGGGACGGTGAGGCAGGCAGGCCACTCGGCCAGGGATAGGGTCACCCGGAGCCACGATGCGCTGGGAGGGCCAGGAACTACTGCACATGTGCACAGACTCCACTGCGCACGCGCGCCGCTGCCGGGACCTTTTTCGGCGAAGGGCTGTAGCTCCGCCCCCCACTGCTTCTGCTGCGCTGCACCCAGTCCAAAGCAGGCCTGATCATCGTGGAGAATCCCGAGGCAAGTATTAGGTGCGCTTTTCCTTCTAGAAAGTCGACGGACCTCTCGGAGGTGCACCATTCTACTGGTCGGTCGAAACTTGGCTCCCGAGTTTCCGTGGAACATTCTTTCCTCTCTTGTTCTTCGAAACCTGTAAATCCCTGTCCCACACATTGTCCCTCCTGCTGTGCTGAAATCCAAAACCATCGCACATTTCTAGACTGTTTCTCCTCCACTCCTAGTTTTCACCACTAATACTGGCTGGGTTCAGTTCTACACTCACTGGTTCCCCTCCCTCTCCTCCCTTGAAGGTGCTGACTCTGGTTGGGTTCAGTTCTACATTCACTGGTTCCCCTCCCTCTCCTCCCCTGAAGGTGCTGACTCTGGCTGGGTTCAGTTCTACATTCACTGGTTCCCCTCCCTCTCCTCCCCTGAAGGTGCTGACTCTGGCTGGGTTCAGTTCTACATTCACCAGGTTCTCTCCAGTAGTGACCTATGTGCCCAATCTCCCTGTGTGAACCTCAACAGTGAGTGTCGACAGGCTATTCCACTGTCCTCACACGTGCATTTTCCAGCAGGGTCACTGGACCCTCCTCCCAATTACTCAGTTTCTAAACGATAAGCGGATAAGGGGTTATGAGGAGTGGGCAGAGAACATAATAACATAAGAAATAGGAACAGGAGTAGGCCATACAGCCCCACGAGCCTACTCTGCCATTCAATAAGATCATGGCTGATTCGAGCATGGACTCAGCTCCACTTACCCGCCCGCTCCCTATAACCCCTTATCGGTTAAGATACTGTTTATTTCTGTCTTAAATTTATTCAATGGCCCGGCTTCCATACCTCTCTGAGGCAGCAAATTCCACAGATTTACAACCCTCTGAGAGAAGAAATTTCTCCTCGTCACAGTTTTAAATGGGCGGCCCCTTATTCTAAGATTATGCCCTCTAGTTCTAGTCTCCCCCATCAGTAGAAACATCCTCTCTGCATTCACCTTGTCAAGCCCCCTCATAAATCTTATATGTTTCGATAAGGTCACCTCTCATTCTTCTGAATTCCAATGAGTAGAGGCCCAACCTACTCAACCTTTCCTCATAAGTCAACCCCCTCATCCACGGAATCAACCTTGTGAACCTTCTCTGAACTGCCCCCAAAGCAAGTATATCCTTTCGTAAAATTGGAAGCCAAAACTGCACACAGCATTCTTGGTGTGGCCTCATCAATACCTTATATAGCTGTAGCAAGACTTCCCAGCTTTTATACTCCATCCCCTTTGCAATAAAGGCCAAGATACCATTGGTCTTCCTGATCACTTGCTGTTTCGGCATACTATCCTTTTGTGATTCGTGCACAAGTACCCCAGGTCCTGCTGTACTGCGGCACTTTGCAATCTTTCTCCATTTAAATAATAACTTGCTCTTTCATTTTTTTCTGCCAAAGTGCATGACCTCACACTTTCCACATTATACTCCAGCTGCCAAATTTTCGCTCACGCACTTAGCCTGTCTATGTCGTTTTGCAGATTTTGTGTGTCCTCCTCACACATTGCTTTTCCTCTCATCTTGGTATCATCAGCAAATTTCGCTACGTTACAATCAGTCCCTTCTTCCAAGTCATTAGTGTTGATTGTAAATAGTTGGGGTCCCAATACTGATCCCTGCGGCACCCCACTAGTTACTAGTTGCCAACCCAAGAACGAACCATTTATCCCTACTCTCTGTTTTCTGTTAGTTAACCAATCGTCTATCCATGCTAATATATTGCTCCCAACCTCCTCAATATTTCCTCATAAGTTCACACACTCATCTCTGAAATCAACCTCGTGAACCTTCTCTGAACTGCTGCCTCTCTCCTCCCCTTAAGATGCTAACTTTGGCTGGTTTTAGTTCTGCACTCACTGGTTCCCCTCCCTCCCCTGAAGATGCTGACTCTGGCTGGTTTTAGTTCTGCACGCACTGGTTAACATAAGAAATAGGAGCAGAAGTAGGCTATACGGCCCCTCGAGCCTGCTCCGCCATTTAATACGATTATTCGTGATCCGATCATGGACTCAGGTCCATTTGCCCGCCCGATCCCCATAACCCCTTATCGTTTAAGAAACTGTCTATTTCTGTCTTAAATTTATACAAATGTCCCAGCTTCCACAGCTCTCTGAGGCAGCAAATTCCACAGATTTACAACCCTTAGAGAAGAAATTTCTCCTCATCTCAGTTTTAAATGGGCGGCCCCTTATTCCAAGATTATGCCCCAAGTTCTAGTCTCTCCTATCAGTGGAAACATCCTCTCTGCATCCACCTTGTCGAGCCCCCTCATAATTGTATGTGTTTCGATAAGATCACCTCTCATTCTTCTGAATTCCAATGAGTAGAGGCCCAACCTACTCAACCTTTCCTTATAAGTCAACTCCCTCATCTCCGGAATCAACCTTGTGAACCCTCTCTGAACTGCCTCCAAAGCAAGTATATCCTTTCTTCAATATGGAAGCCAAAAGTGCACGCAGTATTCCAGGTGTGGCCTCACCAATACTCTGTACAACTGTAGATAGACTTCCCTGCTTTTATACTCCATCCCCTTTGCAATAAAGGTCAAGATTCCATTGACCTTCCTGATCACTTGCTGTACCTGCATACTAACCTTTTGTATTTCATGCACAAGTACCCCCCAGGTCCCACTGTACTGCAGCACGTTGCAATTTTTCTGCATTTAAATAACAACTTGCTCTTTGATTTTTTTTCTGCCAAAGTGCGTGACCTCACACTTTGCAATATTATACTCCATCTCCCAAATTTTTGCCCATTCCCTAAGCTTCTGTCCTTTTGCAGATTTTGTGTGTCCTCCTCACTCATTGCTTTTCCTCCCATCTTTATATCGTCAGCAAACTTGGCTATGTTACACTCGGTTCCTTGTTCCAAGTCGTTAATATAGATTGTAAATAGCTGGGGTCCCAGCACTGATCCCTGCGGCAACCGACTAGTTACTGATTGCCAAACCGAGAATGAACCATTTATCCTGACTCTCTGTTTTCTGTTAGTTAGCCAATCCCCTATCCATGCTGATATATTGCCCCCATCCTCAACATTTCCTCATAAGAACCCCCTCATCTCCGGAATCAACCTCGTGAACCTTCTCTGAATTGCCTCCCCTCTCCTCCCCTGAAGATGCTGACTCTGTCTGGTTTCAGTTCTGCACTCACTGGTTCCCCTCCCACTCCTCCCCTGAAGGTGCTGACTCTGGCAGGGTTCAGTTCTACACTCACTGGTTCCCCTCCCACTCCTCCCCTGAAGGTGCTGACTCTAGCTGGGTTCAGTTCTACACTCACTGGTTCCCCTTCCCTGAAGGTGCTGACTCTGGCTGGGTTCAGTTTTAGACTCACTGGTTCCCCTCTCTCTCTTCCCTGAAGGTGCTGACTCTGGCTGGGTTCAGTTTTAGACTCACTGGTTCCCCTTCCCTGAAGGTGCTGACTCTGGCTGGGTTTAGTTTTAGACTCACTGGTTCCCCTCTCTCTCTTCCCTGAAGGTGCTGACTCTGGCTGGGTTCAGTTTTAGACTCACTGATTCCCCTCTCCTGAAGGTGCTGACTCTGGCTGAGTTCAGTTGTATACTCGCATGTTCCCCTCCCTCCCATCCGCCTCTTCCCTGAAGGCGCTAACTCTGGCTGTGTTCAATTTCACATTCACTGTTTCCCCTCCCTCCCCTCTCCAGCAGGCAGAGTTTAGGGAGCTAGCAGGGAGATTAAAAAGCAGGACCTCAAAAGGTAGTAATCTCTGCATTACTCCCAGTGCCACGAGCTAGTGAGTACAGAAATAGGAGGATAGAGCAGATGAATGCGTGGCTGGAGAGATGGTGCAAGAGGGAGGGCTTTAGATTCCTGACACATTGGGACCACTTCTGGGGGAGGTGGGACCTGTACAAACCGAATGGGTTGCACCTCAACAGAGCTGGGACCAATATCCTTGTGGGAGGGTGGGGGGGTTTGCTAGTGTTGTTGGGGCGGGTTTAAACTAGCTTGGCAGGAGGATGGGAACCTGACAATAGATTCAGCAGGGAGGGGAGCAAAGCTGGAATTAGAAAGCAAAAATAAAGAAAGTGAGTTTGAAGGAGAGAGGAAACAAGCAGGAAAAAAGGGTAAAAAAAAAACTTAAAGGCACTTTGTCTAAATGCACGTAGCATTTGTAACAAAATAGATAAGTTGACGGAACAAATTGAGACAAATGGGTATGATCTGATAGCCATTACAGAGACGTGGTTACAAGGACCAGGAATTAAATATTCAGGGGTACTTGACAATCCGGAAGGACAGACAGAAAGGAAAAGGAGGTGGGGTAGCTCTATTGATAAAGGATGGAATCACTGCAATAGTAAAAAAACGATATTGTCTCAAATGATAAGGATGTTGAAACAGTTTGGGTGGAAATAAGGAACAATAAGGGGAAAAGGTCACTGGTGGGCATAGTCTATAGGCCCCCGAACAGTAGCAACTCTGTTGGTCGCAGCGTAAACCAGGAAATAGTGGGGGCTTGTAAAAAGGGAACAACAATAATCATAGGTGATTTTAATCTCCATATTGATTGGATAAATCAAATTGGTCAGGGCAGCCTTGAGGAGGAGTTCATGGAGTGCATAAGGGACAGGTTCCTTGAGCAGTATGTAACGGAACCAACCAGGGAGCAGGCTATCTTAGATTTGGTCCTGTGTAATGAGACAGGATTAATAAACAATCTCCTAGTAAAGGATCTCCTCGGAATGAGTGATCAGAGTATGACTGAATTTCAAATTCAGATGGAGGGTGAGAAAGTTGGATTTCTAACCAGCGTACTAAGCTTAAATAAAGAAGACTATAAAGGTATGAGGGCAGAGTTGGGTAACTTGGACTGGGAAAATAGATTAAAGTGCAGGACGGTTGATGAACAATGGTGTACATTTAAGGAGATATTTCACAACTCTCAAGAAAAATCTATTCCAGTGAGGAGGAAAAGGTGCAAGAGAAAATAGAGCCATCCATGGCTAGCTAAAGAAATAAAGGCCGTTATCCATTAAAAACAGGGCATACAAAGTGACCAAATCTAGCGGGACGACAGAAAACTGGGAAGCTTTTAAAAACCAGCAAAGAATACCTAAAAAATGAGTAAGAAAGGGAAGATAGACTGTGAAAGTAAACTAGCACAAAATATAAAAACAGATAACAAGAGTTTCTATAGGTATATAAAAAGGAAAAGAGTGGCTAAAGTAATTGTTGTTCCTTTAGAGGACGAGACCAGGAAATTAGTAACGGGGAACAGGGAGATGGCAGAAACTCTGAACAAATATTTTGTATTCAGTCTTTACGGTAGAGGACACTAATATTCCAACAGTGGATAGTCAAGGGGATACGGGGGGGGTGGGAGGGGGAGGAACTTAACACAATCACTAAGGAGGTGGTACTCAGTAAGATAATGGGATTAAAGGCAGATAAAACCCCTGGACCTGATGGCTTGTATCCTAGAGTCTTAAGAGAAGTAGCGGCAGGGATTGTGGATGCATTGGTTGTAATTTACCAAAATTCCCTGGATTCTGGGGAGGTCCCAGCAGATTGGAAAACTGCAAATGTAATGCCCCTATTTCAAAAAGGAGGCAGACAAAAAGCAGGAAACTATAGACCAGTTAGCCTAATATCTGTGATTGGGAAAATGTTGGATCCATTATTAAAGAAGCAAAATTCAGTCATGCAAAGTCAGCATGGATTTATGAAGGGGAAGTCATGTTTGACAAATTTGCTGGAATTCTTTGGGGATGTAACGAACCGGGTGAATAAGGGGGAACCAGTGGATGTGGTGTATTTGGATTTCCAGAAGGCATTTGACAAGTTGCCACATAAAAGGTTACTGCACAAGATAAAAGTCCACGGGCACGGGGGTAATATATTAGCATGGATAGAGGATTGGCTAACTAACAGAGAACAGAGAACAGAGAATCAGGATAAATGGTTCATTCTCTGGATGGCAACCAGTAACTAGTGGGGTGCCACAGGGACCAGTGCTGGGACCCCAACTATTTACATTCTATATTAACGATTTGGAAGAAGGGACTGAGTGTAACGTAGCCAAGTTTGCCGACGATACAAAGATGGGAGGACAAGTAAAATCTGCAAAAGGACACAGAGAGGCTCAGTGAGCGGGCAAAAATTTGGCAGATGGAGTATAATGTTAGAAAGTGTGAGGTCATGCACTTTGGCAGAAAAAAAATCAAAGAGCAAGTTATTATTTAAATGGAGACAGATTGCAAAGTGCCACAGTACAGTGGGACCTAGGGATACTTGTGCATGAAACACAAAAGGATAGTATGCAGGTACAGCAAGTGATCAGGAAGGCCAATGGAATGGAGTTTAAAAGCAGGGAAGTCTTGCTACAGTTGTACAACGTATTGGTGAGGCCACACCTGGAATACTGCGTGCAGTTTTGGTTTCCATATTTACGAAAGGATATACTTGCTTTGGAGGCAGTTCAGAGAATGTTCACTAGGTTGATTCCGTGAATGAGGGAGAAAGGTTGAGTAGGTTGGGCCTCTACTCATTGGAATTCAAAAGAATGAGAGGTGATCTTATCAAAATGTATAAGATATAAGCGGGCTTGTAAAGGTGGATGCAGAGAGGATGTTTCCACTGATGGGGGAGACTAGAACTGGAAGGCATGATCTTAGAATAAGAGGCCGTCAATTTAAAACAGAGATGAGGAGAAATTTCTACTATCAGAGGGTTGTAAATCTGTGGAATTCACTGCCTCAGAGAGCTGTAGAAGCTGGGACATTGAATAAATTTAAGACAGAAATAGAGAGTTTCTTAAATGATAAGGGGATAAGAAGTTATGGGAAGCGGGCAGGGAAGTGGAGCTGAGTCCATGATCAGATCAGCCATGATCTTATTGAATGGTGGAGCAGGCTCGAGCAGCTGTATGGCCTACTCCTGCTCCTATTTCTTCTGTTCTTATAAGGTGCTGTCTCTCTCTGGGTTCAGTTCCACAATCACTGGTTCCCCTCCCCTGAAGGTGCTGACTCTGGCTGGGTTCAGTTCTACACTCACTGGTTCCCCTCCCCTGAAGGTGCTGACTCTGGCTGGGTTCAGTTCGAGACAGACATCATTCACTGAGTTCCTGCATCAAAATGGCCGCGCACGCGCTATTCTGCTCACTGAATCAAGATGGCCGACCGTTGAACCTGCCTTCCTGCACCAAGATGGCCGCCGATAGCTTGGGCCTGTGACCAGGAGAAAGCCCGTAAGCTGCAACTGCCGATATTCCGGTTATTGTTCCGGGCTTGCGGCGGGCACCGGTTGTTCATGAAGCCTCCCCGGCTCCCCGCTGGTCCATTATTCCGCTCTGTCCCGCTGAAAAGGACACTTCTGTGGAGCCCGTCTAAAATGTGCCTCCTCCGCCATTAAACGACCGGCGCCTGCGCACTGAGCTCCTGTCGTCTGGGTAAGGCACATTCTCGCCTGCGGGGCATGCTGGGTACATAAGACCATGAGAAATCGGAGCAAGAGTGGGCCACCCGGACCTGCTCCCCATTCAGTAAGATCTTGGCGGGTCTGATCATAGACTCAGCTCCCCAGAACCCTTTACTCCCGAACCACACCTAGAGGACTGTGCACAGTTTTGGTCTCCTTATCTAAGGAAGGATATATTTGCCTTGCTTAGATACAGAGTAAAGCTTCCTCAACACAGTTCCACCAGACATTCCAAGGGCAAGTGCAACACAAGTTAAATACGAAGTATATCTCCCTCTAACCTGTCCCAAGCATTCCACAGTAGATACTGCATTGGTTAGATAGAAACATAGAAAATAGGTGCAGGAGTAGGCCATTCGGCCCTTCTAGCCTGCACCGCCATTCAATGAGTTCATGGCTGAACATTCAACTTCAGTACCCCATTCCTGCTTTCTCACCATACCCCTTGATCCCCCTAGTAGTATGGACCTCATCTAACTCCTTTTTGAATATATTTAGTGAATTGGCCTCAACAACTTTCTGTGGTAGAAAATTCCACAGGTTCACCACTCTCTGGCTGAAGAAGTTCCTCCGCATCTCGGTCCTAAATGGCTTACCCCTTATCCTTAGACTGTGACCTCTGGTTCTGGACTTCCCCAACATTGGGAACATTCTTCCTGCATCTAACCTGTCTAACCCCGTCAGAATTTTAAATGTTTCTATGAGGTCCCCTCTCATTCTTCTGAACTCCAGTGAATACAAGCCCAGTTGATCCAGTCTTTCTTGATAGGTCAGTCCCGCCATCCCGGGAATCAGTCTGGTGAACCTTCGCTGCACTCCCTCAATAACAAGAATGTCCTTCCTCAGGTTAGGAGACCAAAACTGTACACAATACTACAGGTGTGGCCTCACCAATGCCCTGTACAACTGTAGCAACACCTCCCTGCCCCTGTACTCAAGTCCCCTTGCTATGAAGGCCAACATGCCATTTGCTTTACAGAGTAAAGCTCCCTCTACACAGTCCCAAACACTCCCAGCGTAGGTACAGCATGGGTTAGATACAAAGTTAATCTCCCTCTATGCTGTCCCATCAAACAGTCTCACAACAGGCACAGCACGGGTTAGTCAAAGAGTAAAGCTCCCCATGGACTGATCCATCAAACACTCCCATCGCAGGTACAGCACGGGATAGATACAGAGTAAAACTCCCTCTACACTGCCCCATCAACCACTCCCAGGGTAGGTAAAGCACGGGTTAGATACAGAGTAAATATACCTCTATATTGTTCCATCAAACACATCCAGGGTGTGAGTTAGGACACGGGCAGCTGAGTTTTGGATCAACTCTAGTTTATGTAGGGTGGAATATGGGAGGAGTGCGTTGCAATATACAAGTTCAGAAGTAACAAAGGCATGGATGAGGGCTACAGCAGTGGATGAGCTGAGGCAAGAGCAGAGATGGGCGATGTTACAGAGGTGGAAAAAGGCAATCTTAGTTATGCTGCGGATATATGGTCAAAAACTGATTTCAAGGTGAAGTATGTCACCAAGGTTGCGAAGTCTGGTTCAGCCTCAGACAGAAGTTGGGGAGAGGGATGGAGTCAGTCGCTAGGAAACTGAGTTTGTGGCAATGACAATTACAAATATCAGAATATTTCGCTGCCCTTTCATGTCAAAATGTGTGGATGAGTTTTTTTAAATTAAATTGGTTCCAAAAACGGATTAACTGTTCCAGAAATTAACGGATTTCAAATCTTATGCAAACCAGTTCAATAAAGGGGTAGTTCAAAGGATTTTAGCTGAGTTTAAAGTGAGACACTGCCGTCTACTACAACCACAACTCATGTACTCAAACAGAACAAGTTTGGGGTTTGATAGAAGGTGAACTAGGTGAGAAGTGATATAAGTTAGATTAAGAAAAAGCACTAAAATGGAACAGTCGATAACAGAACATCAATTCGTCTCCTCTGATCATGGAGGAACCAAATATTCGACACAGTGTTTGAAACAAAGATAATTTATTCAATATTTATGCACAATATTAATCGCCAGCACAGGTATAGGGGTTATTAAGATCATCAGAAACAAAGAAGAGTTGCCAGAATGAACATGGTTCAGTGCCCAATGCAATCACAGTAAATCCTGTTCTATTTACAAATGCAGCCTTTCTCCTCAGCCCGTTTAAAACTGGGATGAGGAGCAATTTTTTCACTCAGAGGTTTGTAAATCTGTGGAATTCTCTGCCCCAGGGAGCAGTGGAGGCTGGTCATTGAATATATTTAAGGCGGAGATAGACAGATTTTTGAGCAATAATGGAATAAAGAGTTATGGTGAGCAGGCAGGGTGTTAAGTACTCCACAAGACTGAGTACTGTGAGTAAAAACTAATGTGATCTTAGTCTCTCTAATACAACTTCAGAGTGCCTAAGCAGCATGGCAGACAATCTTTTATACTCCCTTGCACGAGTTATGCAGGTGACCGTTGGGCTTCCAACAATTATGCCCTCTGGTGGCAAGTCTTACACAGTTACAATGTTTACATACATAACATCACGCCCTCCCAAAGTCTTTGATACAAATTATTTATAAGTTGAGACAATCCGGGGCTCTACGCTTCCTGGTTGATCGTCTGAGTTCAAACTCTGGCATGGGTGAGTTGGTCGGACTTTTGCTGCACTGCGGCACAGCTGGTCTGACAGGACTGTTGGGAACGGTGGATTCATCCTCTTGATTGATAGTGAGGTCGATTGATGATTGGGTGTGTGTTCGTGTGTCGATGATGGTGATGTCCTCCTCAGGTTGTCGGTGAACTGCAGTTTGGTCTGATCCAAATGCTTTCTGCACGTTTGTCCATTCAATAGTTTGACTACAAACACACTATTCCCCTCCTTGGCCAAGACAGTGCCAGCGACCCATTTATGACCATGACTGTAATTAAGGACAAACACAGGGTCGTTAACAGCAATGTCACATGATACAGCCACGCGATTGTGGTACATGTTTTGCCGGTGATGTCGGTTTTCCACATGATCATTTAGATTCAGGTGGACTAGGGAGAGCCTGGTTTTGAGTGCTCTCTTCATTAACAATTCTGCAGGGGGAGCCCCAGTGAGTGAGTGGGGTCGCATCGGGTAGCTGAGCAGAACCCGAGATAAGCGGGTCTGCAAGGAGCCTTCCGTCACACATTTCAAGCTCTGCTTGATAGTTTAGACTGCCCGTTCTGCTTGACCGTTGGATGCGGGCTTAAACAAGGAAGACCTGACATGCTACATGCTTGATGCCATTGCGGGTCATAAACATGATGAATTCTGAGCTGGTGAAACACGGTCCATTGGCACTGACAAGGACATCGGGCAAGCCAGGGGTGGCGAACATAGCCCAGAGGCTTTCACTGGTGGCAGTGGATGTTGGATGACACATGATTACACATTCCATCCTTTTAGAGTAAGCGTCCACTACAACTAAAAACATCTTTCCGAGAAAGGGGCCAGCAAAATCTATGTGGATCCTGGACCACAGTTTGGAGGGGGCATGACCACAGACTCAATGGAGACTCCCTTGGTGCATTGCTCAGTTGTGAGCACATGTTGCACTGGTGTACGCATGACTAAGTCCGCGTCAATGCCGGGCCATCAAACATGCGACCTGGATATAGCCTTCAGCATGATTATGCCTGGGTGGATATTGTGTAGGTCACATATAAACATTTCCCTGCCTATTTTTGGGCAAAACCACATGATTACCCCATAAGAGACAATCCAACTGCATGGAGATTTCAACTTTGCGTCAGTGTAATGGCTTAATTTCATCTTGCATTTCCCCGGAAATGGCTGACCAGCTCCCATTGAGGACGCAACCTTTTACAAGTGATAGCACAGGATCCTGGCTGGTCCAGGTCCTGATGTGGCGAGCAGTGACGGGTGACCCCTCGCTCTCAATAGCATCCATGACCAGAAGCAAGTCTGTGGGCTGCGCCATTTCCACCCCAGTAGTGGGCAATGGTAGCCGACTGAGGGCATCAGCACAGTTCTCCATGTCTGGTCTGTGGCGGATAACATAGTCATAGGCAGACAATGTTAGTGCCCATCTTTGGATGTGGGATGAAGCATTATTGTTTATACCTTTGCTTTCTGTTCACAGTGAAATGAGCAGTTTGTGGTCGGTTTCAAGCTCAAACCCAAGTCCAAATAGGTATTGGTGCATTTTCTTAATGCCATATACACATGCTGATGCCTCTTTCTCAACCATACTGTAGGCTCTTTCAGCCTTAGACAGACTTCTAGATGCATATGCAACCAGTTGAAGTTTGCCCGATACATTGGTTTGCTGTAACACACAGCTGACCCCGTACGAAGATGCATCACATGCTAACACTAATCATTTACACAGGTCATTCAGTACAAGTAACTTATTCGAACAAAGTAGGTTTCTGGCCTTCTCAAAGGCTCTCTTGTGATTTACCCCAAACCCAGTCGTCACCCCTAAGTAGCAATATGTGCAATGGTTCCAGCAAAGTGCTTAACCCAGGTGGAAAGTTACCAAAATAGCGAGGAGTCCCAGGAACGAACGCAGCTCCATCACATTCTGTGGCCTGGGTGCATTCTTGATGGCCTCTGTCTTTGAGTCCGTTGGCCTGATGCCGTCTGCCGCAATCTTTCTCCCCAAAAATTCGATCTCTGGCACCAGGAAAACACACTTGGAGCGTTTCAGCCTAAGTCCCACTCTGTCTAGTCGACTTAGAACCTCTTCCAGGTTGTGCAAGTGTTCGGTGGTGTCTCGACCGGTGATCAGGATGTCGTCTTGAACACAACGGTGCACAGAACCGATTTCAGCAGACTCTCCATGTTCCTCTGGAAGATGGCAGCAGCCGAGCGAATCCCAAAAGGGCATCTGTGGTATATAAACAGTCCTTTGTGCGTGTTGATGAACATCAATATTTTCGGAGATTCAGTCAGCTCCTGTGTCATGTAGGCGGAGGTTAGGTCCAACTTGGTGAACGACTTCCCCCCCCCCACCCCCCAACTAATGTTGCGAACAGGTCATCCACCTTGGGTAGCAGGTCCTGGTCTTGTAACGAGACTCGATTGTTACCTTGTAGTCTCAGCAGATTCTGCCCATGCCATCGCTTTTAACACCGGATCAATCAGGCAGGCCTACTCGCTGAACTCAACTGGTGATATGATTCCCTCTCGTTGAAGTCTGTCCAGCTCGATCTCGACTTTCTCCCTCATCATGTACGGAACTACTCGGACCTTGTGATGAATGGGCCTTGCATCGGGGACTAGATGGATCTGCACCTTGGCACCTGTGAAGTTGCCGATGCCTGGTTCAAATAGTGACGGAAACTTGCTCAGTACTTGGGCGCACGAGGCATCATCCACTGAAGATCGTACTTTGATGTCATCCCAGTTCTATTGAATCTTTCCCAGCCAGCTTCTGCTGAATAGCATTGGGCCATCGCCTGGTACAATCCACAGTGATAAATCATGCACAGCTCCATCATCCAATACCTTAACTGCTGCACTGTCAATGACTGGTATGAGCTTTTTGATGTAGGTGCACAGCTTTGTCTGAATTGGGCTCAGTTTGGGCCTTTGTGCCTTGTTGCCCCACAGTTTCTCAAAAGCCTTCTGGCTCATAATTGATTGACTCGCCCCCTTGTCCAACTCCATTGATACCGAAATACCATTCAATTTGACTTTCAACATGATAGGAGGGCTCTTGGTGGTGAAGGTGTGTACCCCATACACTTCTTCCTCGGCTTGAGTTGCCTCTCTTGTTTGTTCTGCGAGATCCATGCCGGATCGATCATCCTCTGCCAACTCTGCCACGTGGTGAGTTGCAGCACTCTTGCACATTCGCTGGAGGTGCCCAATTGTTTCACAGCCTTTGCACACGTAGTGGTTGAATCGACATTGATGGGCTCGATGATTACCTCTGCAGCGCCAACATGGTGTGAATGGATTTGCATTCACGCCCAATGGCGGACTCTGAGTCATCCTAGGTCTTGCAGCTGCAGGCGTGTAGGCCCTGCCATATACAGTTCTGCCTGCTAGTGACATTATTTTATGCACAGTACTTGCCGGTGAGCTTCGATGCTGGGAAGATATCTGTCTGGTATTATCGCTTGTGGATATGAATGCCTGGGCTATCGTGATAGCCTTGCTCAGGTCTAGGGATTCGGCGGACAGAAGCTTGCGAAGAATGATCTCATGGCCGATGCCAAGCACGAAATAGTCCCGCAGCATTTCCCCCAAAAATCCATCAAATTCGCAAGTTCCCACCAGGTGTCTTAGGTCGGCGACGTGACTCGCCACGTCCTGGCCCTCGGAGCGGTGGTGTGTGGGGAAGAGATACCTGGCCATTAAGACGCTCTCCTTCAACTTGGTGGTTACGAACCAGCGTACACAACTCTGTATATGTCTTCTCCGCTGGTTTTTCTGGTGCTAGCAGATTCTTGATGAGGCCGTATATTGTGGACCCACACACGATGAGGAGAATTGCCCTACGCTTGATCGCTTTATCATCCCCATCCAGCTTGTTGGCTACGAAGTACTAGTCGAGACGCTCAATGATGGCTTCCCAACTATCACCCTCTACAAATCTCTCAAAAATACCAACGGCAGCCATGACCGCATGAAAGTTTGTGATCTGTTACTCGTCGCCAATTGTTAAGTATGGAAGAACTCCACAAGACTGAGAACTGTGAGCAAAACTGATATGACCTTAGTCTCTTTAATACAACTCCAGAGCGCCTAAGCAGCATGGCAGACAACCTTTTATATTCCCTTGCACGAGGTGTGCAGGTGACCCTGGGGCCTCCAACAGTGCGCCCTCTGGTGGCAAGTCTTGCACAATTACAATGTTTACATACATAACAACCTGGATCCACATTTTCTTGTCCCAAAGTCTAATGTCCCTGTGTTTTTTCTATGAGAAATGTCGAGATGTGAAAGGAGGGAGGAAATGGGACTCGGTCAGAACGAAGGTTCCTGAAATGAACAATTCATGAGGCTGTTTTCTGATTCTCTGCATGAGGTTTATAAAAAAAAATGAAATTAAAATCGACGGGTCTAGTGACACTGCGTTGTCAATAGTAGTTTCTAACCCTAATCACTAACTCATAAACCGAACATCGTATCGACTATCCCCAACTAATAACCAGCGGGCCCAACCATTATTCCCTTGCACGAGGTGTGCAGGTGTGCAGCGCATTTGGAAAGAGGTGACATGATAGGTCCAAGTCAGCATGGATTTGTGAAAGGGAAATCATGCTTGACAAATCTTCTGGAATTTTTTGAGGATGTTTCCAGTAGAGTGGACAAGGGAGAACCAGTTGATGTGGTATATTTGGACTTTCAGAAGGCTTTCGACAAGGTCCCACACAAGAGATTAATGTGCAAAGTTAAAGCACATGGGATTGGGGGTAGTGTGCTGACGTGGATTGAGAACTGGTTGTCAGACAGGAAGCAAAGAGTAGGAGTAAATGGGTCCTTTTCAGAATGGCAGGTAGTGACTAGTGGGGTACCGCAAGGTTCTGTGCTGGGGCCCCAGCTGTTTACACTGTACATTAATGATTTGGACGAGGGGATTAAATGTAGTATCTCCAAATTTGCGGATGACACTAAGTTGGGTGGCAGTGAGAGCTGCGAGGAGGATGCTATGAGGCTGCAGAGTGACTTGGATAGGTTAGGTGAGTGGGCAAATGCATGGCAGATGAAGTATAAGATGGATAAATGTGAGGTTATCCACTTTGGTGGTAAAAACAGAGAGACAGACTATTATCTGAATGGTGACAGATTAGGAAAAGGAGAGGTGCAACGAGACCTGGGTGTCATGGTACATCAGTCATTGAAGGTTGGCATGCAGGTACAGCAGGCGGTTAAGAAAGCAAATGGCATGTTGGCCTTCATAGCGAGGGGATTTGAGTACAGGGGCAGGGAAGTGTTGCTACAGTTGTACAGGGCCTTGGTGAGGCCACACCTGGAGTATTGTGTACAGTTTTGGTCTCCTAACTTGAGGAAGGACATTTTTGCTATTGAGGGAGTGCAGCGAAGGTTCACCAGACTGATTCCCGGGATGGTGGGACTGACCCATCAAGAAAGACTGGATCAACTGGGCTTGTATTCACTGGAGTTCAGAAGAATGAGAGGGGACCTCATAGAAATGTTTAAAATTCTGACGGGTTTCGACAGGTTAGATGCAGGAAGAATGTTCCCAATGTTGGGGAAGTCCAGAACCAGGAGTCACAGTCTAAGGATAAGGGGTAAGCCATTTAAGACCAAGATGAGGAGAAACTTCTTTACCCAGAGAGTGGTGAACCTGTGGAATTCTCTACCACAGAAAGTTGTTGAGGCCAATTCACTAAATATATTCAAAAGGGAGTTAGATGAAGTCCTTACTACTAGGGGGATCAAGGGGTATGGCGAGAAAGCAGGAAGGGGGTACTGAAGTTGCATGTTCAGCCATGAACTCATTGAATGGCGGTGCAGGCTATAAGGGCCGAATGGCCTACTCCTGCACCTATTTTCTATGTTTCTATTAACCCCAATCCTAACCAACAATCACCGGCCCCAACCACTAACCCCAATACTAACCACCCCAGCCCCAACCACTAACCCCAATCCTAACGAATAATCACCAGCCCAAACCAGTAACCCCAATGCTAACCAATACTCACCGACCACAACCAGTAACCCCAATCCTAACCAATAACCACCGGCCCCAAGTATTATCCCCAATCCTAACCAATAACCACCAGCCCCAATCACGAACCCCTAAACCTATACCCAAATCCCAGCCTGTAACTAACGATTATTGACGGGGATCAATGGAGAACCTAATGCCATGATAAAGGAAGCATTTGAAACAATGATCTCGATTAAAGAAATAGTGCAATGTATGATAGTGACAAGAGATTCAATCAACGAGACCATCCAAATCAGTAATGACGATTACAAAGATCAGAATATTTCAAAGGCTGTCACATGCAATATGTGTGGAGGAGTTTAAAAAAAATCAGATCCAAAAAGGGATAACTGGTACAGAAAATAACAGATTTAAAATCTTGTGAGATATTTCTATAAAGGGGTGGGTCTGAGAACATCCAATGAGTGTAAAGTGGCACACCACAGTTCAGTCCATCACACCCACAAGCCATGTACACAAACGGAACAAGCTTGGGATTTGATATGATAGAATGCGAACTAGATGAAAACTGAAATAATCTAGTGTAAGAAAAGGCCCAAAAATAGAATAGTCAGTAACAGAACATTAATAAGTCTCTTATCATAGAGAAATCAAATATTCGACACTGTGTTGAAAAAAACTGATTTATTTCAAATGTTCCAGAATATTAAACTCAAGCCCAGTTATAGGGTTATTAATATCAGCAGAAATAAAGCACGATTGCCATAGTGAACATGATTCAGTCCTGGATGTGATTACTTCTTAGGCGGTCCCTTGTATCGAGGATGACTTGCTTCCTCACCAAAAAGGGATGAGTTCACAGGTGTTTCAATGAAGAACCTAATATTCCAGCTCCTGAACTACATGTTGAAGGGTGGAAGATGCCTGTGCATGGATTTTTTTTTTTTTACTGTGTGATGGCCGTTGTACACCAGCCACCACACGGGCTTGACCGAGCTCGGTCTTGTTCCAATGGCAACTGAAGACTAGCTCTGCTGCACGGACCTCGTGCACACACATATCACAGTGTGGGCTGGGCCCGTGCTGCCCCTGGGCCCTCGCCTCTTCTGGGCCCCGAACTCGCACCTCTCCAGGGCCCCGATCACGTCCCTCTACAATCTCTCACCGCTCCTTCGCCCCGACCTCGCCGCTCCTCTGCTGCTTGCCACCTCTCCTGCTGTACTTGCCCATGCTCCAATCAGCGACCTTGATTTTGGAGACTTCCAATCCAGTCGCCCTTCTCCAAGTCGTCGCCCTCTTGCACCAGCTCGTGCTGTTCCCTGAAGTGGCCTCCATGCTGCACCCAGGCCGCCGCACCTCCGCTCCTTTTATGGCCCCGACCTGCCGCGGTGGTTTCTCGCAGGTCGAGGCCTCCACGCTGCCGTGATTAACAGCAGCAATAACAGCAAAATCCATCCACTGCAGGTTGTTGTGAACTCGCTGGTATCTGAGCAGAATGCATGACTGAGCGAATCCCTTCCCACACGGAGCAGGTGAACGGCCTCTCCCCAGAGGGCATGATGCGTCAGCAGATCCTTTGTGCTTTTAAAGCTCTTTGCACAGTCAGAACATTTAAATGATCTTTTAACAGTGTGAACAAGTCAGTGTGTCAGAAGAAATCCACACTCAATGCAGGTGAGCAGCCTCTCCCCAGTGTGAATGCGCTTGTGTCAGAAGCTTGGATAACTGAGAGAATCCCTTCCCACACACACAGAGCAAGTAAATGGTCTCTCCCCAATGTCATCATCATAGGCAGTGCCTTGGAATCGAGGAAGACTTGCTTCCACTCTTAGCATGAGTTCTTAGGTGGCTGTACAGTCCAATACGGGAACCACAGTCTCTGTCACAGGTGGGACAGACAGTGGTTAAAGGAAAGGGTGGGCGGGGAGCCTGGTTTGCTGCACGTTCTTTTTGCTGCCTGCGCTTGATTTCTGCATGCTCTCGGCTTAGAGACTCGAGTTGTTCAGCACCCTCCTGGATGCACTTCCTCCACTTAGGGCGGTCTTTGGCCAGGGACTCCCAGGTGTCAGTGGGGATATCGCACTTTATCAGGGAGGCTTTGAGGGTGTCCTTCTAATATTTCCTCTGCCTACCTGTGGCTCGTTTGCCGTGGGCAAGTTCCGAGTAGAGCGGTTGCTTTGGGAGTCTCGTGTCTGGCATGAGAACTATGTGGCCTGCCCAGCGGAGCTGATCAAGTGTGGTCAGTGATTCAATGCTGGGGATGTTGACCTTGATGAGGACGCTAATATTGGTGCATCTGTCCTTTCAGTGGATTTGTAGGATCTTGCGGAGACATCATTGCTGGTATTTCTCCAGCGACTTGAGGTGTCTACTGTACATGGTCCATGTCTCTGAGCCATACAGGAGGGCGGGTATTACTACGGCCCTGTAGACCATGAGCTTGGTGACAGTTTTGAGGGCCTGGTCTTCAAACACTTTTTTCCTCATGCGGCCGAAGACTGCACTGGCGCACTGGAGGCGGTGTTGGATCTGGTCATCAATGCCTGCTCTTGTTGATTGGAGGTGCCCGAGATAGGGGAAGTGGTCCACGTTGTCCAGGGCCATGCCTGGGGGGGGGGGGGGGGGGGCAGTGCTGTGTGGCGAGAACAGGCTGGTGGAGGACCTTTGTCTTACTGATGTTTAGCGCAAGGCCCATGCTTTCATATGCCTTGGTAAGTACGTTGACTATGTCCTGGAATTCAGCCTCTGTGTGTGCACAGACGCTGGCATCGTCCGTGTACTGTAGCTCGACGACAGAGGTTGGAGTGCTCTTGGTCCTGGCCTGGACATGGCGAAGGTTGAACAGCTTCCCACTGGTTCTGTAGTTTAGTTCCACTCCAGCAGGGAGCTTGTCAACTGTGAGGTGGAGCATGGCAGCGAGGAAGATTGAGAAGAGGGTTGGGACGATGACGCAGCCCTGCTTGACCCCAGTCCGGCCGTGGATTGGGTCTGTGATGGATCCACGCAAGGATCACGACCTGCATGTTGTCGTGGAGCAGGCGAAGGATGGTGACATACTTTTGGGGGGCATCCGAAACTGAGGAGAACGCTCCATAGACCCTCGTGGTTGACAGTGCTAAAGGCCTTTGTACGGTCGAAGAATGCCATGTATAAGGGCTGGCGCTATTCCCTGCAGCTGTCGTTCTGCAAAAATCATGTCCGCTGTGCCCCGGATGGGACGAAATCCATACTGTAACTCCAGGAGGAACTCCTCGGCCATGGGGAGAAGACGATTGAGGAGGACTCTAGCGACGACTTTCCCAGTGGCTGATAGCAGGGAGATTCCCGCAGTCGGACTTGTCCCCTTTTTTAAAGATGGTCACAAGCACTGCATCTGTAAGATCTCCCAGCATGCTCTCCTCCCTCCAGATCAGATGAGGTTGTGTATTCACGCCAGCAGTGCCTCGCTGCTATATTTCAGTGCCTCAGCAGGGATTCCATCCGCTCCCGTAGCCTTGTTGTTTTTTAGCTGTCTTATGGCTTTTTCAACCTCGTGCAGTGTTGGGGTCTCACTGAGGTGGTGGCGGGTAGCATGCTGCAGAATGGAGTCGAGAACACTCAAGTCAAAGGCAGAGTCTCGGTTGAGGAGATCTTTGAAGTACTCCTTCCAGCGGGCCCCGACTGCCTCGGTGTCCTTGATGAGTGTTTCCCTGTTCTTGGCCAGAAGCGGGATGGGGCCTTGGGTGTTTGGACCGTAGATGGCCTTGACTGCGATGAAGAATCCTCATATATCATGGCTGTCGGCCAGCTGCTGTATCTCCTGTGCTTTCTCCATCCACCACCTGTTCTTTAGGTACCGGGTTTTTTGTTGGACCTTAGCCTTTAGCCGTCTGTAATGCTGCTCCCGAGTTGGGTTGCTGTTTAAGGCTCAGAAATGCCCTGCGCTTGCAATCGATGAGCTCTTGAATCTCCTGATCATTCTCATCAAACCAGTCCTGGTATTTTCTGGTTGAGTGACCGAGCATCTCGTTGCAGGCACTGGTTATGGAGGCCTGGAGGACAGACCAAGCATAGAAACATAGTAAATAGGTGGAGTAGGCCATTCGGCCCTTTGAGCCTGCACCGCTAATCAATGAGTTCATGGCTGAACATGCAACTTCAGTACCCCATTCCTGCTTTCTCGCCATACCCCTTGATCCCCCTAGTAGTAAGGACTACATCTAACTCCTTTTTGAATATATTTAGTGAATTGGCCTCAACAACTTTCTGTGGTAGAGAATTCCACAGGTTCACCACTCTCTGGGCGAAGAAGTTTCTCCTCATCTCGGTCCTAAATGGCATGCCCCTTATCCTTAGACTGTGACCTCTGGTTCTGGACTTCCCCAACATTGGGAACATTCTTCCTGCATCTAACCTGTCTAAACCCGTCAGAATTTTAAGCGTTTCTATGAGATCCGCTCTCATTCTTCTGAACTCCAGTGAATACAAGCCCAGTTGATCCAGTCTTTCTTGATATGTCAGTCCCGCCATCTTGGGAATCAGTCGCTGCACTCCCTCAACAGCAAGAATGTCCTTCCTCAAGTTAGGAGACAAAAACTGTACAAAATACTCCAGGTGTGGTCTCACCAAGGCCCTGCACAACTGTAATAACACCTCCCTGCCCCTGTACTCAAATCCCCTCACTATGAAGGCCAACATGCCATTTGCTTTCTTAACCGCCTGCTGTACCTGCAGGCCAACCTTCAATGACTGATGTACCATGACACCCAGGTGTCAGTGCATCTCCCCTTTTCCTAATCTGTCACCATTCAGATAATAGCACTGTGGGAATTCTGCGTCTCGGGATCCTCAAGGCACGCCAGGTTAGCTGTGAGGTGCTGACTGTAAAGGGCTCTCTTAGTTGGGTCCTTAAGTGCCCCGGCAGTGACTTTTTTTGCGACACTGCTTCTGCTGCGCCCTTCGCTTTGGGGCTACGTTGATGTCAATGATGGATCAGATTAGGCGGTGGTCCGTTCAGCAGTCATCAGCTCCTGTCATGGCCCGGGTGATGTGCACATCCTTGCAATCGCGGGCTTGGACGATGATATAGTCGAGCAGGTGCCAGTATTTGGAGCGAGGATGTTGCCACGATGCCTTGTATTTGTTCCTCTGTCGGAACAAGGTATTGTTGATGAGGAGTTCGTGTTCTAGACATTTTGTCAGGAGTAGGGTACCGCTGGAGTTGTCTTTCCCTGACCCCTCTCGGTCAATCATGCCTCCCCAGAGGGCTGTGTCCTTGCCGACGCTGGCGTTGAAGTTGCCAAGGAGAATCAGTTTGTCGCCCACAGGGACGCAGGTCAGGGATGTTTTGAGGTTGTAATAAAAACCCTCTTTGGTCTCATCCATTACATCAAGTGTTGGGGCATATGCACTGTTGACTGTGGTGCACTGGTTCCGGGATAGGGTGAGTCAAAGCTTCCTGAGGCGTTCGTTAGCCCCGCAGGGGGAGTCTTTGAGGCAGTTGACCAGCTCGGTTTTGATAACGAAGCCGACTCCGTGGAGGTGGTGTTCTGCCTCTGGTTAGCCTTTCCAGAAGGTGGTGTAACCTCCACATTGTTCCTTGAGCTGGCCTTCCCCTGCCCACCGGGTCTCGCTTAGGGCGGTGATGTCAATATCAAAGCGTCAAGTTTCCGGCGCTGCGGCGTTCCGGTCTGTCGCTGTTGGGGTTGTCCATGAGGGTCCTGGAGTTCCAGGTCCTTAACTTCATGTTCGAGGATGGAAGACGCCTGTGCGTGATTTCTTTTAACGTGGGGTGGTCATTGCACACCGGCTACCACACGGGCTAAGCTGAGCAAGGTCTTGGTCCAGTTGCAAGTGGGTCCATGACGACTGGAGACCAGGCACTGCTGTATGGGCCTAGTTGCCTATGGCGAGATGTTGGTCACAGGCTCGGCGCTGGGTAGCGCGCTTGATAGTAGGTAGACCAAGGTTTGGTTGGGAGAAGCATTGGGAGGGGCCAGGGGTTCAGAATGCGGGGGCAGGGGGGGGTTATAGCCATTGTACTCCCCGATGTGAATGCATCAATGACTATCCAGCTGGCACGGGTAATTGAATCCCGCGTGTCCACAATAACTGACACCAGGTCAGCCCGCTGGATGGAACCTCGGGCGCCCTGAGCTTGATCTCCGGTGTCTCTAGTCCCGACTGCCCCCTTACATCAGTCTCCCCTCACTTTTATACCCTGAACTGATCCACCTCTGGCACCGGACTCTTCTTTGTTTTCTCTGCTGGGTTTGCACAGTAAGCGAGGAAAAGACAGCTGGAATTTCTCTAATCTGTGATTTACAATGACACTTTTCCCTGGTTCCCAGCAGTTACTTTTCTTCAGTAATTTTCTCATTATCCCTAAACTACCCTGCCTGCTGTTGGTTGTTATTTCTTATAGTTTCACAATTATAGGTACAAACATCACACATTATAATCTAATCTATTGTGTTACTCACTCTGGTTTAAGCTTACATTGTGGGTACTAACAGACAAACCCTGTTCTTTCCCCTGATCTGATTACAGATTCCAACAGTGGGTTCAGTGAATGGAATGTCTTATCAGTGTTGCCATGGCGACCTGTCTGCAGTGAATCGATTGTTTGAGTTTCGAACTCAGACTAAACTTCTCTTTCCCATGATGCACATTATATCAGCCAGTTTATGTCAATGTGCTTTAGTCATGTTATGTTAATATCTCTAAAACCTACAAGGTCTTCAGATAGACAAATCTTTAAAAGTAGAAGGACAAATTGATAAAGTGGTTAAAGAAGCACATGGGATCACAGGTTTTATAAATAGGGGCATGGTGTACAAAAGGGCAGAGGTCATGTAAACTTGCACAAATCATTGGTTAGGCTGCAGTTCGAATATTGTGTCAGGTTTTGGGGATCTTACACCAGGAAGGATGTCGAGGCCATGGAGAGAGTGCAGAGAGATTGACTGAGATGATACCAGGGAAGAGAGGCTTTAGTTATCAGGGGAGATTGGAGAAACTGGGGCTCTTTTCATTAGAACAAAGGGGAATTGGGAGGTCTGAGGGAGGTGCTTAAAGTTTGATCAGGTAAATGAGGAAAAACTATTTCCACCAGTCAGTGAGTCAGTAACACAGAAAATAGATGCAGAAGTAGGCCATTCGGCCCTTCGAGCCTGCACCACCATTTAATATGATCATGGCTGAACATGCAACTTTAGTACCCCATTCCTGCTTTCTCTCCATACCCCTTGATCCCTATAGCCGTAAGGGCCATATCCAACTCCCTTTTGAATATATCGAACAAACTGGCCTCAACAACCTTCTTTGGTCGAGAATTCCACAGGTTCACAATTCTCTGAGTGAAGAGGTTTCTCTTAATCTCGGTCCTAAATGGCTTACTCCTTATCCTTAGACTGTGACCCTTGATTCTGGACTTCCCCAACATCAGGAACATTCTTCCTGCATCTAACCTGTCCAATCCCGTCAGAATTTTATATGTTTCTATGAGATCCCATCTCATTCTTCTAAATTCCAGTGAATATAAGTCTAGTCAATCCAGTCTTTCTTCATGTGTCAGTCCTGCCATTCTGGGAATCAGTCTGGTGAACCTTCACTGCACTCCCTCAATAGCAAGGCCCTTCCTCAGATTAGGAGACCAAAACTGCACACAATATTCAAGGTGTGGCCTCACCAAGGCCCTGTACACTGCAGTAAGACCTCCCTGTTCCTATATTCAAATCCTCTCGCTATGAAGGCCAACATGCCATTTGCCTTCTTCACCGCCTGCTGCACCTGCATGCCAACTTTCAATGACTGATGTACCATGACACCCAGGTCTCGTTGCACCTCCCCTTTTCCTAATCTGTCACCATTCAGATAATATTCTGCCTTCCTGTTTTTGCCACCAAAGTGGATAATCTCACATTTATCTACATTATACTGCATCTGCCATGCATTTGCCCACTCAGCTAACCTGTCCAAGTCACCCTGCAGATTCTTAGCATCCTCTTCACAGCTCACACTACCACCCATCTTAGTGTCTTCTGCAAACTTGGAGATATTACATTCAATTCCTTCGCCTAAATCATTAATGTATCTTGTAAATAGCAGTGGTCCCAGCACTGAACCTTGCGGTACCCCACTAGTCACTACCTGCCATTCCGAAAAGGACCCGTTTATTCCTACTCTTTGCTTCCTGTCCACCAACCAGTTCTTTATCCACGTCAATACATTACTCCCAATACCATGTGCTTTAATTTTGCACACTAATCTCTTGTGTGGGACCTTGTCAAAAGTCTTTTGAAAGTCCAAATACACCACATCCAATGGTTCTCCCTTGTCCTCAAAAAATTCTAGAAGATTTGTCAAGCATGATTTCCCTTTCATAAATCCATGCTGACTTCGACCGATCCTGTCACTGCTTTCCAAATGTACTGTTATTTCATCTTAATAATTGATTCCAGCATGTTCCCCACTCCCAATGTCAGGTTAACCAATCTAGAATTCACTGTTTTCTCGCTCCCTCCTTTTCTAAAAAGTGGGGCCACATTAACTACCCTGCAATCCATAGGAACTGATTCAGAATCTGTAGAATGTTGGAAAATGACCACCAATACATCCACTATTTCTAGGGCCACTTCCTTACTCGAGGGCATCAAATTTAAATCATCACCAAAAGGCTCAAACCCAGGGAGGAACTATCGAGCACACTGTACAACAATGTTCAGGACACTTACTGTCTCTCCGGATCTGTGTCCGGTGGAGGAACTGATGGGTTTCTCTTATCTTTGAGTTAAATGATGTTCTCATCGAGGTGATGGATGTCACTGCTGGGGAATGGGATATTCTGAGCACCTAGTGTCTGCCTAAAGCACTCTTTAGTCAGGTACAGCACGGATTAGATACAGAGTAAAGCACCCTCTACACTGTTCTATCAAACACTCCCAGGGCAGGTATAGCACAGGTTAGATACAGAGTAAAGCACCCTCTACACCGTCCCATCAAACACTCCCAGGGCAGGTATAGCACGGGTTAGATACAGAGTAAACCTACCTGTACACTGCCCCAAACGCTCCTCAGTATATTATACGTTTCAATAAGATCACCTCCAAGTCTTCTAAACTCCAAAGAGTATAGGCTCCACGTGCTTCACCTTTCTTCTTATGACAACCCCTTCATCTCAGTCATCAACCTCGGGAACCTTCTCTGAACTGCTTCCAATGCAAGTATACCCCTCCTTAAATAAGGAGGCCAAACTGTACGCAGTGCTCCAGGTGTAGTCTCACCAATGCCCTGTACAGTTGCAGAAGGACTTTTACTTTTATACTCCATCCTCCTTGCAATAAAGGACAACATTCCATTTGTGTTCCTAATTAATTGCTGTAACTGCACACTAACTTTGTGTGTTTAATGTACAAGGACCCCCACATCCCTCTCTACTAACGCATTTTATAATCTCTCCCCATTTAAATAATAATTTGCTGTTTTATTTCTCCGACCAAAGTGGATAACCACACATTTTCCCACATTATACTCCATCTGCCAAAGTTTTGCCCACTCACTTAGCCTCTCTATATCCCTTTGCGTCCTCCTCACAACTTGCAAAGTTAGCACAGGTTGGATACAGAGTAAATCTCCGTCTACATTATCCATCAAACACTCGCAGAGCAGGTACAACACGGGTTAGATACAAAATAAAGCTCCCTCTACACTGTCCCATCAAATACTCTCAGGGCAGGTACAGCATGGGTTAGGTACTGATTAAAGCTCCCTCTAACTGTCCCCTCAAACACTGCTACAGCAGGTACAGCACGGGTTAGATACAGAGTAAAGCTCCCTCTACACTGCCGCATCAAACACTCGCAGGGCAGGTATAGCAAAATTAGATACAGAAGAAATCTCCCTCTTCACTGTCCCATCAAAAACTCCCAGAGCAGGTACAGCACGGGTCAGAAACAGAGTAAAGCTCCATCTACACTGTCCCATCAAACACTTGCAGGGCAGGTACAGCATGGATTAGATAGAGTAAACCTCCCTCTACACTGTCCCATCAAACACTCCCAAGGCAGCTACAGCATGGATTAGATATAGAGGAAAGCACCCTTTACACTGTCCCATCAAATATTCCAAGAGCAGGTACAGCTTATGTTAGATACAGAGTAAACCTCCCTCTACACTGTCCCATCAAACACTCCCAAGACAGGTACAGCTTGGATTAGATACAGAGTAAACCTCCCTCTACACTGTCCTGTCAGACACAACTAGGGCAGGTAGAGTATGGGTTAGATATAGAGGAAAGATTCCCCTACACCAACCATCAAAGCTCACAGGGCAGGTAGAGCATGGGTTAGATACAGAGCAAAGCTCCCTCTGAAGTGTCCCATCAATCACTCACAAGACAGGTACAGCACGGGTTATGTGGAGAGTAAAGCTCTCTCTACACGCTGGGGGGAAGAGGTTGAACAGCCAGAGGTTATGGTTCACATCGGTACCAATGACATGGGTAGGAAGAGGGATGAGGTCCTGCAGGCAGAGTTTAGGGAGCTAGGAGAGAGATTAAAAAGTAGAACCTCAAAAGGTAGTAATCTCTGGATTACTCCCGGTGCCACGAACTAGTGAGTACAGAAATAGGAGGATCGAGCAGATGGCTGGAGAGATGGTGCAGGCGGGAGGGCTTTAGCTTCCTGAGGCATTGGGACTGCTTCCGGGGGAGGGAGGACCTGTACAAGCCGGACGGGTTGCACCTCAACATAGCAAGGACCAATATCCTTGCGGGTGGGTTTGCTAGTGCTGTTGGGGGGGGTTTAAACTAGCTTGGCAGGGGGATGGGAACCTGAAAAAGATTCAATAGGGAGAGGAGTAAAGCTGGAATTAGAAAGCAAAAATAAAGAAAGTGAATTTGAATGAGAGGATACAAGCAAGAAAAAAAGGTAAAAAAAAAACAAACTTAAAGGCACCGTGTCTAAATGCACGTAGCATTTGTAACAAAATAGATAAGTTGATGGCACAAATTGAGACAAATGGGTATGATCTGATAGCCATTAGAGAGATGTGGTTGCAAGGTGACCAGGACTGGGAATTAAATATTCAGGGGTACTTGACAATCCTGTAGGACAGACAGAAAGGAAAAGGAGGTGGGGTAGCTCTATGGATAAAGGATGGAATCACTGCAATAATAAGAAACGATATTGGCTCAAATGATAAGGGTGTTGAGACAGTTTGGGTGGAGATAAGGAATAATAAGGGGAAAAAGTCACTGGTGGGCATAGTCTATAGGCCCCCGACAGTAACAACTCTGTTGCTCCCAGCATAAACCAGGAAATAGTGGGGAATTGTAAAAAGGGAACAGCAATAATCATAGGTGATATCAACCTCCATATTGATTGGACAAATCAAATTGGGCAGGGCAGCCTTGAGGAGGAGTTCATGGAGTGCATAAGGGACGGGTTCCTTGAGCAGTAAGTAACGGAACCAACCAGGGGGCAGGCTATCTTAGATCTGATCCTGTGTAATGAGACAGGATTAATAAACAATCTCCCAGTAAAGGATCCCCTCAGAATGAGTGATCATAACATGATTGAATTTCAAATTCAGATGGAGGGTGAGAAAGTTGGATCTCTAACCAGCGTACTAAGCTTAAATAAAGGAGACTATGAAGGTATGAGGGCAGAGTTGGGTAAAGTGGACTGAGAAAATAGATTAATGTGTAGGACGGTTGATGAACTGTGGTGTACATTTAAGGAGATATTTCACAACACTCAAGAAAAATACATTCCAGTGAGGAGGAAAGGGTGCAAGAGAAAAGATAGCCATCCATGGCTAACTAAAGAAATAAAGGACGGTATCCAACTAAAAACAAGGGCATACAAAGTGACCAAAACTAGTGGGAGGACAGAAGACTGGGAAGCTTTTAAAAGTCAGCAAAGAACGACTAAAAAAATGAAGAAGAAAGGGAAGATAGACTATGAGAGTAAATTAGCACAAAATATAAAAACAGATAGCAAGAGTTTCTACAGCTATATAAAAAGGAAAAGAGTGGCTAAAGTAAATGTTGGTCCCTTAGAGGACGAGACCGGGGAATTTATAATGGGAAACATGGAGATGGCATAAACTCTGAACAAATATTTTGTATCAGTCTTTACGTTAGAGGACACCAACAATATTCCAACAGTGGGTAGTCAAGGGGCTATGGTGGGGGTGGGGGGGGGAGGGCGAGAACTTAACACAATCACAATCACTAAGGAGGTGGTACTCAGTGAGATAATGGGACTAAAGGCAGATATATCCCCTGGACCTGATGGCTTGCATCCTAGGGTCTTAAGAGAAGTAGCGGCAGGGATTGTAGATGCATTGGTTTTAATTTACCAAAATTCCCTGGATTCTGGAGAGGTCCCAGCAGATTGGAAAACTGCAAATGTAACTCCCCTATTTAAAAAAGGAGGCAGACAAAAAACAGGAAACTATAGACCAGTTAGCCTAACATCTGTGGTTGGGAAAATGTTGCCATTGTCCATTATTAAAGAAGCAATAGGAGGACATTTGGATAAGCAAAATTCGATCAGGCAGAGTCAGCATGGATTTATGAAGGGGAAGTCATGTTTGACAAATTTGCTGGAGTTCTTTGAGGATGTAACAACCAGGGTGGATAAAGTGGAACCAGTGGATATGGTGTATTTGGACTTCCAGCAGGCATTTGACAACGTGCTACATAAAAGGTTGCTGCACAAGATAAAAGTTCACGGAGTTGGGGGTAATATATTAGCATGGATAGAGGATTGGCTAACTAATAGAGAACAGAGAGTCGGGATAAATGGTTCATTCTCTGGTTAGCAACCAATAACTAGTGGGGTGCTGCAGAGATCAGTGCTGGGTCCCCAACTATTTACGATCTATATTAACGACTTGGAAGAAGGGACTGAGTGTAACGTAGCCAAGTTTGCTGACAATACAAAGATGGGTGGAAAAGCAATGTGTGAGCAAGACACAAAAAATCTGCAGAAGGACATAGAAACATAGAAAATAGGTGCAGGAGTAGGCCATTAAGCCCTTCGAGCCTGCACCGCCATTCAATGAGTTCAAGGCTGATCATGCAACTTCAGTACCCCATTCCTGCTTTCTTGCCATACCCCTTGATCCCCCTAGTAGTAAGGACTACACCTAACTCCGTTTTGAATATATTTAGTGAATTGGCCTCAACAACTTCCTGTGGGAGAGAATTTCACAGGTTCACCACTCTCTGGGTGAAGAAGTTTCTCCTCATCTCGGTCCGAAATGGCTTACCCCTTATCCTTAGACTGTGACCCCTGGTTCTGGACTTCCCCAACATTGGGAACATTGTTCCTGCATCTAACCTGTTTAACCCATCAGAATTTTAAACGTTTCTATGAGATCCCCTCTCATTCTTCTGAACTCCAGTGAATACAAGCCCAGTTTGATCCAGTCTTTCTTGATATGTCAGTCCCTCCATCCCGGGAATCAGTCTGGTGAACCTTCGCTGCACTCCCTCAACAGCAAGAATGTCCTTCCTCAAATTAGGAGATCAAAACTGTACACAATACTCCAGGTGTGGCCTCAACAAGGCCCTGTACAACTGTAGTAACACCTCCCTGCCCCTGCACTCAAATCCCCTCTCTATGAAGGCCAACATGCCATTTGTTTTCTTAATCGCCTACTGTACCTGCATGCCAACCTTCAATGACTGATGTACCATGACACCCAGGTCTCGTTGCACCTCCCCTTTTCCTAATCTGTCACCATTCAGATAATAGTCTGTCTCTCTGTTTTTACCACCAAAGTGGATAACCTCATATTTATCCACATTATACTTCATCTGCCATGCATTTGCCAACTCATCTAACCTATCCAAGTCACTCTGCAGCCTCATAGCATCCTCCTCGCAGCTCACACTGCCACCCAACTTAGTGTCATCCGCAAATTTGGAGATATTACATTTAATCCCCTCGTCTAAATCATTAATGTACAATATAAACAGCTGGGGCCCCAGCACAGAACCTTGCTGTACCCCACTAGTCACTGCCTGCCATTCTGAAAAGTACCCATTTACCCCTACTCTTTGCTTCCTGTCTGCCAACCAGTTCTCAATCCACGTCAGCACACTACCCCCAATCCCATGTGCTTTAACTTTGCACATTAATCTCTTGTGTGGGACCTTGTCAAAAGCCTTTTGAAAGTCCAAATACACCACATCAACTGGTTCTCCCTTGTCATTCTACTGGAAACATCCTCAAAACATTTCAGAAGATTTGTCAAACATGATTTCCCTTTCACAAATCCATGCTGACTTGGACCTATCATGTCACCTCTTTCCAAGTGCGCTGCTATGACATCCTCAACAATTGATTCCATCATTTTACCCACTACCGATGTCAGGCTGACCGGTCTATAATTTCCTGTTTTCTCTCCCTCCTTTTTTAAAAAGTGGGGTTACATTGGCTACCCTCCACTCGATAGAACTGATCCAGAATCTATGGAATGTTGGAAAATGACTGTCAATGCATCCGCTATTTCCAAGGCCACCTCATTAAGTTCTCTGGGATGCAGTCCATCAGGCCCTGGGGATTTATCGGCCTTCAATCCCATCAATTTCCCCAACACAATTTCCCGACTAATAAGGATTTCCCTCAGTTCCTCCTTCTTAATAGACCCTCTGACCCCTTTTATATCCGGAAGGTTGTTTGTGTCCTCTTTAGTGAATACCGAACCAAAGTACTTGTTCAATTGGTCTGCCATTTCTTTGTTCCCCGTTATGACTTCCCCTGATTCTGACTGCAGGGGACCTACGTTTGTCTTTACTAACCTTTTTCTCTTTACATATCTATAGAAACTTTTGCAGTCCGTCTTAATGTTCCCTGCAAGCTTCCTCTCGTACTCTATTTTCCCTGCCCTAATCAAACCCTTTGTCCTCCTCTGCCGAGTTCTAAATTTCTCCCAGTCCCCAGGTTCGCTGCTATTTCTGGCCAATTTGTATGCCACTTCCTTGGCTTTAATACTATCCCTGATTTCCCTTGATAGCCACGGTTGAGCCACCTTTCCTTTTTTATTTTTATGCCAGATAGGGATGTACAATTGTTGTAGTTCATCCATGCGGTCTCTAAATGTCTGCCATTGCCCATCCACAGTCAACCCCTTAAGTATCATTCGCCAATCTATCCTAGACAATTCACGCCTCATACCTTCAAAGTTACCCTTCTTTAAGTTCTGGACCATGGTCTCTGAATTAACTGTTTCATTTTCCATCCTAATGCAGAATTCCACCATATTATGGTCACTCTTTCCCAAGGGGCCTCGCACAATTAGAGTGTCCATACCTGAATTTTAAAAGCATTCAAATCAAGATGCTTTACTTCGTTACAGATAATACATGCATCAGTGCAAAATTATGTTATCGAGGAACATTGCTTACTCCAGGAGATCAAAGTGAGCTCAATACAAAGGGCGGTAGAAAAATTACCATTTTACAGGGAAGGAAAAGTAACTTTATATGTTAACATTAAGGAAGACACAAAATGAAATTCAGCCTTAAATTAACAGGCAGAGGACTTGACTAATAACAGCAGTGACAATAATATTTTCTATGGGATAAGATATGCAAAGACAAGGTTGTAGTAACAGGTGGCTTCAATCAGCTCAATATAAACTGGGATTTCCAGAATCAGAGTGAGGTTACAGAAACTGAAGTGGTGAACAAGGGGCAGAATTCCGCTTTGATCCCATCAAGGACTCTGCTGAAGGTAACTCAGATGTAGACCTAGTTCTTGCAGGTGACCAGGGCAGCATCCATAACATCATATTGAAACTAGTGACCTCAGTAAGGTAACAAAGGTTATCTGACTAAGGAAAGAGTTAATTCTTTACATTAACTTTTAGTTTTCCCCTGTTAAATAAGTTTCTGTTAGAAGCTGGAGATGTCTGTTTCAATTTCATTTGCAGTGAAATGAAAAGCAAACACAAAGCTTCAGCTGTAAGGAGATTCAGCAGAGGCCACAAACTGTCTTCGTTTGCTCAGCCTTGAGAGCTACCATAGATCTCTCAACAGTAAGATATCTATGGAAATGTTTTGACCATCAAGTCGAGAAGCTATGGCTTTAGATAGTAGACAGGCTCAGTGAGTGGGCAAAAATTTGGCAGTTGGAGTATAATGTTGGAAAGTGTGAGGTCATGCATTTTGGCAGAAAAAAATCAAAGAGCAAGTTATTATTTAAATGGAGAAAGATTGCAAAGCGCCACAGTACAGCGGGACCTGGGGGTACTTGTGCATGAAACACAAAAGGATAGTATGCAGATACAGCAAGTGATCAGGAAGGCGAATGGTATCTTGGACTTTATTGCAAAGGGGTTGGAGTATAAAAGCAGGGAAGTCTTGCTGCAGCTATACAAGGTTTTGGTGAGGCCACACCTGGAATACTGTGTGCAGTTTTGGTTTCCATATTTACGAAAGGATATAGTTGCTTTGGAGGCAGTTCAGAGAAGGTTCACTCGGTGATTCCAGGGATGAGAGGGTTGACTTATGAGGAAAGGTTGAGTAGGTTGGGCCTCTACTCACTGGAGTTCAGAAGAATGAGAGGCGATCTTATCGAAATGTATAAGATTATGAGGGGGCTCGACAAGGTGGATGCAGAGAGGATGTTTCCACTGATGGGGGAGACGAGAACTAGAGGGCATGATCTTAGAATAAGGGGCCGTCCATTTAAAACAGAGATGAGGAGAAATTTCTTCTCTCACAGGGTTCTAAATCTGTGGAATTCTCTGCCTCAGAAAGCTGTAGAAGCTGGGACATTGAATAAATTTAAGATAGAAATAAACAGTTTCTTAAACGAAAAGGGATAAGGGGTTATGGGGAGCGGGCGGGGAAGTGGAGCTGAGTCCATGATCTTATTGAATGGCGGAGCAGGATCGAGGAGCCGTATGGCCTACTCCTGTTCCTTATGCTCTTATGTACACTGTCTAATGAAACGTTCCCAGGGTAGGTGCAGCACGGATTAGATACAGAGTAAACCTCCGCCTGCACTATCCCATCAGAGACTCCCAGGGCAGGTACAGCATGGGTTAGATATAGCGTAACACTCCCTGTACACTGTCCCATCAAACACTCCCAGGGCAGGTATGGAACATAAGAAATAGGAGCAGGAGTAGACCATTTGTCCCTTCGAGCCTGCTCCGCCATTCAATAAGATCATGGCTGATCGGATCCAGGTCTCAACTCCACTTCACTGCCCACTCCCCATAATCCTTGACCCACTTATCGTTCAAAAATCTGTCTATCCCCACCTTAAATACATTCAATGACCCAGCTCCCATAGCTCTCTGAGGTAGAGAATTCCAAAGATTCACATCCCTCAGATAAGAAATTTCTCCTCATTTCAGTTTTAAATGAGCGACCCTTATTCTGAAACTATGCCCTCTAGTTCTAGATTCCCCCACGAGGGAAACATCCTCTCTGTCAAGCCCCCTCAGAATCTTATACGTTTCAATAAGATCACCTCTAAGTCTTCTAAACTCCAATGAGTACAGGTCCAATCTGCTCAACCTTTCTCGTTATGAAAACCCCTTCATCTCAGTTATCAACTTCGGGAACTTTCTCTGAACTGCCTCCAGTGCAAGTATATCCTTCCTTAAATAAGGAGACCAAAACTGTACGCAGTACTCCAGGTGTGGTCCTACCAACGCCCTGTACAGTTGCAGCAGGACTTCCCTACTTTTATACTCCATCCCCCTTGCAATAAAGGCCAACATTCCATTTGCCTTCCAGATTAATTGCAGTACCTGCATGCTAACTTTTTGTGTTTAATGTACAAGGACCCCCAGATCCCACTGTACCATCACATTTTGTAATCTCACAATTTAAATAATAATTTCCTTTATTATTTCTCCAACCAAAGTGGATAAGCTCACATTTTCCCACATTATACTCCATCTGCCAAAGTTTTGCCCACTCACTTAGCCTATCTATATCCCTTTGTAGATTATTGGCGTCCTCTTCACAACTTGCTAGGTTAGCACAGGTTTGGCACACAGTAAATCTCCATCTACATTATCCCATCAAACACTCCCAGGGCAGGTACAGTATGGGTTAGATTCAGAGAAAAGCTCCCACCACACTGTCCCATCAAATACTCCCAAGGCAGTTACAGTATGGGTTAGATAGACAGAAAAGCTTCCTCTAAACTGTCCCATCAAACTCTGCCAGATCAGGTACAACATGGGTTAGATACAGCGCAAAGCTTCCTTTACATTATCCTGTCAAAAACTCCCAGGGCAGGTACAGCACAGGGTTAGATACAGAGTAAAACTCTCTCTATAATATCCCATCAAACAGTCCCGGGACATGTACAACATGGGTTAGATACAGAGTAAAACTCCCTCTAAACTGTCCCTTCAAACACTCGCAGGGCAGGTACAGCACAGGTTAGATACAGAGTAAAACTCCCTATGCACTGTCCCATCAAACACTCCCAGGGCAGGTACAGCACAGGTTAGATACAGAGTAAAGCACTCTCTACATTGTCCCAGCAAACAATCCCAGGGCAGGTACAGCACGGGTTAGATACAGGGTAACTCTCCCTTACTACAACAGTGACTACAATCCAAAAGTACCTCATTGGCTGTAAAGCGCTTTGAGGGCTCCAGTGGTCGTGAAAGGCGCCAAATAAATTCAAGTCTTTCTCCCTCTTCACTGTCCCATCAGACACTGCCAGCCCATAATGAGCAGGGCTCAGGGAGGTTGGTTGCTAGGCACTGCAGTGATGTCATAAAGCAGGAACATTCAGCCCAGTGGGTCCTCTCCATGTCCCTTTAAAGGTGGAGAGCTGGGACATCCTGTCTCAACACACATCCCCCTGTTCATACTGAGAATCCCCGGGGAAGGCCCAAGGCCCAGAGTGTGGAACACAACCAAGGGGGAAAGGGGAGGAGAGACAGTGCAGTGTGGGAGAGGAGGGAGGAGTCTGCTCATTCCCAGGGGCAGATCAGACAAAGTGCTTTGAGTGGTAGGTCCAGCAGTGAAACTGAAAACAATCAAAGGGAATAAATAAAGATCCAATCCAAGGGAACAAGCAACGGGTCATTGGGCATTAATCACAACCGGCAAAGAATTATTCAATGGGCGAGCATCGATTGCTTATTGTGGGAAGTTCCACACTTCAACCATCCATTGAGTGAAGAAGTGTATCCTAACATCTCTCCTGAATGGCCTGGCTCGGATTTTAAGGTTATGTCCCCTCGTCCTAGACACCCCAAGCAGCAGAATAAATGTCTCTCTATCTCCCCGAACAATTGCTTTCAAATTCACACTAAATTCCCACAGACTAGGTGGCGTATGGGTTAGATACAGAGTAAAGTTCCCTCTACACTGCCGCAGGGCACACTTCGGTGTCCGTCCCGACTGCACTGCTGGCAGCTTATCAATTAAAATTCAGCAGCAGTACGATCTGCCACTGCACTGACAACTTTCCACCCGCAGCTCCTGATCAGTTTCAGGTTAAAGTTCCTTCTAAACTGTCCCATGAAGCACTCCCAGCACGAATTAGGGAAAGAGTAAATCTGTGTCAGAGGAAATTGTACCCCAGTGAGAGTCAGTGCCAGAGGAAACTGTACCCCAGAGAGAGTCAGTGCCAGAGGAAACTGTACCCCAGAGTCAGTGCCAGAGGAAACTGTACGCCAGTGAGAGTCTGCCAGAGGAAACTGTACCCCATTGAGAGTCAGTGCCAGAGGAAACTGTACCCCAGTAAGAGTCAGTGCTCCAGGAAACTGTATCCCAGCGAGAGTCAGTGCCAGAGGAAACTGTATTCCAGTGAGAGTCAGTGCTACAGGAAACTGTATCCCAGTGAGCGTCAGTGCCAGAGGAAACTGTATCCCAGTGAGAATCAGTGCCAGAGGAAACATGCAGCAGAGCCTGGTCTCCAGTCATCTTGGATCCCCTTGCCATTGGACCAATACCTTGCTCTGCCAAGCCCGTGTGGTAGCGAATGTGCAAGGGCCACCTCACATTAAAAGAATTCACACTATTAGCAATACATAACAATCCTCTTCCTCTGCAGTTATCAATCTATTGCAATTCCCCATGCCTGTAGTTTCGTTATATTACGATTCAAAATATCTTCAGTTATCAGCAACAAATGGCATCTATATCACGCCTTAAACGTAGTAAAATGTCCCAAGGCACTTCACAGGACTGTTAGCAAACAAACTTTGACACCCAGTCACGTAAGGAAATATTAGCACAGGTGACTGAAAGCTTGTTCAAAATGGTAGGTATTAAGGAGCATTTTAAAGGTGGAGAGGTTTAGGGAGGAATTCCAGAGCTTATGGCCTCGGCAGCTGAAGGTACGGCCACCAATATTGCTGAAAATTGGGGCTGTTCAAGAGTCCAGAATTGGAGAAATGTAAAGATCTGAGGGTTGTCGCGTTGGAGGAGGTTACAGCAATAGGGAGGGGCAAGGTCCTGGATGGATTTCAAAACAAGGATGAGAATTTTGAAAGCGAGGCACTGATGGACCAGTAGTTCAGCGAGCACAGGGGTGATGGGTGAATGGAAATTGGTACAAGTTGGGATGAGAGGGCTGAGGACAGATTGAGTAGAATAGGCCTATATTCTCTGGAGTTCAGAAGAACGGAAGGTGATATCATTGAAACATATAAAATTCTGAGAGGAATTGACAAGGGCTGGATAGTCTAGAGTTAGGGGTCCTAGTCTTAGGATAACAGATCGGTCATTTAAGACTATGAGGAGGAGCTATTTCTTCACTCAGAGTTGTGAATCTTTAAAATTCTCTATCGAATCGAGATCTTGCTGAATGGCGGAGCAGATGGTAGGGGACGTATGGCCTACTCCTGCTGCTACTTCTTGTGTTCTCGAGTAAGGATACGGGCAGGAGTGTTTTAGAAACAGAAATGTACAGCGCAGAAGGAGGCCATTTCAGACCATTGTGTCAGCGCCGGCTGACAAAGCCACACGGCCCTCGGTCAGCAGCCCTGAAGGTTACATATCAACCTATGAACAATGAACAATGGCGGAAAGGTAAATAGCACCCAGCCCAATCAGTCTGCCTCACACAACTGCGACACCCCTTGCACTGAAACATTCTACACTCCACCCCAACCAGAGCCATGTGATGTCCTGGGAAAGGCAAAAATCAGGTTAAAAACCCAGGCCAATTTAGGGCCTCTTAGATCAAAGCCCTTTACTCTAAAACACACACAAGATTCACTGTGACTGTGTTTAGAGACAGAAACTGATCTCACTTCGCATCCCATTGCACGGCCTCATGCTGGATAATTGTACTCAGTGGTTAGTCTCTCCCGGTCTCATTTCCTGTCTTACCTTGTAACCTGTGTGTACTGTCTACAGGACCGGTGTGTATCTGAGTAAATGGCACTTTCTCTTACCTTTCTCCTCTGTCGATCTATTGAAGCGCTTTCAATCGGAAGGGGCTCACTGGTTGGTGCTCTCACAATCCTGTGCTGGTTCACCTGCTGTTGGTTCACCTGCTGTTGTTCCTCAGTCCACAATCCCTGTTTCCTTCCAGCTGGGGAACTTTCTCAATCACTCCGCCATTCACTGGGAGATCTAATTATCACAGGGCAGAAAATTAGAAGATAAATGTTGTGAAGTGGAATGTAATGTAAAGTGTTTTTCCAACGTTTCATAACAGTATATATCCAGTATTTCTGTTTGATTTTATCCTTTTCCTCAGATCTCTCCTGCCCGTCTGGACTTTCAGAAAATCACCAGAAATCTCCTCGGGTTACACACTGTCTGATCTCACTGGGCCCCCGGGTTACACACTGTCTGATCTCACTGGGCCCCCGGGTTACACACTGTCTGATCTCACTGGGCCCCCGGGTTACACACTGTCTGATCTTACTGGGCCCCCGGGTTACACACTGTCTGATCTCACTGGGCCCCGGGTTACACACTGTCTGATCTCACTGGGCTCCCGGGTTACACACTGTCTGATCTCACTGGGCCCCCGGGTTACACACTGTCTGATCTCACTGGGCCCCGGGTTACACACTGTCTGATCTCACTGGGCCCCCAGGTTACACACTGTCTGATCTCACTGGGCCCCCGGGTTACACACTGTCTGATCTCACTGGGCTCCCAGGTTACACACTGTCTGATCTCACTGGGCCCCAAGGATGGGGACGAGGAGCCGAGGGGAGGGGGAAGAGGAGGAGGGGACGGTTACAGGAGGAGGGGAGGGGGACGGTTTCCCAGGACCCCCCCCATTCTCTCCCCCTCGTCTGTCTCCTCCCTCCCCAGTCATTCTGGGGATGTGCCTGTGTCAAGTCTGTGTGTCCGTGTCTCTCTCACCCTCACCCCCATTCCATGTCTCACCTCCCCCCCGGGACACTCTCCCTCGGCCCCCTCTCTCCCCCCCGGGACACTCTCCCTCGGCCCCCTCTCCCCCCCCGGGACACTCTCCCTCGGCCCCCTCTCTCCCCCCCGGGACACTCTCCCTCGGCCCCCTCTCTCCCCCCCGGGACACTCTCCCTCGGCCCCCTCTCTCCCCCCCGGGACACTCTCCCTCGGCCCCCTCTCCCCTCGGTGCCGCTCAGCTCCGCTCACTTTCCGCCATCTTATTTACCTTCACCAACGGCCGGCCTCCGGGGATCCTGGACATGCGCAGTGCCGCCTCACAGCGCGCTCAAGGAGACGTTGTCCGCCCCTGCAATTGGCTGATTGACCTGATTGACAGGCCGCCCACCAATCGCGGCCCTGTATCTGCCATTTACTCCGCTCACTCCCACGGTCCGAGGCGGCTCGCTCCGGGTCACGTTGCTGCGATTCGAACTCGCGCCGCCGTTCACTCAGCACCAGTGACGTCACCAATCCGGCAGCGTGATCTGCGTGACGTCATCAACCCGGCAAAAAGGGGTGTGTGACGTCAAAACCCCAGCAAGGTGAGGTGTGTGACACCAGTAACCTGGCAACGCAGTCTATGTGACGTCATGTAGCCTGGCAAGGTGGATACCGACCCCACAGGATGGCATATAACGAGCCTACCACCAGGGGAGGGCACCGGCCCCACAGGATGGGCATATACCGAGCCTGGCACCAGGGGAGGGCACCGACCCCACAGGATGGCCGAGTATTGAGCCTGGCACCAGTGGTGGTGGGGGGAGCGGGGGAGAGGAGGGCACAAACCTCACAGGATGGCCAAGTACCGAGCCTGGCACAAGGGGCAGGGAGGGCACCAGGAAAACCATTGGCCCATTGGTTGTCACGTGTGTGTCCAGCGGGGCGGGAGCTGCGGGTTTTACCATCAGTGACAGGCCCAGATTACCCAGGTGTATCGGCGCTGCATGGCCCATGGGACAGGAACAAGAAGGAGAGAATGTTCTGAAGTTCTATCCTGTACTTACAGTGATGACTTTTGTAAACTCCTTTTACAGGGTGTTAGAAGGAGAAGATTAGCACACGGGAAGCTCAAACCCAAAGATCACGTCCCTATCTGCCAGAGTCAGTCGATTCATCAAGGGCTGATTATCATCGGCCTTTTACATAAGAACACAAGAAATAGGAGCAGGAGTAGGCTGTACGGTCCCTAGAGCCTGCACCGCCATTTAATACAATCATGGCTGTTCTGTTTATAGACTCAGGACCACTTTCCTGCCTGCTCCCAATAACCCCTTAATCCCTTATCGGTTAAGAAACTGTTGACCTCTGTCTTAAATTTATTCAATGTCTCAGCTTCCACAGCTCTCTGAGGCAGTGAATTCCACAGATTTACAACCCTCTGAGAAAAGCAATTTCTCCTCATCTCAGTTTTAAATGGGCGGCCCCTTATTCTAAGATTATGCCCCCTAGTTCTAGTCTCCCCTATCAGTGGAAACATCCTCTCTGCATCCACCTTGTCAAGCTCCCTCATAATCTTATGCTTTTCCATAAGATCACCTCTCATTCTTCTGAATTCCAATGAGTATAGGCCCATTCTACTCAACCTTTCCTCGTAAGTCAACCTCCTCATCTCCGGAATCAACCTAGTGAACCTTCTCTGAACTGCCTCCAAAGCAAGTACATCCTTTCGTAAATATGGAAACCAAGGCAGTATTCCAGATGTGGCCTCACCAATACCCTGTACAATTGTAGGAAGACTTCCCTGCTTTTATACTCCATCTCCTTTGCAGTAAAGGCCAAGATACCATTGGCCTTCCTGATCACTTGCTGTGGAAGAAAGAATCTATGAATCCATGGCTTATAGAAGAGGGAAGGGTTAAATTCTTTTTACTTGCTATGCTTTTTAAAATAATAAGACTAGAAAAATAGCCACGCTTTTTAGCCTTGAAACTTAGAGATGCAATTAGGTGACCATCTGGTATTAAAAGGGAGTCTCCTTTCAACTTTGCTTATCAGACTGTGAACAGAGAGAAACTATGCAAGGATAGATAGAGTGTGTACCTTCCGAGATGACCTTTGTACTCGCGGGACTAATGAATAAGATTCCTTTTTTATTTCTGTATTCAATTTCTGTATAAAGATAAGTGCAATTTGCTTGTACGACAGAGTTCTGCCTTGGTACGGTCCAAGCAAGCTCTCCAAGATATCTTGCTTTTAAAATAAATTCTTTCTCTCGAAGTGAAATTCTGAAAGTCTCCGCCTGAGTTAATTTAAGCTAAATATTTCCTCGACACTTGCTGTACCTGAATACTAACCTTTTGTGTTTCATGCACAAATACCCCCAGGTCCCACTGTACTGCAGCACTTTGCAATTTTTCTCCATTTAAATAATAACTTGCTCTTTGATTTTTTTTTGCCAAAGTGCATGACCTCACACTTTCCAACATTATGCCAAATTTTTGCCCACTCACTTAGCCTGTCTATGACGTTTTGAAGGTATTTTGTGTCCTCCTCACAGATTGCGTTTTATCCCATCTTTGCATAGTCAGCAAACTTGGCTACATTACACTCGGTCCTTTCTTCCAAGTTGTTAATATAGATTGTAAATAGTTGGGGTCCCAGCAGCACCCCACTAGTTACTGATTGCCAACCCGAGAATGAACCATCTATCCCTACTCTCTGTTTTCTGTTAGCCGATCCTCTATCCATGCTAATATAATTACCCTTAATCCCGTGAACTTTTATCTTGCGCAGTAACCTTTTATGTGGCACCTTGTCAAATGCCTTCTGGGTGTCCAAATACACCACATCCACTGGTTCCCCTTCATCCACCATGTTCGTTACATCCTCAAAGAATTCCAGCAAATTTGTCAAACATGACTTCCCCTTCATAAATCCATGCTGACTCTGCCTGACCAAATTATGCTTTTCCAAATATCCTGCTACTGCTTCTTTAATAATGGACTCCAACATTTTCCCAACCACAGATGTTAGGCTAACTGGTCTAGTTTCCTGCTTTTTGTCTGCCTCCTTTTTTAAATAGTGGTGTTACATTTGCCGTTTTCCAATCTGCTGGGACCTCCCAGAATCCAGGGAATTTTGGTAAATTATAACCAATGCATCCACTATCCCTGCCATTCATTACTTCTCTTAAGACCCTAGGATGCAAGTCATCAAGTCCAGGGGATTTATCCGCCTTTAGTCCCATTATCTTACTTCTTAGTGATTGTGATAAGTTCCCCCCCCCCCATACCGCCTTGACTATCCACTGTTGGAATATTGCTTGTGTCCTCTACCGTAAAGACTGATACAAAATATTTGTTCAGAGTTTCTGCCATCTCCATGTACCTCATCATTAATTCGCGATATCGTCCTCTAAGGGACCAACATTTACTTTAGTCACTCTTTTTCTTTTTATTACCGAGAGAAACTCTTGCTATCTGTTTTTATATTTTGTGCTAGTTTACTTTCATAGTCTATCTTCCCTCAATGATTTTTTTCGTCGTTCTTTGCTGGCTTTTAAAAGCTTCCGCATCTTCTGTCCTCCCACTTGTTTGGGTAACTTTGTATGCTCTTGTTTTTAATTGGATACCGTCCTTTATTTCTTTAGTTAGCCACGGATGGCTATCTTTTCTTTTACACCCTCAATGGAACTGGAACTGGATTGCAGTGGGACTTCCAGGAGAATATTAAAGTTGGGCACCACAGAAATAATTACAACGAGCGTCAATATCAGGCCAACTTATTCCCGGGGCATTCATTCATCGTGGGCCACCCTGACCTGTGAGAGGTCACCACCGCAGGTCGGGAGGATAAAAGAGCAGCGTGGGTCCTGGGACATCGTGGGTCACCTTGACCTGTGAGAGGACATATTCTCATCCGTTCCGTGTACTGCTTTCATCTGCATAGTGCTACATCTAACGTGATTCGTGATCGGTATTGAAGTGTATCCTGGAATGTAATGTAAACCTGTTATTATCTGCTCCATGTAATACCCTTATTTGCACAGTACTACATGTAACGTGATTTACGGATTGTACTAAACTGTACCTTGAAATGAAATGCACGCTAGTGCATCGTATGGAACTGCTGTCAGCATCCAAACGAATTGTATGGAATTGCTGACCGCAAGGTACTGAACTACTTTCCAATGTATTGAGAAAATTTTATTTGAATAAAGTATATTTTTGAAGAAAAAAAAGCCACCGCGGGTCGGGAGGATAAAAGAGCACACCACTGCAGCTTCCAGAGTGAGCTGCTACAAGTGTGCGACGGCTTCGAGGTGGGCGACTGGATGACATCATCAAAACCCAGGTCACAGTTTGGAGCGTGGGCAGGAACATCGGCGGGGTCCAGGTACAGCGGGGGAGCGGGAAGGTCGGGGCGGAGGATCGGCGAGAGATCGTGGCGGTGGAACGGTGAGAGATCGTGGCGGAGGTGCGGTGAATGAGGGTACGGGCCCAGAAGAGCCGAGAGCCCAGGGGCAGCACGGGCCTGCCCACACTACGATATGTGTGCGCACTAGGTCCTTGCATCAGAGCAGGTCTCCTGCCGTCCTGGTTAACCCTTGCCACTGGATAAAGGCCAAGCTCTGTCAATCCCATGTGGTGGCTGGTGTGCGACGGTCACCACATGTTAAAACAATCCAGGCACAGGCATCTTCCACCCTTTAATTGAAGTTCAGGACTGGAATACTGGCTCCTTCATTGAAATATCTGCGAACCCATGTGGAAGCAAGTCATCCTGGTTCCAGGGACCGCCAATGATGATGAAGACCATTCTCGGGGAGGTTGCGGGTATTCCCGGGATTCTGTAGATATTGTGGGAGGCAGATTAGTTCGGTGACAATCACAGATCTGCCCCGGAATAGACTAAACAATCTGTGACCCTCCTGTGAAGCGCCTGGGGACCTTTTACTGCGGTAAAGGCACTATATAAACACAAGTTGTTGTTGTTGTTGTCCCGCCAATCCCTCTTTTTTTTCATAGGCAGTCCCTCGGAATCGAGGAAGGCTTGCTTCCACTTCGAAAATGAGTTTTTTTTGTGGTTGAACACTCCAATATGAGAGCCACAGACCCTGACACAGGTGGGACAGATATTCGTCGGAGGAAGGTGGGGATGGCACTGATTTATCACACGCTCCTTCCGCTGCCTGCGCCTGACCTCTTCACGCTCGTGGCATTGAGATTCGAAGAGCTCAACAACCTCCCGATGCACTTCCTCCACTTCGGGCGGTCTTTGGCCAGGGACTCCCAGGTGTCAGTGGGGATGTTACACTTTACCAGGGAGGCTTTGAGGGTGTCCTTGTAACGTTTCCTCTGCCCACCTTTGGCTCGATTGCTGTGACAGTGCTCTGTGTAGCGCGCTTGCTTTGGGAGTCGCGTGTTGGGCATGTGGACAATGTGGCCTGCCCAGCAGAGCTGGTCGAGTGTGGTCAGTGCTTCAATGCTGGGGATGTTGGCCTGGTCGAGGACGCTAACGTTGGTGCGTCTGTCCTCCCAGGGGATTTGCAGGATCTTGCGGAGACATCGTTGGTGGTATTTCTCCAGCGACTTGAGCTATCTGCTGTACATGGTCCATGTCTCTGAGCCATACAGGAGGGCGGCTATTACTATAGCCTGTAGACCATGAGCTTGGTGGTAGGTTTGAGGGCCTGGTCTTCAAACACTCTTTTCCTCAGGCGGCCGGAGGCTGCACTGGCGCACTGGAGGCGGTGTTGGATCTGGTGGTTAATGCCTGCCCTTGTTGATAAGAACTCCCGAGGTTTGGGGAATGGTCCCCAGTGTCCAGGGCCGCGCCGTGGACCTTGCTGCCTGGGGGGCAGTGCTGTGCGGCGGGGACAGGTCGCTGGAGGACCTTTGTCTTACGGATGTTTAGTGTAAGGCCCGAGCTCTCGGCCGCCTCAGTAAACACGTCACAATGTCCTGGAGTGGGACACAGGGGCAAAGGTCACCGCCCGTTAAACATTCAAATATTTCAACCCAACCGCCAAGCCCCGAGCGCGAGCCTCGCTCAACCCAAATCATAGCCGCAAACCCCGCCTCCAGGCGGCGCTGATTGGCCAGGGGCGGCCCAGTGAGGAGCTCCCGGGGGAGCGGATTGGTCGGAGCGACTGTCACCCAGAGTGAGGGAGGCGGGCACAGGCCTGGGCCTCAGTGGGACTCGGAGCTCGGGCAGTGTGTTTGGGCCGGGCGTGACGCGGCGCTGGGCCCTTGTGTCGGTGAGTTGGAGCCGGTGGGAGCGGCCGCCTGGTTTTATACCCGGGGGGCTAGGGTGAGAAGAAGAGGAAGAGGAGGAAGAGGAAGAGGAGGAGGAGGAAGAGGAGGAGGAGGAAGAGGAAGAGGAAGATGATGAAGAAGAAGAAGAAGGTTGGAGCAGGATGTGGGGTGGGAAGTGATGATAGGTGTAAGGAGGCAGAATGGGAGTGAGGAGGAGGGAGGATGAAGGGCAGGATGTGGATGGTGTGTGAGGAGGGGGACAGTGTGGTTGAGGGGAGGATGGGGGTGAGGATGTGGGTGGTGTGTGAGGAGGGGGACTGTGGTTGAGGGGGAGATGTGGGTGGCGTGTGAGGAGGGGGACTGTGGTTGAGGGGGAGATGTGGGTGGTGTGTGAGGAGAGGGACTGCGTGGTTGAGGGAAGGATGGGGGTGAGGAGGTGGGTGGGGGGTGAGGAGGGGGGCAGTGTGGTTGAGGGAAGGATGGGGGTGAGGAGGTGGGTGGTGTGTGAGGAGAGGGACAGTGTGGTTAAGGGGAGGATGGGGGTGAGGAGGTGGGTGGGGGGTGAGGAGGGGGACAGTGTGGTTGAGGGAAGGATGGGGGTGAGGAGGTGGGAGAATGTGGGTTAAGATGTGGGGAGGAGATGGGGGAAGGGATGGGGCAGTGAGGAGGAGGGGGTGGGATGTGAGGAGGAGATGGGACAGGAATGCGGAGGTGAAGGAGGGGTCACATTGTCCAGTTTAACACTTTGCCGATTGTACAAACTATAAATTTACTTTTAATTTTTTTAATTTTAGCAGCGCCGTGGCTCTTGTCAGCTCCTAGAATCATAGACGCACACAGCACAGGAAGAGGCCATTCTGCCCATCGTGCCTGTGAAAGAGCTGTCCCATTAGTCTCACTCCCCTGCTCTTACCCCAGAGCCCTGCAAATGTCTCCTATTTAACAATTTATCCAATTCTCTTTTGAAAGTTACTATTGAATCTGCTTCCACCACCCTTTCAGGCAGGGCACTCCAGATCACCATAACTTGCTGTGTAAAAATGTATCCCCTCATTTACCCCCTGGATTGTTTTTTGCCATTTGCCAATTATCTTCAGATCTCGGAGTTTCAATCCCAGGAGAAAATGAAGACAATCCTACGTTCTCTGAGGCAGAAGAAAACCTCTTGACGATTTTGAGTTTGAGCAGCAAGAGAGCATCTCTGAAATGACGGTGAATTCTCAGTGGGCCAATGTGGGCTGTGCCTGTACAGTTAGCGTGTTATGCATCCCATGCTGGCTAACAGAACTCTATCCCTGTGCATTTTCAGCAGCGTGGCTTGGCGTTTATTAAGCATTGTGATCAATGTGCTGGTGACCTGCAATAGTTTTGCTTCCTCCTTGAACTCTTTTTGTCTACACAGGAACAGTCGAATCAATCGCAGGTTCTCATCGATTCTGAATTTTCTACATTGCGCAATATTTTGGATGAAAAGGAACAGAATTTGGTCGAAGAACTGAATGAGGAATAGGATGATATTTTATTCAGAATGGAGACAAATCTGTGAGAAAGCTTTCCTTGCTGTAGATAAAGAACCTGAACTTGGGGATAGAAAATACAATTTTGAAGTTTGCAGACGAGTCAAAACTTGGCAACGTAGTGAATAGTGAGCAGGATAGAAGCAGACTTCAGGAGGACAAAGACAGACTGGAGAAATGGGCAGACACATGGCAGGTACAGTTTAACGTGGCTGAGTGTGAGGTGATGCACTTTGGGAAGAACAACATGGAGAGGCAGTATAATCTAAATGGTGCTATTTTGAGCGTTGTGCAAGAACAGAAGGAACTGGGGTAAATGTTCACAAATCTTTGAAGGTGGCAGAGCAAATTGATAAGACAGTGAAGAAAGCTTGTGGGATACTTGGCTTTGTAAACGGGGGCATTGAATTCAATACAAGGAAGTCATGCTGAACCTTTACATATCACTGGTTAGGCTGCAGCTGGAGTATTGTGTAGAATTCTGGGAACCAGACTTGAGGAAGGATGTCAAGGTCTTGGAGAGAGTAAGGAGGAGGTTTATTGGGATGAGAGTAGGAATGAGGGACTTCAGTAAAGTGGAGAGATAGAAGAAGCTGGGATTGTTCTCCTTGGAGCAGCAAAGGTCAAGGGGACACCTAATGGAGATAATCAAAATTCTGAGGGGTTTTGATTGAGCAAACGGGAGAAACTGTTTCTTCTGGCAACCGGACCGGTAGCCCGAAGTCACAGATCTAAAATAATTGGCAAGAGAACTAGAGGGAAGTGTGGAGATATGTTTTCAGATTTTGAACCTGAAAGGGTGGTGGAAGCAGATTCCATTGGGACGTTCAAAGGGCAATTGGACATGTAGCTGGAGAGAACTAATTTGCAGGGTTATGGGGAAAGGATTGGGTGGGGGAATAAATTGGACAGCTCTTTCACAGGATCAACAGCTTTAATCTCCTCGTGTCTTTGACATCCCTGCTGTCTACTCTGCTGTGCCTGAATACTCTTACAAAAATTATTCATTCACAGAGTTGTGGAAATCTGGAACACTCTCCCTCAAATGACTGAATGTGAGAATCAAACAATTCACCATTTTCCAGACTGAGATGGGTATATTTGTGTTGGTTAAGGGCATCAAGGGATATGGAGCAGAAGTGGGTAAATGCAGTTGAGGTACAGATCGAACTGAATGGTGGAACAGGCTCCTCCTGTCCCTGTGCACCATCCTCTGCAGTCAGCCATGTTTATAATATTCCCACAACACTGGAGTTCCCGAGTGCTGCAGTAACCTCGTGCTTTGGAATTGCTTATTCCGAATGCATTCAGCATTCACGTCTATACAGCTTACTGTAGATGTTCCATCTTTTGGCCCCTAGTTTACCCTTGTTAATGTTACCTGGTTCTTGTATATCACCCACCTGCTGTTCAGATTCCACTCTGTAATCAATGTCATGTGGATCACCTTTCCTCCTGGCCTTCTCCCTCCTCCAATGAAAATGCTTCTTGCAGTTACTTCACCGTTCCTGACCAGTTCCATGGTTTTTATTTGGTCATCTCTCTCCCATTTTTTGTCACAGGAACAGCGCCATTTACGTTTCAACGTCCCAGTATTATTTTCGCAGCAGATTTACATAATTTGCGATTTTCTTTGCAAACATCTTTGTCACCCAGAACAGGAAGTATAACACAGGGAATTGCCTTGATTTTCTCGGCCATCCTTGCATGGGAGGGTTCAGTACCCTTACAGGATTTCATACATTGTCATTTAACGCCCCCCCCGCACCGCTCCTCCAGTAGCTTTTGTCATTTATCTTCAATGTGCACAGACCTATCCCTGGGTAACCAACTCATCATCATTACCACACTCATCGCCACCCATCTCCCGACAGCCAGAATCTCCATGCACATTAACAGACTGCAGGAAGATATCAGTGAACTGGTCACGTGGGCAGAACAGTGGCAAATAGAATTCAATCTGCAGAAGTGTGAGGTCATGCATTTGGGGAGGGTTAACAAGGCAAGGGAGTACACATTAAATGATGGAACACTGAGCAATGTAGAGGAGCTGAGACACACACGGGCCATACAGTACCAGGCGGGAGTGAATCATTCTCCTTTACCCACTGTGTGCTGTACATGTACAGGAGATGACACTGAGACACACATGGACTTTACAGTAGCAGACGGGATTTATGAGGATGTTGCCTGGACTGGAGAATTTTAACTTTGAGAAAAGACTGATAGGCTGGGGTTGTTTATTCTTTGGCAAAGAGGAGGCTGAGGAGAGACCTGAGTGAATAGGAAGGAGCTATTTCCCTTAGCAGTGGGGTCAACAAGCAGGTGGCATAGATTTAAAGTAATTGGGAGGAGGTTTAGCGGGTATTTGAGGGGAAATGTTTTCACCCAGAGCTTGGTTGGGGTATGGAACTCACTTACCGAAAGGTTGGTAGAGGCAGAAAACCTCACCACGACTAAAACGTACTTGAATGTGCACTTGAAGTGTCATATCCTACAGGGCTAGGACCGAGAGCTGGAAAGTGGGATTAGGCCGGATAACTCTTCGTCGGCCGGCACGGACACAATGGGCCGAAATGGCTTCCTGCCCTGCTGTAAATTTCTATGATTCTATGAACTGCATCTTTGTCCTAACTATGTTATCTGGCTTCTGAACTACTTGTTCCTCCATTACTTGGTCTTCTGCATTCGGAGTTAGTGCTTGATCTAATTAAATGGTGGAACAGTCTTGAGGGGCTGAATAGCCTACTCCTGTTGTAAGACCAACTCGCTACACGTGCTACTCACGTCATTCTCAGCATCGTGGATGCTCCAGAGTGAATCCATCCTCAGCTCCAATTCCACAACGTGGTCCGTCAGGAGCTGGAGGCGGGTACACTTCCCGCACACGTAGTTGTCAGGGACACCGGAAGTGTCCCTGAGTTCCCACATGGTACAGGAGGAGCATATCACTTCAGATTTTGGGCAGCTGAGATCACTGAGTTGCTCCACACTTTACTATTGACTCTCCAGCTCTCTCATGCTGCAAAGTCGAGCCTTGTTTAGTCTGTTTGAGCACTGCCAGTGGTCTGCTGTGCGTTAACATTTGTGTTTCTGTCTATTTCAGGAGAGTCCGCCAGAGGAGCAGAGGTACGACACGCTCCAAAAATAACTGAACAACATTATAAAGTAGGATATTGAAGAGCGGTTTTATTTTCTGCTGTTCAATATTTCATAGTACGCTTCACTAATAATGTAAATATTAGCCAAACATAGCGGGAGGCAGCCTGTCTCTGGGAGCATTGAAGGGACCCACCCAGTATAAAGTGTGGAGACATGTAATGGACATTCTCAACCCTGGTACGGAGGGCCTTTCTTGGTTTCTAACTTAACCTGTAAAATCCTCAATAAGTGGGCACATCTTAAGAATACCAGACACGAGTAAAAGAATATAAATATTATCCATATCTCTTCAAATAAGAAAATAGATGAAATGGCAGCATTTGATGTCTGATTCATGATTTATAATGCAACAATCTAATAATCACAACTATTTTAGAAGCAATCGGCCATTAGAATTCATTCATTAGTAAACAAAAACAGTGATCTAAATCATTAACCTGTTACACTGGGTTCTCTCATGGTTTAAAACTGGAAAATTAATGCACGAGTATATTCACAACTGATTTGGTCAAATCACTTTTAATCACCTCCTGACTCCCCAAAGCCTTTCCCCCATCTCAAAGGCATAAGTCAGGAGTGTGATGGAATACTCTCCACTTTCCTGGATGAGTTTAGCTCCAACAAAGTTCAAGAAGCTCGACACCATCCAGGACAAAGCATCCCGCTTGATTGGCACCCCATCCACCACCTTCAACATTCACTCCCTCCACCACCGGCGTACCATGGCTGCAGTGTGTACCATCTACACGTTGCACTGCAGCAACTCCCAAACCCGCGACCTCTACCACCCAGAGGGACAAGGGCAGCAGTTGCAGGGGAACACCCTCACCTGCAAGTTCCCCTTCACGTTGCACACCATCCTCACTTGGGAAATATATCAGCTGTTCCTTCATCGCTGGGTCAAAATCCTGGAACTCCCTCCCTAGCATCCCTGTGGAAGCACCTTCACCACACGGACTGCAGTGGTTCAAGAAGGTGGCTCACCACCCCCTTCTCGAGGGCAATTAGGGATGGGCAATAAATGCTGGCCTTGCACCACCATATCCCAGCAACGAATGAAAAAAATACAGAAGAGACTTTCAACATGAAATGTTCACACTTTCATGGACAAAGATGAAGGAGCGGCCTTGAAGGGAGTGGAACACGGGGAAGGTTGAAAATATTTGTGAACAAAATGAAGTAAATCAGAAATATAATGGTTACGATGTCAGGAATGTGTTTGTTTTTAGGAAAGAGATCTGTTTTATAAAAAATATTTCTGAGCCGCCTCCAGCGAGTGTTTGAAGAGCAGCTGGTTCGGCCGCTCAACGTGCCCTCACTCTGCCCATTTGTACCTCAGAATTGCAGTCAGGGTCCTCTGTACATCACGGGACCCCGGTTTGATGAGGTTTCCCCCCTGAAACAGGCAGACTTTCCCGCTGCCCATCTCAGTACCCCACCCACAGTGACGATGGCTGAAGCACCAGCGTAAATTTTAGTGCCATTTCCAGGCGACTATCGCTCCGGTTACACCAGGCGGGGTCTCTTAAAATCAGTCCTGTTAGTTCAGGATAGGAGCAGGAGGAGGCCATTCTGCCCCTGGAGCCTGTCCCACCATTCAATGAGATCACGGCTGATCTGTGACCTGTCTCCATAAACCCGTCTTTGGCCCATATCCCACAATCCCTTTGGTTAACGAAAATCCATCAACCTCCGGTTTAAAATTAACAATTGAAGCTGCATCAATTGTGGTTTGCAGAAGAAAATTCCAAACTTCTCCCACCCTTTGTGTGTCGAAGTATTTTCTAACTTCACTTCTGAAAGGCCTGGCTATAATTTTTAGATGATGCCCCTAGTCCTTGACAACCCACGCAGCGGAAAGACTTGCTCTCGGTTCTTAATATCTTGAAAACTTCGATCAAATCACGTCTTAAACTTTTAAATTCCAGGGATGGGTAAGGTGAAAATTTAAAATAAGAACGTTTAGTACATGACTCTGGGATGTAGTTAAGCCCCCAATTCACTTAAAAAAAAAAATCAATGTTGCTTCTGTTGTGTAGTTTAATAACAGGCTTGCCAGAAGAGGTGTTGCACTAATTCATCTCAAACACCGCCATGTAGTGTCACCTTCTGCCTGTGGAGCAACATTACAGGCAGGAAGATCACCGGATTCTTGTGTTACACAGCTCATTCCACCCAGTAACTCCCCGTCTACAATTCACCATCGATTTGTTTCTTCTCTCTTCCCCGCCCCCCCCACCACCCCCCTCCGCGCACGCGCTTTCTCTCCCTCGCTCCCTCGCTCCCCAGCTCCCTCCCCGCACCACCTGTGACTGGGACCAATGGCCAGCAGGTGGCAGGTTGAAATTTTGGGATGGGCCTGTTGGTGAACTTTAACCCCACAGATTGTCAGTGGTGTGGAGTTTTTCCTGCCATCATTCAGCCCCGGGGAGAATCTCTCAGTGAAAGTGTGGAGATGGGACATGATGGGACAAGTTGTCTGCATTGTAAAATAACATCTGTACACCCTCATAGTCCAGGTACACCCTGATCGTCAGGGTCTTCACACTCTGGGTGAGATGGGTTAGTGAGGGGGAGGTGCCGGCAAAATAGCCTCTTCCGGGATCCAGCCCCACAATCCAGTATCCGGTCTCTGTACTCGGGGTGAATGGCCCTTTTCTCCCGGCAGACTCTCTGACCACTTCCAGACCCCACCTTGTTCCACACCTCCACCTCTGATCCCAGGACACAGCCCCAGGGATCAAACCTCTCCAGGGTGTCAGGGAGCGGCTGCTGTTTGTCTCCATGTCTCACACTAGTCCGGTCCTCAGACAGGATGAACCGGGGATTTGCTGTGTTCGGATCCAGACTCATCGAGGCTGGAGCTTGGGGAAAGTTAAAATACAACAGTCAGTGATTCAGTTTCTTGCTGTGATTTATTCAAACACTTTCCTGTTTAAAGTGCCCACTTGGGCTCTGGGTTGTGATCATAGAATCAGCTGCTGCTCCAGGGTTTACGCCCTGGGGGGCGATTTACGTCGATTTCGACCCGAATCAGTGCCCGGAGATAAAGACCCGAAAACCACTGGACAGAGCGGGATCGAAACATAGAAATTGGGTGCAGGAGTAGGCCATTCGGCCCTTCGAGCCTGCACCACCATTCAATAAGATCATGGCTGATCATTCACCTCAGTACCCCTTTCCTGCTTTCTCTCCATACCCCTTGATCCCTTTAGCCGTAAGGGCCATAACTAACTCCCTCTTGAATATATCCAATGAACTGGCATCAACAACTCTCTGCGGCAGGGAATTCCACAGGTTAACAACTCTGAGTGAAGAAGTTTCTCCTCATCTCAGTCCTAAATGGCTTATCCCTTATCCTTAGACTGTGTTCCCTGGTTCTGGACTTCCACAGCATCGGGAACATTCTTCCTGCATCTAACCTGTCCAGTCCCATCAGAATTTTATATATTTCTATGAGATCCCCCCTCATCCTTCTAAACTCCAGTGAATAGAGGTCCAGTTGATCCAGTCTCTCCTCATTTGTCAGTCCTGCCATCCCGGGAATCAATCTGGTGAACCTTCGCTGCACTCCTTCAATAGCAAGAACGTCTTTCCTCAGATTAGGAAACCAAAACTGAACACAATATTCCAGGTGAGGCCTCACTAAGGTCCTGTACAACTGCAGTAAGACCTCCCTGCTCCCATACTCAAATCCCCTAACTAGGAAGGCCTTCTTCACTGCCTGCTGTACCGTTATGCCAACTTTCAATGACTGATGTACCATGACACACAGGTCTCGTTGCACCTCCCCTTTTCCTAATCTGTCACCATTCAGATAATATTCTGCCTTCGTGTGGGGGGAGAGGGAGGGAGGGAAAGAGAGCAGGTGGGGGGGAGAGAGTGCGTGGGAGGAAAAGTGGGGGACAGAGAGCGGAGGGGAGGGGAAGAGAGCGCGGGGGGGAGAGAAAGTCGGGGGGGGTGGAGAGAGAGAAGAGGGGGGAGAAAGAGCAGGTGGGGGGGGTTGAGGAGCGGGGGGAGGGGAGAGAGAGCGGGGGGAGAGGGGTGGGGGCAGCTATTTCCAAAGGCCACAAGGAATGTAGTGTTGTGAATAAAATATTTCACAGGTAAGACAGTGTCCAGTATAAGGAATGCGATGGAAATAAACACACTGCAATTACATCTGAAGGAGAAACTTACATTTCTAATGTTCCTGACAAATATCTCAAACCACTTACCACAATGTATTACTTCCCATACCCTCTGCATAAAGTAGTTGGGAGTGATTTACGTTTCACTATTGTTCGGATTTACACCGTAAATGGAGCAGTAACGAGACAAAAATCACCCGCAGTGGTTCCCACTAAGGGTCGCCGGGAAATTATGCCGCAGCCGCAAAATAGGAATCCAGCATTCCCGCACTAAACATGGGGGAGGCCTCATTGGTTGATGCAAACCGTATCCCAGAATGTACTTGGGACCCCCGTGCAATCTTGGTCTTCCATTGGTCGGTGCGTGAGCTGTGCAAGTCCTGCCCAGTGGAACAGTCTGTAGAATGGCCCAACCTGTGGTCCTTAAAGGGACTGCTGGAAGCCCCCAGAGGGAATGATGCAAGGAGTTAGTTCCCTCCGGTGTCCTGGACAATATTTATCCATCAACCAACATCATGAGAACTGGTTATCTGGTCATTATCACTTTGCTGCTTGTGGGAGCTTGCTGAGCACAAATTGCAACAGTGAGTACACTTTAAAAACTCTTCATTGTCTGTAAAGAGCTTCGGGACATCCTGAGGTCGTGAAAGGTCGGATATAAAAACAGGTTCTTTCTATTTATTCTGTGTAACAGTTTCTCTGTGGCCGGGAGGTGCAGGAATTTTCCTGCCCGCTGCTGGCTGTTCCTCTACTTTGCCCCTCTGCTCCACAACCCCCACCATCCTATCTCCTTCCCCCTCCCCCCCACTATATTTTCCCGCCATTCTCTGAGTTCGAGACTATCACTACTTTGTTGTCGACTCTGACTGTGTTAAACCTCTGGATGTTTATCTTCTCTCTGGCTAAGGATCTTGAATACTTCAGTAAGATCATCCCAAGCCCTCCCTTATCCAGTGCAAAGACTCCTGACTTCCAGACTAGACACGGACATCAGCGATCTTTTAATCCAGGGTCTGGAAGCCGGTTTAGGCCTTTCTCATCTGGATTGAGAAATGCGAGAGAACAGGTCGGCAAGTATAAGTGCTGGAGCGCTGGGCCTGGGACATTGTGGCCCCCCCACCCTCCAGCCTGCGAGAGAACAGCTCCGCAGGTCGGCAAGTATAAGAGCTGGACCACTCCAACCTCCAGCGCGAGCTGCTCCAAGTATGCAATGATTTTGAGATGGGCGACTGGGTGATGTCATCAAAACACTGGTCGCCATTTTGGTGCGAGGGCAGGAACATCGGCAGGGCCCAGGTACAGAGGAGTGGGAAGGTCGGGGCGGATGAGTAGTGAGTGTTTGTGGCGAGATGCGGTGAATGTTTATGGTGGAGGAGCGGCGAGAGATCGTGGCGGAGATGCGACAGATGAGGGTATGGGGCCCAGAAGAGCCGAGGGCCAGGGGTAGCACGGGTCAGCCCACACTGCGATATGTGCGCGCACTAGGTCCGTGCAGCAGAGCAGGTCTCCAGTCGTCCTGGTTAATCCTTGCCACTGGATAAAGGCCTAGCTCTGTCGAGCCCGTGTGGTGGCTGATGTGCAACGGTCACCACACGTTAATAAAAATCCAGACTCAGGTATCTTCCACCCACTCAATTGGAGTTCAGGACTGGAACATCGGGTCCTTTATCGAAAACACCTGTGAACTCGTGGAAGCAAGTCATCCTCGTTCAAGGGACCACCTGTGATATAAATCGGGAAAAGGAATATAGGAGATTTACCCAGATTAATGTCGTCTATCATGTCTCTCCACATTGTGCATTGTAAAGTGCCATTGAACTTTCTGATAGGCAGGGTGTCATCTGCTACTGACAGCTTGAGATAGTCCTCACTAATCCTGTAAATATTACACAGTTGATGTTATAAATTGACCATAAACACTTTCCCAAACTGCAGAGTTTCAGTAAAGAACATGTCCTATCTCCTCTTCCAACAAGCTTCCTCCTGAAATAAATAAAACACAAACAGTGAGGAGGTTAGTAGAAGACTTCAGGAGTCCATCGACAGGCTGGTGAAATGAGCAGATACAGGGCGGATAAAATTTAAAACAGAGACGTGTGAAGTGATGCATTTTGAAAGAAAGAATGAGAAGAGGTAATGTAAACTAAATGGTACAATTTTAAATGGGGTGCAGGAACAGAGACCTGGGGGTCACATACACAAATCTCAAAGGAGTGTGGGGATTGGTTTTAAGTGAATCATAGAATCATAGAAATGTACAGCACGACAGGAGGCCATTCAGCCCATTGTGTCCGTGCCGGCCGACAAAGTGCTATCCAGCCTAATCCTACGCTCCAGCTCTTGGTACATAGGTTTAAAGATTACGCCTCTAAGTACATATTCAAGTATTTTTAAATGTGGTGAGGGTTTCTGCCTCTACCACCATTTCAGGCAGTGAGTTCCAGATCCCCACCACTCTCTGGGTGAAACATTTCCCCCTCAAATCCCCTCTAAACCTGCTACGGATTGCTTTAAATCTATGCCCCCTGGTTGTTGACCCCGAAGGGAAATAGGCCCTTCCTATCCACTCTATCTAGACCCCTCATAATTCGATACACCTCAATATGGTCTCCCCTCAGCCTCCTCTGTTCCAAAGTAAACAACCCCCAGCCTATCGAATCTTTCGTCATAGTTAAAATTCTCCAATCCAGGCAACATCCTCGTAAATCTCCTCTGCACCCTCTCTAGTGCAATCACATATTTCCTGTAATGTGGTGACCAGAACTGTACGCAGTACTCCAGCTGCAGCCTAACTCATGTTTTAAACAGTTCAAGCATAATCTCCCTGTTCTTGTATTCAATGCCTCGGTGAATGAAGACAAGTATTCCGTATGCCTTCTTAACAACCTTATCTACCTGTCCTGCTACCTTCGGGGATCTGTGGACATGTACTCCAAGGTCCCTCTGTTGGCTCAGAAATGTGGACCATGTACAGTCGACACCTCAAGTCGCTGGAGAAATACCACCAACGATGCCTCCGCAAGATCCTGCAAATCCACCATCAGTGTCTTCGTCCAGGCAATCCCCAGCATTGAAGCACTGACCGCACTTGATCAGCTCCGCTTGGCAGGCCACATTGTCTGCATGCCAGACACAAGACTCCGAAAGCAAGCGCTCTACTCAGAACTCCTCATGGCAAACGAGCCAAAGGTGGGCAGAGGAAACGTTACAAGGACACCCTCAAAGCCTCCCTGATAAAGTGCAATATCCCCACTGACATCTGGGAGTCCCTGGCCAAAGACCGCCCTAAGTGGAGGAAGTGCATCTGGGAGGGCGCGGAGTGCCTCGAGTCTCATCGCTGATTGCATGCAGAAGACAAGCACAGGCAGCGGAAAGAACATGTGGCAAACCTGTCCCACCCTCCATTACCCTCAACGACTGTCTGGCCCACTTGTGACAGGGACTGTGGTTCTCGTATTGGACTGTTCAGCCACCTAAGGACTCATTCTAAGAGTGGAAGCAAGTCTTGCTCGATTCCGAGGGACTGCCTATGATGATGATGTTCCACAATGACTTGTGATGATCAGGAATGCACTGAATGACAGCGTGGAGGAAGCAGATTCCATAATAATTTTAAAAAGGGAATTGGAAATACACTTGAAAAGGAAATAAATGCAGGACTATGGGGAAAGAGGAGTGGGACTAATTGGATTGTTTTTTCAAAGAGCTGCACAGACACAATGGGCCATTTGTGCTGTAGGATTCTATGATTGTAAGTAGTTGAACATTCCGATTCGTGTGTCAGATACTGGAACTATACATCAGTGCCACTCACAGACACAGTGACTGTCACACCCACCGTACCAGACACACCCACACACTCACAACATGGAACTGTAACTGGATTGCAATGTGAGTTCCGACAGATATTAAATGGGGCAGCACAGAAATAATTATAAGCAAAGTACTACGATCACGACAATTCATTCCCATGATTCTACAGACAGTGTGGGAGTGGGATCATTCCGTGTCGATAGCAGAACTGCCCATGAACAGATAAAACAATGGGTTTAAATCAGTTTAGAAATGTTCAGCAAATGCTGCATTTATTTCAGTTATCGTCGGTTATTTTCTGACTGGAAAGTTTCACTGAACTGACCCACAATATAATCCTCACCTTCAGAAATATCAGTCCGTCTTTTTGCTCCATCTGTTTCTGCAACGCTGAGAGCTCCTCCTGAATAGAATTTAAATTCTCTTGAATTTCTCGAAGATTTTTCTCCATTGTTTCTAGAATCTGCCCCTCTTGTTCCCTGAGATCTCGGATTAAACGTGGAAGAGCGAGGGGAGAGGTGTTTAAGAAGATTGTTGGCAGTGGAGAATAGAAGCCGAGGTTTATCTTTGCATTCTAGAATGACTCTGGGAGAGTGTTCCTGGAATTAACCACAACACAGACAGAGACAGGGTCCCTTTAAATGTCCAGTTCACCTGCTCGGCACCGCGCATGCTCAGGAGTCCCACAAACTGACCTCTCCTGCGCCTGCGCACCGGGCTCGGTGTCATTTCAAACATTCGCCAGATTTGACGAAGGGTCATCGACCTGAAACGTTAACTCTGTTTCTCTCTCCACAGACGCTGAGATTTCCAGCATCTGCAGTATTTTACTTTTTTATTTAGTGCCTTGGGAAAGGTCGGCCGTTGAAGCCGAATCACCGACAGAAAATGAGTTTTCTGAGCCGATTTAACTCGAGGTGGGTGCGGGGAGAGGGAATATAGTAACATCCAAACCCGAGAGTCGATCGAGAGCTCCCCGGACACCGAATGGAGCGGATTCAGCCGCCTATCACCTGGTGTTGTGAGGGGGCGGAGTGAACTGGAGCACGTGACACCGGGGCCCGGCCTGACTGACCAATGGGAAGAGCCCGGCGGGGGTGGGAGGAGCGAACTGGCGGCGGGTCCTCCAATTAGTGGTGGTGCAACTAGGGGGCAGGGCTTGGTGTCCAGCTCAGCTGTGCTGGGGACGATTGTGTGGCACTGGCCACGGGTGAGAGCAGCTGAGAGAGCACAGAGCTTGAATCTGGAAGAGGGGCCACAGTGTGAGCACAGAGCTGGAATTTGGGAGAGAGGCCATAGTGAGCACAGAGCTGGAATCTGGGAGAGAGGCCACAGTGAGCACAGAGCTGGGGCAGGAAGCTGGGAGAAGGGCCACAGTGAGCACAGAGCTGGAATCTGAGAGAGGGGCCACAGTGAGCCAGAGCTGGGGCTGAAATCTGGGAGAGGGGCCACAGTGAGCCCAGAGCTGGGGCTGGAATCTGGGAGAGGGGCCACAGTGAGCCCAGAGCTGGGGCTGGAATCTGGGAGAGGGGCCACAGTGAGCACAGAGCTGGGGCTGGAATCTGGGAGAGGGGCCACAGTGAGCCCAGAGCTGGAATCTGGGAGAGGGGCCACAGTGAGCACAGAGCTGCGGCAGGAATCTGGGAGAGGTGGCACCATGATCACAGAGCTGGGGCTGGAATCTGGGAGAGGGGCCACAGTGAGCACAGAACTGGGGCTGGAATCTGGGAGAGGGGCAGGAATCTGGGAGAAGTGGCACCATGATCACAGAGCTGGGGCTGGAATCTGGGAGAGGGGCCACAGTGAGCACAGAGCTGGGGCTGGAATCTGGGAGAGGGGCCACAGTGAGCACAGAGCTGGGGCTGGAATCTGGGAGAGGGGCCACAGTGAGCACAGAGCTGGGGCTGGAATCTGGGAGAGCGGTCACAGTGAGCAACCTTTTGAAGGGGCAGAGCTTCACCACACAAGCTTATTTAAATATAATTTCATGCTCATCACCTTCTCGAGTGCAATAAACGCCAGTGATGCCCGCATCCCATAAACAAATTTTAAAAAGCTATTCCACTTGTCTCACAAGCTTCTATTCCTTTCTTCCTTCGTGTGTTTTCCTCAGAAGTTTTCCCTTACATGTATCCATTCCACTCAGGCGTTCACGCCTAAACTCAGAAGAGAGCCCTCTGCTGCATTATCCTTGTCTGTGAAGTGGAAGTCCCGCCCCTCGGATCGCCCGATTGGTTAGAGGGTCCGCCGTCACCTCAGTCCTCCAAGCCCCTCCTTCTCTCTCCCTATTGGTGGAAGCTCACGTCAGTCACGGCCGTTGAGTTGATCACCTGGCACCCTAAAGGAGACCCCGTGCTGCGGCCGCTCAATCCGCTCCGCTCGGTGCCGGGGGCGCTCGGACTCTGCGGTTTGTATTTTATTTATTTCCCCGCCCGCGCTTCACTCCGTTATTTATTTAAAAAACCCTCATAAAACTCACTTTCCGCCGGTGATCCGGGCCCTCGGGTGGTGTTTGTGCCGTTGTCGGGGGTGCAGGGGGCGCTTGCGCGGTGTCAGCCACAACTCAGCGCGGGAGCCGGAGCACTTTCTATAGCGCGGGGACTTGTGGGTACCGTAGCCACCATTACAGTTCGTTATTTCAACCAACCAGTGTGGCAGCTGGGCCTGAAAATCAGCTTCACTACCCCAGTGCTGGGAAAGGGCGACAAGAGACAACGTTTTTAAAGTTTCTTCTGATGGGTTGTTTGGGTATTTCCACCCCCCCAACCCCCCGCCCCCGAAAAAAATTAATCTTTTTTTAAATAAAAATAGAGCAACTTTTGAGAAAGCAACATTATATTGAGTGGGAGGATAGAAACAGTCAAGAAAGCCCTCTGGTTTCTTGAGCATCTCTTTGTCCCAACACACTATTCACCAACTGAGAGGATATCGACATGATTCCGTTGGTGGGTCCCACAGGCTAGCTTTGGTTCAAATATAGGAATATGTGTTGGTCTTTTCCTCTTTGCTCCCCTCCTGTGTGTGTTCGAGCCAGCCGTGGCTCAGTGGGTAGCACTCTCACATCTGAGTCAGAAGGTTGTGGGTTGAAGTCACACTCCAGAGACTTGAACAAAAAATCTAGGCTGACACTCCAGTGCAGTGCTAAGGGAGTGCTGCTGTGTCGGAGGTGCTGTCTTTTGGATGAGACGTTAAACTGAGGTCCTTTCTGCTTTCTCAGGTGGACGTAAAAGATTCCATGACACAATTTTGAAGATGAGCAGGGGAGTTATCCCTGGTTCCCTGGCCAATATTCATCGCTCAATCAACATAATTAAAAAAGATTATCTGGTCATTATTATATTGTAGATATTGGCTGCTGCATTTCCCACTTTACATCAGTGACTGCACTTGAAAATTGGGTGCAAGCGCTTTGGGACGTCCAATGATCATGAAAGGCGCTATATAAATGCAAGTTTGACTGTCTCAATCGATGTTTAAAGGCCATTAATGGCCCTTTAGAATCATAGAATCGTTACAGCACAGAAGAAGGTCATTCAGCCCGTCGAGCCCGTGCCGACTCTCAGCTCAGCCCACTCCTCTGCCCTTTCCCTGTAGCCCATATCTTTCCCACTATCTGGTGGTCTATAGAATACACCAAGTAGTGTAATGGATGAGGTAAAAAGAATGAGGAGAGGACATATAAACTAAATGGTACAATCCTGAAAAGGGTGCACGAAGAGAGAGACCTGGGGGTATATGTGCATAAGTCGTTGATGGTGGCAGGCAGGTTGAGAAAGCAATTAAAAAAGCTTACAGGATCTTGAACATGAGTGTGGAAATTATGATGAACCTGTATAAAACACTGGTTCGGCCCCCAACTGGAGTTTTGTGTCCAATTCTGGGCACCACACGTTAGGAAGGCTGTGAAGGCCTTAGACAAGGTGCAGAAAAGATTTATGAGAATGATTCCAGGAATGAGGGCCTTCAGTTACGTTGATAGACTGGTGAATCGTGGATTGTTCTCATTGAAGCAGACGATGGAGAGGAGATTTGATCGAGGTTTTCAAAATGATGAGGGCTCTGGACATGTAGCTAGAGGGAAACTGTTTCCATTGGCAGAAGGGTCGAGAACCAGAAGACATATAGAGTAAGGTGATTAACAAAAGAACCAAAGGTGACCTAAGAAGAAACTTTTTTTATGCAGCGAGTGGTTCAGATCGGGAATGCAGAGCCTGAAAGGGTGGTGGAGGCAGACTCAATCTTATCTTTCAAAAGGGAGTTGGATAAATATCTGATGGAAAATAATTTGCAGGCGGGGAAGAGGGACTAACTGAGAGTCGGCATGGGATTGACGGGCCGAATGGCCTTCTTTGTGCTGTAACCATTCTATGGTTTTAATTGTTGTTTCTTTTCTGGTGACTGGGACCCTGAAGCCCAAGAGATGTCAGGGCACATGAGATTGGGCGAGAAGAACATAAGAAATAGGAGCAGGAGAGGCCATTTGGCCCCTCGAGCCTGCTCTGCCTTTCAGTAAGATCATGGCTGGTCTTCTACCTCAACTCCACTTTCCTCCACTTATCCCCATATCCATTGATTCACTTAATATCCAAAAATCTATTGATCTCTGTCTTCAATATACTTAACAACTGAGTTTCCAAAGCTCTCTGGGGTAGAGAATTCCAAATATTCAACACCCTCTGAGTGAAGAAATTTCTCCTCATCTCAGTCCTAAATGGCTGACCCATTATTCTGAGACTGTGACCCCTGGTTCTAGACTCCCCAGCCAGGGGAAACATCCTCCCTGCATCTACCCTATCAAGCCCTGTAAGAATATAGGCCGAGTCTACTCAATTTCTCCTCATAGGTAAATCCCCCTATCCCAGGACTCAGTCTGGCGAGCCTTCAGGTAAATTTATAATGGGGAACAAGGAAATGGCAGGCCAATTGAACAAATATTTTGGTTCTGTTTCACGAAAGAAAACACATATAAGCATATAACCTTCCGGAAACACTAGGGAACCGAGGGTCTAGTGAGAAGGAAGAACTAAAGGAAATCCTTATTAGTCAGGAAATTGTGTTAGGGAAATTGATGGGATTGAAGGCTGATAAATCCCCAGAGCCTGATAGTCTGCATCCCAGAGTACTTAAGGAAGTGGCCGTAGAAATAGTGGATGCATTGGTGATCATTTTCCAACATTCTATCGACCCTGGATCAGTTCCGATGGACTGGAGGGTAGCTAATGTAAGACTACTTTTTTAAAAAGGGGGGAGAGAGAAAACGGGGAATTATACAGCGGTTAGCCTGACATCAGTAGTGGGGAAAATGTTGGAATCAATTATCAATGAAATAGCAGTGCATTTTGAAAGTATTGACAGGATTGGTCCAGGTCAGCATGGATTTATGAAAGGGAAATCATGCTTGACAAATCTTCTATAATTTTTTGAGGATGTAACTACTAGAGTGGACAAGGGAGAACCAGTGGATGTGGTGTATTTGGACTTTCAAAAGGCTTTTTGACAAGGTCCCACACAAGAGATTAGTGTGCAAAATTAAAGCACATGGTATTGGGGGTAATGTATTGACGTGGATAGAGAACTGGTTGGCAGACAGGAAGCAGAGAGTAGGGATAAACGGGTCCTTCTCAGAATGGCAGGCAGTGACTAGTGGGGTGCCACAGGGCTCAGTGCTGGGACCCCAGCTATTTACAATATACCTCAATGATTTAGATGAAAGAATTGAGTGTAATATCTCCAAGTTTGCAGACGACACTAAGCTGGGTGGCGATGTGAGCTGTGAGGAGGATGCTTTAAGGCTGCAGGGTAACTTGGACAGGTTAGGTGAGAGGGCAAATGCATGGCAGATGCAGTATAATGTGGATAAATGTGAGGTTATCCACTTTGGTGGCAAAAACTTGAAGGCAGAATATTATCTGAATGGCTGCAGATTAGGAAAAGGGGAGGTACAACGAGACCTGGGTGTCATGGTACATTAGTCATTGAAAGTTGCCATGCAGGTACAGCAGGTGGAGACGAAGGCAAATGACATATTGGCCTTCATAGCTAGGGGATTTGAGTATTGGAGCAGGGAGGTCTTAATGCAGTTGTACAGGGCTTTGGTGATGCCTCACCTGGAATATTGTGTTCAGTTTTTTGTTCTCCTAATCTGAGCAAGGACATTTTTGCTGTTGAGGGAGTGCAGCGAAGGTTCACCAGACAGATTCCTGGGATGGCGGGACTGACATATGAGGAGAGACTGGATCGACTGGGCCTGCATTCACTGGAGTTTAGAAGAATGAGAGAGGATCGCACAGAAACATATAAAATTCTGACGGGACTGGACAGGTTAGATGCAGGAAGAATGTTTCTGATATTTGGAAGTCCAGAACCAGGGGACACAGTCTAAGGATAAGGGGTAAGCCATTTAGGAACGAGATGAGGAGAAACTTCTTCACTCAGAGAGTTGTTAACTCTGGAATTCTCTACTGCAGAGAGTTGTTGATGCCAGTTCATTAGATATATTCAAGAGGGAGTTAGATATGGCCCTGATGGCTAAAGGGATCAAGGGATTTGGAGAGAAAGCAGGAAAGGGGTACTGAGGTGAATGATCAGCCACGATCTTATTGAATGGTGGTGCATTCCTAGTTTCTATGTTTCTATGCTTCATTATATTCCCTCGATGGCAAGTGTATCCTTCCTTAGGTAAGGAGACCAAAATAGTACACAATACACCAAGTGCAGTCTTACCCAGGGCCCTATATAATTGCATTCGGATGGCTTTACTCTTGTACTCAAATCCTCTTGTATTAAAGGCCAACATATCATTTGCTTTTCTAATTGCTTGCTGCGCCTGCATGTTAGGTAGGTTTTAAAGAACACTTAAAGGAGGAAAGTGAAGTTAAGTGGAGACATGAAATGATTTAGGGAGGGAATTCCAGAGCTTAGGACTGAGGCAGCTGAAGGCGCGATCGTCAATGGTGGAGCAATTAAAATCGGTGATGGTCAAAAGGCCAGAATAGGCGGAGTATTGAAATCTGGGAGATTATAGGGCAGGAGGAAATTATAAAGCTTTGGAGGAGCAAGCCCATGGAGGGATTTGAAAACAAGGATGAGAATTTTGAAATTGATGTGTTGCTTAACTGAGAGCCAATGTAGGTCAGAAAGCACAGGAGTGATGGGAGAATGGGACTTGGTGAGAGTTAGGACCACGGGCAGCCTAGTTTTGAATGGCCTCAATTTTATAGAGGGTAGAACTAGGTAGGCCAGCCAGGAGTGCATCAGAATAGTCAAGTCTAGAGGTGATGGATGAGGCTTTCGGCAGCAGATAAGTTGAGTTAGGGCAGAGACGGGCGATTTTATGAAGGGTGGCATTAGTGATAAAACGGATATGAGACGGGAAGCACAATTTGTGATCAAATATCACACCAAGGTTGTGAACAGACTTGGTCAGCCTCAGACAGTTGCCAGCAAGATAGATCGAATCAGTGGAAAGGGACCGGAGGTTGTGGCATGAACCAAAGACAATGGCTTCAGTCTTCCCGATATTTAATTGGAGGAAATTTCTACCCATCCAGTGCTGGATGTTGGTCAAGCAGTCCGATAGTATATATAGTACATATTCACGTAGAAGAATGGATGGAAAGATTGCTACAAAACAGAAATAAGAGTGTAGAAGTTTAAGGACGTTTCTCAGACTGGTGGAAAGTGAGATGTGGTGTCCCACAGGGATCTGTGCTGCTGGGACCAGTGCTGTTTACCATGGTTTAGACTCAGAACTTCGAGTATGGTGTCAGAATTTGAAGATGACACCAAATTGGATGGTGTAACTAATAGTGTGGGGGCTGCACCAAAATACAGGAAGACATAAACAGGCTTGCAAAGTGGGCAGAGGAATGGGGGATGCAATTCAACATTGTGAAATATGAGCTGGTTCATTTTGGTAGAAGGAATAAGGAAACCACTTATTTCTTAGGAGGGAAGAAATTAAATGAACGAGAGGTATAAAAAGACCTGGGAAAAAAGACACAAAAAATTAGCAAATACACAATTTGGACAGGCCATAAACAGTGCAAAGAAAATACTGGGCTCATTTCGAGAACAGAATACAAATACAAAAGCAGAGAGGTAACATTTACTCTATATTGAACTTTGGTTAGACACAGTTGGAGCACTGTGAGTAGTTCTGGGCTTCACACTATAAAAGGATATTGACGCACTGGAGAAAATGTTGAAAAGATTTAGAAGAATGTTACCAGAATTGAGAGGATGCAACTCTCAGGGAAGATTGAGCGGGCTGGGGCTTGGGCTTTCTCTGGAAAAGGGGAGAGTAAGAAAAGACCAGAAAGATATGAAGGAGTTTGATAGGGGAGATGTGGATAAACTGTTTCCACTTATGGCTGAGTCAGAACAAGGAGATAGAAACATAAGATAGTCACTGACAGATCAAATAAAGAATTAGGAGCAATTTATTTACTCAGAGGGTGGTGAGAATGTGGAACTTGTTGCCACAAGGAGTGGTTGAAGCAGATAGCATTTAAGGGGAGGCTTGATGTATCCATGAGGGAAAAGGGAATAGAGGGATATGGGGACAGGATGGGATAAGATCATGAGAGTGAGAAGAGGTTCGTATGGAGTATAAACACTGGCACAGACCAGTTGGGCTGAATGACCTGTTTCTATGCTGTAAATTCTATATCTGTATGGCAGGGGTGGTTTAATACTCGGGTCGACGGGATCCTCGGGTGGATGAATGCTCAGAACTATGTGGCCCTTGCTTGGGCTGATTGGCCCTCCCCAGACTGGCTCAGCAATTAGGGTTTTCAATGGAAGAATCGTTACCTAGAGTCCGCCGCATGGCAGAAAGTGCCCTATCAATGACAACGGGAGCCCAGTGCGCAGGCGCAGGACTGGACTGTACTCTGAGCATGTGCAGTGCCAGTGGTGGAGATGGTCTCGGGTGGTGGAGATGGTCTCGGGCGGAAGAGACGGTTCCCCGAGGTGGTAGGAGCTTGTGGGTGCAGGGGAGTAATTGGACCCCTGGGTGGGCTGAGCAGCTTCATAAGCTCTCGGTAAAGGCCTCAGGTCCTGAATAAAAGCCCACAGGCCCCGAATAAGAGCCCAATGGTCCCGAGTTTGCAACGTAGTGATAGGCCCCGTCGCTCCAGGTAACTGGCCGCCATGTTGGACAGGGAGGGATCAGGGCTCCTGCGTGGCCACCTTGCTAGTGACTTTCTCCCTGGAGACAGACCCAGGCTACAGTGCATGCGCGGCCATCTTGGTACAGGAACAGAGGGTGGGCGGGGCTTCAGGGTCCCAGTGACCAGGAGAGAAAATCATTGCCTCATTGATTTTATTCTCACTCTGCACGCAGCGGGTGTAGAACTGAACCCAACCAGAGCAAAGGGAGGGAGAAAACTGGGGATGGAGGAATGAAATGATGGAGATGTTACGATTGGGTTTGGATTTCAGCACGAGCAGGGAGGGAGAGTGAGTGGGACAGGGATTTACTGCTTTGGGGAACAAGAGAGGAAAGAATATTCCATAGAAACTAGGATTGTCTGTCAATTTCTATCCTGTGCTGACCTTTGTAAACTCCTTTTACAAGGTATTAGAAGGGCAGGATTTACAGACGGGAAACGTGAACCAAACATCACATCAAGATCTGACAGAGTCACGCGATTCATCAGGACCTGACTATCTGCGGCCTTTCAAAGTAGGAGAAATGTTTATCTGTTCTGTCTGTGGGAATAGATTTCAAACATCAGTGTGACTGGAAAAGCACCGACACACACACACCCGAGTGACAGTGTTCCAGTGCAATGACCGTGTAAAGAGCTTTAACCAGTTACACAGCCTGAAAAACATTGCACCATTCACAGTGGGCAGAAACTGTACACATGCTCTGTGTGTGGTCGAAGCTTCAACTGATCGTCCAACCTCCATAGACACAAGGACACCCGCACCATGGAGAAACCATGGGAATGTGGAGACTGTGGGAAGAGATTCAATTACACATCTGAGCTGGAAACTCATCGACGCAGTCACACCGGGGAGAGGCCGTTCACCTGCTCCATGTGTGGGAAGGGGTTCACTCGGTCATCCGCCCTGCTGACACACCAGCGAGTTCACACTGGGGAGAGGCCATTCACCTGCTCCATGTGTGATTGGAGCATCACGTCTGCAAACCTGGGTTCAATTTAAATTTAAATCCACTCCGTGTATTTATAAAAAAGTACATACAAGTACACAGATCACATCAAATAATTGGCAAAGGTTTAGAGTCAACAAGATGAACATGTAGCCACACCAAGGCCCAATAAACCAGCTCTGTATTCACAGGAGAAAGTCTGTTATCTAACTCCTCGAGTGACAGAAAGATTGGGACTCTAAGAACATCTAGAATCTGTTGTAAATCTGTTACAAATCCTCACTGGTACAACCTGTCTATTTCTTTTCAATTGAAGTGAATGGAAGATGAGGAGGGGTTGGAGAGTAGGGGTGAGAGAGGAGTTAGGGGGGGGGGCTTGGAGAGGAGTTGTAATGGAGGAAGTGCAGCAGCCAGTTTGTGCACAGTCAGATCCCACAAACAGCAATGTAATGATGACAAGATAATCCGTTCTCAGTGATGTTAGTTGAGGGATACACATTGTGCAGGACACCATGGAGAACTCTGCCTGTTCTTCCTCAAAATCGTGGCCGTGGGATCTTTTACGTCCAACTTAGGGACTAGACGGGACATCGGTTCAATGTCTGATCTGAAAGACAATGATCTGACTGTGCAGCACTCCCTCTGTACTGCACCTGGAGTCTCGGCCTAGATTATGTGCTCGGGTTTCTGGATTGGGAATTGAACCCCGACCCCCTGATTCAGGGCCGAGAGTATTACCACTGAGCCAAGGCTGACATGGTCTGTCCCCTGTTCCCATTACACTAGACCGTGCCTGTCTTATTACACTAACCCCACCCATTCATACTGCAGTGGGCCCCAACTCTGTTATTAGACATTCGGCAAAGCATTTGCTGCAACAACAAAACAATCAGAACTTACATTAATATAGCGCTTTTAACTCAGTGAAACTTCTCACGGTGCTTCACAAGATGATATCAATAAAAAAACATTTTTGACACAGCCACAGAGAAAGATATCAGGACAGATTGAAGAGGTAGTTTTTAAAAAGAATCTTGAAAGAGAAGGTGGAGGTTTTGGGGAATTCCAAAACTTGGAGCCTCGGCAGCTGAAGGCACGGCCGCCAATGGTGGAGCGATTAAAATCGGGGATGGTCAAGAAGACAGATTTGGAGGAGCGCAGGGAACTTGGAGGGTTGTGGGGCTGAAGGAGATTACAGAGATAGGGAGGGGTGAGGCCATGGAGAGTTTTGAAACCAAGGATTAGAATTTTTAAATTGAGGCGTTGCTTAACTGGGAGCCAATGTAGGTCAGTGAGCACAGGGGTGATGGGTGAATGAGATTATAGCAATAGGCCCTGACTTGCACACACTATTAGATGAGACCCAATCTTTGTTTTGTTGCACTAGATACTGGCTGTGTGACCATCACACTAGATCCAGCATTGTGTTCAGTATAACACTCGAGTCTGCCTCTGTTATTATTGGATCAAACACTGTCTTTGTTACTCTCTCAGTGGGCCATGCATTTGTTGTCTGGACCCTGTCTCCACTCTTATTGTATGGGCCCCTGTATCTGGAATTGTTACACTAGACCCGGTCTCTGCTATGATTGGAAAATAACCTGCCCCTGTTATTCCAGTTCTAGTGCACACCTCTATTATTATAACTATAGATCTTGTCTCTGTTGTATTCAATAGAGTATGTTTCTGATATTGTTAAAGTAGACCCGGCTTCTGTTAGTGTGATACTATCACCTCTTTCAGTTATTATTGCAAAAAAAATATTTCAATTATTAAAGACTTGTTTCTAGTGTAAAACTCAGCCTTGTCTCAGTTATTAATGCACTATACCCTGTCTCTGTTTATATTACACTATACCCTGTCTCTGTTTATATTACACTAGACCCTGTCTGTGTTTATATTACACTGGACCCTGTCTCTGTTTATATTACACTAGATCCTGTCTCTGTTTATAATACACTAGACCCTGTCCCTGTTTATATTATACTACACCTTGTCTCTGTTTATATTACACTAGACTTGTCTCTGTTTATATTACACTAGACCCTGTTTCAGTTTATATTAGTAGACCCTGTCTCTGTTTATATTACACTAGATCCTGTCCCTGTTTATGTTACACTAGACCCTGTTTCAGTTTATATTACACTAGACCCTGTCTGTGTTTATATTACACTGGACCCTGTCTCTGTTTATATTACACTAGATCCTGTCTCTGTTTATAATACACTGGACCCTGTCCCTGTTTATATTATACTACACCTTGTCTCTGTTTATATTACACTAGACTTGTCTCTGTTTATATTACACTAGACCCTGTTTCAGTTTATATTAGTAGACCCTGTCTCTGTTTATATTACACTAGATCCTGTCCCTGTTTATATTACACTAGACTTGTCTCTGTCTATATTACTCTAGTTCCTGTCTCAGTTTATATTACTCTAGATCCTGTCTCAGTTTATATTACACTAGACCCTGTCTCTAGTTATATTACACTGGACATTGTCTCTGTTTATATTACACTAGATCCTGTCCCTGTTTATATTACACTAGACCCTGTTTCAGTTTATATTAGTAGACCCTGTCTCTGTTTATATTACACTAGATCCTGTCCCTGTTTATATTACACGAGACCCTGTTTCAGTTTATATTAGTAGACCCTGTCTCTGTTTATATTACACTAGATCCTGTCCCTGTTTATATTACACTAGACCCTGTTTCAGTTTATATTAGTAGACCCTGTCTCTCTTTATATTACACTAGACCCTGTCCCTGTTTATATTACACTAGACCTTGTCCCTGTTTATATTACACTAAACCCAGTTTCAGTTTATATTACACTAGACCCTGTCTCTGTTTATATTACACTAGATCCTGTTTCTGTTTATATTATACTTTACCCTGTCACTGTTTATATTACACTAGACCCTGTCCCTGCTTATATTAAACACATGGATTCACTCTGGAGCATCTGCAATGCTGAGGATGTCGTGAATAGCACATTTCGTGAGTTGGTCACACCGCAGGCAAATGTTACACAGGGAGATAAGGAATGGATGACCATCAGGAAGAGCAGTGGAAAAAAGGTTGTGCAGAGGTCCCCTGTGGTCACCTCCCTCCAAAACAGATACAGAGTTTTGGGTATTGTTGGGAGATGACTCATCAGGGGAAGTCAGCAGCAGCCAAGTTCATGGCACCATGGGTGGCTCTGCTGCACAGGAGGGCAGGAAAAAGAGTGCGAGAGCTATAATGATAGGGGATTCTATTGTAAGGGGAATAGAGAGACGTTTCTGCGGCCACAATTGAGACTCCAGGGTGGTATGTTGCCTCCCTGGTGCAAGGGTCAAGGATGTCTCGGAGTGGCTGCAGCGCATTCTGGAGAGGGAGGGTGAACAACCAGCTGTTGTGGTACATATAGGTATCAACGATATAGGTTAAAAAAACGGGATGAGGTCCTTCAAGCTGAGTTTAGGGAGCTAGGCATTCAATTAAAGATAGGACCTCAAAGGTAGTAATCTCAGGGTTGCTACCAATGCCACTTGCTAGTCAGAGTAGGAATGGCAGGATAGCTCAGATAAATACGTGGCTTGAGCAGTGGTGCAGCAGGGATGGATTCAAATTCCTGGGACGTTGGAACCAGTTCTGGGGGAGGTGGGACCAGTACAAACCGGATGGTCTGCACCTTGGCAGAACTGGATCCAATATCCTAGGGGGAGTGTTTGTTAGTGCTGTTGAGGAGGAGTTAAACTAATATGGCAGGGGGATAGGAATCTATGCAGGGAGACTGAGGGAAGTAAAATGGGGGGGCAGAAGCAAAAGATAGAAAGAAGAAAAGTAAAAGTGGAGGTCAGAGAAACCCAAGGCAAAAATCAAAAAGGGCCACATTACAGCAAAATTCAAAAGGGACAAAGTGTGTTAAAAAGACAAGCATGAAGGCACTGTGCCTCAATGCGAGGAGTATTTGTAATAAGATGGACGAATTAACTGCGCAGGCAGCTATTAATGAATATGATCTGATTGGGATTACGGAGACATGGCTCCAGGGTGACCAAGGCTGGGAACTCAACATCCAGGGGTATTCAACATTCAGGAAGGATAGACAGAAATGAAAAGGATGTGGAGTAGCATTGCTGGTAAAAGAGGAAATTAACGCAATAGTAAGGAAGGACATTAGCTTGGATGATGTGGAATCTGTATGGTTAGAGCTGCGGAATACCAAAGGGCAGAAAACGCTAGTGGGAGTTGTGTACAGACCACCAAACAGTAGTAGTGAGGTTGGGGACAGCAGGATGCGTGCAATAAAGGTACAGCAGTTATCATGGGCGACTTTAATCTACATATAGATTGGGCTAACCAAACTGGTAACAATACGCTGGAGGAGGATTTCCTGGAGTGTACTAGGGATGGTTTTCTGGACCAATATGTCGGGGAACCAACTAAAGGGCTGGCCATCCTAGACTGGGTAATGAGAAAGGACTAATTAGCAATCGTGTTGTGCGAGGCCTCTTAGGGAAGAGTGACCATAATATGGTAGAATTCTTTATTAAGATGGAGAGTGACACAGTTAATTCAGAAACTAGTGTCCTGAACTTAAGAAAAGGTAACTTAGATGGTATGAGATGTGAATTGGCTAAAATAGACTGGTGAATGATACTTAAAGGATTGACGGTGGATAGGCAATGGCAAACATTTAAAGATTGCATGGATGAACTTTAACAATTGTACATCCCTGTCTGGAGTAAAAATAAAACAGGGAAGGTGGCTCAACCATGGCTAACAAGGGAAATTAGGGATCGTGTTAAATCCAAGGAAGAGGCATATAAATTGACCAGAAAAAGCAGCAAACCTGAGGACTGGGAGAAATTTAAAATTCAGCAGAGGAGGACAAAGGGTTTAATTAGAAGGGGGAAAATAGAGTATGAGAGGAAGCTTGCTTGGAACATAAAAGCTGACTGCAAAAGCTTCTATAGATATGTGAAGAGAAAGAGATTAGTGAAGTCAAACGTATGTCCCCTGCAGTCAGATTCAGGTGAATTTATAATGGGGGAACAAAGAAATGGCAGACCAATTGAACAAATACTTTGGTTCTGTCTTCATGAAGGAAGACACATAATCTTTCGGACATACTCTGGGACCGAGGGTCTAGCAAGAAGGAGGAACTGAAGGAAATCCTTATTAGTCAGGAAATTGTGTTGGAGAAATTGATGGGATTGAAGGCCGATAATCCCCAAAGCCTGATAGTCTGCACCCCAGAGTACTTAAGGAAGTGGCCCAAGAAATAGTGGATGCATTGGTGATTATTTTCCAACAGTCTATCGACTCTGGATCAGTTCCTATGGACTGGAGGGTAGCTAATGTAACACCAATTTTTAAAAAATGAGGGAGAGAGAAAACGGGGAATTATAGATCAGTTAGCCTGACATCAGTAGTGGGGAAAATGTTGGAATCAATTACTAAAGATGAAATAGCAGCGCATTTGGAAAGCAGTGACAGGATCGGTCCAAGTCAGCATGGATTTATGAAAGGGAAATCATGCTTCACAAATCTTCTAGAATTTTTTGAGGATGTAACTGGTAGAGTGGACAAGGGAGAACCAGTGATTGTGGTGTATTTGGACTTTCAAAAGGCTTTTGACAAGGTCCCACACAAGAAACATAGAAACATAGAAAATAGGTGCAGCAGCAGGCCATTCAGCCCTTCTAGCCTGCACCGCCATTCAATGAGTTCATGGCTGAACATGAAACTTCAGTACCCACTTCCTGCTTTCTCGCCATACCCCTTGATCCCCCGAGTAGTAAGGACTTCATCTAACTCCCTTTTGAATATATTTAGTGAATTGGCCTCAACTACTTCCTGTGGTAGAGAATTCCACAGGTTCACCACTCTCTGGGTGAAGAAGTTTCTCCTTATCTCGGTCCTAAATGGCTTACCCCTTATCCTTAGACTGTGACCCCTGGTTCTGGACTTCCCCAACATTGGGAACATTCTTCCTGCATCCAACCTGTCCAAACCCGTCAGAATTTTAAACGTTTCTATGATGTCCCCTCTCACTCTTCTGAACTCCAGTGAATACAAGCCCAGTTGATCCAGTCTTTCTTGATAGGTCAGTCCCACCATCCCGGGAATCAGTCTGGTGAATCTTCGCTGCACTCTCTCAATAGCAAGAATGTCCTTCCTCAAGTTAGGAGACCAAAACTGTACACAATACTCCAGGTGTGGCCTCACCAAGGCCCTGTACAACTGTAGCAACACCTCCCTGCCCCTGTACTCAAATCCCCTCGCTATGAAGGCCAACATGCCATTTGCTTTCTTAACCGCCTGCTGCACCTGCATGCCAACCTTCAATGACTGATGTACCATGACACCCAGGTCTCGTTGCACCTCCTCTTTTCCTAATCTGTCACCATTCAGATAATAGTCTGTCTCTCTGTTTTTACCACCAAAGTGGATAACCTCACATTTATCCACATTATACTTCATCTGCCATGCATTTGCCCACTCACCTAACCTATCCAAGTCACTCTGTAGCCTCATAGCATCCTCCTCGCAGCTCACACTGCCACCCAACTTAGTGTCATCCGTAAATTTGGAGATACTACATTTAATCCCCTCGTCTAAATCATTAATGTACAATGTAAACAGCTGTGGCCCCAGCACAGAACCCTGCGGTACCCCACGAGTCACTGCCTGCCATTCCGAAAAGTACCCATTTACTCCTACTCTTTGCTTCCTGTCTGACAACCAGTTCTCAATCCACGTCAGCACACTACCCCCAATCCCATGTGCTTTAACTTTGCACATTAATCTCCTGTGTGGGACCTTGTCGAAAGCCTTCTGAAAGTCCAAATATACCACATCAACTGGTACTCCTTTGTCCACTTTATTGGAAACATCCTCAAAAAATTCCAGAAGATTTGTCAAGCATGATCTCCCTTTCACAAATCCATGCTGACTTGGACCTATCATGTCACCATTTTCCAAATGCGCTGCTATGACATCCTTAATAATTGATTCCATCATTTTACCCACTACTGAGGTCAGGCTGACCGGTCTATAATTCCCTGCTTTCTCTCTCCCTCCTTTTTTAAAAAGTGGGGTTACATTGGCTACCCTCCACTCGATAGGAACTGATCCAGAGTCAATGGAATGTTGGAAAATGACTGTCAATGCATCCGCTATTTCCAAGGCCACCTCCTTAAGTACTCTGGGATGCAGTCCATCAGGCCCTGGGGATTTATCGGCCTTCAATCCCATCAATTACCCCAACACAATTTCCCGACTAATAAAGATTTCCCTCAGTTCCTCCTCCTTAATAGACCCTCTGACCACTTTTATATCCGGAAGGTTGTTTGTGTCCTCCTTAGTGAATACTGAACCAAAGTACTTGTTCAATTGGTCTGCCATTTCTTTGTTCCCCGTTATGACTTCCCCTGATTCTGACTGCAGGGGACCTACGTTTGTCTTTACTAACCTTTTTCTCTTTACATACCTATAGAAACTTTTGCAATCCGCCTTAATGTTCCCTGCAAGCTTCTTCTCGTACTCCATTTTCCCTGCCCTAATCAAACCCTTTGTCCTCCTCTGCTGAGTTCTAAATTTCTCCCAGTCTCCAGGTTCGCTGCTATTTCTGGCCAATTTGTATGCCATTTCCTTGGCTTTAATACTATCCCTGATTTCCCTAGATAGCCACGGTTGAGCCACCTTCCCTTTTTTATTTTTACGCCAGACAGGAATGTACAATTGTTGTAATTCATCCATGCGGTCTCTAAATGTCTGCCATTGCCCATCCACAGTCAACCCCTTAAGTATCATTAGCCAATCTATCTTAGCCAATTCATGCCTCATACCTTCAAAGTTACCCTTCTTTAAGTTCTGGACCATGGTCTCTGAATTAACTGTTTCATTCTCCATCCTAATGCAGAATTCCACCATATTATGGGTTTGGACAGGTTGGATGCAGGAAGAATGTTCCCAATGTTGGGGAAGTCCAGAACCAGGGGTCACAGTCTAAGGATAAGGGGTAAGTCATTTAGGACCGAGATAAGGAGAAACTTCTTCACCCAGAGAGTGGTGAACCTGTGGAATTCTCTACCACAGGAAGTAGTTGAGGCCAATTCACTAAATATATTCAAAAGGGAGTTAGATGAAATCCTTACTACTCGGGGGATCAAGGGGTATGGCGTGAAAGCAGGAAGTGGGTACTGAAGTTTCATGTTCAGCCATGAACTCATTGAATGGCGGTGCAGGCTAGAAGGGCTGAATGGCCTGCTCCTGCACCTATTTTCTATGGTGTGCAAAATTAAAGCACATGGTATTGGGGGTAATGTATTGACGTGGATAGAAAACTGGTTGGCAGACAGGAAGCAGAGAGTAGAGATAAACGGGTCCTTCTCAGAATGGCAGGCAGTGACTAGTGGGGTGCCGCAGGGCTCGGTGCTGGGACCCCAGCTATTTAAAATATACATCAATGATTTGGATGAAGGAATTGAGTGTAATATATCCAAGTTTTCAGATGACACTAAGCTGGCTGGCGGTGTGAGCTGTGAGGAGGATGCTAAGATGCTGCAGGGTGACTTGGACAGGTTAGGTGAGTGGGCAAATGCATAGCAGATGCAGTATAATGTGGATAAATGTGAGGTTATCCACTTTGGTGGCAAAAACATGATGGCAGAATATTATCTGAATGGTGACAGATTAGGAAAAGGGGAGGTGTAATGAGACCTGGGTGTCATGGTACATCAGTCATTGAAAGTTGGCATGCAGGTACAGCAGGCGGTGAAGAAGGCAAATGACATGTTGGCCTTCATAGCTAGGGATTTGAGTATAGGAGCAGGGAGGTCTTAATGCAGTTGTACAGGGCCTTGGTGAGGCCTTATCTGGAATATTGTGTTCAGTTTTGGTCTCCTAATCTGAGGAAGGATGTTCTTGCTATTGAGAGAGTGGAGCGAAGGTTCACCAGACTGATTCCCAGGATGGCAGAACTGAAATCTGAGGAGAGACTGGATTGACTGGGCCTGTATTCACTGGAGTTTAGAAGAATGAGAAGGGATCTCATAGAAACATATAAAATTCTGACGGGACTGGACAGGTTAGAATCAGGAAGAATGTTCCTGATGTTGGGGAAGTCCAGAACCAGGGGTCACAGTCTAAGGATAAGGGGTAAGACATTTAGAACCGAGATGATGAGAAACTTCTTCACTCAGAGAGTTGTTAACGTGTGGAATTCTCAACCGCAGAGAGTTGTTGTTGCATTAGATATATTCAAGAGAGGGTTAGATATGGCCCTGACTGCTAAAGGGAGCAAGGGTATGGAGAGAAAGCAGGAAAGAGGTACTGAGGTGAATGATTAACCATGATCTTATTGAATGGTGGTGCAGGCTCGAAGTGCCGAATGGCCTACTCCTGCACCTATTGTCTATGTTTCTATGTTACGAGACCCTGTCTCTGTTTATATTACCTGAGACCCTGTCTCTGTTTATATTACAGTAGGCCCTGTCTCTGTTCATATTACACTAGACCCGGTCTCTGTTTATATTACCCGAGACCCTGTCTCTGTTTATATTACACTAGACCCTGTCTCAGTTATTACTGCACCAGACCCTGTCTCTGTTTATATTACACTAGACCCTGTCTCTGTTTATATTACACTAGACCCTGTCTCTGTTTATATTACACTAGACTCTGTCCCTGTTTATATTACACTAGACCCTGTCTCTGTTTATATTACACTAGACCCTGTCTCAGTTTATTGACCCTCGACCATGTCTTAGTTATTGCGGCACGAAACAATGTCCACAAATATTGGAAATGGTTGGGGAGGAAACAGTGAAAGTAAGAGTCAGAAAACACAAGACTGGAGACAGAAATTAAGCAAATTTCGCTGGATAGTTGCAAGTGTTTCATTCCTTCCCAACCGAAGGACATAACCAGTGAGAGAATGAGAGATTTATTAACCTCACGGCAGGTATAGGTACAGCTTCACTTTTACCATCACTGGCACCAATTATCACACATGGAGGTAAATCTCAGGAGCTTCTGTGTGATGGTGAGGTGATCACTGGACAATAAAGCTCAGAGACTGGTGGAGGGCTGCTCATTATCCTCAGTGTGATTTAATCCCCTTTCCCACTGAATACTGCGGACAGACATGGTCACCTTGGTAACAGAATGGTCAGTGTGACATCACTTTCTATACAAGAACAACAAGACAATGGGTTATCAATAAATGGTAAAGATATTCCACAGTCTGCAATTACATTTTACATAAAAGGAAATAAAATGCTGAAAAAGAATTGCTGAAGATAATAATTTATCTGTGGTATTGACTGGCAAACATTAAGAATGATGTGTTTTGTTTACACACACACACACACACAAACATATATATATATATAGCAAAGGTTCTGTGTGTGCGCTTTTCAGTTGTTCTGCTACACCAGATGTATACATTTTTTGTGGACTTTTGGACCCTGCGGCAGCCTATCCGGCGGTGCTTGCTGGGTCAGGATATAAAGAGACTGCGCGCTGTTCCTCCTCCCACTGCCTGGGGGAATGGGGCAAATATTTAAAGGGGCAGCGACTCCCCTTTCTCTGCCTATTTATAGTTAAAGGGACAGTCCAATTTATCTTGGGGTGTTGGAGGACTTCACTAACAGAGCTCCCATTAACAGTCACTCCCTTCTGTACTGTGCAGTGATTGTAAAGCTGTCTATTTCAGTGACTTGAGCCTTTCTAAAATGTCTCACTGTTTTTGATGTTCCAGTGACGAAGATTTCAATGAAAGGTGGAATAAAATTTGTTTCAAAATATTCTGTTCTAACCCTCCCTCAACCCCCAAAAATTTTAGAACACTATGCAGTACTGACTGGGAAGTTCCCAAGTTCGATCCGTGATCTGGGCTGTTAGTTGATCTCAGCCAAGGCAGCAGTTCAGGAATTATAATTGTCCTCAGTACCACTGGGCTAAATATGAGTAAAAATCAGCCAGTGTCCCTGCTCTTCATACCGATCCAGTGAACTCAACTGGGAAGTGTGTGGATGTCATTTGAGGACAGGATTTGAGGCTGTGATGCCTACCACAGTGGAAATCCTGCTGGCACTCACTGAGTCGACTGACGGTGAGGCACTAGAGGTTAACTAATGTCTGTGGAATTGCACCCAGCCAGGTTCAGCATTTTCTGGAGATAATAAATCTCAGACGATGAAAGGAATGTTGAATTTAGACAGTGAGGATGGAGGGAGAGTGTCTAGAATAAGGAATTTACAGCTTAGGGGAGACAGGAGGGGACAGAATGTTCTGTAGAATCTAGAATTGTCTGTTCTGTATCTCTATCCTGTATTTAAAGTAACAATGTTTGTAACCACCATTTATTTGCAGGGTATTAGAAGGGGAGGATCTGCAGCTGGGAAACTCAATCCAAACATCGCCTCAAGATTTGACAGATTCCCGGATTGATCAGGATCACCTTCTCATCAGTCTTTGTAAAAACACCAATCACAGCGGGGAGAAACAGGACACATGTTGTGTGTGTGGATACACCCTCAACCAATCGTTCAGCCTGTGAGACTCGTGAACCCACCTGACTCAACACTGTAAATGTGGGGACAGTGGGAATGGATGGTGTTGTACATGGAAAGTGATTCAGTCGTTCATCTCACCAACTGACATTCGAGGAGTTAGATAACAGACTTTCTCCTGTGAATATAGAGCTGGTTTATTGGGCTGTGATGTGTTTACTTATTCATCTTGTTGACTCTAAACAGTCGGCAATTATTTGACGTGATCAGTTTATATGCACATATTTTTAAAAATACATTTGCTGAGTGGTTTCAAATTTAAATTGAAACCAGGTTTGCAGGCGAGATGCTCCATTCACACATCGAAGGTGAGAGAGATGCTGTGGGGCACACGCTAAGTCCAGTATCTGAAGGTGATGAACAGACTGGGTTTTATGTTTAGTGATCCTGGGCGTGTTATCAACACCTTCCCTGGATACCAAGGCTAAGGGATCAACTCTGGAAGGTATGGGAAACTGGGACTTGCCCCTGAGAGTAACCGAAGGTATAAGAACTAAAATAATCCAGAGTAAGAAAGGAGAAAAGGCCCAAAATGGAGCAGTTGGTAATAGGACATAAATCAGTCTCCTCTTATAGTGGAGACATCAAATATCGACACACTCTGTTATTTGAAATATCGAACCATTAAACTCCAGCCCAGTTATAGGGGTTATTAACATCAGCAGAAACAACCCCCAACTGACAGAACTAACATGATTCAGTCAGGGTGCGATCAGCAATAACAGTAGAATCCAACTCCTGCAGTCACTTGTGAACTTGTCGATATCTCAGCAGGTGGGATGACCGAGTGAATCCCTTCCCACATATAGAGCAGGTGAATGGTCTCTCCCTGGTGTGACTGTGACGATGCATTTCCAGCTTACAAGGTTGGTTCAGTTCTGCACCCACTGTGCGCAGATTGAGAATAAAATCAATGAGCTGCTCATTTTCTCTGCTGGATACTTGGCCTTATATGCTGGCCCAATAGGGTGAGCCCGGGCTGGCCCAATAGGGTGATGTAATGACCAGAACTGTGTGAGTACTCCAGCTGTGTCCTAACTAGTGTTTTACACAGTTCGAGCATAACCTCCAGAGGGAGGTGGGAGTCTGGAACTTACTGCCTGAAAGAACAGTCGAGGCAGAAACCCTCATCGTATTTACAAAAGTACTTGGATATGTACTGGAAGTGCGTTAACCTACAGGGCTACGGACCAAGAGCTGGAAAGTGTGATTAGGCTGGATAGGTCTTTTTCGGCCGCACAGACATGATGGGTCTAATGGCCTCATTCTGTGTTGTAAACTGCTATGATCCCATGTCACCAATCCTCTCCTGTCTGAAAAAACCAACCCCACAGTCACTGACACCAATCCCCTCCTGTCTGATATAATATTGCGAAGCACAGTGGAAGGCCAGAAGATTGTGAAATTTTTAGAAACCAGCAAAGGACGACTAAAAAAAATGATAAAGACAGAGAAGATAGCATATGAGAGCAAACTAGCAAGAAATATAAAAACAGACAGTAAGTGCTTCTACAGGTATATAAAATGGAAACAAGCGGCTAAAGTAAACACTGTTCCCTTAGAGGATGAGACTGGAGAATTAATAACGGGAAACACGGAAATGGCAGAGATTTTGAACAAATATTTTGTATTGGACTTCACGGTAGAGGACACTAAAAACATCCCAACAGTTGATAATCAAGGAGCTATTGTGGTGGTGAGGTGTGAGGGGGTGGGTGGTGGGGGGGACTTAAAACAGTCACTATCACTAGAGATAAAGTACTCAGCAAACAAGTGGGACGAAAGCTCGACAAGTCCCCCGGACCTGATGGCATGCATCCTAAGGTCTTAAAAGAAATGGCTGCAGAGATAGTGGATGCACTGGTTGTAATCTACCAAAATTCCCTGAATTCTGGAGAGGTCCCAGCGGACTGGAAAACTGCAAATGTAACACCCCTATTCAAGTAAGGAGGGAGGCAGAGAGCAGGAAACCATAGACCAGTTAGCCTACCATCTCAGTGGGAAAATACTGGAGTCCAGCATTAAGGAAGTAGTAGCAGGACATTTAGAAAATCATACTACAGTCAGGCAGTCAGCATGGTTTTATGAAAGGGAAATCATGTTTTGACAAATTTGCTGGAGTTGTTTGAAGATGTAACGAGCAGAGTGGATAAAGGAGAACCAGTTGATGTTGTATATTTGCATTTCCAGAAAACATTCGAGAAGGTGTCACACAAAAGGTTACTGCACAAGGTAAGAGCTCAAGGGGTTGGGGGCAATATATCAGAATGGATAGAGGATTGGCTACCTAACAGAAAACAGAGTCAACATAAATGGGTCATTTTTCGGTTGGCAAACTGTAACTAGTGGGGTGCCACAGGGATCAGTGCTGGGGCTTCAACAATTTACAATTTATATTAATGACTTGGATGAAGGGACCGAGTGTAACATAGCCAAATTTTCTGATGATACAAAGATAGGTGGGAAAGCAAGTTGTGAGGAGGACGCAAAGAATCTACAAAGGGATATAGATAGACTCAATGAGCGGGCAAAAATCTGGCAGATGGACTATAATGTGGTAAAATGTCAGGTTAGCTCCTTTGGTCGGTAAAAAAAGCAAATTATTATTTAAATGGAAATGATTACAAAATGCTTTAGTGCAGAGGGATCGAGGGGTTCTTGTACATGAAACTCAAAAGATTAGCATGCAGGTAAAGCAAGTAATCAGAAGGCAAATGGAATGCTGGCCTTTATTGCAAGGGGGATAGAGTATGAAAGTAGGGAAGTCCTGCTACAATTGTACAGGGTATTGGTAAGACCACACCTGGAGTACTGCACACAGTTTTGGTCTGGACTTGTCTCCATTCCCGTGCCAAGGGGATTGCTACACCAGATGGGAGGGGCAACATTTGGGGACACTGATTCCCCACTAATTCCCATTCCCCTTCTTTCTGGTGGATAATGGAGGGGCCACTGTGTGTAATGTGCAAGTCAGTGAGAATTGTCAGCAAGCTCTTTCTAATTGGAGATTTTATTCAGTGGAAACTTTCACACACTATTGTAGATTTTGTACCAAAGATCAGTTTAGGATTCAAGTAAAAGTTCATAATTTTATTGTAAACTAACTTTCTGTTGAGAGTCGCTGAATTAAGGGGAAAGATAACACACAGTGTTTCTTAAATGGACACTGCAGCCCCGAGAACACAATCAGTAATATATCCAGAATATTAAAGTCCAGCCCAGTTATAGGGTTATTAACATCAGCAGAAACAAACCACAACTGTCAGAATGAACATGATTCAGTCAGGATGTGATTAACAGCAGTAATAACAACAGATTCCAACCCCTGCAGTCACTTGTGAACTCGCTGGTGTCTCAGCAGGTGGGATGACCGAGTGAATCGCTTCCCACACTCAGAGCAGGTGAATGGCCTCTCCCCAGTGTGAACTCGCTGGTGTCTCAGCAGGTGGGATGATCGAGTGAATCGCTTGCCACACTCAGAGCAGGTGAATGGCCTCTCCCCAGTGTGAACTCGCTGGTGTTTCACCAGGTTGGATGAACAAGTGAATCCCTTCCCACACTCAGAGCAGGTGAATAGCCTCTCCCCAGTGTGAACTCGCTGGTATTTCACCAGGTCGGATGAACAAGTGAATCCCTTCCCACACTCAGAGCAGGTGAATGGCCTCTCCCCAGTGTGAACTCGCTGGTGTATCAGCAGGTTGGATGACTGACTGAATCCCTTCCCACACTCAGAGCAGGTGAATGGCCTCTCCCCAGTATGAACTCGTTGGTGTTCAAGCAGGTTGGATGATGTAGTGAATCCCTTCCCACACTCAGGGCAAGTGAATGGCCTCTCCCCAGTGTGAACTCGCTGGTGTGTCAGCAGGGTGGATGATGTAGTGAATCCCTTCCCACATTCAGAGCAGGTGAATGGCCTCTCCCCAGTGTGAACTCGCTGGTGAGCTACAAGGTTAGATGACTGAGCGAATCCCTTCCCACACATGGAGCAGGTGAATGGCCTCTCCCCGGTGTGAACTCGCTGGTGAGCTAAAAGGTTGGTTGACCGAGTGAATCCCTTCCCACACACGGAGCAGGTGAATGGCCTCTCCCCGGTGTGAACTCGCTGGTGTTTCAGCAGGTCGGATGACTGAGTGAATCCCTTCCCACACATGGAGCAGGTGAATGGCCTCTCCCCAGTATGAACTCGCTGGTGAACTACAAGGTTGGATGACTGAGTGAATCCCTTCCCACACACGGGGCAGGTGAACGGCCTCTCCCTAGTGTGATTGAGTCGATGAATTTCCAGCTCAGATTGTGATCTGAATACCTTCCCACAGTCACCACATTTCCACGGTTTCTCCATGGTGCGGGTGTCCTTGTGACTCTCCATGGTTGGACGATCGGTTGAAGCCTCGCCCACGCACACAAGACGTTTACAGTTTTTCTCCACTGTGAATGGTGCGATGTTTATTCAGACTGTGTAACTGGTTAAAGCTCTTTCCACAGGCAGTGCACTGGAACACTCACTCGGGTGTGTATGTCTCGGTGCTTTTCCAGTCACACTGATGTTTGAAATCTTTTCCCACAGGCAGAACAGACAAACATTTCTCCTTCCACTTTCAAAGGCCGATGATATTCAGGTCCTGAAGAATCGATTGACTCCGTCAGATCTTGATGTGATGTTTGGTTTGTGCTTTCTGTCTGAAAATCTCCCCTTCTAATATTCTGTAAAAGGAGATAATAAAACTCATCACTGTCAGTACAAGACAGAAATTCAGAATAGACAATCTAGGGACCAAGTTTCAACAGGAGTTGCTCCTATTTTTTTGGAACAACTAGTTTTTTTTTTTGAGTATCCTAGAAATCGTAATTCTCCCCATTTAGTTTGCTCCAGTTTCAGTCGGTTAGTTCAGTTTCTTTTTAGTTCAGTTTTCTTTTCCAAAAGGGGGCGTTACCAGACACTAATGCCTGTTTTGGCCATTTAAGTAAGTTTAGACAGTGAAAAGTTACTCCAAACTAACTTAGGCCTGAGTAAATGCCCACTTTGATATGTTCAGAAAAACCTTGCGGACGCTTTAGCAATCAGGTGCAGGTAGCCAGAGTTAAGGGGAGGGGGAAGTGAAGTTAGAGGGAAGTTAGAGGATTTTCCAAAGCATGAAACACTTCACTTTTAAAAACAAAGAACCATCATCAATAATAAATGATCAATAAATCAATCAATAAATAAAAAATTATAAGTTCCTACCTCACCTACTGCAGCACCTATGCGTTGGGGAGCACCGGGAGCCCTCCAGCAGCACACGGCCCACACTCAGCCCTGCCTGCCTGCCTGATTACATTTTCAAGGGGAAGAGCTCGGGTGTGCCCCGCCGTCGAGGAGGTGGTCCGGTGGGGCCCGCTGCCGAGGAGGTGGTCGGGCGGCCCCATCACGGAGGAGGTGTTTAGGCGGGCCGGTGAGGAGGCCTTTAGGTAAGAGCAGTGGTGGCGAGGTGAGGCCCGAGTTTGGGCAGCGGCGAGGCGAGGGGTGGTGAGGCTGTAGCTCCGCCCCCCCACTGCTTCTGCTGCGCTGCACCCAGTCCAAAGCAGCCTGATCATCGTGGAGAATCCCGAGGTAAGTATTCGGTGCGCTTTTCCTTCCAGAAAGTCGGCGGACCTCTCGCAGGTGCACCATTCTACGGGTCGGTCGAAACTTGGCCCCCGAGTTTCCATGGAACATTCTTTCCTCTCTTGTTCTTCCAAAGCTGTAAATCCCTGTCCCACACATTGTCCCTCCTGCTGTGCTGAAATCCAAAACCATCGCACATTTCTAGACTGTTTCTACTCCACTCCTAGTTTTCACCACCAATACTGGCTGGGTTCAGTTCTACATTCACTGGTTCCCCTCCCTCTCCTCCCCTGAAGGTGCTGACTCTGGCTGGGTTCAGTTCGACACTCACTGGTTCCCCTCCCTCTCCTCCCCTGAAGGTGCTGACTCTGGCTGGGTTCAGTTCTACATTCACTGGTTCCCCTCCATCTCCTCCCCTGAAGGTGCTGACTCTGGCTGGGTTCAGTTCTACATTCACTGGTTCCCCTCCCTCTCCTCCCCTGAAGGTGCTGACTCTGGCTGGGTTCAGTTCTACACTCACCAGTTTCTCTCCAGTAGTGACCTATGTGCCCAATCTCCCTGTGTGAACCTCAACAGTGAGTGTCGACAGGCTTTTCCACTGTCCTCACCTGAGGCCTCACACGTGCATTTTCCAGCAGGGTCACTGGACCCTCCTCCCAATTACTCAGTTTCTAAACGATAAGCGGATAAGGGGCTATGAGGAGCGGGCAGAGAACATAAGAACATAAGAAATAGGAACAGGAGTAGGCCATACGGCCCCACGAGCCTACTCTGCCATTCAATAAGATCATGGCTGATTCGAGCATGGACTCAGCTCCACTTACCCGCCCGCTCCCCATAACCCCTTATCGGTTAAGATACTGTCTATTTCTGTCTTAAATTTATTCAATGGCCTGGCTTCCATAGCTCTCTGAGACAGCAAATTCCACAGATTTACAACCCTCTGAGAGAAGAAATTTCTCATCACAGTTTTAAATGGGTGGCCCCTTATTCTAAGATCATGCCCTCTAGTTCTAGTCTCCCCCATCAGTAGAAACATCCTCTCTGCATTCACCTTGTCAAGCCCCCTCATAAATCTTATATGTTTCGATAAGATCACCTCTCATTCTTCTGAATTCCAATGAGTAGAGGCCCAACCTACTCAACCTTTCCTCATAAGTCAACCCCCTCATCCCCGGAATCAACCTTGTGAACCGTCTCTGAACTGCCCCCAAAGCAAGTATATCCTTTCGTAAAATTGGAAACCAAAACTGCACACGCAGCATTCTAGGTATGGCCTCATCAATACCTTATATAGCTGTAGCAAGACTTCCCAGCTTTTATACTCCATCCCCTTTGCAATAAAGGCCAAGATACCATTGGTCTTCCTGATCACTTGCTGTATCTGCATTTCATGCACAAGTACCCCCAGGTCCTGCTGTACTGCGGCACTTTGCAATCTTTCTCCATTTAAATAATAACTTGCTCTTTCATTTTTTTCTGCCAAAGTGCATGACCTCGCACTTTCCACATTATACTCCAGCTGCCAAATTTTCGCTCATGCACTTAGCCTGTCTATGTCGTTTTGCAGATTTTGTGAGTCCTCCTCACACATTGCTTTTCCTCTCATCTTTGTATCATCAGCAAATTTCGCTACGTTACAATCAGTCCCTTTTTACAAGTCATTAGTATAGATTGTAAATAGTTGGGGTCCCAATACTGATCCCTGCGGCACCCCACTAGTTACTCGTTGCCAACCCAAGAACGAACCATTTATCCCGACTCTCTGTTTTCTGTTAGTTAACCAATCGTCTATCCATGCGAATATATTGCTCCCAACCTCCTCAATATTTCCTCATAAGTTCACACACTCATCTCTGAAATCAACCTCGTGAGAACCTTCTCTGAACTGCCGCACCTCTCCTCCCCTTAAGATGCTAACTTTGGCTGGGTTCAGTTCTGCACTCACTGGTTCCCCTCCCCTCCCCTGAAGATGCTGACTCTGTCTGGTTTTAGTTCTGCACTCACTGGTTAACATAAGAAATAGGAGCAGAAGTAGGCCATACGGCCCCTCGAGCCTGCTCCGCCATTTAATACGATTATTCGTGATCCGATCATGGACTCAGGTCCACTTCCCCGCCCGATCCCCATAACCCTTATCGTTTAAGAAACTGTCTATTTCTGTCTTAAATTTATTCAATGTCCCAGCTTCCACAGCTCTCTGAGGCAGCAAATTCCACAGATTTACAACCCTGAGAAAAGAAATTTCTCCTCATCTCAGTTTTAAATGGGCGGCCCCTTATTCTAAGATTATGCCCCCAAGTTCTAGTCTCTCCTATCAGTGGAAACATCCTCTCTGCATCCACCTTGTCAAGCCCCCTCATAATCGTATATGTGTTTCGATAAGATCACCTCTCATTCTTCTGAATTCCAATGAGTAGAGGCCCAACCTACTCAACCTTTCCTCATAAGTCAACCCCCTCATCTCCGGAATCAACCTTGTGAACCCTCTCTGAACTGCCTCCAAAGCAAGTATATCCTTTCTTCAATATGGAAGCCAAAAGTGCATGCAGTATTCCAGGTATGGCCTCACCAATACTCTGTATAACTGTAGCTAGACTTCCCTGCTTTTATACTCCATTCCCTTTGCAATAAAGGCCAAGATTCCATTGACCTTCCTGATCACTTGCTGTACCTGCATACTAACCTTTTGTATTTCATGCACAAGTACCCCCCAGGTCCCGCTGTACTGCAGCACGTTGCAATTTTTCTGCATTTAAATAACAACTTGCTCTTTGATTTTTTTTCTGCCAAAGTGCGTGACCTCACACTTTGCAATATTATACTCCATCTCCCAAATTTTTGCCCATTCCCTAAGCTTCTGTCCTTTTGCAGATTTTGTGTGTCCTCCTCACTCATTGCTTTTCCTCCCATCTTTATATCGTCAGCAAACTTGGCTATGTTACACTCGGTTCCTTGTTCCCAGTCGTTAATATAGATTGTAAATAGCTGGGGTCGCAGCACTGATCCCTGCGGCAACCGACTAGTTACTGATTGCCAAACCGAGAATGAACCATTTATCCTGACTCTCTGTTTTCTGTTAGTTAGCCAATCCCCTATCCATGCTAATATATTGCCCCCAACCTCCTCAACATTTCCTCATAAGAACCCCCTCATCTCCGGAATCAACCTCGTGAACCTTCTCTGAATTGCCTCCCCTCTCCTCCCCTGAAGATGCAGACTCTGTCTGGTTTCAGTTCTGCACTCACTGGTTCCCCTCCCACTCCTCCCCTGAAGATGCTGACTGGCTGGGTTCAGTTCTACATTCACTGGTTCCCCTCTCTCTCTTCCCTGAAGGTGCTGACTCTGGCTGGGTTCAGTTTTAGACTCACTGGTTCCCCTCCCCTGAAGGTGCTGACTCTGGCTGAGTTCAGTTGTATACTCGCATGTTCCCCTCCCTCCCATCCGCCTCTTCCCTTAAGGCGCTAACTCTGGCTGTGTTCAATTCCACAGTCACTGTTTCCCCTCACTCCCCTCTCCAGCAGGCAGAGTTTAGGGAGCTAGCAGGGAGATTAAAAAGCAGGACCTCAAAAGGTAGTAATCTCCGCATTACTCCCGGTACCACGAGCTAGCGAGTACAGAAATAGGAGGATAGAGCAGATGAATGCGTGGCTGGAGAGATGGTGCAAGAGGGAGGGCTTTAGATTCCTGACACATTGGGACCACTACAAACCGAATGGGTTGCACCTCAACAGAGCCGGGACCAATATCCTTGTGGGAGGGTGGGGGGGTTTGCTAGTGTTGTTGGGGAGGGTTTAAACTAGCTTGGCAGGAGGATGGGAACCTGACAATAGATTCAGCAGGGAGGGGAGCAAAGCTGGAATTAGAAAGTAAAAATAAAGAAATTGAGTTTGAAGGAGAGAGGAAACAAGCAGGAAAAAAGGGTAAAAAAACAAACTTAAAGGCACTTTGTCTAAATGCACGTAGCATTTGCAACAAAATAGATATGTTGACGGCACAAATTGAGACAAATGGGTATGATCTGATAGCCATTAAGAGACGTGGTTACAAGGACCGGGAATTAAATATTCAGGGGTACTTGACAATCCGGAAGGACAGACAGAAAGGAAAAGGAGGTGGGGTAGCTCTATTGATAAAGGATGGAATCACTGCAATAGTAAGAAATGATATTCTCTCAAATGATAAGGATGTTGAAACAGTTTGGGTGGAGATAAGGAACAATAAGGGGAAAAAGTCACTGGTGTGCATAATCTATCAGCCCCCTAACAGTAGCAACTCTGTTGGTCGGAGCATAAACCAGGAAATAGTGGGGGCTTGTAAAAAGGGAACAACAATAATCATGGGTGATTTTAATCTCCATATTGATTGGATAAATCAAATTGGTCAGGGCAGCCTTGAGGAGGAATTCATGGAGTGCATAAGGGACAGCATGTAACGGAACCAACCAGGGTGCAGGCTATCTTAGATCTGGTCCTGTGTAATGAGACAGGATTAATAAACAATCTCCTCGTAAAGGATCCCCTTGGAATGAGTGATCATAGCATGACTGAATTTCAAATTCAGTTGGAGGGTGAGAAAGTTGGATCTCTAACCAGCGTGCTAAGCTTAAATAAAGAAGACTATAAAGGTATGAGGGCAGAGTTGGGTAACTTGGACTGGGAAAATAGATTAAAGTGCAGGACGGTTGATGAACAGTGGTGTACATTTAAGGAGATATTTCACAACTCTCAAGAAAAATCTATTCCAGTGAGGAGGAAAAGGTGCGAGAGAAAATAGAGCCATCCATGGCTAGCTAAAGAAATAAAGGCCGTTATCCATTAAAAACAAGGCATACAAAGTGACCAAATCTAGTGGGACGACAGAAAACTGGGAAGCTTTTAAAAACCAGCAAAGAATAACTAAAAATGAGTAAGAAAGGGAAGATAGACTGTGAAAGTAAACTAGCACAAAATATAAAAACAGATAGCAAGAGTTTCTATAGGTATATAAAAAGGAAAAGAGTGGCTAAAGTAATTGTTGGTCCTTTAGAGGACGAGACCAGGGAATTAGTAACGGGGAACAGGGAGATGGCAGAAACTCTGAACAAATATTTTGTATCCGTCTTTACGGTAGAGGACACTAATATTCCAACAGTGGATAGTCAAGGGGATACGGGGGGGAGGAACTTAACACAATCACTAAGGAGGTGGTACTCAGTAAGATAATGGGATTAAAGGCAGATAAAACCCCTGGACCTGATGGCTTGTATCCTAGGGTCTTAAGAGAAGTAGCGGCAGGGATTGTGGATGCATTGGTTGTAATTTACCAAAATTCCCTGGATTCTGGGGAGGTCCCAGCAGATTGGAAAACTGCAAATGTAATGCCCCTATTTCAAAAAGGAGGCAGACAAAAAGCAGGAAACTATAGACCAGTTAGCCTAACATCTGTGATGGGGAAAATGTTGGATCCATTATTAAAGAAGCAGTAGCAGGACATTTGCAAAAGCAAAATTCAGTCATGCAGAGTCAGCATAGATTTATGAAGGGGAAGTCATGTTTGACAAATTTGCTGGAATTCTTTAGGGATGTAACGAACCGGGTGAATAAGGGGGACCCAGTGGATGTGGTGTATTTGGACTTTCAGAAGGCATTTGACAAGGTGCCACATAAAAGGTTACTGAACAAGATAAAAGTCCACGGGGATGGGGGTAATATATTAGCATGGATAGAGAATTGGCTAACTAACAGAGAATCGGGATAAAAGGTTCATTCTCTGGATGGCAACCAGTAACTAGTGGGGTGCCACAGGGATCAGTGCTGGGTCCCCAACTATTTACATTCTATATTAACGACTTGGAAGAAGGGACTGAGTGAAACGTAGCCAAGTTTGCCGACGATACAAAGATGGGAGGACAAGTAAAATCTGCAAAAGGATACAGACAGGCTCAGTGAGTGGGCAAAAATTTGGCAGATGGAGTATAATGTTAGAAAGTGAGGTCATGCACTTTGGCAGAAAAAAAATCAAAGAGCAAGTTATTATTTAAATGGAGACAGATTACAAAGTGCCGCAATACAGTGGGGGTACTTGTGCATGAAACACAAAAGGATAGTATGCAGGTACAGCAAGTGATCAGGAAGGCCAATGGAATGGAGTATAAAAGCAGGGAAGTCTTGCTACAGTTGTACAACGTATTGGTGAGGCCACACCTGGAATATTGCGTGCAGTTTTGGTTTCCATATTTACGAAAAGATATACTTGCTTTGGAGGCAGTTCAGAGAAGGTTCACTCGGTTGATTCCGTGAATGAGGGAGAAAGGTTGAGTAGGTTGGGCCTCTACTCATTGGAATTCAAAAGAATGAGAGGTGATCTTATCAAAATGTATAAGATATAAGGGGGCTTGTAAAGGTGGATGCAGAGAGGATGTTTCCACTGATGGGGGAGACTAGAACTGGAAGGCATGATCTTAGAATAAAAGGCCGTCAATTTAAAACAGAGATGAGGAGACATTTCTACTATCAGAGGGTTGTAAATCTGTGGAATTCACTGCCTCAGAGAGCTGTAGAGGCTGGGACATTGAATAAATTTAAGACAGAAACAGACAGTTTCTTAAACAATAAGGGGATAAGAGGTTATGGGAATCGGGCAGGGAAGTAGAGCTGAGTCCATGATCAGATCAGCCATGATCGTATTGAATGGCGGAGCAGGCTCGAGCAGCTGTATGGCCTACTCCTGCTCCTATTTCTTATGTTCTTATAAGGTGCTGACTCTGTCTGGGTTCAGTTCCACACTCACTGGTTCCCCTCCCCTGAAGGTGCTGACTCTGTCTGGGTTCAGTTCTCGACAATGACATCATTCACTTTGTTCCTGCACCAAGATGGCCGCGCACGCGCTGTGCTACTAACTGAATCAAGATGGCCGACCGTTGAACCTGCCTTCCTGCACCAAGGTGGCCGCCGATAGCCTGGGCCTGTGACCGGGAGAAAGCCCCGAAGCTGCAACCGCCGATATTCCGGTTATTATTCCGGGCTTGCGGCGGGCACCGGTTGTTTATGAAGCCTCCCCGGCACCTCCCTGGTCCATTATTCCGCTCTGTCCCGCTGAAAAGGACACTTCTGTGGAACCTGTCTAAAATGTATCTCCTCCGCCATTACACGCGGCGCGCATGCTCCAAACACAGCAGGACCCGCGCCTGCGCACTGAGCTCCTGTAGTCTGGGTGAGGCACATTCTCCCCTGCGGGGCATGCTGGGTACATAAGACCATGAGAAATCGGAACAGGAATGGGCCACCCGGACCCCCCCCCCCCCCCCCCCGAGCCTGCTCCCCATTCAATAAGATCTTGGTTGGCCTGATCATAGACTCAGCTCCACTTCCCTGCCCGCTCCCCAGAGCCCTTTACTCCCGAACCACACCTAGAGGACTGTGCACAGTTTTGGTCTCCTGATCTAAGGAAGGATATACTTGCCTTGCTTAGATACAGAGTAAAGCTTTCTCAACACAGTTCCACCAGACATTCCAAGGGCAAGTACAACACAAGTTAAATACGAAGTATATCTTCCTCTAACCTGTCACAAGCATTCCAGAGTAGATACTGCATTGGTTAGATACAGAGTAAAGCTCCCTCTCCACGGTCCCAAACACTCCCAGGGTCGGTACAGCATGGGTTAGATACAAAGTTAATCTCCCTCTATGCTGTCCCATCAAACATTCCCACAACAGGCACAGCACGGGTTAGTCAAAGAGTAAAGCTCCCCATGGACTGATCCATCGCAGGTACAGCACGGGATAGATACAGAGTAAATATACCTCTACATTGTCCCATCAACCATTCCCAGGGTAGGTTAAGCACAGGTTAGATACAGAGTAAATCTCCCTCTATATTGTTCCATCAAACACATCCAGGGTGTGAGTTAGGACACGGGCAGCTGAGTTTTGGATCAAATCTAGTTTATGTAGGGTGGAATATGGGAGGAGTGTGTTGCAATATACAAGTTCAGAAGTAACAAAGGCATGGATGAGGGCTACAGCTGAGGCAAGAGCAGAGATGGGCGATGTTGCAGAGGTGGAAATAGGCAATCTTAGTTATGCTGTGGATATATGGTCAAAAACGGATTTCAAGGTTAAGTATGACACCAAGGTTGCGAACAGTGTGGTTCAGCCTCAGACAGAAGTTGGAGAGAGGGATGGGGTCAGTCGCTAGGGAATGACAATTACAAATATCAAAATATTTTGCTGCCTTTTCATGTGCAAAATGTGTGGATGAGTTTTTTAAAATTAAATTGGTTCGAAAAACAGATTAACGGTTCCAGAAATTAACGGATTTCAAATCTTATGCAAACCAGTTCAATAAAGGGGTAGTTCAAAGGATTTTAGCTGAGTTTAAAGTGAGACACTGCCGTCTACCACAACCACAACTCATGTACTCAAACAGAACAAGTTTGGGGTTTGATAGGTGAACTAGGTGAGAAGTGATATAAGTTAGATTAAGAAAAACCACTAAAATGGAACAGTCGGTAACAGAGCATCCTCTGATCATGGATGAATCAAATATTCGACAGTGTTTGAAACAAAGATAATTAATTCAATATTTATGCACAATATTAATCTCCAGCACAGGTATAGGGGTTATCATCATCAGAAACAAACAAGAGCTGCCAGAATGAACATGGTTCAGTGCCCAATGCAATCACAGTAAATCCTGTTCTATTTACAAATGCAGCCTTTCTCCTCAGCCCGTTTAAAACTGAGATGTGGAAGAATTTCTTCACTCAGAGGTTTGTAAATCTGTGGAATTCTCTGCCCCAGGGAGCCGTGGAGGCTGGTCATTGAATATATTTAAGGCGGAGATAGACAGATTTTGAGCAATAATGGAGTAAAGGGTTATGGTGAGCAGGCAGGGTGTTAAGTACTCCACAAGACTGAATACTGTGAGCAAAAACTAATGTGACCTTAGTCTCTTTAATACAACTTCAGAGTGCCTAAGCAACATGGCAGACAATCTTTTATACTCCCTTGCACGAGTTGTGCAGGTGACCGTTGGGCCTCCAACAATTACACCCTCTGGTGACAAGTCTTACACAGTTACAATGTTTACACACATAACATCACTCCATCCCAAAGTCTTTGATACAAATTATTTATAAGTTGAGACAATTCGGGGCCCTACGCTTCCTGGTTGATCGTCTGAGTTCAAACTCCGGTATGGGTGAGTTGGTCGGACTTTTGCTGCACTGCGGCACAGCTGGTCTGACAGGACTGTTGGGAATGGTGGGTTCATCCTCTTGATTGATAGTGAGGTCGATTGATGGTTGGGTGTGTGTTCGTGTGTCGATGATGGTGATGTCCTCCTCAGGTTGTTCCTGGTTGTCGGTGAACTGCAGTTTGGTCTGATCCAAATGCTTTCTGCACGCTTGTCCATTCAATAGTTTGACGACAAACACACTATTCTCCTCCTTGGCCAAGACAGTGCCAGCGACCCATTTATGACCATGACTGTAATTAAGGACAAACACAGGGTCGTTAACATCAATATCACATGATACAGCCACGCGATTGTGGTACATGTTTTGCCGGTGATGTCGGGTTGCCACATGATCATTTAGATTCGGGTGGACTAGGGAGAGCCTGGTTTTGAGTGCTCTCTTCATTAACAATTCTGCAGGGGGAGCACCAGTGAGTGAGTGGGGTCACATCCGGTAGCTGAGCAGAACCCGAGATAAGCGGGTCTGCAAGGTGCCTTCCGTCACACGTTTCAAGCTCTGCTCGATAGTTTAGACTGCCCATTCTGCTTGACCATTGGATGCGGGCTTAAACAGGGAAGACCTGACATGCTACATGTCATTGAAGGTTGGCATGCAGGTACAGCAGGCGGTTAAGAAAGCAAATGGCATATTGGCCTTCATAGCGAGGGGATTTGAGTACAGGGGCAGGGAGGTGTTGCTACAGTTGTACAGGGCCTTGGTGAGGCCACACCTGGAGTATTGTGTACAGTTTTGGTCTCCCAACTTGAGGAAGGACATTCTTGCTATTGAGGGAGTGCAACGAAGGTTCACCAGACTGATTCCCGGGATGGTGGGACTGACCTATCAAGAAAGACTGGATCAACTGGGCTTGTATTCACTGGAGTTCAGAAGATGAGAGGGGACCTCATAGAAATGTTTAAAATTCTGACGGGTTTAGACAGGTTAGATGCAGGAAGAATGTTTCCAATGTTGGGGAAGTCCAGAACCAGGGGTCACAGTCTAAGGATAAGGGGTAAGCCATTTCGGACCAAGATGAGGAGAAACTTCTTCACCCAGAGAGTGGTGAACCTGTGGAATTCTCTACCACAGGAAGTAGTTGAGGCCAATTCACTAAATATATTCAAAAGGGAGTTAGATGAAGTCCTTACTACTCGGGGGATCAAGGGGTATGGCGAGAAAGCAGGAAGGGGGTACTGAAGTTGCATGTTCAGCCATGAACTCATTGAATGGCGGTGCAGGCTATAAGGGCCGATTGGCCTACTCCTGCACCTATTTTCTATGTTTCCATGTTTCTATTAACCCCAGTCCTAACCAATAACTACCGGCCCCAACCATTAACCCCAATCCTAACCAATAATCACCAGCCCCAACGCTAACCAATAACCACTGGCCCCAACCACCAACCCCTAAACCTATACCCAAATCCCAGCCTGTAACTAACGATTATTGACGGGGATCAATGGAGGACCTAATGCCATGATAAAGGAAGCATTTGAAACAATGATCTCGATTAAAGAAATAGTGCAATGTGTGATAGTGACAAGAGATTCAATCAACGAGACCATCCAAATCAGCAATGACGATTACAAAGATCAGAATATTTCAAAGGCTGTCACATGCAATATGTGTGGAGGAGTTTTAAAAAATCAGATCCAAAAAGGGATAACTGGTATAGAAAATAACATTTAAAATCTTATGCGAGATATTTCTATAAAGGGGTGGGTCTGAGAACATCCAATGAGTGTAAAGTGAGACACCACAGTTCAGTCCATCACACCCACAAGCCATGTACACAAACGGAACAAGCTTGGGATTTGATGTGATAGAATGCGAACTAGATGAAAACTGAAATAATCTAGTGTAAGAAAAGGCCCAAAAATAGAATAGTCGGTAACAGAACATTAATAAGTCTCTTATCATAGAGAAATCAAATAATCGACACTGTGTTTGAAAAAAGCTGATTTATTTAATATTTATCCAGAATATTAAACTCAAGCCCAGTTATAGGGCTATTAATGTCAGCAGAAATAAAGCACGATTGCCATAGTGAACATGATTCAGTCCTGGATGTGATGACTTCTTAGGCAGTCCCTCGTATCGAGGATGACTTGCTTCCTCACCAAAAAGGGATGAGTTCACAGGTGTTTCAATGAAGGACCTAATATTCCAGGTCCTGAACTACATGTTGAAGGGTGGAAGATGCCTGTGCATGGATTTTTTTTAATGTGTGATGGCCGTTGTACACCAGCCACCACACGGGCTTGACCAAGCTAGGTCTTGTTCCAGTGGCAACTGGAGACTAGCTCTGCTGCACTGACCTAGTGCACACACATATCACAATGTGGGCCCTCGCCTCTTCTGGGCCCCGAACTCACACCTCTCTTGGGCCCCGATCACGTCCCTCTACAATCTCTCACCGCTCCTTCGCCCCGACCTCGCCGCTCCTCTGCTGCTTGCCACCTCTCCTGCTGTACCTGCCCACGCTCCAATCAGCGACCTTGATTTTGGTGACTTCCAATCCAGTTGCCCTTCTCCAAGTCGTCGCCCTCTTGCACCAGCTCGCGCTGCTCCCTGAAGTGGCCTCCACGCTGCTCCCAGGCCGCCGCACCTCCGCTCCTTTTATGGCCTCGACCTGCCGCTGGTGGTTTATCGCAGGTCAGGGCCTCCACGCTGCCGTGATTAACAGCAGCAATAACAGCAAAATCCATCCACTGCAGGTTGTTGTGAACTCGCTGGTATCTGAGCAGAGTGCATGACTGAGCGAATCCCTTCCCACACGGAGCAGGTGAACAGCCTCTCCCCAGAGGACATGATGCGTCAGCAGATCTTTTGTGCTTTTAAAGCTCTTCGCACAGTCAGAACATTTAAATGATCTTTTAACAGTGTGAACAAGTCGGTGTGTCAGAAGAAACCCACACTCAATGCAGGTGAGCAGCCTCTCCCCAGTGTGAATGCGCTTGTGTGTCAGGAGCTTGGATAACTGAGTGAATCCCTTCCCACACACAGAGCAAGTAAACGGTCTCTCCCCAATGTCATCATCATAGGCAGTGCCTCGGAATCGAGGAAGACTTGCTTCCACTCTTAGCATGAATTCTTAGCTGGCTGTACAGTCCAATACGGGAACCACAGTCTCTGTCACAGATGGGACAGACAGTGGTTGAAGGAAAGGGTGGGCGGGGAGCCTGGTTTGCTGCACGTTCTTTCTGCTGCCTGCGCTTGATTTCTGCATGCTCTCGGCAAAGAGACTCGAGGTGCTCAGCACCCTCCTGGATGCACTTCCTCCACTTAGGGCGGTCTTTGGCCAGGGACTCCCAGGTGTCAGTGGGGATATCGCACTTTATCAGGGTGGCTTTGAGGGTGTCCTTCTAACATTTCCTCTGCCCACCTTTGGCTCGTTTGTCGTGGATGAGTTCCGAGTAGAGTGGTTGCTTTGGGAGTCTCGTGTCTGGCATGAGAAATATGTGGCCTGCCCAGCGGAGCTGATCAAGTGTGGTCAGTGATTCAATGCTGGGGATGTTGACCTTGATGAGGACACTAATATTGGTGCGTCTGTCCTTCCAGTGGATTGATAGGATCTTGCGGAGACATCGTTGCTGGTATTTCTCCAGCGACTTGAGGTGTCTACTGTACATGGTCCATGTCTCGGAGCCATACAGGAGGGCGGGTATTACTACGGCCCTGTAGACCATGAGCTTACTGACAGTTTTGAGGGCCTGGTTTTCAAACACTCTCTTCCTCAGGCAGCCGAAGACTGCACTGGCGCACTGGAGACGGTGTTGGATCTCGTCATCAATGCCTGCTCTTGTTGATTTGAGGTGGCCGAGATAAGGGAAGTGGTCCACGTTGTCCAGGGCCATGCCATGGACCTTGATATCTGGGGGGGGGCAGTGCTGTGTGGTGAGAACAGGCTGGTGGAGGACCTTTGTCTTACTGATGTTTAGCTTAAGGCCTATGCTTTCATATGCCTTGGTAAGTACGTTGACTATGTCCTGGAATTCAGCCTCTGTGTGTGCACAGACCCTGGCATCGTCCGCGTACTGTAGCTCGACAACAGAGGTTGGAGTACTCTTGGTCCTGGCCTGGACATGGCGAAGGTTGAACAGTTTCCCACTGGTTCTGTAGTTTAGTTCCACTCCAGCGGGGAGCTTGTCAACTGTGAGGTGGAGCATGGCAGCGAGGAAGATTGAGAAGAGGGTTGGGGCGATGATGCAGCCCTGCTTGACCCCAGTCCAGCCGTGGATTGGGTCTGTGGTGGATCCACGCAAGGTTCACGACCTGCATGTTGTTGTGGAGCAGACGAAGGATGGTGATATACTTTTGGGGGGCATCCGAAACTGAGGAGGATGCTCCATAGACCCTTGCGGTTGACAGTGCTAAAGGCCTTTGTACGGTCGAAGAATGCCATGTATAAGGGCTGGCGCTGTTCCCTGCATTTTTCCTGCAGCTGTCGTTCTGCAAAAATCATGTCCGCTGTGCCCCGGAGGGGACGAAATCCGTACTGTAACTCCAGGAGGAGCTCCTCGGCCATGGGGAGAAGGCGATTGAGGAGGTCTCTAGCTACGACTTTCCCAGTGGCTGATAGCAGGGAGATTCCCACAGTCGGACTTGTCCCCTTTTTTAAAGATGGTCACAAGCACTGCATCTCCAAGATCTCCCAACATGCTCTCCTCCCTCCAGATCAGATGAGGTTGTGTATTCACGCCAGCAGTGCCTCTCTGCCATACTTCAGTGCCTCAGCAGGGATTCCATCCGCTCCCATAGCCTTGTTGTTTTTAAGCTGTCTTGTGGCTTTTTCGACCTCGTGCAGTGTTGGGGTCTCACTGAGGTGGTGGCGGATAGCATGCTGCAGAATGGAGTCGAGAACACTCGAGTCAATGACAGAGTCTCGGTTGAGGAGATCTTTGAAGTGCTCCTTCCAGCAGGCCCTGACTGCCTCGGTGTCCTTGATGAGTGTTTCCCTGTTCTTGGCCAGAAGCGGGATGGGGCCTTGGGTGTTTGGACCTTAGGTGGCCTTGACTGCGATGAAGAATCCATAAGAACATAAGAATTAGGAACAGGAGTAGGCCATCTAGCCCCTCGAGCCTGCTCCGCCATTCAATAAGATCATGGCTGATCTGGTCGTGGACTCAGCTCCACTTACCCGCCCGCCCTCTCCCCATAACCCTTAATTCCCTTATTGGTTAAAAATCTATCTATCTGTAACTTGAATACATTCAATGAGCTAGCCTCAACTGCTTCCTTCGGCAGAGAATTCCACAGATTCACAACCCTCTGGGAGAAGAAATTCCTTCTTAACTCGGTTTTAAATTGGCTCCCCCGTATTTTGAGGCTCTGCCCCCTGGTTCAAGTCTCCCCGACCAATGGAAACAACCTCTCTGCCTCTATCTTGTCTATCGTTTTCATGATTTTAAGTGTTTCTATAAGATCACCCCTCAACCTTCTGAACTCCAACGAGTAAAGACCCAGTCTACTCAATCTAGCATCATAAGGTAACCCCCTCATCTCCGGAATCAGCCCAGTGAATCGTCTCTGTACCCCCTCCAAAGCCAGTATATCCTTCCTTAAGTAAGGTGACCAAAACTGCACGCAGTACTCCAGGTGCGGCCTTACCAATACCCTTTACAGTTGCAGCAGGACCTCCCTGCTTTTGTACTCCATCCCTCTCGCAATGAAGGCCAACATTCCATTCGCCTTCCTGATTACCTGCTGCACCTGCAAACTAACTTTTTGGGATTCATGCACAAGGACCAATGGTAGAGCAGTGGAGGCGTGTCCTGCACAGTTGGAGCTGTGAGCAGTGCTGAGAGCTGCTAGCAACTTGAACTCCTGCCTGGAGAGCCCTGAGACCAGCCCAGGAAGAGAAGGAAGGAAGGGGCTTCACCATCACTTTTATCCAGAGGGAGAGGAGGAGAACAGAAAACTTTCAACATCTTTTTCACCATTCTGCAAAGAGTTGGAGAGAGGGGGAAAAGACAAACAACATCCAGTGTGGAAGGAGGGAGACTCTACTATCTCTACAGGTGGGTGTGGGTGCATTTCCCAAAAAGACTTTGTTGTTTCGGTGGGGGGAGGAAAGAAGACCACTGAGGGCCGGAACATCGCGGGGGGTGTGTGTGTGTGTGTGGTAGTGTGCGTGGGGGCCGTGCTTACAACTAGGCCCCCCCCACAATTGGAACCCCCCCCCTACCCCCCACATTTGCCTAGCCTGGGATAGCTGGAGCTACCAGGCTGAAGATTGTTGTTTTTCTTAATCATCCTATTAAAGATCGTTAAGGATTGTGTGCCTGGTGGCTCCAGCTACCCCAGGTGAAGACATCTTCTCCCCCCACCTGAAGACCACCCCAAAGACTTTTGTGTTTTGCCATCTGGGGAGTGCACCCACCCACAGCTGCGAGGGGAGACCTGCCCTCGCAGACCCCCTTCCCACCCGCCTCTCTCTTTCTCTGCTACTCTGTTTCTCCCCTCTCTCTCTGAGGCCTCTTCCTTCCAAATTTGCAAAAAAAAAAAACAATTAAGACAACTGAGCAGAGGGAGCAAGGCCTCTCCCCAATTGTCAACGAGGGGAGAGGTGCCTCGTTAAGGGCTCCTCTGCTCAGTTAAATACACGAGGCCATTAAAGACCATTAAGGCCTGTGACTTTGGGGTGGGTGTAGCCCTTAAAGGGACCCCGTGATGGCGACCCCATCCACGCCGGTGGCAGGGCCAGCAAGGACGTATGCGCAGGTGGCAACCGCTTCCACAGCACCTCCTGCGCCACCCGCTGCCCTGCCACCATTTACACTTATAACAAAAAAACATGGGGTGAAGAGCTACACTCACCCCACAATGAGCATCGAGGAGTGCGTGCGGGCGATGGCTGGGGTAGTCGGCCCCTCGGCCATTGTCGCAGCCTCCAAGATGTCTGGGAAGGCTGTTTTCTTCCTGGGGTCGGAGCGGGCGGTGTCCCTGGCCCTCGAAAAGGGGCTCACGGTGGGCGGGACGTTCCTGCCGGTGGATCCTCTCGAGGCCACCGCGCAGAGGGTCATCGTGTCGAACGTCCCGCCCTTTGTTCCCGCTGGGCTCCTCCTCCCTCACCTACAACAACTGGGGGAGGTAAGGTCAGGGATCAACCCCATACCGCTCGGCCTCAGGGAGAACAGCCTGCGCCACGTGTTCTCCTTCCGCCGCCAGCTCTTTGTCCGGCTGGCGCGGGAGGACATGACAGAAGGGCACTTTAATGTGGTGCACGAGGGGACTGCCTACCGCGTCTTCTGGACGTCGGACGGCGTGCAGTGCCATGCCTGCAGGGAGGTGGGGCATGTTCGCAAGAACTGCCCCGCCTCCAAGGCCGCCAAACCACCGAAGGCGGCCAAGGCTGGCGCTGCCGCCACCCCTCCCCCTAGTTGCGTCCGCGTGCCGGGAGCCATGGGTGCGCGGGCATCGTCGGAGGCCTTTGTTTTCAGGGCCTCCGGCGGGGGGGAGGGAGAGCGTCCGACCGGAAAGAAGGCGCGGAAGAAGACAAAACATCAAGAGGCGGGTCCCCTCGGTGCGCCGGATAATTTGACCACCGCGCTCAGCCCAACCCCGTCACCGGCGAGCGCGGGGTGCCCCGAGCCCGTGCCCGAGCCCTTGAACAACACCACAGAGGGGCCCGGGCGCGGGCAAGAAAAGGAAAAGGGGGGGGCGGAGCGGGAGGCCTCGGCAGACATGGAGGTCTCCCTGACTCCGCGCGCCCCCAGGAACAAAAAGAGGCACTGCCCCAATGACGCGGAGGGGGAACAATATCCCTCCGCGGAGGAGTCGGTGCCCGCCGCGTGTCCCGCGTCCCCCACCAGCGCCCCCAAATTGCGCTGCAGGCGCGAGGAGTCTTTCCCCGGGGAGGGTGAGACAGTTGAGGCTGCCCAGCCTCTGCCTCCCGGGGATGGAGTGGAAGGTCTGCCTGTCGTGGGGGGCGTGGGGACCGCGGAGGGATGCGTAGCCGCCGGGCCGGGCGTCCCGGGGACTGAGGCGGGCGAGGCCGAAAAGGCCGAACCTGAGCCCGCCCAGCTATTACCCAACTTCCCCCGGGAGTTGCTCGACCCGGCAGAAACAAAATATATTGATTTTAATGAAACTGTAGACGCTGGGCCGGGGGGTGGCAGCGGGGAGGGGGAGGAACACCCACCCTCGCCCCTTACTTTGGAGCTGGAGCACTTGGAGGGCCTGGGGATTTCCTATGGCCGGGTCTCTCCTTGTTCTCCGGTTCCTGGGGCGGAGGGGGAACCCCTTCCGCTGTCATTTCCCGACCCAGCACCATTTTTAAAAGAGCCCAGTGGGGACTCCTCTGCCGACGATCCTGGGGGTGGGATCGGGGCAGTGCCAGGGCCGGCTGGAGCGGCCGGTTCATTTGCCGTACCTTGTGCGGTCGATGGGCCGGCTGCTGGCGGCCACCTCCCGGAGGAGGACGGGGACTCGGTGGGGGACGCGGGTGAAGACCTAGAGACCACCGCCAGGGAGGCGGTGGATCTGCTCGCGGCCGCCGCTGAGGCCCTCCTCGTTCCTGCAAAGGAACTCCGGGACTTTTTGGCCCAGAGCCGGGGTCGCCGCGACCAAGCCCGACTGGCCCTGGAAAAATGGTCCGAGCCGGAGCTGATCAAGGGGTCCGTCCGCGCCGCCGTTAAAACCTTGGCCGCGGGCGGGCCCTTGACAAAGGAGCAGCACCTTGAGCTGCGCGAGCTCGAGGGACTCCTCGCTGGGCTGCGGAGGGAGCGGAGTTCAACAAAAGACTCCGCTCCCTCCCCCACAATAGGTTAAGGTAGAGGTTGCACTAGCTTTTGCCATGAAGATAACCATAGCCAGCCTCAACATCAACGGCGGCAGAGGGGCACGCCGTAGATTTGACAATTTTTCGCTCCTGCGGGAGGGGAAATATGCGGTGTGCTTCCTGCAAGAAACCCACACCGTTCCGGGAGACGAAGCCACGTGGCTCCTGGAATGGCAAGGAGAGGTCCGCATGAGCCACCTCACCGCCATTTCAAGTGGGGTGGCCATCTTGCTGGGCCCGCATTTTCAGCCGGAGATCTTGGGGGTCGAGGAGCCCGTGCCAGGCCGCTTGCTGCACGTAACGGTTCGCCTGGGGGACGTGCCGCTCCATCTCGTGAACGTGTACGCCCCTCATCCCGGCCCGCAGCAAACGCGCTTCTTTGAAGAGGTGTCCGCTCTTCTTGGCTCCGTCGACGTCGGCGACTGCATTGTCCTCGGGGGGGATTTTAACTGCACCCTCGAGGCGAGGGACCGCTCCGGTGCCCCGCAGTGCATGACGGCGATGGAGAAGTTGAGGGACCTGGTCGGGTCCTTCGACTTGGTGGACGTCTGGCGAAATCTCCACCCCGACTCCAGCGCCTTTACTTGGGTGAGGCCTGGAGTTGGATGGTCTAGAGTCGACCGCCTTTACGTGTCTCGGGCGTACGTTTCCTGCGTCCCGGCGGCCTCCATGCGGCCGGTGCCGTGTTCGGACCACCACCTGGTGTGGGCGGAGCTCGCTTCGCTCCGCGCGAGGACGGGGTCCGCGTACTGGCACTTTAACAACCGGCTGCTGGAGGACGTGCGGTTCCAGGACTCGTTCCGTCGATTCTGGTCCGACTGGAGAAGGAAGCAGGGGGGCTTCCCCTCCTTGAGGCTATGGTGGGACGTGGGCAAGGCTCACGTCCGCGTCTTCTGTCAAGAGTACGCGAGGGGGTCGACCAAGAGGCGGGCGGCCAGAGTCGGGCGCCTAGAAAAAGAGGTGCTCGACCTGGAAGCCCGTCTCGGTCAAGTCGTCCAGGACCCGGCCCTGCGGACGGTGTACGAAGCGAAGAAGGCCGCGCTGAAGGACCTGCAGCTCGTCGGGTCCCGAGGCGCGTTCGTGAGGTCGCGGATCCGGTTCCTGCGGGATCTGGACCGCGGCTCCCCCTTCTTCTACTCGCTGGAAAAAAGGCAGAGTGTCCGTAAGCAGCTCTTGACGCTGCTGGCCGACGACGGCTCTCTCGTCTCGGATCCGGAGGGCGTCAACAACAGGGTCCGTGAATATTACGGGGCTCTGTTCTCTCCGGATCCGTCCAGCGAGGAAGCGCGTAGAGTTTTGTGGGAGGACCTGCCGAAGGTCGGCCCGGAGGGCGCCGAAAATCTGGAAGCTCCGCTAAGCCTGGCGGAGCTGACCGGTGCCCTCGCCCGGCTCTCGAGGGGAAAATCCCCGGGGCTGGACGGGCTGACCGTGGAGTTCCACAGGGCGTTCTGGGACGTCCTGGGGAGCGACTACGCGCGGGTCCTGGGGGAAAGTCTGGCGACCGGGGAGATGCCCCTCTCTTGGCGCAGGGCAGTCATCGTCCTGCTGCCTAAGAAGGGCGATCTCCGCCTCCTTAAGAACTGGCGCCCGGTCTCCCTCCTCAGCACGGACTACAAAATCTTCGCCAGGGCGATGTCTGCTCGCCTTGGTGCCGTGCTGGACCACATGATCCACCCCGACCAGTCATACACGGTCCCGGGCCGGACGATCCACGACAACATCCATCTGGTCCGGGACCTCATCCATTGCTCCCAGGAGGCTGGTCTGTCGGTCGCCTTCCTATCCCTCGACCAAGAGAAGGCGTTCGACAGGGTGGATCACGACTATCTGCTCGGAACTCTGCGCGCTTTCGGGTTCGGGACGCATTTCGTCGCCCGGATCCGACTTTTGTACGCCGCCGCGGAGTGTCTGATTAAGGTTAACGGGTCCTTGACGGCGCCCCTTCGCTTTAGGAGAGGGGTGCGCCAGGGATGCCCCATGTCCGGCCAGTTATACGCCGTTTGCGTGGAGCCTTTCCTGCGCCTCTTGCGGACGAGGTTGACGGGACTGGCTCTGCAAGGGCCGGGCGTGGAGGTCGTCCTCTCGGCTTACGCCGATGACGTGCTCCTCGCGGTAGAGGATCCCGCTGACCTGCGGAGGATGCGTGAGTGCCAGGAGATTTACTCGGCCGCGTCCTCCGCCAGGATCAACTGGGAGAAATGTTCCGGACTCCTGGTGGGTCAGTGGCGGGTGGACTCCCTGCCGGAGGAGCTCAGGCCTTTTGCCTGGAGCACGACCCATCTCCTCTATCTGGGAGTCTACCTTAGCCCCGACGAGGAAGCCTGGCCGGCGAACTGGCAGGAGCTGGAGGCCAAGGTCGCCGCTCGCCTAGGGCGCTGGACAGGACTGCTCCGAGTGCTGTCCTACAGGGGTCGAGCGCTAGTCATAAACCAGCTGGTGGCCGCAATGCTGTGGTACCGGCTGGTCACTTTGACCCCTCCCCCTGCGTTTGTCGCCAAGATACAGAAGAAGCTGGTGGACTTCTTCTGGAACAACAGGAAGCACTGGGTCTCTGTCGCGGTCTTGAGTCTCCCGCTTGAGGAGGGCGGTCAGTCGTTGGTGTGCGTCAGCGCCCAGCTCGCGACTTTCCGTCTTCAGACCCTGCAGAGATACCTTTACGTCGAGCCCCCTCCTAGGTGGTGTGCTCTGGCGAGGTATTTCTTCCGCCAGCAGCTCGACCTCAATTATGACACGCAGCTCCTGTTTGTGAACTTGGGGGGTGCCAGGACCGCCCTCCGGGAGCTGCCTGTCTTTTACAGGGAACTCATCAGGGTCTGGAACAAAGTCTCCACCAAGCGCAGCTCTCCGCCGGCTGGAGTGGCGGCCGTCCTGCAGGAGCCGCTGCTCGGGAATCCGTACCTCCACGGCCGAGGCTTCATGTGGCGGTCGGAAGAGAGGGCTGTGGCTGGTGAGGTGACCAGGGTCAGGGACCTGCTCGATGGCGGAGGAGCGGGCTGGATGGCGCCAGTCACGCTGGCGCGGCGCCTAAATTCTGCCAACGTCCGCCGCGCGGCCGATGCCATCGAGTCGCTAAAAACAGCTCTGGGCCCTGACTCCGTTAGGTGTATCGAGGAGGCTCAAGCACGTGGGGAGATCCCGTCCGAACTGACCCCCGTCCGGACGGAATTCCTCATCGGCGCCAAACCCCGGAACCTCCCTCGGGGGCCGGCGCCTCACAACTTGAGCCGCCTCGGGGAAATCCCCTCCGTGCCTTTCAGTTCCGCGCGGAGGGGTTTCCTGTACGGGCTGCTCCTGCACACCCTCAACTTTGCCATCCTCGCCGGCCGTCCGGACACGCCATGGCGCACCATCTTGCCGTCCGGAGGAGGCGGGGGTCCCCGATGGAGGGCACTCTACGCAGGGGTCCTCCCACTATTCATCGGGGACTTGGCCTGGAGGGTGGTGCACGGAGCAGTGCCGTGCAACAAATTTTTAAGCCGGTTCACGGACTCCCAGGCCGCCTGCAATTTCTGCGGTCTGGAGGAGTCCGTGTTCCATGTTTTTATTGAGTGCACAAGGTTGCAGCCCCTGTTCCATTATTTGAAGGGGCTGCTCCTGAAATTCTGGCTGCACTTCAGTCCCACTCTCCTGATCTTTGGGCACCCTGTGCGGAGGGGAGCGGGTAGGTCCGAAGGCCTCCTCGTAGGACTGCTCCTGGGCACGGCCAAGGGTGCCATCAGCCGGTCCAGGCAGCGGGCGGTCGAGGGGGTCGTTCAACCTGACTGCCTGCCTCTCTTCCGCTCTTACATCCGGTCCAGGGTGTCCTTGGAGATGGAGCACGCGGTGTCCACCGGTACGCTCGCGGCCTTCCGCGAGAGGTGGGCACCGGAGGGACTGGAGTGCATCATCACGCCCGGCAACCAAATTTTAATTTGATTTTACGTTTTAAAGTTAATTTGTTTTAATTGCCGGTGCTTTTAGTGTCCCCTTCCCTTTTATAGGGGGCACTGGGGAAAAATTGTGATTTTAGTGCCCAAAAAAAAAAACAAAAAAAAAAGAAAAAACAAAAAAAAAACACACAAAAAAGGGGGGAAAAAAAAAAAAATGGGCCTTGTAAATGTCTGGAGTGTCACCCAGGTCGGGTGGCACAGTTTAATGTTTATGTTTTCGCAGGTAGACTCTAAAAGAGTTTCATGCACAAGGACCAATGGTAGAGCAGTGGAGGCGTGTCCTGCACAGTTGGAGCTGTGAGCAGTGCTGAGAGCTGCTAGCAACTTGAACTCCTGCCTGGAGAGCCCTGAGACCAGCCCAGGAAGAGAAGGAAGGAAGGGGCTTCACCATCACTTTTATCCAGAGGGAGAGGAGGAGAACAGAAAACTTTCAACATCTTTTTCACCATTCTGCAAAGAGTTGGAGAGAGGGGGAAAAGACAAACAACATCCAGTGTGGAAGGAGGGAGACTCTACTATCTCTACAGGTGGGTGTGGGTGCATTTCCCAAAAAGACTTTGTTGTTTCGGTGGGGGGAGGAAAGAAGACCACTGAGGGCCGGAACATCGCGGGGGGTGTGTGTGTGTGTGTGGTAGTGTGCGTGGGGGCCGTGCTTACAACTAGGCCCCCCCCACAATTGGAACCCCCCCCCTACCCCCCACATTTGCCTAGCCTGGGATAGCTGGAGCTACCAGGCTGAAGATTGTTGTTTTTCTTAATCATCCTATTAAAGATCGTTAAGGATTGTGTGCCTGGTGGCTCCAGCTACCCCAGGTGAAGACATCTTCTCCCCCCACCTGAAGACCACCCCAAAGACTTTTGTGTTTTGCCATCTGGGGAGTGCACCCACCCACAGCTGCGAGGGGAGACCTGCCCTCGCAGACCCCCTTCCCACCCGCCTCTCTCTTTCTCTGCTACTCTGTTTCTCCCCTCTCTCTCTGAGGCCTCTTCCTTCCAAATTTGCAAAAAAAAAAAACAATTAAGACAACTGAGCAGAGGGAGCAAGGCCTCTCCCCAATTGTCAACGAGGGGAGAGGTGCCTCGTTAAGGGCTCCTCTGCTCAGTTAAATACACGAGGCCATTAAAGACCATTAAGGCCTGTGACTTTGGGGTGGGTGTAGCCCTTAAAGGGACCCCGTGATGGCGACCCCATCCACGCCGGTGGCAGGGCCAGCAAGGACGTATGCGCAGGTGGCAACCGCTTCCACAGCACCTCCTGCGCCACCCGCTGCCCTGCCACCATTTACACTTATAACAAAAAAACATGGGGTCAAGAGCTACACTCACCCCACAATGAGCATCGAGGAGTGCGTGCGGGCGATGGCTGGGGTAGTCGGCCCCTCGGCCATTGTCGCAGCCTCCAAGATGTCTGGGAAGGCTGTTTTCTTCCTGGGGTCGGAGCGGGCGGTGTCCCTGGCCCTCGAAAAGGGGCTCACGGTGGGCGGGACGTTCCTGCCGGTGGATCCTCTCGAGGCCACCGCGCAGAGGGTCATCGTGTCGAACGTCCCGCCCTTTGTTCCCGCTGGGCTCCTCCTCCCTCACCTACAACAACTGGGGGAGGTAAGGTCAGGGATCAACCCCATACCGCTCGGCCTCAGGGAGAACAGCCTGCGCCACGTGTTCTCCTTCCGCCGCCAGCTCTTTGTCCGGCTGGCGCGGGAGGACATGACAGAAGGGCACTTTAATGTGGTGCACGAGGGGACTGCCTACCGCGTCTTCTGGACGTCGGACGGCGTGCGGTGCCATGCCTGCAGGGAGGTGGGGCATGTTCGCAAGAACTGCCCCGCCTCCAAGGCCGCCAAACCACCGAAGGCGGCCAAGGCTGGCGCTGCCGCCACCCCTCCCCCTAGTTGCGTCCGCGTGCCGGGAGCCATGGGTGCGCGGGCATCGTCGGAGGCCTTTGTTTTCAGGGCCTCCGGCGGGGGGGAGGGAGAGCGTCCGACCGGAAAGAAGGCGCGGAAGAAGACAAAACATCAAGAGGCGGGTCCCCTCGGTGCGCCGGATAATTTGACCACCGCGCTCAGCCCAACCCCGTCACCGGCGAGCGCGGGGTGCCCCGAGCCCGTGCCCGAGCCCTTGAACAACACCACAGAGGGGCCCGGGCGCGGGCAAGAAAAGGAAAAGGGGGGGGCGGAGCGGGAGGCCTCGGCAGACATGGAGGTCTCCCTGACTCCGCGCGCCCCCAGGAACAAAAAGAGGCACTGCCCCAATGACGCGGAGGGGGAACAATATCCCTCCGCGGAGGAGTCGGTGCCCGCCGCGTGTCCCGCGTCCCCCACCAGCGCCCCCAAATTGCGCTGCAGGCGCGAGGAGTCTTTCCCCGGGGAGGGTGAGACAGTTGAGGCTGCCCAGCCTCTGCCTCCCGGGGATGGAGTGGAAGGTCTGCCTGTCGTGGGGGGCGTGGGGACCGCGGAGGGATGCGTAGCCGCCGGGCCGGGCGTCCCGGGGACTGAGGCGGGCGAGGCCGAAAAGGCCGAACCTGAGCCCGCCCAGCTATTACCCAACTTCCCCCGGGAGTTGCTCGACCCGGCAGAAACAAAATATATTGATTTTAATGAAACTGTAGACGCTGGGCCGGGGGGTGGCAGCGGGGAGGGGGAGGAACACCCACCCTCGCCCCTTACTTTGGAGCTGGAGCACTTGGAGGGCCTGGGGATTTCCTATGGCCGGGTCTCTCCTTGTTCTCCGGTTCCTGGGGCGGAGGGGGAACCCCTTCCGCTGTCATTTCCCGACCCAGCACCATTTTTAAAAGAGCCCAGTGGGGACTCCTCTGCCGACGATCCTGGGGGTGGGATCGGGGCAGTGCCAGGGCCGGTTGGAGCGGCCGGTTCATTTGCCGTACCTTGTGCGGTCGATGGGCCGGCTGCTGGCGGCCACCTCCCGGAGGAGGACGGGGACTCGGTGGGGGACGCGGGTGAAGACCTAGAGACCACCGCCAGTGAGGCGGTGGATCTGCTCGCGGCCGCCGCTGAGGCCCTCCTCGTTCCTGCAAAGGAACTCCGGGACTTTTTGGCCCAGAGCCGGGGTCGCCGCGACCAAGCCCGACTGGCCCTGGATAAATGGTCCGAGCCGGAGCTGATCAAGGGGTCCGTCCGCGCCGCCGTTAAAACCTTGGCCGCGGGCGGGCCCTTGACAAAGGAGCAGCACCTTGAGCTGCGCGAGCTCGAGGGACTCCTCGCTGGGCTGCGGAGGGAGCGGAGTTCAACAAAAGACTCCGCTCCCTCCCCCACAATAGGTTAAGGTAGAGGTTGCACTATGCTTTTGCCATGAAGATAACCATAGCCAGCCTCAACATCAACGGCGGCAGAGGGGCACGCCGTAGATTTGACAATTTTTCGCTCCTGCGGGAGGAGAAATATGCGGTGTGCTTCCTGCAAGAAACCCACACCGTTCCGGGAGACGAAGCCACGTGGCTCCTGGAATGGCAAGGAGAGGTCCGCATGAGCCACCTCACCGCCATTTCTAGTGGGGTGGCCATCTTGCTGGGCCCGCATTTTCAGCCGGAGATCTTGGGGGTCGAGGAGCCCGTGCCAGGCCGCTTGCTGCATGTAACGGTTCGCCTGGGTGACGTGCCGCTCCATCTCGTGAACGTGTACGCCCCTCATCCCGGCCCGCAGCAAACGCGCTTCTTTGAAGAGGTGTCCGCTCTTCTTGGCTCCGTCGACGTCGGCGACTGCATTGTCCTCGGGGGGGATTTTAACTGCACCCTCGAGGCGAGGGACCGCTCCGGTGCCCCGCAGTGCATGACGGCGATGGAGAAGTTGAGGGACCTGGTCGGGTCCTTCGACTTGGTGGACGTCTGGCGAAATCTCCACCCCGACTCCAGCGCCTTTACTTGGGTGAGGCCTGGAGTTGGATGGTCTAGAGTCGACCGCCTTTACGTGTCTCGGGCGTACGTTTCCTGCGTCCCGGCGGCCTCCATGCGGCCGGTGCCGTGTTCGGACCACCACCTGGTGTGGGCGGAGCTCGCTTCGCTCCGCGCGAGGACGGGGTCCGCGTACTGGCACTTTAACAACCGGCTGCTGGAGGACGTGCGGTTCCAGGACTCGTTCCGTCGATTCTGGTCCGACTGGAGAAGGAAGCAGGGGGGCTTCCCCTCCTTGAGGCTATGGTGGGACGTGGGCAAGGCTCACGTCCGCGTCTTCTGTCAAGAGTACGCGAGGGGGTCGACCAAGAGGCGGGCGGCCAGAGTCGGGCGCCTAGAAAAAGAGGTGCTCGACCTGGAAGCCCGTCTCGGTCAAGTCGTCCAGGACCCGGCCCTGCGGACGGTGTACGAAGCGAAGAAGGCCGCGCTGAAGGACCTGCAGCTCGTCGGGTCCCGAGGCGCGTTCGTGAGGTCGCGGATCCGGTTCCTGCGGGATCTGGACAGCGGCTCCCCCTTCTTCTACTCGCTGGAAAAAAGGCAGAGTGTCCGTAAGCAGCTCTTGACGCTGCTGGCCGACGACGGCTCTCTCGTCTCGGATCCGGAGGGCGTCAACAACAGGGTCCGTGAATATTACGGGGCTCTGTTCTCTCCGGATCCGTCCAGCGAGGAAGCGCGTAGAGTTTTGTGGGAGGACCTGCCGAAGGTCGGCCCGGAGGGCGCCGAAAATCTGGAAGCTCCGCTAAGCCTGGCGGAGCTGACCGGTGCCCTCGCCCGGCTCTCGAGGGGAAAATCTCCGGGGCTGGACGGGCTGACCGTGGAGTTCCACAGGGCGTTCTGGGACGTCCTGGGGAGCGACTACGCGCGGGTCCTGGGGGAAAGTCTGGCGACCGGGGAGATGCCCCTCTCTTGGCGCAGGGCAGTCATCGTCCTGCTGCCTAAGAAGGGCGATCTCCGCCTCCTTAAGAACTGGCGCCCGGTCTCCCTCCTCAGCACGGACTACAAAATTTTCGCCAGGGCGATGTCTGCTCGCCTTGGTGCCGTGCAGGACCACATGATCCACCCCGACCAGTCATACACGGTCCCGGGCCGGACGATCCACGACAACATCCATCTGGTCCGGGACCTCATCCATTGCTCCCAGGAGGCTGGTCTGTCGGTCGCCTTCCTATCCCTCGACCAAGAGAAGGCGTTCGACAGGGTGGATCACGACTATCTGCTCGGAACTCTGCGTGCTTTCGGGTTCGGGACGCATTTCGTCGCCCGGATCCGACTTTTGTACGCCGCCGCGGAGTGTCTGATTAAGGTTAACGGGTCCTTGACGGCGCCCCTTCGCTTTAGGAGAGGGGTGCGCCAGGGATGCCCCATGTCCGGCCAGTTATACGCCGTTTGCGTGGAGCCTTTCCTGCGCCTCTTGCGGACGAGGTTGACGGGACTGGCTCTGCAAGGGCCGGGCGTGGAGGTCGTCCTCTCGGCTTACGCCGATGACGTGCTCCTCGCGGTAGAGGATCCCGCTGACCTGCGGAGGATGCGTGAGTGCCAGGAGATTTACTCGGCCGCGTCCTCCGCCAGGATCAACTGGGAGAAATGTTCCGGACTCCTGGTGGGTCAGTGGCGGGTGGACTCCCTGCCGGAGGAGCTCAGGCCTTTTGCCTGGAGCACGACCCATCTCCTCTATCTGGGAGTCTACCTTAGCCCCGACGAGGGAACCTGGCCGGCGAACTGGCAGGAGCTGGAGGCCAAGGTCGCCGCTCGCCTAGGGCGCTGGACAGGACTGCTCCGAGTGCTGTCCTACAGGGGTCGAGCGCTAGTCATAAACCAGCTGGTGGCCGCAATGCTGTGGTACCGGCTGGTCACTTTGACCCCTCCCCCTGCGTTTGTCGCCAAGATACAGAAGAAGCTGGTGGACTTCTTCTGGAACAACAGGAAGCACTGGGTCTCTGCCGCGGTTTTGAGTCTCCCGCTTGAGGAGGGCGGTCAGTCGTTGGTGTGCGTCAGCGCCCAGCTCGCGACTTTCCGTCTTCAGACCCTGCAGAGATACCTTTACGTCGAGCCCCCTCCTAGGTGGTGCGCTCTGGCGAGGTATTTCTTCCGCCAGCAGCTCGACCTCAATTATGACACGCAGCTCCTGTTTGTGAACTTGGGGGGTGCCAGGACCGCCCTCCGGGAGCTGCCTGTCTTTTACAGGGAACTCATCAGGGTCTGGAACAAAGTCTCCACCAAGCGCAGCTCTCCACCGGCTGGAGTGGCGGCCGTCCTGCAGGAGCCGCTGCTCGGGAATCCGTACCTCCACGGCCGAGGCTTCATGTGGCGGTCGGAAGAGAGGGCTGTGGCTGGTGAGGTGACCAGGGTCAGGGACCTGCTCGATGGCGGAGGAGCGGGCTGGATGGCGCCAGTCACGCTGGCGCGGCGCCTAAATTCTGCCAACGTCCGCCACGCGGCCGATGCCATCGAGTCGCTAAAAACAGCTCTGGGCCCTGACTCGGTTAGGTGTATCGAGGAGGCTCAAGCACGTGGGGAGATCCCGTCCGAACTGACCCCCGTCCGGACGGAATTCCTCATCGGCGCCAAACCCCGGAACCTCCCTCGGGGGCCGGCGCCTCACAACTTGAGCCGCCTCGGGGAAATCCCCTCCGTGCCTTTCAGTTCCGCGCGGAGGGGTTTCCTGTACGGGCTGCTCCTGCACACCCTCAACTTTGCCATCCTCGCCGGCCGTCCGGACACGCCATGGCGTACCATCTTGCCGTCCGGAGGAGGCGGGGGTCCCCGATGGAGGGCACTCTACGCAGGGGTCCTCCCACTATTCATCGGGGACTTGGCCTGGAGGGTGGTGCACGGAGCAGTGCCGTGCAATAAATTTTTAAGCCGGTTCACGGACTCCCAGGCCGCCTGCAATTTCTGCGGTCTGGAGGAGTCCGTGTTCCATGTTTTTATTGAGTGTACGAGGTTGCAGCCCCTGTTCCATTATTTGAAGGGGCTGCTCCTGAAATTCTGGCTGCACTTCAGTCCCACACTCCTGATCTTTGGGCACCCTGAGCGGAGGGGAGCGGGTAGGTCCGAGGGCCTCCTCGTAGGACTGCTCCTGGGCACGGCCAAGGGTGCCATCAGCCGGTCCAGGCAGCGGGCGGTCGAGGGGGTCGTTCAACCTGACTGCCTGCCTCTCTTCCGCTCTTACATCCGGTCCAGGGTGTCCTTGGAGATGGAGCACGCGGTGTCCACCGGTACGCTCGCGGCCTTCCGCGAGAGGTGGGCACCGGAGGGACTGGAGTGCATCATCACGCCCGGCAACCAAATTTTAATTTGATTTTACGTTTTAAAGTTTAATTTGTTTTAATTGCCGGTGCTTTTAGTGTCCCCCTCTCCTTTTATAGGGGGCACTGGAAAAAGGAAAAATTTGATTTTAGTGCCCCAAAAAAAAAAAAAAACACAAAAAAAATAAATAAAAAAGGGGCCTTGTAAATGTCTTGTGTGTGTCATCCAGGTCGGGTGGCACGGATACATGTTTTATGTTTTTTGCAGTTTAACTCAAAAGAGTTTCATGCACAAGGACCAATGGTAGAGCAGTGGAGGCGTGTCCTGCACAGTTGGAGCTGTGAGCAGTGCTGAGAGCTGCTAGCAACTTGAACTCCTGCCTGGAGAGCCCTGAGACCAGCCCAGGAAGAGAAGGAAGGAAGGGGCTTCACCACCAACTTTCACCCAGAGGGAGAGGAGGAGAAAAGAAAACTTTTCAACATCTTTATCATTCTGCAAGGAGTTGGAGAGAGGGGGAAAAGACCAACAACATCCAGTGTGGAAGGAGGGAGACTCTACATCTTCTACAGGTGGGTGTGGGTGCATTTCCCAAAAAGACTTTGTTGTATCGGTGGGGGGAGGAAAGAAGACCACTGAGGGCCGGAACATCGCGGGGGGTGTGTGTGTGTGTGGTAGTGTGTGTGGGGGCCTTGCTTACAACTAGGCCCCCCCCACAATTGGAACCCCCCCCACCCCCCCCCACATTTGCCTAGCCTGGGATAGCTGGAGCTACCAGGCTGAAGATTGTCATTAATCATCCTATTAAAGATCGTTTAGGATTGTGTGCCTGGTGGCTCCAGCTACCCCAGGTGAAGACGTCTTCTCCCCCCACCTGAAGACCAACCTAAAGACTGTGTTTTTTGTGTGTTTTGCCATCTGGGGAGTGCACCCACCCACAGCTGCGAGGGGAGACCTGCCCTCGCAGCCCCCCCCCCTTCCCACCCCCCTCTCTCTTTCTCCGTTACCCTCTGTTTCTCCCCTCTCTCTCTGAGGCCCCTTTTCTTCCGAATTTTAAAAAACAAAACCCAATTAAGACAACTGAGCAGAGGGAGCAAGGCCTCTCCCCAATTGTCAACGAGGGGAGAGGTGCCTCGTTAAGTGCTCCTCTGCTCAGTTAATATACGAGGCCATTAAAGACCATTAAGGCCTGTGACTTTGGGGTGGGTGTAGCCCTTAAAGGGACCCCGTGATGGCGACCCCATCCACGCCGGTGGCAGGGCCAGCAAGGACGTATGCGCAGGTGGCAACCGCTTCCACGGCCCCTCCTGCGCCACCCGCTGCCCTGCCACCTTTCAGACTCATTACTAAAAAACACGGGGTCAAGAGCTACACTCACCCCACAATGACCATCGAGGAGTGCGTGCGGGCGATGGCTGGGGTAGTCGGCCCCTCGGCCATTGTCGCAGCCTCCAAGATGTCTGGGAAGGCCGTGTTCTTCCTGGGGTCGGAGCGGGCGGTGTCCCTGGCCCTTGAAAAGGGGCTCACGGTGGGCGGGATGTTCCTGCCGGTGGACCCTCTCGAGGCCACCGCGCAGAGGGTCATCATTTCAAACGTCCCGCCCTTTGTTCCCGCTGAGCTCCTCCTCCCTCACCTACACCAACTGGGGGAGGTAAGGTCGGGGATCAACCCCATACCGCTCGGCCTCAGGGAGAACAGCCTGCGCCACGTGTTCTCCTTCCGCCGCCAGCTCTTTGTCCGGCTGGCGCGGGAGGACACGACGGAGGGGAATTTTAATGTGGTGCACGAGGGGACTGCCTACCGCGTCTTCTGGACGTCGGACGGCGTGCGGTGCCATGCCTGCAGGGAGGTGGGGCATGTTCGTAAGAACTGCCCCGCCTCCAAGGCCGCCAAACCACCGAAGGCGGCCAAGGCTGGCGCCGCCGCCACCCCTCCCCCTAGTTGCGTCCGCGTGCCGGGAGCCATGGGTGCACGGGCATCGTCGGAGGCCTTTGTTTTCAGGGCCTCCGGCGGGGGGGAGGGAGAGCGTCCGACCGGAAAGAAGGCGCGGAAGAAGGCAAAACATCTAGAGGCGGGTCCCCTCGGTGCGCCAGATAATTTGACCACCGCGCTCAGCCCAACCCAGTCACCGGCGAGCGCGTGGTGCCCCGAGCCCGTGCCCGAGCCCTTGAATAACACCACAGAGGGGCCCGGGCGCGGGAAAGGAAAGGAAAAGGGGGGGGCGGAGCGGGAGGCCTCGGCAGACATGGGGGTCTCCCTGCCTCCGCGCACCCCCAGGAACAAAAGGAGGCGCGGCTCCGATGAGGCGGAGGGGGAACAACATCCCTCCGCGGAGGAGTCGGTGCCCGCCGCGTGTCCCGCGTCCCCCACCAGCGCTCCCAAATTGTGCTGCAGGCGCGAGGAGTCTGTCCCCGGGGAGGGTGAGGCAGTCGAGGCTGCCCAGCCGCTGCCTCCTGGGGAGGGCATGGAAGATCTGCCTGTCGTGGGGGGCGTGGGGCCAGTGGAAGAATGCGTAGCCGCCGGGTCGAGCGTCCCGGGGATCGAGGCGGGCGGGGCCGAAAAGGCCGAACCTGAGCCCGCCCAGCCAATACCCAACTTCCCCCGGGAGTCGCTCGACCTGGCAGAAAAACAATTTATTGGTTTTAATGACACTGTAGATGCTGGGCCGGGGGGTGGCAGCGGGGAGGGGGAGGAACACCCACCCTCGCCCCTTACTTTGGAGCTGGAGCACTTGGAGGGCCTGGGGATTTCCTATGGCCGGGTCTCTCCTTGTTCTCCGGTTCCTGGGGCGGAGGGGGAACCCCTTCCGCTGTCATTTCCCGACCCAGCACCATTTTTAAAAGAGCCCAGTGGGGACTCCTCTGCCGACGATCCTGGGGGTGGGATCGGGGCAGTGCCAGGGCCGGTTGGAGCGGCCGGTTCATTTGCCGTACCTTGTGCGGTCGATGGGCTGGCTGCTGGCGGCCACCTCCCGGAGGAGGACGGGGACTCGGTGGGGGACGCGGGTGAAGACCTAGAGACCACCGCCAGTGAGGCGGTGGATCTGCTCGCGGCCGCCACTGAGGCCCTCCTCATTCCTGCAAAGGAACTCCGGGACTTTTTGGCCCAGAGCCGGGGTCGCCGCGACCAAGCCCGACTGGCCCTGGAAAAATGGTCCGAGCCAGAGCTGATCAAGGGGTCCGTCCGCGCCGCCGTTAAAACCTTGGCCGCGGGCGGGCCCTTGACAAAGGAGCAGCAGCTTGAGCTGCGCGAGCTCGAGGGACTCCTCGCTGGGCTGCGGAGGGAGCGGAGTTCAACAAAAGACTCCGCTCCCTCCCCCACAATAGGTTAAGGTAGAGGTTGCACTATGCTTTTGCCATGAAGATAACCATAGCCAGCCTCAACATCAACGGCGGCAGAGGGGCACGCCGTAGATTTGACAATTTTTCGCTCCTGCGGGAGGGGAAATATGCGGTGTGCTTCCTGCAAGAAACCCACACCGTTCCGGGAGACGAAGCCACGTGGCTCCTGGAATGGCAAGGAGAGGTCCGCATGAGCCACCTCACCGCCATTTCTAGTGGGGTGGCCATCTTGCTGGGCCCGCATTTTCAGCCGGAGATCTTGGGGGTCGAGGAGCCTGTGCCAGGCCGCTTGCTGCATGTAACGGTTCGCCTGGGGGACGTGCCGCTCCATCTCGTGAACGTGTACGCCCCTCATCCCGGCCCGCAGCAGACGCGCTTCTTTGAAGAGGTGTCCGCTCTTCTTGGCTCCGTCGACGTCGGCGACTGCATTGTCCTCGGGGGGGATTTTAACTGCACCCTCGAGGCGAGGGACCGCTCCGGTGCCCCGCAGTGCATGACGGCGATGGAGAAGTTGAGGGACCTGGTCGGGTCCTTCGACTTGGTGGACGTCTGGCGAAATCTCCACCCCGACTCCAGCGCCTTTACTTGGGTGAGGCCTGGAGTTGGATGGTCTAGAGTCGACCGCCTTTACGTGTCTCGGGCGTACGTTTCCTGCGTCCCGGCGGCCTCCATGCGGCCGGTGCCGTGTTCGGACCACCACCTGGTGTGGGCGGAGCTCGCTTCGCTCCGCGCGAGGACGGGGTCCGCGTACTGGCACTTTAACAACCGGCTGCTGGAGGACGTGCGGTTCCAGGACTCGTTCCGTCGATTCTGGTCCGACTGGAGAAGGAAGCAGGGGGGCTTCCCCTCCTTGAGGCTATGGTGGGACGTGGGCAAGGCTCACGTCCGCGTCTTCTGTCAAGAGTACGCGAGGGGGTCGACCAAGAGGCGGGCGGCCAGAGTCGGGCGCCTAGAAAAAGAGGTGCTCGACCTGGAAGCCCGTCTCGGTCAAGTCGTCCGGGACCCGGCCCTGCGGACGGTGTACGAAGCGAAGAAGGCCGCGCTGAAGGACCTGCAGCTCGTCGGGTCCCGAGGCGCGTTCGTGAGGTCGCGGATCCGGTTCCTGCGGGATCTGGACCGCGGCTCCCCCTTCTTCTACTCGCTGGAAAAAAGGCAGAGTGTCCGTAAGCAGCTCTTGACGCTGCTGGCCGACGACGGCTCTCTCGTCTCGGATCCGGAGGGCGTCAACAACAGGGTCCGTGAATATTACGGGGCTCTGTTCTCTCCGGATCCGTCCAGCGAGGAAGCGCGTAGAGTTTTGTGGGAGGACCTGCCGAAGGTCGGCCCGGAGGGCGCCGAAAATCTGGAAGCTCCGCTAAGCCTGGCGGAGCTGACCGGTGCCCTCGCCCGGCTCTCGAGGGGAAAATCCCCGGGGCTGGACGGGCTGACCGTGGAGTTCCACAGGGCATTCTGGGACGTCCTGGGGAGCGACTACGCGCGGGTCCTGGGGGAAAGTCTGGCGACCGGGGAGATGCCCCTCTCTTGGCGCAGGGCAGTCATCGTCCTGCTGCCTAAGAAGGGCGATCTCCGCCTCCTTAAGAACTGGCGCCCGGTCTCCCTCCTCAGCACGGACTACAAAATCTTCGCCAGGGCGATGTCTGCTCGCCTTGGTGCCGTGCTGGACCACATGATCCACCCCGACCAGTCATACACGGTCCCGGGCCGGACAATCCACGATAACATCCATCTGGTCCGGGACCTCATCCATTGTTCCCAGGAGGCTGGTCTGTCGGTCGCCTTCCTATCCCTCGACCAAGAGAAGGCGTTCGACAGGGTGGATCACGACTATCTGCTCGGAACTCTGCGCGCTTTCGGGTTCGGGACGCATTTCGTCGCCCGGATCCGACTTTTGTACGCCGCCGCGGAGTGTCTGATTAAGGTTAACGGGTCCTTGACGGCGCCCCTTCGCTTTAGGAGAGGGGTGCGCCAGGGATGCCCCATGTCCGGCCAGTTATACGCCGTTTGCGTGGAGCCTTTCCTGCGCCTCTTGCGGACGAGGTTGACGGGACTGGCTCTGCAAGGGCCGGGCGTGGAGGTCGTCCTCTCGGCTTACGCCAATGACGTGCTCCTCGCGATAGAGGATCCCGCTGACCTGCGGAGGATGCGTGAGTGCCAGGAGATTTACTCGGCCGCGTCCTCCGCCAGGATCAACTGGGAGAAATGTTCCGGACTCCTGGTGGGTCAGTGGCGGGTGGACTCCCTGCCGGAGGAGCTCAGGCCTTTTGCCTGGAGCACGACCCATCTCCTCTATCTGGGAGTCTACCTTAGCCCCGACGAGGGAGCCTGGCCGGCGAACTGGCAGGAGCTGGAGGCCAAGGTCGCCGCTCGCCTAGGGCGCTGGACAGGACTGCTCCGAGTGCTGTCCTACAGGGGTCGAGCGCTAGTCATAAACCAGCTGGTGGCCGCAATGCTGTGGTACCGGCTGGTCACTTTGACCCCTCCCCTTGCGTTTGTCGCCAAGATACAGAAGAAGCTGGTGGACCTCTTCTGGAACAACAGGAAGCACTGGGTCTCTGCTGCGGTCTTGAGTCTCCCGCTTGAGGAGGGCGGTCAGTCGTTGGTGTGCGTCAGCACCCAGCTCGCGACTTTCCGTCTTCAGACCCTGCAGAGATACCTTTACGTCGAGCCCCCTCCTAGGTGGTGCGCTCTGGCGAGGTATTTCTTCCGCCAGCAGCTCGACCTCAATTATGACACGCAGCTCCTGTTTGTGAACTTGGGGGGTGCCAGGACCGCCCTCCGGGAGCTGCCTGTCTTTTACAGGGAACTCATCAGGGTCTGGAACAAAGTCTCCACCAAGCGCAGCTCTCCGCCGGCTGGAGTGGCGGCCGTCCTGCAGGAACCGCTGCTCGGGAATCCGTAACTCCACGGCCGAGGCTTTATGTGGCGGTCGGAAGAGAGGGCTGTGGCTGGTGAGGTGACCAGGGTCAGGGACCTGCTCGATGGCGGAGGAGCGGGCTGGATGGCGCCAGACACGCTGGCGCGGCGCCTAAACTCTGCCAACGTCCGCCACGCGGCCGATGCCATCGAGTCGCTAAAAACAGCTCTGGGCCCTGACTCCGTTAGGTGCATCGAGGAGGCTCAAGCACGTGGGGAGATCCCGTCCGAACTGACCCCCGTCCGGACGGAATTCCTCATCGGCGCCAAACCCCGGAACCTCCCTCGGGGGCCGGCGCCTCACAACTTGAGCCGCCTCGGGGAAATCCCCTCCGTGCCTTTCAGTTCCGCGCGGAGGGGTTTCCTGTACGGGCTGCTCCCGCACATCCTCAACTTTGCCATCCTCGCCGGCCGTCCGGACACGCCATGGCGTACCATCTTGCCGTCCGGAGGAGGCGGGGGTCCCCGATGGAGGGCACTCTACGCAGGGGTCCTCCCACTATTCATCGGGGACTTGGCCTGGAGGGTGGTGCACGGAGCAGTGCCGTGCAACAAATTTTTAAGCCGGTTCACGGACTCCCAGGCCGCCTGCAATTTCTGCGGTCTGGAGGAGTCCGTGTTCCATGTTTTTATTGAGTGCACGAGGTTGCAGCCCCTGTTCCATTATTTGAAGGGGCTGCTCCTGAAATTCTGGCTGCACTTCAGTCCCACCCTCCTGATCTTTGGGCACCCTGTGCGGAGGGGAGCGGGTAGGTCCGAAAGCCTCCTCGTAGGACTGCTCCTGGGCACGGCCAAGGGTGCCATCAGCCGGTCCAGGCAGCGGGCGGTCGAGGGGGTCGTTCAACCTGACTGCCTGCCTCTCTTCCGCTCTTACATACGGTCCAGGGTGTCCTTGGAGATGGAGCACGCGGTGTCCACCGGTACGCTCGCGGCCTTCCGCGAGAGGTGGGCACCGGAGGGACTGGAGTGCATCATCACGCCCGGCAACCAAATTTTAATTTGATTTTACGTTTTAAAGTTTAATTTGTTTTAATTGCCGGTGCTTTTAGTGTCCCCCTCTCCTTTTATAGGGGGCACTGGAAAAAAGGAAAAATTTGATTTTAGTGCCCCAAAAAAAAACCACAAAAAAAAAACCAAAAAAAAAAATAAATAAAAAGGGCCTTGTAAATGTCTTGTGTGTGTCATCCAGGTCGGGTGGCACGGATACATGTTTTATGTTTTCACAGGTAAACTCAAAAGAGTTTCATGCACAAGGACCAATCGTGGAGCTGTGGAGGCGTGTCCTGCACAGTTGGAGCTGTGAGCAGTGAGGAGAGGAGCTAGCAACTTGAGCTCCTGCCTGGAGAGCCCTGAGACCAGCCCAGGAAGAGAAGGAAGGAAGGGGCTTCACCTTCAACTTTCATCCAGAGGGAGAGGAGGAAAAAGCAGAAAACTCTTTTAACATCTTTTACCATTCTGCAAGGAGTTGGAGAGAGGGGGAAAAACCACAACAACATCCAGTGTGGAAGGAGGGAGACTCTACATTCTACAGGTGGGTGTGGGTGCATTTCCCCAAACAGACTTTGTTGTATCGGTGGGGGGAGGAAAGAAGACCACTGAGGGCCGGAACATCGCGGGGGGTGTGTGTGTGTGTGGTAGTGTGCGTGGGGGCCGTGCTTACAACTAGGCCCCCCCCACAATTGGAACCCCCCCCACCCCCCCCACATTTGCCTAGCCTGGGATAGCTGGAGCTACCAGGCTGAAGATTGTTGTTTTTCTTAATCACCCAATTAAAGATCGTTAGGAGTGCCTGGTGGCTCCAGCTACCCCAGGTGAAGACATCTTCTCCCCCCACCTGAAGACCACCCCAAAGACTTTTGTGTTTTGCCATCTGGGGAGTGCACCCACCCACAGCTGCGAGGGGAGACCTGCCCTCGCAGCCCCCCCCCTTCCCACCCCCCTCTCTCTTTCTCCGTTACCCTCTGTTTCTCCCCTCTCTCTCTGAGGCCCCTTTTCTTCCTAATTTTAAAAAACAAAACCCAATTAAGACAACTGAGCAGAGGGAGCAAGGCCTCTCCCCAATTGTCAACGAGGGGAGAGGTGCCTCGTTAAGGGCTCCTCTGCTCAGTTAATATCCGAGGCCATTAAAGACCATTAAGGCCTGTGACTTTGGGGTGGGTGTGGCCCTTAAAGGGACCCCGTGATGGCGACCCCATCCACGCCGGTGGCAGGGCCAGCAAGGACGTATGCGCAGGTGGCAACTGCTTCCACGGCCCCTCCTGCGCCACCCGCTGCCCTGCCACCTTTCAGACTCATTACTAAAAAACACGGGGTCAAGAGCTACACTCACCCCACAATGACCATCGAGGAGTGCGTGCGGGCGATGGCTGGGGTAGTCGGCCCCTCGGCCATTGTCGCAGCCTCCAAGATGTCTGGGAAGGCCGTGTTCTTCCTGGGGTCGGAGCGGGCGGTGTCCCTGGCCCTTGAAAAGGGGCTCACGGTGGGTGGGACGTTCCTGCCGGTGGACCCTCTCGAGGCCACCGCGCAGAGGGTCATCATTTCAAACGTCCCGCCCTTTGTTCCCGCTGAGCTCCTCCTCCCTCACCTACACCAACTGGGGGAGGTAAGGTCGGGGATCAACCCCATACCGCTCGGCCTCAGGGAGAACAGCATGCGCCACGTGTTCTCCTTCCGCCGCCAGCTCTTTGTCCGGCTGGCGCGGGAGGAGACGACGGAGGGAAATTTTAATGTGGTGCACGAGGGGACTGCCTACCGCGTCTTCTGGACGTCGGACGGCGTGCGGTGCCATGCCTGCAGGGAGGTGGGGCATGTTCGTAAGAACTGCCCCGCCTCCAAGGCCGCCAAACCACCGAAGGCGGCCAAGGCTGGCGCCGCCGCCACCCCTCCCCCTAGTTGCGTCCGTGTGCCGGGAGCCATGGGTGCGCGGGCATTGTCGGAGGCCTTTGTTTTCAGGGCCTCCGGCGGGGGGGAGGGAGAGCGTCCGACCGGAAAGAAGGCGCGGAAGAAGGCGAAACATCTAGAGGCGGGTCCCCTCGGTGCGCCAGATAATTTGACCACCGCGCTCAGCCCAACCCAGTCACCGGCGAGCGCGTGGTGCCCAGAGCCCGTGCCCGAGCCCATGAATAACACCACAGAGGGGCCCGGGCGCGGGAAAGGAAAGGAAAAGGGGGGGGCGGAGCGGGAGGCCTCGGCAGACATGGGGGTCTCCCTGCCTCCGCGCACCCCCAGGAACAAAAGGAGGCGCGGCTCCGATGAGGCGGAGGGGGAACAACATCCCTCCGCGGAGGAGTCGGTGCCCGCCGCGTGTCCCGCGTCCCCCATCAGCGCTCCCAAATTGCGCTGCAGGCGCGAAGAGTCTGTCCCCGGGGAGGGTGAGGCAGTCGAGGCTGCCCAGCCGCTGCCTCCTGGGGATGGCATGGAAGATCTGCCTGTCGTGGGGGGCGTGGGGACCGTGGAGGAATGCGTAGCCGCCGGGCCGGGCGTCCCGGGGACTGAGGCGGGCGAGGCCGAAAAGGCCGAACCTGAGCCCGCCCAGCTATTACCCAACTTCCCCCGGGAGTCGCTCGACCCGGTAGAAAAACAATTTATTGGTTTTAATGACACTGTAGGTGCTGGGCCGGGGGGTGGCAGCGGGGAGGGGGAGGAACACCCACCCTCGCCCCTTACTTTGGAGCTGGAGCACTTGGAGGGCCTGGGGATTTCCTATGGCCGGGTCTCTCCTTGTTCTCCGGTTCCTGGGGCGGAGGGGGAACCCCTTCCGCTGTCATTTCCCGACCCAGCACCATTTTTAAAAGAGCCCAGTGGGGACTCCTCTGCCGACGATCCTGGGGGTGGGATCGGGGCAGTGCCAGGGCCGGTTGGAGCGGCCGGTTCATTTGCCGTACCTTGTGCGGTCGATGGGCCGGCTGCTGGCGGCCACCTCCCGGAGGAGGACGGGGACTCGGTGGGGGACGCGGGTGAAGACCTAGAGACCACCGCCAGTGAGGCGGTGGATCTGCTCGCGGCCGCCGCTGAGGCCCTCCTCATTCCTGCAAAGGAACTCCGGGACTTTTTGGCCCAGAGCCGGGGTCGCCGCGACCAAGCCCGACTGGCCCTGGAAAAATGGTCCGAGCCGGAGCTGATCAAGGGGTCCGTCCGCGCCGCCGTTAAAACCTTGGCCGCGGGCGGGCCCTTGACAAAGGAGCAGCACCTTGAGCTGCGTGAGCTCGAGGGACTCCTCGCTGGGCTGCGGAGGGAGCGGAGTTCAACAAAAGACTCCGCTCCCTCCCCCACAATAGGTTAAGGTAGAGGTTGCACTATGCTTTTGCCATGAAGATAACCATAGCCAGCCTCAACATCAACGGCGGCAGAGGGGCACGCCGTAGATTTGACAATTTTTCGCTCCTGCGGGAGGGGAAATATGCGGTGTGCTTCCTGCAAGAAACCCACACCGTTCCGGGAGACGAAGCCACGTGGCTCCTGGAATGGCAAGGAGAGGTCCGCATGAGCCACCTCACCGCCATTTCTAGTGGGGTGGCCATCTTGCTGGGCCCGCATTTTCAGCCGGAGATCTTGGGGGTCGAGGAGCCCGTGCCAGGCCGCTTGCTGCACGTAACGGTTCGCCTGGGGGACGTGCCGCTCCATCTCGTGAACGTGTACGCCCCTCATCCCGGCCCGCAGCAAACGCGCTTCTTTGAAGAGGTGTCCGCTCTTCTTGGCTCCGTCGACGTCGGCGACTGCATTGTCCTCGGGGGGGATTTTAACTGCACCCTCGAGGCGAGGGACCGCTCCGGTGCCCCGCAGTGCATGACGGCGATGGAGAAGTTGAGGGACCTGGTCGGGTCCTTCGACTTGGTGGACGTCTGGCGAAATCTCCACCCCGACTCCAGCGCCTTTACTTGGGTGAGGCCTGGAGTTGGATGGTCTAGAGTCGACCGCCTTTACGTGTCTCGGGCGTACGTTTCCTGCGTCCCGGCGGCCTCCATGCGGTCGGTGCCGTGTTCGGACCACCACCTGGTGTGGGCGGAGCTCGCTTCGCTCCGCGCGAGGACGGGGTCCGCGTACTGGCACTTTAACAACCGGCTGCTGGAGGACGTGCGGTTCCGGGACTCGTTCCGTCGATTCTGGTCCGACTGGAGAAGGAAGCAGGGGGGCTTCCCCTCCTTGAGGCTATGGTGGGACGTGGGCAAGGCTCACGTCCGTGTCTTCTGTCAAGAGTACGCGAGGGGGTCGACCAAGAGGCGGGCGGCCAGAGTCGGGCGCCTAGAAAAAGAGGTGCTCGACCTGGAAGCCCGTCTCGGTCAAGTCGTCCGGGACCCGGCCCTGCGGACGGTGTACGAAGCGAAGAAGGCCGCGCTGAAGGACCTGCAGCTCGTCGGGTCCCGAGGCGCGTTCGTGAGGTCGCGGATCCGGTTCCTGCGGGATCTGGACCGCGGCTCCCCCTTCTTCTACTCGCTGGAAAAAAGGCAGAGTGTCCGTAAGCAGCTCTTGACGCTGCTGGCCGACGACGGCTCTCTCATCTCGGATCCGGAGGGCGTCAACAACAGGGTCCGTGAATATTACGGGGCTCTGTTCTCTCCGGATCCGTCCAGCGAGGAAGCGCGTAGAGTTTTGTGGGAGGACCTGCCGAAGGTCGGCCCGGAGGGCGCCGAAAATCTGGAAGCTCCGCTAAGCCTGGCGGAGCTGACCGGTGCCCTCGCCCGGCTCTCGAGGGGAAAATCTCCGGGGCTGGACGGGCTGACCGTGGAGTTCCACAGGGCGTTCTGGGACGTCCTGGGGAGCGACTACGCGCGGGTCCTGGGGGAAAGTCTGGCGACCGGGGAGATGCCCCTCTCTTGGCGCAGGGCAGTCATCGTCCTGCTGCCTAAGAAGGGCGATCTCCGCCTCCTTAAGAACTGGCGCCCGGTCTCCCTCCTCAGCACGGACTACAAAATCTTCGCCAGGGCGATGTCTGCTCGCCTTGGTGCCGTGCTGGACCACATGATCCACCCCGACCAGTCATACACGGTCCCGGGCCGGACAATCCACGACAACATCCATCTGGTCCGGGACCTCATCCATTGTTCCCAGGAGGCTGGTCTGTCGGTCGCCTTCCTATCCCTCGACCAAGAGAAGGCGTTCGACAGGGTGGATCACGACTATCTGCTCGGAACTCTGCGCGCTTTCGGGTTCGGGACGCATTTCGTCGCCCGGATCCGACTTTTGTACGCCGCCGCGGAGTGTCTGATTAAGGTTAACGGGTCCTTGACGGCGCCCCTTCGCTTTAGGAGAGGGGTGCGCCAGGGATGCCCCATGTCCGGCCAGTTATACGCCGTTTGCGTGGAGCCTTTCCTGCGCCTCTTGCGGACGAGGTTGACGGGACTGGCTCTGCAAGGGCCGGGCGTGGAGGTCGTCCTCTCGGCTTACGCCGATGACGTGCTCCTCGCGGTAGAGGATCCCGCTGACCTGCGGAGGATGCGTGAGTGCCAGGAGATTTACTCGGCCGCGTCCTCCGCCAGGATCAACTGGGAGAAATGTTCCGGACTCCTGGTGGGTCAGTGGCGGGTGGACTCCCTGCCGGAGGAGCTCAGGCCTTTTGCCTGGAGCACGACCCATCTCCTCTATCTGGGAGTCTACCTTAGCCCCGACGAGGGAGCCTGGCCGGCGAACTGGCAGGAGCTGGAGGCCAAGGTCGCCGCTCGCCTAGGGCGCTGGACAGGACTGCTCCGAGTGCTGTCCTACAGGGGTCGAGCGCTAGTCATAAACCAGCTGGTGGCCGCAATGCTGTGGTACCGGCTGGTCACTTTGACCCCTCCCCTTGCGTTTGTCGCCAAGATACAGAAGAAGCTGGTGGACCTCTTCTGGAACAACAGGAAGCACTGGGTCTCTGCCGCGGTCTTGAGTCTCCCGCTTGAGGAGGGCGGTCAGTCGTTGGTGTGCGTCAGCGCCCAGCTCGCGACTTTCCGTCTTCAGACCCTGCAGAGATACCTTTACGTCGAGCCCCCTCCTAGGTGGTGTGCTCTGGCGAGGTATTTCTTTCGCCAGCAGCTCGACCTCAATTATGACACGCAGCTCCTGTTTGTGAACTTGGGGGGTGCCAGGACCGCCCTCCGGGAGCTGCCTGTCTTTTACAGGGAACTCATCAGGGTCTGGAACAAAGTCTCCACCAAGCGCAGCTCTCCGCCGGCTGGAGTGGCGGCCATCCTGCAGGAACCGCTGCTCGGGAATCCGTACCTCCACGGCCGAGGCTTTATGTGGCGGTCGGAAGAGAGGGCTGTGGCTGGTGAGGTGACCAGGGTCAGGGACCTGCTCGATGGCGGAGGAGCGGGCTGGATGGCGCCAGACACGCTGGCGCGGCGCCTAAATTCTGCCAACGTCCGCCACGCGGCCGATGCCATCGAGTCGCTAAAAACAGCTCTGGGCCCTGACTCCGTTAGGTGCATCGAGGAGGCTCAAGCACGTGGGGAGATCCCGTCCGAACTGACCCCCGTCCGGACGGAATTCCTCATCGGCGCCAAACCCCGGAACCTCCCTCGGGGGCCGGCGCCTCACAACTTGAGCCGCCTCGGGGAAATCCCCTCCGTGCCTTTCAGTTCCGCGCGGAGGGGTTTCCTGTACGGGCTGCTCCTGCACACCCTCAACTTTGCCATCCTCGCCGGCCGTCCGGACACGCCATGGCGTACCATCTTGCCGTCCGGAGGAGGCGGGTGTCCCCGATGGAGGGCACTCTACGCAGGGGTCCTCCCACTATTCATCGGGGACTTGGCCTGGAGGGTGGTGCACGGAGCAGTGCCGTGCAATAAATTTTTAAGCCGGTTCACGGACTCCCAGGCCGCCTGCAATTTCTGCGGTCTGGAGGAGTCCGTGTTCCATGTTTTTATTGAATGCACAAGGTTGCAGCCCCTGTTCCACTATTTGAAGGGGCTGCTCCTGAAATTCTGGCTGCACTTCAGTCCCACTCTCCTGATCTTTGGGCACCCTGTGCGGAGGGGAGCGGGTAGGTCCGAAGGCCTCCTCGTAGGACTGCTCCTGGGCACGGCCAAGGGTGCCATCAGCCGGTCCAGGCAGCGGGCGGTCGAGAGGGTCGTTCAACCTGACTGCCTGCCTCTCTTCCGCTCTTACATCCGGTCCAGGGTGTCCTTGGAGATGGAGCACGCGGTGTCCACCGGTACGCTCGCGGCCTTCCGCGAGAGGTGGGCACCGGAGGGACTGGAGTGCATCATCACGCCCGGCAACCAAACTTTAATTTGATTTTACGTTTTAAAGTTAATTTGTTTTAATTGCCGGTGCTTTTAGTGTCCCCTTCCCTTTTATAGGGGGCACTGGGGAAAAATTGTGATTTTAGTGCCCAAAAAAAAAACAAAAAAAAAAGAAAAAACACAAAAAAAAAAAAAAAAAGGGGGGAAAAAAAAAGGGCCTTGTAAATGTCTGGAGTGTCAACCAGGTCGGGTGGCACCGTTTAATGTCTTTATGTTTTGCAGGTAAACTCAAAAGAGTTTCATGCACAAGGACCCCCAGGTCCCTCTGCACCGCAGCATGTTGTAATTTCTCCCCATTCAAATAATATTCCCTTTTACTGTTTTTTTCCCCCCCAAAGGTGGATGACCTCACGCTTTCCAACATTGTATTCCATCTGCCAAACCTTAGCCCATTCGCTTAACCTATCCAAATCTCTTTGCAGCCTCTCTGTGTCCTCTACACAACCCGCTTTCCCACTAATCTTCGTGTCATCTGCGCATTTTGTTACACTATACTCTGTCCCTTCTTCCAGATCATCTATGTATATTGTAAACAGTTGTGGTCCCAGCACCGATCCCTGTGGCACACCACTAACCACCGATTTCCAACCCGAAAAGGACCCATTTATCCCGACTCTCTGCTTTCTGTTCGCCAGCCAATTCTCTATCCATGCTAATACATTTCCTCTGACTCCGCGTACCTCGATCTTCTGCAGTAACCTTTTGTGTGGCACCTTATCGAATGCCTTTTGCAAATCTAAATACACCACATCCATCATGTTCGTTATATCCTCAAAGAATTCCAGTAGATTAGTTGAACATGATTTCCCCTTCATGAATCCATGCTGCGTCTGCTTGATTGCCCTATTCTTATCTAGATGTCCCGCTATTTCTTCCTTAATGATAGTTTCAAGCATTAAACTAACCGGTCTATAGTTACCTGCCTTTTGTCTGCCCCCCTTTTTTAAACAGAGGCGTTACATTAGCTGCTTTCCAATCCGCAGGTACCTCCCCAGAGTCCAGAGAATTTTGGTAGATTATAACTAATGCAACTGCTATAACTTCTGCCATCTCTTTTAATACCCTGGGATGCATTTCATCAGGACCAGGGGACTTGTCTACCTGGAGTCCCATTAGCCTGTCCAGCACTACCCCCCTAGTGATAGTGATTGTCTCAAGGTCCTCCTTTCCCACATTCCTGTGACCAGCAATTTTTGGCATGGTTTTTGTGTCTTCCACTGTGAAGACCGAAACAAAATAATTGTTTAAGGTCTCAGCCATTTCCACATTTCCCATTATTAAGTCCCCCTTCTCATCTTCTAAGGGACCAACATTTACTTTAGTCACTCTTTTCCGTTTTATATATGTGTAAAAGCTTTTACTATCTGTTTTTATGTTTTGCGCAAGTTTACCTTCGTAATCTATCTTTCCTTTCTTTATTGCTTTTTTTAGTCATTCTTTGCTGTTGTTTAAAATTTTCCCAATCCTCTAGTTTCCCACTAACCTTGGCCACCTTATACGCATTGGTCTTTGATTTGATACTCTCCTTTATTTCCTTGGTTATCCACGGCTGGTTATCCCTTCTCTTACCGCCCTTCTTTTTCACTGGAATATATTTTTGTTGCGTACTATGAAAGAGCTCCTTAAAAGTCCTCCACTGTTTCTCAATTGTGCCACCGTTTAGTCTGTGTTTCCAGTCTACTTTAGCCAACTCTGCCCTCATCCCACTGTAGTCCCCTTTGTTTAAGCATAGTACGCTCGTTTCTGACACAACTTCCTCACCCTCAATCTGTATTACAAATTCAACCATACTGTGATCACTCATTCCGAGAGGATCTTTTATTAGGAGATCGTTTATTTTTCCTGTCTCATTACACAGGACCAGATCTAAGATAGCTTGCTCCCTTGTAGGTTCTGTAACATACTGTTCTAAGAAACAATCCCGTATGCATTCTATGAATTCCTCCTCCAGGCTACCCCGTGCGATTTGATTTGACCAATCGATATGTAGGTTAAAATCCCCCATGACTACTGCCGTTCCTTTTTCACATGCCTCCATTATTCCCTTGATTATTGCCCGCCCCACCGTGAAGTTATTATTTGGGGGCCTATAAACTACACCCACCAGTGACTTTTTCCCCTTACTATCTCTAATCTCCACCCACAATGATTCAACATTTTGTTCATTAGAGCCAATATCGTCTCTCACAACTGCCCTGATATCATCCTTTATTAACAGAGCTACCCCACCTCCTTTCCCTTCTTGTCTATCTTTCCGAATTGTCAGATACCCCCGTATGTTTAATTTCCAGTCTTGGCCATCCTGCAACCATGTTTCTGAAATGGTCACCAAATCATACCCATTTGTAATGATTTGTACCGTCAACTCATTTACTTTATTTCGAATGCTGCGTGCATTTAGGTAGAGTGTTTTAATCCTAGTTTTTAAACCATGATTTTTAGTTTTGACCCCTCCTGCAACCCCTTTATATTCAGTGGCCCTTTTTGTTTTTTGCCTTGAGTTTCTCTGCCCTCCACTTTTACTCATCTCCTTTGTCTTTTGCTTTTGTCTCCTTTTTGTTTCCCTCTGTCTCCCTGCATTGGTTCCCATCCCCCTGCCATATTAGTTTAACTCCTCCCCAACAGCACTAGCAAACACTCCCCCTAGGACATTGGTTCTGGTCCTGCCCAGGTGCAGACTGTCCTCGTATATCATGGCTGTCGGCCAGCTGCTGTATCTCCTGTGCTTTCTCCATCTGCCACCTGTTCTTTAGGTACCGGGTTTTTTTTGTTGGACCTTAGCCTTTAGCCGTCTGTAATGCTGTTTTGCTGCTCCAGAGTTGGGTTGCTGTTTAAGGCTCAGAAATGCCCTGCGTTTGCAATCTATTAGCGCTTGAATCTCCTGATCATTCTCATCAAACCAGTCCTGGTATTTCCTGGTTGAGTGACCGAGCATCTCATTGCAGGCACTGGTTATAGAGGCCTGGAGGACAGACCAAGCATAGAAACATAGAAAATAGGTGCAGGAGTAGGTCATTCGGCCCTTCGAGCCTGCACCGCCATTCAATGAGTTCATGGCTGAACATGCAACTTTAGTACCCCATTCCTGCTTTCTCGCCATACCCCTTGATTCCCCATAGTATTAAGGACGACATCTAACTCCTTTTTGAATATATTTAGTGAATTGGCCTCAACAACTTTCTGTGGTAGAGAATTCCACAGGTTCACCACTCTCTGGGCGAAGAAGTTTCTCCTCATCTCGGTCCTAAATGGCTTACCCCTTATCCTTAGACTGTGACCCCTGGTTCTGGACTTCCCCAACATTGGGAACATTCTTCCTGCATCTAACCTGTCTAAACCCGTCAGAGATCCCCTCATTCTTCTGAACTCCAGTGAATACAAGCCCAGTTGATCCAGTCTTTCTTGATATGTCAGTCCCACCATCCCGGGAATCAGTCTGGTGAACCTTCACTGCACTCTCTCAATAGCAAGAATGTCCTTCCTCAAGTTAGGAAACCAAAACTGTACACATTACTCCAGGTGTGGCCTCACCAAGGCCCTGTACAACTGTAGTAACACCTCCCTGCCCCTGTACTCAAATCCCCTCGCTATGAAGGCCAACATGCCATTTGCTTTCTTAACCGCCTGCTGTACCTGCAGGCCAACCTTCAATGACTGATGTACCATGACACCCAGGTCTCAGTACAGCTCCCCTTTTCCTAATCTGTCACCATTCAGATAATAGCACTGTGGGAATTCTGCGTCTCGGGGTCCTCAAGGCACGCCAGGTTAGCTGCGAGATGCTGACTGTAAAGGACTCTCTTAGTTGGGTCCTTAAGTGCTCCGGCAGTGACTTTTTTTGCGACACTGCTTCTGCTGCGCCCTTCGCTTTGGGGCTACGTTGATGTCAATGATGGATCGGATTCGGCGGTGGTCCGTCCAGCAGTCGTCAGCTCCTGTCATGGCCCGGGTGATGTGCACATCCTTGCGATCACGGGCTTGGATGATGATATAGTCGAGCAGGTGCCAGTATTTGGAGCGAGGATGTTGTCACGATGCCTTGTATTTGTCCCTCTGTCGGAACAAGGTGTTGTTGATGAGGAGTTCGTATTCTAGACATTTTGTCAGGAGTAGGGTAGCGCTGGAGTTGTCTTTCCCTAACCTCTCTGTCAATCATGCCTCCCCAGAGGGCTGTGTCCTTGCCGACCCTGGCGTTGAAGTTGCCAAGGAGGATCAGTTTGTCGCCCACAGGGATGCAGGTCAGGGATGTTTTGAGGTTGGAATAAAAACCCTCTTTGGTCTCATCCATTACATCAAGTGTTGGGGCATATGTACTGTTGCCGGTGACGCACTGGTTCCGGGATAGGGTGAGTCAAAGCTTCCTGAGGCGTTCGTTAGCCCCGCAGGGGGAGTCTTTGAGGCAGTTGACCAGCTTGTTTTTGATAACGAAGCCGACTCCGTGGAGGTGGCGTTCTGCCTCTGGTTTGCCTTTCCAGAAGAAGGTGTAACCTCCACATTGTTCCTTGAGCTGGCCTTCCCCTGCCCACCGGGTCTCGCTTAGGGCGGTGATGTCAATATCAAAGCGTCTAAGTTCCCGGCGCTGCGGCGTTCCGGTCTGTCGCTGTTGGGGTTGTCCATGAGGGTCCTGAAGTTCCAGGTCCTGAACTTCATGTTAAGAGGATGGAAGACGCCTGTGCGTGATTTCTTTTAACGTGGGGTGGTCGTTGCACACCGGCTACCACACGGGCTAAGCTGAGCAAGGTCTTGGTCCAGTGGCAAGGGGGTCCATGACGACTGGAGACCAGTCACTGCTGTATGGGCCTAGTTGCCTATGGCGAGATGTTGGTCACAGGCTCGGCGCTGGGTAGCGCACTTGATAGTAGGTAGATGAAGGTTTGGTTGGGAGAAGCATTGGGGGGGGGACCAGGGGTTCAGAATGCGGGGGCAGGGGGGGGGGGTCATAGCCATTGTACTCCCCGATGTGAATGCATCAATGACTATCCAGCTGGCACGGGTAATTGAATCCCGTGTGTCCACAGTAACTGACATCAGGTCAGCCCGCTGGATGGAACCTCGGGCAGCCTGAGCTTGATCTCCGGTGTTTCCAGTCCCGACTGCCCCCTTACATCAGTCTCCCCTCACTTTTATACCCTGCACTGATCCACCTCTGGCACCGGACTCTTCTTTGTTTTCTCTGCTGGGTTTGCACAGGAAGTGAGGAAAAGACAGCTGGAATTTCTCTAATCTGTGATTTACAATGACACTTTTCCCTGGTTCCCAGCAGTTATTTTTCTTCAGTAATTTTCTCATTATCCCTAAACTACCCTGCCTGCTGTAGGTTGTTATTTCTTATAGTTTCACAATTATAGGTACAAACATCACACATTATAATCTAATCTATTGTGTTACTCACTCTGGTTTAAGCTTACATTGTGGTTACTAACAGACAAACCCTGTTCTTTCCCCTGATCTGATTACAGATTCCAACAGTGGGTTCAGTGAATGGAATGTCTTATCAGTGTTGCCATGGCGACCTGTCTGCAGTGAATCGATTGTTTAAGTTTCTAACTCAGACTAAACTTCTCTTTCTCATGATGCACATTATATCAGCCAGTTTATGTCAATGTGTTTTAGTCATGTTATGTTAATATCTCTAATACCGACAAGGTCTTCAGATACAAAAATCTTTAAAAGTAGAAGGACAAATTGATAAAGTGGTTAAAGAAGCACATGGGATCCTAGGTTTTATAAATAGGGGCATGGTGTACAAAAGGGCAGAGGTCATGTAAACCTGCACAAATCATTGGTTAGGCTGCAGTTCGAATATTGTGTCAGGTTTTGGGGATCTTACACCAGGAAGGATGTCGAGGCCATGGAGAGAGTACAGAGAGATTCACTGAGATGATACCAGGGAAGAGAGGCTTTAGTTATCAGGGGAGATTGGAGAAACTGGGGCTCTTTTCATTCGAACAAAGGGGAATTGGGAGGTCTGAGGAAGGTGCTTAAAGTTTGATCAGGTAAATAAGGAAAAACTATTTCCACAAGTCAGTGAGTCAGTAACATAGAAAATAGGTGCAGGAGTAGGCCATTCGGCCCTTCGAGCCTGCACCACCATTTAATATGATCATGGCTGAACATGCAACTTTAGTACCCCATTCCTGCTTTCTCTCCATACCCCTTGATCCTAATAGCCGTAAGGGCCATATCCAACTCCCTTTTGAATATATCGAACAAACTGGCCTCAACAACCTTCTTTGGTCGAGAATTCCACAGGTTCACAATTCTCTGAGTGAAGAAGTTTCTCTTCATCTCGGTCCTAAATGGCTTACCTCTTATCCTTAGACTGTCACCCTTGATTCTGGACTTCCCCAACATCGGGAGCATTCTTCCTGCATCTAACCTGTCAAATCCCGTCAGAATTTTATATGTTTCTATGAGATCCCATCTCATTCTTCTAAATTCCAGTGAATATAAGTCTAGTCAATCCAGTCTTTCTTCATGTGTCAGTCCTGCCATTCTGGGAATCAGTCTGGTGAACCTTCACTGCACTCCCTCAATAGCAAGAAGGTCCTTCCTCAGATTAGGAGACCAAAACTGCACACAATATTCAAGGTGTGGCCTCACCAAGGCCCTGTACAACTGCAGTAAGACCTCCCTGTTTCTATATTCAAATCCTCTCGCTATGAAGGCCAACATGCCATTTGCCTTCTTCACCGCCTGCTGCACCTGCATGACAACTTTCAATGACTGATGTACCATGACACCCAGGTCTCGTTGCACCTCCCCTTTTCCTAATCTGTCACCACTCAGATAATATTCTGCCTTCCTGTTTTTGCCACTAAAGTGGATAATCTCACATTTATCTACATTATACTGCATCTGCCATGCATTTGCCCACTCACCTAACCTGTCCAAGTCACCCTGCAGCCTCTTAGCATCCTCTTCACAGCTCACACTACCACCCATCTTAGTGTCATCTGCAAACTTGGAGATATTACATTCAATTCCTTCGCCTAAATCATTAATGTATCTTGTAAATAGCAGTGGTCCCAGCACTGAACCTTGCGGTACCCCACTAGTCACGGCCTGCCATTCCGAAAAGGACCCGTTTATTCCGACTCTTTGCTTCCTGTCCACCAACCAGTTCTTTATCCACGTCAATACATTACTCCCAATACCATGTGCTTTAATTTTGCACACTAATTTCTTGTGTGGGACCTTGTCAAAAGTCTTTTGAAAGTCCAAATACACCACATCCAATGGTTCTCCCTTGTCCTGAAAAAATTCTAGAAGATTTGTCAAGCATGATTTCCCTTTCATAAAACCATGCTGACTTCGACCGATCCTGTCACTGCTTTCCAAATGTACTGTTATTTCATCTTAATAATTGATTCCAGCATGTTCCCCACTCCCAATGTCAGGTTAACCAATCTATAATTCACTGTTTTCTCTCTCCCTCCTTTTCTAAAAAGTGGGGATACATTAGCTACCCTCCAATCCATAGGAACTGATTCAGAGTTTATAGAATGTTGGAAAATGACCACCAATACATCCACTATTTCTAGGGCCACTTCCTTACTTGAGGGCATCAAATTCAAAGCATCACCAAAAGGCTCAAACCCAGGGAGGAACCATCGAGCACACTGTACAACAATGTTCAGGACACTTACTGTCTCTCCGGATCTGTGTCCGGTGGAGGAACTGATGGGTTTCTCTTATCTTTGAGTTAAATGATGTTCTCATCGAGGTGATGGATGTCACTGCTGGGGAATGGGATATTCTGAGCACCTAGTGTCTGCCGAAAGCACTCTTTAGTCAGGTACAGCACGGATTAGATACAGAGTAAAGCACCCTGTACACTGTCCCATCAAACACTCCCAGGGCAGGTATAGCACGGGTTAGATACAGAGTAAAGCTCCCTCTACACTGTCCCATCAAACACTCCCAGGGCAGATACAGGGGGTTAGATACAGAGTAAAGCTCCCTCGACACTGTCCCATCAAACACTCCCAGGGCAGGTACAGCACGGGTTAGATACAGAGTAAACCAACCTCTGCACTGCCTCAAACACTCCTCAGTATCTTATACGTTTCAATAAGATCACCTCTAAGTCTTCTAAACTTCAAAGAGTATAGGCCCCACCTGCTTCACCTTTCTTCTTATGACAACCCCTTCATCTCAGTCATCAACCTTGGGAACCTTCTCTGAACTGCTTCCAATGCAAGTATACCCCTCCTTAAATAAGGAGGCCAAACTGTACGCAGTGCTCCAGGTGTAGTCTCACCAATGCCCTGTACAGTTGCAGAAGGACTTTCTTATTTTTATACTCCATCCCCCTTGCAATAAAGGACAACATTCCATTTGTGTTCCTAATTAATTGCTGTAACTGCACACTAACTTTGTGTGTTTAATGTACAAGGACCCCCACATCCCTCTGTACTATCGCATTTTATAATCTCTCCCCATTTAATTAATAATTTGCTGTTTTATTTCTCCGACCAAAGTGGATAACCACACATTTTCCCACATTATACTCCATCTGCCAAAGTTTTGCCCACTCACTTAGCCTCTCTATATCCCTTTGCATCCTCCTCACAACTTGCTAAGTTAGCACAGGTTAGATACAGAGTAAATCTCCGTCTACATTATCCATCAAACACTCTCAGGGCAGGTACAGCATGGGTTAGGTACCGATTAAAGCTCCCTCTAACTGTCCCCTCAAACACTGCTACAGCAGGTACAGCACAGGTTAGATACAGAGTAAAGCTCCCTCTACACTGTCCCATCAAACACTCCCAGGGCAGGTACAGCACGGGTTAGATACAGAGTAAAGCTCCATCTACACTGCCGCATTAAACACTCGCAGGGCAGGTATAGCAAAATTAGATACAGAAGAAATCTCCCTCTACACTGTCCCATCAAAAACTCCCAGAGCAGGTACAGCACGGGTCAGAAACAGAGTAAAGCTCCATCTACACTGTTACATCAAACACTTGCAGGGCAGGTACAGCATGGATTAGATAGAGTAAACCTCCCTCTACACTGTCCCATCAAACACTCCCAAGGCAGCTACAGCATGGATTAGATATAGAGGAAAGCTCCCTTTACACTGTTCCATCAAATATTCCAAGAGCAGGTACAGCTTATGTTAGATACAGAGTAAACCTCCCTCTACACTGTTACATCAAACACTTGCAGGGCAGGTACAGCATGGATTAGATAGAGTAAACCTCCCTCTACACTGTCCCATCAAACACTCCCAAGGCAGCTACAGCATGGATTAGATATAGAGGAAAGCTCCCTTTACACTGTTCCATCAAATATTCCAAGAGCAGGTACAGCTTATGTTAGATACAGAGTAAACCTCCCTCTACACTGTCCCATCAAACACTCCCAGGACAGGTACAGCTTGGATTAGATACAGAGTGCAAAATAGGACAAACCTAACTAAGGGGCCAGAAACGTAGGAGCAAACAGAATGGAGGTCGGCAGGGTATAAACTTACAGCCTTCCAGGGATGGTACCAGCCCAATTTTGATAATAACCATCAGCCTAAGCATTACTCCCAGAATAGGAAATCCTGAAGGTATAATATGCCTAGTGAGTAATGAGACTAAAGGACCAGAAATGGGATGCAGCAAGTGTTCCCAAATGACTAAATGGCAAACCACAACTAATCCCACTGATGGGAGAAAAATATGTGGTACCCTTTATCAGATCAATAAAGACTCTAAGGGATGCCTATGGAAGTCATAGATTTAAACAGGATTTGACGTGGCTAAACTGAATATTCAAGGTAATGGTGCCACCCTATGGAATAGCATCAACCAAATGGCAGTTACGGGAACTGGCTAACTTAGTCGAATCAGTAGCCAACGCAACTTCCCAAGCCTTTGAGGGGGTGAATAATGAAATGGTAGTTATTCGAACAGTGGCTCTCCAAAATCGTATGGCCTTAGATTATCTCCTAGCCAAGGAGGGAGGGACATGCGCATTAATAGGTGGAGAATGCTGTACGTATATCCCAGATAAATCAGAAGAAATCGGCAGTCTAGCTGAATACATCAGGAAAAAGGTAATAGAGTATAAACAGACAGTTGGCCAGGACGGTATCACCTTGTGGGGTTGGCCATCAGGATGGTTGAGATCCCTAGGGAGATCTGTGGTACAGGGTTTGATCATATTCCTGCTGATAGTCTTCGCCCTGTATCTATTACTTGTCTTGGTTAAGTGTTGCTGTGCCAAGGTGGGAGAAACTATGTTACCTACCGAGGCCACGGCTAGAGTTATGGTAGCGACAACTGCTGAAGGCTCTTGTGTGGAAATGGAAATGGAGAGACTGTACAAGATCAGAATGGATTAAGTTGTCCTTGTGAAGGACAAAATGGGGGAATGTGGAAATGTATTTTTATCTAAGCTGATACCACACGGTATTTGTGTGCCCTTTGCAATATATATATATATATAACAAAATGGAGTCCTGGTCCTTCCAGAACTTTCTGCATAAAAGCAGTCAGCTTGCATAAACAGCTAAACCTGGTTTGAGATGGCTGATGGCCATCAGACAGCTAGGAGACAAGTCATGCTGAGACAAGTACCCCCCCCCCCGCCCCCCCATGGTGCTCTCCTATTGTCTATACGACACAAGTTCCATGCCACCCCACCCTTTTCGAAGTACTCAAACCACCAGCCATTATCTCTTGTAGAGACCTCATCCATTTGATGCAAACAGATAACTGACTAGGAAACTGAACAATCCTGACACAATGCAAGACAGGTAATAGCTCATTACCACACTCTCATGGAGCAATGGCCGGCTGGCCAACTAATAACCCTGACAAAAGGAAATATCTGGAAACCATGTCAGGACAAGGATGTAGTAATTAACTCTTTATCTGTATTCACTGACTGCGAGACAGAGCCAATACACAGGGAGAGGCCATAACTTGGGTTTTACTGTATAAATATCTCGTGAAACTGTACCATTGTGGAGGTGTTCACTTAGCCATTAACTGAGTGTGACCTGCCCCTTGCTAGCAAGTAAATTAAAGAAACTTCTGCCGGAGCTGAAAGTGTCGGAGTCATTTATTTCGGAGGTCGAGATTTCGACAGCAGGTACAGCATAATTTAGATAAAGTGTAATTCTCTCTATAACTTCGCTCTACAATTGTAGACGGCCTTGGTGAGATAACTGGAATACTGTGCACAGTTTTGGTCTCCTTATCTAAGGAAGGATATACTTGCCTTGCTAAGATACAGAGTAAAGCTTCCTCAATACTGTCCCACTAGACATTCCAAGGGCAGGTACAACACAGGTTAGATACAGAGTATATCTCCCTCCAACCTGTCCCAATATTCCAGGGTAGATACTGCATTGGCTGGATACAGAATAAAGCTTCCTCTACACTGTCACATCAACTCACAGGGCAGGTACAGCATGGAATATATACAGAGTAAAGCTCGCTCTACAATGTCCCATCAAACACTCCCAGGGCATGTACAGCACGGGTCAGAAACAGAGTAAAGCTCACTCTATGCTGTCCCATCAAATATTCCCAATGCATGTACTACACGGGATAAATACAAAGTAATTTCTTCCTCCATGCTGTCCCAACAAACAATCCGAGGGCAGGTACAGCATGGGGTTAGATACAGAATAAAGCTCCCTCTACTCTGTCCCCTCAAACACTCCCAGAGCAACTACTGTATCAGTTAGACACTAAGTAATGCTCCCTCTGCACTGTCCAAATAAACATTCCTAGGGCAGGTACAACATAATTTAGATACAGGGTAATCCACTCTCAAATCTCACTCTACAATTGTACATGGCCTTGGTGAGACCACACCTGGAGTACTGTACACAGTTTTGGCATCCTTATCTAAGGAAGGATATAGTTACCTTGCTTAGATACAGAGTAAAGCTCCCTCAACACTGTCCCACCAGACATTCCAAGGGCAGGAGTAGCCCACTTGGCCCCTCGAGCCTGCTCCACCATTTAATAGAATCCTGGCTGATTTGATCATGGACTCAGCTCCACTTCCTTGCCGACTCACCATAACCCTTTTTTCCCTTAATCGCTCAAAAATCTATCTATCTCCGCCTTAAATTTATTCAATGACCCATCCTCCATCGCTCTCTGGAGCAGAGAATTCCATAGATTGACAACCCTCAGAAGAAATTCTTCCTAATCTCAGTTTTAAATGTGCAGCCTCTTATTCTGAGACTCTGTTTCGATAAGATCACCTCTCATTCTTCTCTACGCCAATGGATATAAGCCCAACCTACACAACCTATCTTCATAAGTCAACTCCCTCATCTCCGGAATCAACCTAGTGAACCTTCTCTGAACAGCCTCCAGTGAAAGTATATCCTTCCTGAAATATGGAGGCCAAAACTGTACGCGGTACTCTAGGTTTGGCCTCACCAATACCCTGTATAGTTGTAGAAGTAATTCTCTGCTTTTATACTCTATCCCCTTCCAATAAAGGCCAACATTCCATTTGCCTTCCTGATTACTTGCTGTACCTGCATAGTAACCTTTTGTGTTTCATGCACAAGGACCCTCAGGCGCAGCACTTTGCAATTTTTCTCCATTTAAATTATAATTTGCTTTTCTATTGTTTCTGCCAAGGTGGATAATCTCACATTTTCCCACATTATACACCATCTGCCAAATCTTTGCCCACTCACTTAGCCTGTCTATATCCCTTTGCAGATTTTTTGTGTCCTCACAATTTGCTTTCCCACCCATCTTTGTATCATTAGCAAACTTGGCTACATTACACTCGGTCCCTTCATCCAAGTCATTAATATAGATTGCAAATAATTGAGGACCCAGCACTGATCCCTGCAGCACCTCACTAGTCACTGTTTGCCAGCAGCAAAATGACCCATTTATCCCAACTCAGATACAAAGTAAAGCTCTGACTACACTACCCCAGGGCAGGTACAGCACGGGTTAGGTACAGAGTAAAGCTCCCTCTGAATTGTCCCATCAAATTCACCCAGGGGAGGTACAACATAGTTTAAATATCGAGTAAAGCTCACTCTATACTGTTCCATCAGACATTCCCAGGGCAGGTACAGCACAGATTAGACATGGAGTACATCTTCTTCAACTCTGTCCCAACCATTCCAAGGGCAGATACAGCATTTGTTAGATATTGAGTAAATCTCCCTCAACACTGTCCCACCAGACATTCCAAGGGCAGGTACAGCACGGGTTAGATACGGAGTACAGCTCCCTCTACACTGTCCAAAGCATTCCCGGGTAGATACAGCACGGGTTAGATACAGAGTAAAGCTCCCTCTACACTGTCCCAACAACACTCCCAGGGCAGGTACAGCACGGGTTAGATACAGACTGAAGTCCATCTACATTGTCCCATCAAACACTCTCAGGGCAGGTACAGCACAGGGTAGATTATAATATAAGAAATAGAAGCAGGAGTAGGCCTCTTGGCCCCTCGAGACTGCTCTGCCATTTAATTGGATCATGGCTGATTGATCTTGGGCTCAGCTCTACTTTCCTGCCCGCTCCGCATAACACTTTATTCCCTTATCACTCAAAATTCCGTCTATCTCCGCCTTTAATTTATTCAATGAGCCAGCCACCACAGCTCTCTGGGGCAGAGAATTTCATGGATTTACAAACCTCAGAAGAAATTTCTGCTCATTTCAGTTTTAAATGGACGGTTCCTTATTCGAAGACTGTTGCCAAGTGAATAACCCCATATTTTCCCACATTATACTCCATCTGCCAAATGTTTGCCCACTCACTTAGCCTGTCTGTATCCCTTTGGAGATTTTTGTGTGTCTTGCTCACAATTTGCTTTCCCACCCATCTTTGTGTAATCAGCAAACTTGGCTACATTACACTCGGCCCCTTCATCCAAGTCATGAATTTAGATTGTAAATAGTTGAGGACCCAGCACCGATCCCTGCAGCACCCCACTAGTCACTGTTTGCCAACCGGAAAATTACCCATTTATCCACACTTAGATACAAAGTAAAGCTCCGTCTACGCTGCCCCATCAAACACTCGCAGGGCAGGTACAGCACGGGTTGGGTACAGCGTAAAGCTCCCTCTACACTGCCCCATTAAACACTCCCAGGGCAGGGACAGCACAGGTTAGATGCAGAGTAAAGCTCCCTCTGCACTGTCCCTCAACTATTCCTAGGGAAGGTGCAACACAGGTTAGACGCAGATTAAAAGTCCCTCTACGCTGTCTCACCAGACATTCGCAGGGCAGGTACAGCATGGGTTATATAAAGATTAAATCTCCCTCCAGCCTGGCCCAAACACTCCCAGGTTAGGTACTGCATTGGTTAGATACTGCATTGGTTAGATACAGAGTTAATCTCCCTGTACACTGTCCCATCAAACACTGCAGAACAGGTACAGCACGGGTTAGCTAGAGTAAAGTTGCCCCGACACTGTCCCATCAAATCTTATTGAATGGGGAGGAGGCTCGGGAGGCCGTATGGCTCACTCCTGCTCCTATTTCTCATGGTCTTATGTAGCCAGCATGCCCCGCGGGGGAGAATGTGCCGCATCCAGACTACAGGAGCTCAATGCGCAGGCGCGGGTCCTGGCTGTGTTTGGAGCATGCGCGGTGCTGTAATGGCGGAGGAGACTCATGTTTGAGAGGCTCCACAGAAGTGTCGTTTTCAGCGGGACGGAGCGAAGTAATAGACCAGCGGGAAGCCGGGGAGGCTTCGTAAACAACCGGTGCCCGCCGCAAGCTCGGAATAATAACCGGAATATTGGCGGTTGCAGCTTCGGGGCTTTCTCCCGGTCACAGGCCCAGGCTAACGGCGGCCATCTTCATGCAGGAAGACAGGTTCAGCGCTCCGCCATCTTGATTCATTGAGTCGTACAGCGCATGCGCGGCCATCTTGGTGCAGGAACAAAGTGAATGATGTCACTGTGCAGAACTGAACCCAGCCAGAGTCAGCACCTTCAGGGGAGGGGAACCAGTGAGTGTAGAACTGAACCCAGCCAGAGTCAGCACCTTCAGGGGAGGGGAACCAGGGAGCGTGGAACTGAACCCAGACAGAGTCAGCAGAAGAACTAGGAGTAGGCCGTATGGCCCCTCGAGCCTGCTCCACCAATCAATAAGATCATGGCTGATCCGCTGATGGACTCAGGTCCATTTCCCTGCCCGCTCCCCATAACCCCCTATTCCCTTATTGGTTAAAAAACTATTTCTGTCTTAAATTTATTCAATGTCCCAGCTTCCACAGATCTCTGAGGCAGCGAATTCCACAGATTTACAACCCTCAGAGAAGAAATTCCTCCTCATCTCCGTTTTAAATAGGTGGCTCTTTATTCTAAGATTATGCCCCTAGTTCTAGTCTCCCCCATCAGTGGAAACATCCTCTCTGCATCCACCTTGTCAAGAAGTGAACCTTCTCTGAACTGCCTCCAAAGCAAATATATCTTTTCTTAAATATGGAAACCAAAATGGAATACAATGTCGGAAAGTGTGAGGTCATCCACCTTGGGGGAAAAAAAACAGTAAAAGGGAATATTATTTGAATGGGGAGAAATTACAACATGCTGTGGTGCAGAGGGACCTGGGGGTCCTTGTGCATGAAACTCTTTTAGAGTCTACCTGCAAAAACATAAAACATTAAACCATGCCACCCGACCTGGGTGACACACCAGACATTTACAAGGCCCTTTTTTCCTTTTTTTTTTGTGTTTTTCATTTTTTTTTGGGGCGCTAAAATCACATTTTTCCAGTGCCCCCTATAAAAGGGGAGGGGGACACGAAAAGCACCGGCAATGAAAACAAATTAAACTTTAAAACGTAAAATCAAATTAAAATTTGGTTGCCGGGCGTGATGATGCACTCCAGTCCCTCCGGTGCCCACCTCTCGTGGAAGGCCGCGAGCGTACCGGTGGACAACGCATGCTCCATCTCCAAGGACACCCTGGACCGGATGTAAGAGCGGAAGAGAGGCAGGCAGTCAGGTTGAACGACCCCCTCGACCGCCCGCTGCCTGGACCGGCTGATGGCACCCTTGGCCGTGCCCAGGAGCAGTCCTACGAGGAGGCCTTCGGACCTACCCGCTCCCCTCCGCACAGGGTGCCCAAAGATCAGGAGAGTGGGACTGAAGTGCAGCCAGAATTTCAGGAGCAGCCCCTTCAAATAATGGAACAGGGGCTGCAACCTCGTGCACTCAATAAAAACATGGAACACGGACTCCTCCAGACCGCAGAAATTGCAGGCGGCCTGGGAGTCCGTGAACCGGCTTAAAAATTTATTGCACGGCACTGCTCCGTGCACCACCCTCCAGGCCAAGTCCCCGATGAATAGTGGGAGGACCCCTGCGTAGAGTGCCCTCCATCGGGGACCCCCGCCTCCTCCGGACGGCAAGATGGTACGCCATGGCATGTCCGGACGGCCGGCGAGGATGGCAAAGTTGAGAGTGTGCAGGAGCAGCCCGTACAGGAAACCCCTCCGCGCGGAACTGAAAGGCACGGAGGGGATTTCCCCGAGGCGGCTCAAGTTGTGAGGCGCCGGCCCCCGAGTGAGGTTCCGGGGTTTTGCGCCGATGAGGAATTCCGTCCAGACGGGAGTCAGTTCGGACGGGAACTCCCCACGTGCTTGAGCCTCCTCGATGCACCTAATGGAGTCAGGGCCCAGAGCTGTTTTTAGCGACTCGATGGCATCGGCTGCGTGGCGGACGTTGGCAGAATTTAGGCGCCGCGCCAGCGTGTCTGGCGCCATCCAGCCCGCTCCTCCGCCATCGAGCAGGTCCCTGACCCTGGTCACCTCACCAGCCACAGCCCTCTCTTCCGACCGCCACATAAAGCCTCGGCCGTGGAGGTACGGATTCCCGAGCAGCGGCTCCTGCAGGACGGCCGCCACTCCAGCCGGCGGAGAGCTGCGCTTGGTGGAGACTTTGTTCCAGACCCTGATGAGTTCCCTGTAAAAGACAGGCAGCTCCCGGAGGGCGGTACTGGCAACCCCAGGTTCACAAACAGGAGCTGCGTGTCATAATTGAGGTCGAGCTGCTGGCGGAAGAAATACCTCGCCAGAGCGCACCACCTAGGAGGGGGCTCGACTTAAAGGTATCTCTGCAGGGTCTGAAGACGGAAAGTCGCGAGCTGGGCGCTGACGCACACCAACGACTGACCGCCCTCCTCAAGCGGGAGACTCAAGACCGCGGCAGAGACCCAGTGCTTCCTGTTGTTCCAGAAGAAGTCCACCAGCTTCTTCTGTATCTTGGCGACAAACGCAGGGGGAGGGGTCAAAGTGACCAGCCGGTACCACAACATTGCGGCCACCAGCTGGTTTATGACTAGCGCTCGACCCCTGTAGGACAGCACTCGGAGCAGTCCTGTCCAGCGCCCTAGGCGAGCGGCGACCTTGGCCTCCAGCTCCTGCCAGTTCGCCGGCCAGGCTCCCTCGTCGGGGCTAAGGTAGACTCCCAGATAGAGGAGATGGGTCGTGCTCCAGGCAAAAGGCCTGAGCTCCTCCGGCAGGGAGTCCACCCGCCACTGACCCACCAGCAGTCCGGAACATTTCTCCCAGTTGATCCTGGCGGAGGACGCGGCCGAGTAAATCTCCTGGCACTCACGCATCCTCCGCAGGTCAGCGTCCTTGTGCATGAAACTCTTTTGAGTTTACCTGCGAAAACATAAAACATGTATCCGTGCCACCCGACCTGGATGACACACACAAGACATTTACAAGGCCCTTTTTTGTTTTTTTTTGGGGGGTTTTTTGTGGTTTTTTTTTTTTGGGCACTAAAATCAAATTTTTCCTTTTTCCAGTGCCCCCTATAAAAGGGAAGGGGACACTAAAAGCACCGGCAATTAAAACAAATTAAACTTAAAAACGTAAAATCAAATTAAAATTTGGTTGCCGGGCGTGATGATGCACTCCAGTCCCTCCGGTGCCCACCTCTCGCGGAAGGCCGCGAGCGTACCGGTGGACACCGCGTGCTCCATCTCCAAGGACACCCTGGACCGGATGTAAGAGCGGAAGAGAGGCAGGCAGTCAGGTTGAACGACCCCCTCGACCGCCCGCTGCCTGGACCGGCTGATGGCACCCTTGGCCGTGCCCAGGAGCAGTCCTACGAGGAGGCCTTCGGACCTACCCGCTCCCCTCCGCACAGGGTGCCCAAAGATCAGGAGTGTGGGACTGAAGTGCAGCCAGAATTTCAGGAGCAGCCCCTTCAAATAATGGAACAGGGGCTGCAACCTCGTGCACTCAATAAAAACATGGAACACGGACTCCTCCAGACCGCAGAAATTGCAGGCGGCCTGGGAGTCCGTGAACCGGCTTAAAAATTTATTGCACGGCACTGCTCCGTGCACCACCCTCCAGGCCAAGTCCCCGATGAATAGTGGGAGGACCCCTGCGTAGAGTGCCCTCCATCGGGGACCCCCGCCTCCTCCGGACGGCAAGATGGTACGCCATGGCGTGTCCGGACGGCCGGCGAGGATGGCAAAGTTGAGGGTGTGCAGGAGCAACCCGTACAGGAAACCCCTCCGCGCGGAACTGAAAGGCACGGAGGGGATTTCCCCGAGGCGGCTCAAGTTGTGAGGCGCCGGCCCCCGAGGGAGGTTCCGGGGTTTGGCGCCGATGAGGAATTCCGTCCGGACGGGGGTCAGTTCGGACGGGATCTCCCCACGTGCTTGAGCCTCCTCGATGCACCTAACGGAGTCAGGGCCCAAAGCTGTTTTTAGCGACTCGATGGCATCGGCCGCGTGGCGGACGTTGGCAGAATTTAGGCGCCGCGCCAGCGTGTCTGGCGCCATCCAGCCCGCTCCTCCGCCATCGAGCAGGTCCCTGACCCTGGTCACCTCACCAGCCACAGCCCTCTCTTCCGACCGCCACATAAAACCTCGGCCGTGGAGGTACGGATTCCCGAGCAGCGGTTCCTGCAGGACGGCCGCCACTCCAGCCGGCGGAGAGCTGCGCTTGGTGGAGACTTTGTTCCAGACCCTGATGAGTTCCCTGTAAAAGACAGGCAGCTCCCGGAGGGCGGTCCTGGCACCCCCCAAGTTCACAAACAGGAGCTGCGTGTCATAATTGAGGTCGAGCTGCTGGCGGAAGAAATACCTCGCCAGAGCACACCACCTAGGAGGGGGCTCGACGTAAAGGTATCTCTGCAGGGTCTGAAGACGGAAAGTCGCGAGCTGGGCGCTGACGCACACCAACGACTGACCGCCCTCCTCAAGTGGGAGACTCAGGACCGCGGCAGAGACCCAGTGCTTCCTGTTGTTCCAGAAGAAGTCCACCAGCTTCTTCTGTATCTTGGCGACAAACGCAGGGGGAGGGGTCAAAGTGACCAGCCGGTACCACAACATTGCGGCCACCAGCTGGTTTATGACTAGTGCTCGACCCCTGTAGGACAGCACTCGGAGCAGTCCTGTCCAGCGCCCTAGGCGAGCGGCGACCTTGGCCTCCAGCTCCTGCCAGTTCGCCGGCCAGGCTCCCTCGTCGGGGCTAAGGTAGACTCCCAGATAGAGGAGATGGGTCGTGCTCCAGGCAAAAGGCCTGAGCTCCTCCGGCAGGGAGTCCACCCGCCACTGACCCACCAGCAGTCCGGAACATTTCTCCCAGTTGATCCTGGCGGAGGACGCGGCCGAGTAAATCTCCTGGCACTCACGCATCCTCCGCAGGTCAGCGTCCTTGTGCATGAAACTCTTTTGAGTTTACCTGCGAAAACATAAAACATTAAAGAGTGCCACCCGACCTGGGTGACACTCCAGACATTTACAAGGCCCTTTTTTTCCCCCCTTTTTTTTTTGTGTTTTTCTTTTTTTTGGTTTTTTTTTTGGGCACTAAAATCACAATTTTTCCCCAGTGCCCCCTATAAAAGGGAAGGGGACACTAAAAGCACCGGCAATTAAAACAAATTAACTTTAAAACGTAAAATCAAATTAAAATTTGGTTGCCGGGCGTGATGATGCACTCCAGTCCCTCCGGTGCCCACCTCTCGCGGAAGGCCGCGAGCGTACCGGTGGACACCGCGTGCTCCATCTCCAAGGACACCCTGGACCGGATGTAAGAGCGGAAGAGAGGCAGGCAGTCAGGTTGAACGACCCCCTCGACCGCCCGCTGCCTGGACCGGCTGATGGCACCCTTGGCCGTGCCCAGGAGCAGTCCTACGAGGAGGCCTTCGGACCTACCCGCTCCCCTCCGCACAGGGTGCCCAAAGATCAGGAGAGTGGGACTGAAGTGCAGCCAGAATTTCAGGAGCAGCCCCTTCAAATAGTGGAACAGGGGCTGCAACCTCGTGCATTCAATAAAAACATGGAACACGGACTCCTCCAGACCGCAGAAATTGCAGGCGGCCTGGGAGTCCGTGAACCGGCTTAAAAATTTGTTGCACGGCACTGCTCCGTGCACCACCCTCCAGGCCAAGTCCCCGATGAATAGTGGGAGGACCCCTGCGTAGAGTGCCCTCCATCGGGGACCCCCGCCTCCTCCGGTCGGCAAGATGGTACGCCATGGCGTGTCCGGACGGCCGGCGAGGATGGCAAAGTTGAGGGTGTGCAGGAGCAACCCGTACAGGAAACCCCTCCGCGCGGAACTGAAAGGCACGGAGGGGATTTCTCCGAGGCGGCTCAAGTTGTGAAGCGCCGGCCCCCGAGGGAGGTTCCGGGATTTGGCGCCGATGAGGACGGGGGTCAGTTCGGACGGGATCTCCCCACGTGCTTGAGCCTCCTCGATGCACCTAATGGAGTCAGGGCCCAAAGCTGTTTTTAGCGACTCGATGGCATCGGCCGCGTGGCGGACGTTGGCAGAATTTAGGCGCCGCGCCAGCGTGTCTGGCGCAATCCAGCCCGCTCCTCCGCCATCGAGCAGGTCCCTGACCCTGGTCACCTCACCAGCCACAGCCCTCTCTTCCGACCGCCACATAAAACCTCGGCCGTGGAGGTACGGATTCCCGAGCAGCGGTTCCTGCAGGACGGCCGCCACTCCAGCCGGCGGAGAGCTGCGCTTGGTGGAGACTTTGTTCCAGACCCTGATGAGTTCCCTGTAAAAGACAGGCAGCTCCCGGAGGGCGGTCCTGGCACCCCCCAAGTTCACAAACAGGAGCTGCGTGTCATAATTGAGGTCGAGCTGCTGGCGGAAGAAATACCTCGCCAGAGCACACCACCTAGCAGGGGGCTCGACGTAAAGGTATCTCTGCAGGGTCTGAAGACGGAAAGTCGCGAGCTGGGCGCTGACGCACACCAACGACTGACCGCCCTCCTCAAGCGGGAGACTCAGGACCGCGGCAGAGACCCAGTGCTTCCTGTTGTTCCAGAAGAAGTCCACCAGCTTCTTCTGTATCTTGGCGACAAACGCAGGGGGAGGGGTCAAAGTGACCAGCCGGTACCACAACATTGCGGCCACCAGCTGGTTTATGACTAGCGCTCGACCCCTGTAGGACAGCACTCGGAGCAGTCCTGTCCAGCGCCCTAGGCGAGCGGCGACCTTGGCCTCCAGCTCCTGCCAGTTCGCCGGCCAGGCTCCCTCGTCGGGGCTAAGGTAGACTCCCAGATAGAGGAGATGGGTCGTGCTCCAGGCAAAAGGCCTGAGCTCCTCCGGCAGGGAGTCCACCCGCCACTGACCCACCAGGAGTCCGGAACATTTCTCCCAGTTGATCCTGGCGGAGGACGCGGCCGAGTAAATCTCCTGGCACTCACGCATCCTCCGCAGGTCAGCGTCCTTGTGCATGAAACTCTTTTGAGTTTACCTGCGAAAGCATAAAACATTAAAGAGTGCCACCCGACCTGGGTGACACTCCAGACATTTACAAGGCCCTTTTTTTCCCCCCTTTTTTTTTTGTGTTTTTCTTTTTTTTGTTTTTTTTTTTGGGCATTAAAATCACAATTTTTCCCCAGTGCCCCCTATAAAAGGGAAGGGGACACTAAAAGCACCGGCAATTAAAACAAATTAACTTTAAAACGTAAAATCAAATTAAAATTTGGTTGCCGGGCGTGATGATGCACTCCAGTCCCTCCGGTGCCCACCTCTCGCGGAAGGCCGCGAGCGTACCGGTGGACACCGCATGCTCCATCTCCAAGGACACCCTGGACCGGATGTAAGAGCGGAAGAGAGGCAGGCAGTCAGGTTGAACGACCCCCTCGACCGCCCGCTGCCTGGACCGGCTGATGGCACCCTTGGCCGTGCCCAGGAGCAGTCCTACGAGGAGGCCTTCGGACCTACCCGCTCCCCTCCGCACAGGGTGCCCAAAGATCAGGAGAGTGGGACTGAAGTGCAGCCAGAATTTCAGGAGCAGCCCCTTCAAATAGTGGAACAGGGGCTGCAACCTCGTGCATTCAATAAAAACATGGAACACGGACTCCTCCAGACCGCAGAAATTGCAGGCGGCCTGGGAGTCCGTGAACCGGCTTAAAAATTTGTTGCACGGCACTGCTCCGTGCACCACCCTCCAGGCCAAGTCCCCGATGAATAGTGGGAGGACCCCTGCGTAGAGTGCCCTCCATCGGGGACCCCCGCCTCCTCCGGACGGCAAGATGGTACGCCATGGCATGTCCGGACGGCCGGCGAGGATGGCAAAGTTGAGGGTGTGCAGGAGCAACCCGTACAGGAAACCCCTCCGCGCGGAACTGAAAGGCACGGAGGGGATTTCCCCGAGGCGGCTCAAGTTGTGAGGCGCCGGCCCCCGAGGGAGGTTCCGGGGTTTGGCGCCGATGAGGAATTCCGTCCGGACGGGGGTCAGTTCGGACGGGATCTCCCCACGTGCTTGAGCCTCCTCGATGCACCTAACGGAGTCAGGGCCCAAAGCTGTTTTTAGCGACTCGATGGCATCGGCCGCGTGGCGGATGTTGGCAGAATTTAGGCGCCGCGCCAGCGTGTCTGGCGCCATCCAGCCCGCTCCTCCGCCATCGAGCAGGTCCCTGACCCTGGTCACCTCACCAGCCACAGCCCTCTCTTCCGACCGCCACATAAAACCTCGGCCGTGGAGGTACGGATTCCCGAGCAGCGGTTCCTGCAGGACGGCCGCCACTCCAGCCGGCGGAGAGCTGCGCTTGGTGGAGACTTTGTTCCAGACCCTGATGAGTTCCCTGTAAAAGACAGGCAGCTCCCGGAGGGCGGTCCTGGCACCCCCCAAGTTCACAAACAGGAGCTGCGTGTCATAATTGAGGTCGAGCTGCTGGCGGAAGAAATACCTCGCCAGAGCACACCACCTAGGAGGGGGCTCGACGTAAAGGTATCTCTGCAGGGTCTGAAGACGGAAAGTCGCGAGCTGGGCGCTGACGCACACCAACGACTGACCGCCCTCCTCAAGCGGGAGACTCAGGACCGCGGCAGAGACCCAGTGCTTCCTGTTGTTCCAGAAGAAGTCCACCAGCTTCTTCTGTATCTTGGCGACAAACGCAGGGGGAGGGGTCAAAGTGACCAGCCGGTACCACAACATTGCGGCCACCAGCTGGTTTATGACTAGCGCTCGACCCCTGTAGGACAGCACTCGGAGCAGTCCTGTCCAGCGCCCTAGGCGAGCGGCGACCTTGGCCTCCAGCTCCTGCCAGTTCGCCGGCCAGGCTCCCTCGTCGGGGCTAAGGTAGACTCCCAGATAGAGGAGATGGGTCGTGCTCCAGGCAAAAGGCCTGAGATCCTCCGGCAGGGAGTCCACCCGCCACTGACCCACCAGGAGTCCGGAACATTTCTCCCAGTTGATCCTGGCGGAGGACGCGGCCGAGTAAATCTCCTGGCACTCACGCATCCTCCGCAGGTCAGCGTCCTTGTGCATGAATTCCAAAAGTTTAGTTTGCAGGTGCAGCAGGTAATCAGGAAGGCGACTGGAATGTTGGCCTTCATTGCGAGAGGGATGGAGTACAAAAGCAGGGAGGTCTTGCTGCAACTGTATAAGGTATTGGTGAGGCCGCACCTGGAGTACTGCGTGCAGTTTTGATCACCTTACTTAAGGAAGGAAATACTAGCTTTGGAAAGGGTACAGACGATTCACTAGACTGATTCCAGAAATGAGGGGGTTACCTTCTGATGATAGATTGAGTAGACTGGGTCTTTACTCGGAGTTCAGAAGGATGAGGGGTGATCTTATAGAAACATTTAAAATAATGAAAGGGATAGACAAGATAGAGGCAGAGAGGTTGTTTCCATTGGTAGGGGAGACTAGAACTAGGGGGCACAGCCTCAAAATACGGAGGAGCCAATTTAAAACCAAGTTGAGAAAGAATTTCTTCTCCCAGAGGGTTGTGAATCTGTGGAATTCTCTGCCCAAGGAAGCAGTTGAGGCTAGCTCATTGAATGTTTTCAAGTCAAAGATAGATAGATTTTTAACCAATAAGGGAATTAAGGGTTATGGGGAGAGGGCGGGTAAGTGGAGCTGAGTCCACGACCAGATCAGCCATGATCTTATTGAATGGCGGAGCAGGCTCGAGGGGCTCGATGGCCAACTCCTGTTCCTAATTCTTATGTTATGTTCTAAAACTGTATGCAATATTCCAGGTGATGCCTCACTAATACCCTGTATAACTGTAGCTAGACTTCCCTGCTTTTATACTCCATCCCATTTGCAATAAAGGCCAATATTTCATTGGCCTTCCTGATCATCTGCTGTGCCTGTATACTAACCTTTTGTGTTTCATGGATCAGGACCCCCCAGCTCCCACTGTACTGCAGCACTTTGCAATCTTTCTCCATTTAAATAATAACTTGCTCCTCAATTTTTTTTTCTGCCGAAGTGCATAACCTCACTTTCCAATATTATACTCCATCTCCCAAATTTTTGCCTACTCACTTAGCCTGTTTGAGCTTTTGCAGGTTTTTTGTGTCCTTCTCACACATTGCTTTTTCTCCCATCTTTGTATCATCAGCAAACTTTGCTACTTACAATTGGTCCCTTCATCCAAGTCGTTAATATAGATTGTAAATAGTTGGCGTCCCAGCACTGATCCCTGTGGCACCCCACTAGTTACTGGTTTCCAACCAGAGAATGAACCATTTATCCCAACTCTGTTTTCTGTTAGTTAGCCAATCCTCTATCCATGCTAATATATTACCCAACCCCGTGAACTTTTATCTTGTGCAGTAACCTTTTATGTGGCACCTTGTCAAATGCCTTCTGAAAGTCCAAATATACCACATCCACTGGTTCCCCTTTATCCACCCTGTTCAGCACATCCTTAAAGAACTCCAGAAAATTTGTAAAACATGGCTTCCCCTTCATAAATCCATACTGACTCTGCCTGACTGAATTATGCTTTTCCAAATGCCCTGCTACTGCTTCTTTAATAATGGACTCCAACATTTTTCCAACCACAGATGTTAGGCTAACTGGTCTATAATTTTCTTCTTTTTGGCTGCTTCCTTTTTTTAAATAGAGGCATTACATTTGCAGTTTTCCAATCTGCTGGAACATCCCCAGAATCTAGGGAATTTTGGTAAATTATAACCAATGCATCCACTATCCCTGCTGCTACTTCTCTTAAGACCCTAGGATGCAAGCCACCAGGTCCAGAGGATTTATTCGCCTTTAGTCCCATTATCTTACTGAGTACCACCTCCTTTGTGATTGTGGTAAGTTCCTCCGCCCCTCCATAACCCCTTGACTATCCACCGACATTCTTTGCTGGCTTTTAAAAGCTTCCCAATCTTCTGTCCTTCCAGTAGTTTTGACCACTTTGTATGTCCTTGTTTTTAATTGGATACCATCCTTTATTTCTTTAGTTCGACACAGATGGCTATCTTTTCTTTTACACCCTTTCCTCCTCACTGGAAATATTTGTCTTGAGAGTTATGAACTATCTCCAAAATATACGCCACTGTTCATCAAATGTCCTACACTTCAATCTATTTTCCCAGTCCACTTTAACCAACTCTGCCGTCATACCTTTGTAGTCTCCTTTATTTAAGCTCAGTACGCTGGTTTGAGATGCAATTTTCTCACCCTCCATCTGAATTTGAAATTCAACCATGCTATGATCACTAATTCCAAGGGGATCCTTTACTAGGAGATTGTTGATAAATTCTGTCTCATTACACAGGACCAGATCTAACATAGCCAGCACCTTCAGAGGAACCTAGGGAGAGAAACCAGTCATTTACAGTAGAAACGGGAGAATTTGTAATGGGGAACAAGGAAATGGCAGAACAATTAAATCAATACTTTGGTTCGGTCTTCACAGAAGAGGACACAAATAATGTCCCAGAAATGCGAGGGAACCAAGGGTCCAGTGAGCAAGAGGAATTAAAGGAAATGATTATTAGTAAGAAAATAGTGCTGGAGAAACTAATGGGATTGAAGGTAGATAGATCCCCAGGGCCTGATGATCTGCGTCCCAGAGTACTAATAGAGGTAACCATGGAAATAGTCGATGCATTGGTTGTCATCTTACAAAATTCTATAGATTATGGAACATAATTAAAGTACATGGGATTGGGGGTGATGTACTGACATAGATTGAAAATTGATTAACTGACAGGAAATAGAGAGTAGGAATAAACGGGTCTTTTTCGGGGTAACGGGCAGTGACTAGTGGGGTACCACAGGGATCAGTGTTTGCGCCCCAGCTATTCACAATATAAATGATTTGGATGAGGGAACCAAATGTAATATTTCCAAGTTTGCTGACGATACAAAACTAGGTGGGGTTGTGAGTTGTGAGGAGGATGCAAAGACTCTGCAAGGCAATTTAGATTGGCTAGAATTCTTTGAGGATGTAATGAACAGGGTGGATAAAGGGGAACCATGGAATGTAGTGTATTTGGACTTCCAGAAGGCATTTGACAAGGTGCTAGAATAGACTGGCGAATGATACTTAAAGGGTTGACGGTGGATCGGCAATGGCAAACATTTAAAGATCACATGGATGAACTTCAACAATTGTACATCCTTGTCTGGAATAAAAATAAAATGGGAAAGGTGGCTCAACCGTGGCCAACAAGGGAACTTAAGGATAGTGTTAAATCCAAGTAAGAGGCATATAAATTGGCCAGAAAACTCAGCAAACCTGAGGACTGGGAAAAATTTAGAATTCAGCAGAGGAGGACAAAGGGTTTAATTAGGAGGGGGGAAATAGAGTATGAGAGGAAGCTTGCTGGGAACATAAAAACTGACTACAAAAGCTTCTATAGATACGTGAAGAGAAAAATAGTGAAGACAAACGTAGGTCCCTTGCAGTCAGATTCAGGTGAATTTATAATGGGGAACAAAGAAATGGCAGACGAGTTGAACAAATACTTTGGTTTTGTCTTCACGAAGGAAGACACAAATAACCTTCCGGATATACTAGTGGACCGAGGGTCTAGTGAGAAGGAGGAACTGAAGGAAATCCTTATTCGGCAGGAAATTGTCTTAGGGAAATTGATGGGATTGAAGGCCATTAAATCCCCGGGGCCTGATACTCGACATCCCAGAGTACTTAAGGAAGTGGCCCTAGAAATAGTGGATGCATTGGTGATCATTTTCCAACAGTCTATCGTCTCTGGATCAGTTCCTATGGACTGGAGGGTAGCTAATGTAACACCACTTTTTAAAAAAGGAGGGAAAGAGAAAACGGGTAATTATACACCGGTTAGCCTGACATCAGTAGTGGGGAAAATGTTGGACTCAATTATTAAAGATGAAATAGCAGCACATTTGGAAAGCAGTGACAGGATCGGTCCAAGTCAGCATGGATTTATGAAAGGGAAATCATGCTTGACAAATCTTCTAGAATTTTTTTGAGGATGTAACTAGTAGAATGGACAAGAGAGAACCAGTGGATGTGGTGTATTTTGACTTTCAAATGGCATTTGACAAGGTCCCACACAAGAGATTGGTGTGCAAAATTAAAGCACGTGGTATTAGGGGTAATGTATGGACGTGGATAGAGAACTGGTTGGCAGACAGGAAGCAGAGAGTCGGGATAAACGGGTCCTTTTCAGAATGGCAGGCAGGGACTAGTGGGGTGCTGCAGGGCTCAGTGCTGGGACCCCAACTATTTACAATATACATTAACAATTTAGATGAAGGAATTGAGTGTAATATCTCCAAGTTTGCAGATGACACTAGCTGGGTGGCAGTGTGAGCTGTGAGGAGGACGCTAAGAGGCTGCAGGGTGACTTGGACAGGTTAGGTGAGTGGGCAAATGCATGGCAGATGCAGTGTAACATGGATAAATGTGAGGTTATCCACTTTGGTGGCAAAAACACAAAGGCAGAATATTATCTGAATGGCGGGAGATTAGGAAAGGGGGAGGTGCAACAAGACCTGGGTGTCATGGTTCATCAGTCATTGAAAGTTGGCATGCAAGTACAGCAGGCGGTGAAGAAGGCAAATGGTATGTTGGTCTTCATAGCTAGGGGATTTGAGTATAGGAGCAGGGAGATCTTACTGCAGTTGTACAGAGCCTTGGTAAGGCCTCGCCAGGAATATTGTAAACAGTTTGGTCTCCTAATCTGAGGAAGGACGTTCTTGCTATTGAGGGAGTGCAGTGAAAGTTCACCAGACTCATTCCCGGGATGGCAGGACTGACATATGAGGAAAGACTGGATCAACTGAGCCTGTATTCACTGGAGTTTAGAAGGATGAGAGGGGATCTCATAGAAACATATAAGATTCTGACGGGACTGGACAGGTTAGATGCAGGAAGAATGTTCCCAATGTGAGGAAGGCCAGAACCAGGGAACACAGTCTAAGGATAAGGGGTAAGCCATTTAGGACTGAGATGAGGAGAAACTTCTTCACTCAGAGTTGTTAACCTGTGGAATTCTCTACAGCAGAGTGTTGTTGATGCCGGTTCGTTGGATATATTCAAGAGTGAGTTTGATGTGGCCCTTACGGCTAAAGGGATCAAGGGGTATGGAGAGAAAACAGGAAAGGGGTACTGAGGTGAATGATCAGCCATGATCTTATTGAATGGTTGTGCAGGGTCGAAGGGCCGAATGGCCTACTCCTGCATCTATTTTCTATGTTTCTATGTGCCACATAACAGGTTACTGCACAAGATAAAAATTTACGGGGTTGGGGATAATATATTAGCATGGATAGAGGATTGGCTTACGAATAGAAAACAGAGAGTAGGGACAAATGGTTCATTCTCTGTTTGGCAATCAGTAACCAATGGGATGCTGCAGGGATCAGTGCTGGGACCCCAACTATTTACAATCTATATTAACGACTTGGAGGAAGGGACTGAGTGGAACGTAGCCAAGTTTGCCAATGATACAAAGATGGGAGGAAAAGCAATGCGAGAGGGACACACAAAATCTGCAAAAAGACATAGACAGGCTAAGTGAGTGGAGATAGAGTATAATGTTGGAAAGTGTGAGGTCATACACTTTGGCAAAAAAAATCAAAGATTGAAGAACAAGTTATTATTTAAATGGAGAAAGATTGCAATGTGCTGCAGTACAGCAGGACCTGGGGGTACTTGTGCATGAAACACAAAAGGTTAGTATGCAGGTACAGCAAGTGATCAGGAAGACCAATGGAATCTTGGCCTTTATTGCAAAGGGGATGGAGTATAAAAGCAGGGAAGTCTTGCTACAGTTGTACACGGTATTGGTGAGGCCAGACCTGGAATACTGCGAGCAGTTTTGGTTTCCATATTTACGAAAGGATATACTTGCTTTGCAGGCAGTTCAGAGAGGGTTCACAAGGTTGATTCCAGGGATGAGGGGGTTGACTTATGAGGAAAGGTTGAGTAGGTTGGGCCTCTACTCATTGGAATTCAGAAGAATGAGAGGTGATCTTATCAAAATGTATAAGATTATGAAGGGGCTTGACAAGGTGGATGCAGAGAGGATGTTTCCACTAATAGGGGAGACTAGAACTAGAGGGCATAATCTTAGAATAAGGGGCCGCCCATTTAAAACTGAGTTGAGTAGGAATTTCTTCTCTCAGAGGGTTGTGGATCTGTGAAATTCACTGCCTCAGAGAGCTGTGGAAGCTGGGACATTGAATAAATTTAAGACAGAAATGGACAATTTCTTAAATGACAAGGGAATAAGATGTTTATGGGGAGGGGGCAGGGAAGTGGACCTGAGTCCATAATCGGATCAGCCATGATCGTATTAAATGGTGGAGCAGGCTCGAGGGGCTGTATGGCCTTCTCCTGCTCCTATTTCTTATGTTCTTATGTAGATAGGTTGAGTGAGTGGGCAAACACATGGCAGATGTAGTACAACATGGATAAATGTGGAATGATCCACTTTGTTAGGAAAAACATATGGACAAAGTATTATTTAAATTATGATGGCTTGGGAAGTGTCGATGTACAGAGGGACCTGGGTGTCCTTGTACACCAGTCATTGAAAGCAAACATGCAGATGCAGCAAACAGTTAGGAAGGCAAATGGTATGTTGGCCTTCATTGCAAGAGGATTTGAGTACAGGAGCAAGGATGTCCTACTACAGTTATACAGGGCCCTGGTGAGACCGCACCTGGAGTATTGTGTGCAGCTTTGGTCTCCTTACCCAAGAAAGGATATACTTGCCATAGAGGGAGTGCAGAAAAGGTTCACCACACTGATTCCTGGGATGGCAGGACTGTCGTATAAGGAGAGATTGGGTCGACTGGGCCTGTATTCTCGAGTTTAGAAGAATGAGGGGATCTCATTGAAACGTATAAAATTCTGACTGGGTTGGATAGACTGGATGCTGGGAGGATGTTTCCCCTGGGCCGGGAAGTCTAGAACAAGGGGTCACAGTCTCAGGATACGGAGGTAGGAAATTTAGGGCCGAGATGAGGAGAATTCCTTTCACTCAGAGGGTGGTGAACCTGTGGAATTCTCTACCACAGAAGGCTGTTGAGGCCAAGTCACTGAATATATTTAAGAGGGAGATAGATAGATTTCTAGAAACAAAAGGCATCAATGGGTATGGGGAAAAAGCGGGAATATGGTGTTGAGATAGAGGATCAGCCATGATCTTATTGAATGGCGGTGCAGACTCGAAGGGCCGAATGGCCTACTACTGCTCCTATTTTCTATGTTTCTATTTGGCCTGTCGAGCCCTTTCCAGCTCCCAGCTAGTCCCACTGCCCCGCCCTTTCCCTGAGCCCTGCAAATGTTTTCTTTCAGATACTTATCCAACTCCCTTTTAAAAGCTGTGATTGAGTCTGTCTCCACCACCTTTCAGGCCGTGCATTCCGGATCCCAACCACTCGCTGCATAAAATAGATTTTTCTTAGGTCGCCTTTGGTTCTTTTGCCAATCACCTTAAATCCGTCTCCTCTGGTTCTCGACCCTTCCACCAGTGGGAACAGTATCTCTCTATCTACTCTGTCCGGACCCCTCATGATTTTGATCACCTCTATCAATTCTGCTCTCAACCTTCTCTGCTCCAAGGGAACAACCCCAGCTTCTCCAGTCAATCCATGGAACTGAAGTCCCTCATCTCGTGAATCATTCTTGTCAATCTTTTCTGCACCCTCTCTCTAAGGCCTTCACATCCTAATGTGTGGTGCCCAGAATTGGACACAATGCTCCAGTTGAGGCCGAACCAGTGTTTTACAAAGGTTCATCATAACCTCCTTGCCTTTTGTACTCTGTGATGCCCAGGATCCTGTAAGCTTTTTTAACTGCTTTCTCAACCTGTCCTGCCACCTTCAGGGATTTGTGCACGTAAACCCGCAGTTCTCACTGTTCATGCAGCCCCTTTAGGATTGTACCCTTTAGTTTATATTGCCTCTCCTCATTCATTTAATCATGTTTCTCTAATTTTATTTCTTAACTCAGATTCACGGCCTCAATTTAGTTCTTCCTCCGAGCCCCTCAACTTAATCTGGCAGCGTAATGTTGGCGAGTGGTGATTGATTGCCCTGGGAAACAACAGGAAGAGAGCTCAGAGGCCGGAGGGACCAGGGAGCAGCATGTTCTGCAACCAATCGCGGTGTTTGAGGGGTGGATCCTGAGTCAGCCTGTCAGGTGAGTCAGTGTAAACCCCTGTTAAACAATTCATCTTTTAAAAGTTAAATCAAGATTTCTTTTTTCAGCAAAACAGTTTAATATCTGTCAGTATTTTATTTCCCTGGATTTCCTGTTATGAGTTTCAGACACTTCATTGCCAAGTGGACCAGGTATTTAAAGGTCATTCATTTCCCTCTTTCCATGTCGCTATTCGTTAAAGGTAGAGAGATTGATTTCCCCTCATTATGCATTCGTAGTAGTTAAGTAACATGCTTCCTGTTGGTAGTGAGTCACATTCTGTGCTGGGCAAGATGGCTGGTAGCTTCAGCCTTTAAAATACACATCCTCTTGTTCAAATCTCTCCAGGGCCTCGCCCCTCCCTATCTCTAACCTCCTCTATCCCACCAACCCTCTTAATAGTTTGTTTTCTTTGGAACAGAGGAGGTTGAGGGGAGACCTTAATGAGGTGTATAAAATTATGAGGGGCCTAGGTAGAGTGGATAGGAAGGACCTATTTCCCTTCACAGAGGGATCAGCAACCAGGGGATCTTTTTAGCCAGTACATAGGAAGCCAAACAAGAGAGGGGGAAGTTCTGGGCTTAGTATTAGGGACTGAAGCTGGGCAGGTGGAAGGGGTATCGATGGGACAGCATTTTGGTGCTAGTGATCATAATTAAGTTAGATTTAGGGTAGTTATGGAAAAGGACAAAGATAGACCAGGAATAAAGGTTCTCAATTGGGGAAAGGCCAATTTTACTAAGCTGAGATGTGATTTAGCCAAAGTGGACTGGAAACAGCTACTTGAAATGGTGAGAGATTGGGAAATGTTGGTGTTCAGAGGAACCTTGGTGTCCTTTGTACACGAATCACTGAAAGTTAGTATGCAGGCACAGCATGCAATTAAGAAAGCAAATGGTATGTTGGTCTTTATTACAACAGGATTTGAAGATAAGAGTAAACATAAGATCATAAGAAATAGGAACAGGAGTAGGCCATACGGCCCCTCGAGCCTGCTCCGCCATTCAATAAGATCATGGCTGATCTGATCATGTACTCGGGGTCCACTTCCCTGTCCGTTCCCCATAACCCCTTATCGTTTAAGAAACTGTCTATTTCTGTCTTAAATTTATTCAATGTCCCAGCTTCCACAGTGAATTCCACAGTTTTACAACCCTCAGAGAGAAGAAATTCCTCCTCATCTCTGTTTTAAATGTGTGGCCCCTTATTCTAAGATCATGCCCTCTAGTTCGAGTCTCCCCCATCAGTGAAAACATCCTCTCTGCATCCACCTTGTCAAGCCCCCTCATAATCTTATACGTTTCGATAAGATCACCTCTCATTCTTCTGAATTCCAATGAGTAGAGGCCAAAACTACTCAAGCTTTCCACATAAGTCAACCCCCCCATCTCCAGAATCAATCTAGTGAACCTTCACTGAACTGTCTTCAAAGCAAGTATATCCTTTTGTAAATATGGAAACCAAAACTGCACACAGTATTCCAGGTGTGGCCTCACTAATACCTTTTATAACTGTAGCAAGACTTCCTCACTTTTATACTCCATCCGCTTTGTAATAAAGGCCAAGATACCATTGGCCTTCCTGATCACTTGCTGTACCTGCATACTAACCTTTTGTGTTTCATTCACAAGTATCCCCAGGACCCGCTGTACTGCAGCACTTTGCAATCTTTTTCGATTTAAATAATTACTTGCTCTTTAATGTCTTACTGCAATTATATAGGACCCTGGTGAGACCACACCTGGAGAATTGTGTACAGTTTTGGCTGCTGACCTAAGGAAGGATATATTTGCCATTGAGGATGGCAATGCAATAAAGGTTCACCAGACTGATTCCTGGGATTCGGGGATTGTCCAATGAGGAGAGATTGAGTAAACTAGGCCTATATTCTCTAGAGTTTAGAAGAATGAGAGGTGATCTCATTGAAACATAAAATTCTGACAGGGCTTGACAGGGTAGATCAGGGGCATGAAACATACGGCCCGCAGGACGGACATGGTCTCCAAAGCCCCTTCCTCTGGCCCACCACGTGATTTAATTTTTATGCCCCCGCCCCGCCCCCGATCTTTCACTTGCTGACTCAAACACAACCTGAATTTGTCGGCCGTCACAGAACAGGAGGAGGGCGGCGGAGGCACGGGGAAGGTCAGTCGGTGTCCACGGGGAGCAATTCTGGGACAATGAAGGCCCTCACACGGACTGTCAATGGGAGATAAGCTTTGAGTGAGGCAGTGAGTAGATGAATACCGAGAGAGAGGGGGAGGAGTGTCGCTGGAACTCCAGGTGATTTAACAGATGATGGGGGTTAGTGCAGGGTTAGGTAGTGTGGGGGTTGTGTTCCTGCCCTGGGCCCACCCTCGGCCCCAGCGAGGCACTGATTTAAAATTCTCAGCCTCGTGTTCAAATCCCTCGATGGCCCCTCCCCTCCCTATCTCTCTAACCTCCTCCTGTCCCGACAACCCTCACTATCTCTGTAACCTCCTCCAGCTCTACATCCCTCCCTATCTCTGTAACCTCCTCCAGCCCCTACACCTTCCCTATCTCTAACCTCCTCCAGCCCTACACCCCTCACTATCTCTGTAACCTCCTCAAGCCCTACAGCCCCGCCTATCTCAGTAACCTCCTCCAACACTACGCCCCTCCCTATCCTCTGTAACATCCTCCAGTCCCTGCACCACGCTCTATCTCTGTAACCTCCGGCCGCTACACCCCTCCCTATCTCTGTAACCCTCTCCAGCCCCTACACCCCTCCCAATCTCAGTAACCTCCAGCCCCTACACCCCTCCCTATCTCTGTGACCTCGAGCCCCAGCACCTCTCCCTATCTCTGTAACCTCCTCCAGCCCCTGCACCTCTCCCTATCTCTGTAACCTCCTCCAGCCCCTGCACCTCTCCCTATCTCTGTAACCTCCTCCAGCCCCTGCACCTCTCCCTATCTCTGTAACCTCCTCCAGCCCCTACACTTCTCCCTATCTCTGTAACCTCCTCCAGCCCCTACACCCCTCCCTATCTCTGTAACCTCCTCCAGCCCCTACACCACGCCCTATCTCTGTAACCTCCTCCCACCATATGCACACCCTATCTCTGTAACCTTCTCCAGCACTACAGTCCTCCCTATCTCTGTAACATCCTCCAGTCCCTCCACCCCTCTCTATCTCGGTAACCTCCTCCAGCCCCTACACAACTCCCTATTTCTGTAACATCCCCCAGTCCCTACACCCCTCTCTATCTGTTACCTCCCCCAGCCCCAACACCTCTCGCTATCTCTGTAACCGCCTCCAGCCCCTACACACCTCCCTATCTCTGTAACCTCCTCCCACCATACGCACCCCCTATCTCTGTAACCTCCTCCAGCACTACACACCTCCCTATCTCTGTAACCTCCACCAGCCCCTACACAACTCCCTATTTCTGTAACCTCCTCCAGCCCCTACACCCCTCCCTATCTCGGTAACCTTCAGCCCCTACACACCTCCCCTATCTCTGTAGCCTCCGCCAGCCCCTCAACCTCTTATTTCTGTAATCTCCTACAACCCTACATCCCTCCCTATCTCTGTAACCTCCTCCAGCCCCTACACCCCTTCCTATCTCGGTAACCTCCTCATCTCGGTAACCTCCCCCAGCTCCTACACCCCTTCCTATCTCGGTAACCTCATCTAGCCCCGACACCTCTCCCTATCTCTGTAATCTCCTTCGGCCCCGACACCCCTCCGTATCTCTGTAATCGCCTCCAGCCCCTACATCCCTCCCTATCTCCATAACCTCCCCCAGACCCTACACCTCTCCCTATCTCTGTAATCTTATCCAGCCTTACCGTCCTCCCTATATCTGTAACCTCCTCCAGCTCCTACACCCCTCCCTGTCTCTAAAACCTCCTCCAGCCCCTACACACTTCCCTATCTCTGTAACCTCCTCCAGCCCCAACATTCCTGCCTTTCTCTGTAACATCCTCCAGCCCCTCCATGCCTCCCTTTCTCTGTACTCTCCTGCAGCACTACACCCCTCCCTTTCTCTGTAACCTCCTGCCCTTACACGCATCCCTATTTCTGTGACCTCCAGCCACTACACCCCTCCCTATCTCGCTAGCCTGCACCAGCCCCTACAACACACCCTACCTTTCTAACCTCGTCCAGCCCCACACCCCTTGCTATCTCTGTAACCTCCTCCAGCCCCTACACCCTCCCTATCTCTGTAACCTCCTCCAGCCCCTACACCCCTTCCTATCTCTGTAATCCCTCCCCCCCTCCTATCTCTGTAATCCCCTCCCCCTCCCCATTTCTGTAACCTCCTCCCCCTCCCCATTTCTGTAACCTCCTCCAGCCTCGACACACCTCTCTGTCTCTAAACTCCTGCAGCCCCTACATCACTCCTTATCTCTGTAACCCCCTCCAGCCCTACACCTCTCGCTATCTCTCTAACCTCCTCCAGCCCCTACATCCCTCCCTATGTCTATAACCTCCTCCAGCCCCTACATCCCTTCCCATTTCTGTAACCTCCTCCCACCCTACGCAACCCCTATCTCCGTAACCTCCTCCAGCCCTACACCCCTCCCTCTCTCTCTAACCTCCTCCAGCGACTACAGCCCTCCCAATCTTTGTAACCTCCTCCAGCCCCTACACCCCTCCCTATCTCGGTAACCTGCAGCCCCTACACCCCTTCCCATCTCTGTAACCACCTCCAGGCCCTACACCCCTCCCTATCTTGGTAACCTCCAGCCCCTACACCCCTCGTTATCTCTGTAAACTCCCCCAGCCACTACACACCTCCCTATGTCTGTAACTTCCTCCAGCCCCTATACCCCCCGCTATCTCTATAACCTCCTCCAGTCCCTACAACCCTCGCTATTCTCAAACTCCAGCCCTACAAACCTCCCTATCTCTATAACCTCCTCCAGTCTTACCGTCCTCCCTATCTCTGTAACCTCCTCCAGCCCCTACACCCCTCCCTATCTCTAAAACCTCTTCCAGTCCCTACACACTTCCCTATCTCTGTAACCTCCTCCAGCCCCAACATCCCTGCCTTTCTATGTAACATCCTCCAGTCCCCACACCCCTCCCTATCTCGCTAGCCTCCTCCAGCCCCTACACCCCTTCCTATCTCTATAATCTCTGCCAGCCCCTACATGCCTTCCTTTCTCTGTAATCTCCTGCAGCACTACACCCCTCCCTTTTTCTGTAACCTCCTCCAGTCCCTACACCCCTCCCTATCTGAAACCTCCTCCAGCCCCTACACCCCTCCCTATCTCTAACCTCCAGCCCTTACAACCCTCCCTATCTCTGTAACCTGCAGCACCTATAACCCTCTCTATTTCTGTAACCTCCTCCAGCCCCTACAACCGTCCCAATCTCTATAACCTCCTCCAGCCCCTACACCCCTCCCTATCTCCATGTTTGACAAATTTGCTAGAATTCTTTGAGGACGTAACAAATAGGGTGAATAAAGGGGAACCACTGGATGTGGTGTACTTGGACTTGCAGAGGCATTTGACAAGGTGCCACAAAGGTTACTACACAATATAAATATTCACGGCGTTGCGGGTAATATATTAGCATGGATAGAGGATTGTCTAACAAACAGAAAGCAGAGATTAGGGATAAATGGTTTATTCTCGGGTTGGCAAACAGTAACCAGCGGGGTGCTGCAGGGATCAGTGCTGGGACCCCAACTATTTACAATCTATATTAACGACTTGGAGGAAGGGACCGAGTGTAACGTAGCCAGGTTTGTCGTTGATACAAAGATGGGAGGAAAAGCAATGAGTGAGGAGGACACAAAAAAATCTGCAAAAGGACATAGACAGGGTAAGTGGGCATAAATTTGACAGATGGAGAATAATATTGGAAAGTGTAACGTCATGCACTTTGGCAGAAATAAAGCAAAGAACAAGTTATTATTTAAATGGAGAAAGATTGCAAAGTGCTGCAGTACAGCGGGACTCGGGGGTACTTGTGCATGAAATGCAAAAGAATAGTATGCAGGTGCAGCAAGTGATCAGGAAGGCCAATGGTATCTTGGCCTTTATTGCAAAGGGGATGGAGTATAAAAGCTGGGAAGTCTTGCTATAGTTGTACAGGGTATTGGTGAGGCCACACCTGGAATACTGTGTAGTTTTGGTTTCCATATTTACAAAAAATATACTTGGTTTTCAGGCAGTTTAGAGAAGGTTCACTCGGTTGATTCCAGTGATGAGGGGGTTGACCCCAGTGATGAGGGGGTTGACCTATGAGGAAAGGTTGAGTAGGTTGGGTCTCTGATCATTGGAATCAGAGGAATGAGAGGTGATCTTATCGAAACGTATAAGATAATGAGGAGGTTGACAAGGTGGATACAGAGAGGATGTTTTCACTGTTAGGAGAGACTAGAACTAGGGGGGGCATTATCTTAGAATAAGGGGCCGCCCATTTGAAAACTGAGATGAGGAGAAATTTCTTCTCTCAGAGGGTTGTGGATCTGTGGAATTCACTGCCTCAGAGAGCTGTGGAAGCTGGGACATGGAATATATTTAAGACAGAAATAGACAGTTTCTTAAACGACATGGGAATAAGGAGTTATGGAGAGCGGGCAGGGAAGTGGACCTGAGTCCGTGATCGGATCAGCAATGTATTAAATGGCAGAGCAGATTCGAGGGGCCGTATGGCCTACTCCTGCTCCTATTTCTTATGTTCTTATGTTCTCTGTAACGTCTGCAGCCTCACAACCCTCCCTATCTCTGTAACCGCCACCAGCCCCACAACCCTCCCTATCTCTCTAACCACCTCCAGACCCTACACCCCTCCCAGCTCTGTAACCTCCTGCCCTTACACACATCCCTATCTCTGTGACCTCCAGCCACTACACCCCTCCCTATCTCACTAGCCTGCACCAGCCCCTACAACCCTCCCTTTCTCTATAACCTTCTCCAGTACTACAACCCTCCCTTTCTCTGTAACCACCTCCAGCCCCTACACCCCTCCCTATCTCTGTAACCTACAGCCCCTACACCCCTCCCGATCTCTGTAACCTACAGCCCCTACACCCCTCCCTATCTCTGTAACCTCCTCCAGCCCCTACAAACCTCCCTATGTCTGTAGCCTCCACCAGCCCGACAACCCTCCCTATCTCTCTAACTGCCTCCAGACTCAACACATCTCTCTATCTCTGTGACCTCCTCCGGCTCCTACACCCCTACTGATCTCTGTAACCTCTTCGAAGGCCTACACCCCTCCCTTTCTCTGTAACCTTTTCCAGTCCCTACTACCCTCCCTCTCTGTGTAACGTCCTCCAGCCTCTACAACCCTCCCAATCTCTAACCTCCTCCAGCACCTACACCCCTCCCTATCTCTGTAACCTCCTCCAAGGCCTACATTCCTCCCTTCTCTGTAACCTTCTCAAAGCCCCTCTACCCCTCCCTCTCTCTCTCTCTCTCTCTCTGTAACCTCCAGCCCCTACAACCCTCTCTATCTCTGTCAACTCCTCCAGGTCCTACACCCTCCCTATCTCTGTAAACCTCAGCACCTACACCCCTCCCTATCTCGCTAGCCTCCTCCAGCCCCTACTCCCTCTCTACCTCTATAACCTGCTCCAGAACCTACACACCTCCCTATCTCTGTAACCTCTTGCAGCCCCATACACCCCTCCCTATCTTTAATTTCCTCCAGGCCCTATAACCCTCCCTATCTCTGTAACCACCTCCAGAACCTACACCCTCCCTATCTCTGTAGCCTCCTCCAGCCCCTACACCCTCCCATTCTATGTAACCTCCTCCAGCCCATACATCCCTCCCTATCTGTAATCTCCTCCAGCCCCTACACCCGTCCCTATCCCTATAACCTCCTCCAGCTCCTATAACCCTCCCTATCTCTGTAACCTATAGCCCCTACATGCATCCATATCTCTGTAACCTCCTCCAGCCCCTACAAACCTCCCTATCACTGTACCTCCAGCCCTACAACCCTCCCAATCTTTATAACCTCCAGCCCCTAAATCCCTCCCTATCTCGGTAACCTCCTCCAGCCCCAATACCTCTCCCTATCTCTGTAACCTCCTCCAGCCCCTACACCCCTCCCTAGCTCTGTAACCTCCTCCCACCCTACACCCCTCCCTATCTCTGTAACGTCCTCCAGTCCCTACACCCCTCTGTATCTCTGTAATCTCCAGCCGGCCGTACAACCCGCCTTACCTCTCTAACCTCCCTCAGCCCCAACAAACCTCCCTATCTCTGTAACCTCCTCCAGCCCTACACCTCACCCTGTCTCTCTAAACTCCTCCAGCCCCTACACCCCTCCCTAGTTCTGTAACCTCCTCCAGCCCCTACACCCCTCCCTAGTTCTGTAACCTCCTCCAGCCCCTACATCCCTCACCATTTCTGTAACCTCCTCCAGCCCCTACACCCCTCCCTATCTCGAACCTCTTCCAGCCCCTACAACCCTCCCTATCTCTATAACCTCCAGCCCCTACACCACTCCCTATCTCTGTAACCTCCAGCACCTATAACCCTCCCTATCTCTGTAACCTCCTCCAGACCCTACACATCTGCCTTTCTCTGTAACCTCCAGCCCCTACACCCCTCCCTATCTCGAACCTCTTCCAGCCTGTACAACCCTCCCTATCTCTATAACCTCCAGCCCCTACACCACTCCCTATCTCTGTAACCTCCAGCACCTATAACCCTCCCTATCTCTGTAACCTCCTCCAGACCCTACACATCTGCCTTTCTCTGTAACCTCCAGCCACTACACCCCTCCCTATCTCGCTAGCCTCCTCCAGACCCTACACCCCTCCCTATCTGTATAACCTCCTCCAGAACTTACACACCTCCCTATGTCTTTAACCTCCTCCAGCCCCTACACATCTGCCTTTCTCTGTAATCTCCTCCAGCACTACAACCCTCCATTTCTCTGTAATCTCCTCCAGCTCCTACATCCCTCCCTATCTCTCTAACCTCCTCCAGACTCAGCACCCCTCCCTATCTCTGTAGCCTCCTCCAGCTCCTACTCTCCTACTTATCCCTGTTACCTCCTCCAGCCTGTACACCCTTCCCTATCGCTGTAACCTTTTCCAGCCCCTACAACCCTCCCTCTCTCTGTAACCTCCTCCAGCCCCAACAACCCTCCCAATCTTTAACGTCCTCCAGCCCCTACATCCCTGCCTTACTCTAATCTCCTCCAGCACTACAACACTCCCTTTCTTTGTAACCACCTCCAGTCTGTACACCCCTCCCTATCTCTGTAATCTCCTCCAGCTCCTACAACCCTCCCTATATCTGTAACCTCCTCATACATTTATACCCCTCCCTATCTCTGTAACCTTCTCCAGCCCCTACACCCCTCCCTATCTCTGTAACCTACAGCCCCCACACCCCTCCCTATTCTTGTAACCTCCTCCAGCCCCTACAAACCTCCCAACTCTGTACCTACAGCCCCTGCACCCCTCTATCTCTAGCCTCCTCCAGCCCCTACACCCCTCCCTATCTGTAACCTCTATCCACTACACTCCTCCCTATCTTGCTAGCCCCGGCCAGCTCCTACACCACTTCCTATCTCGAAAACCTCCCCCAGAACCTACACATCTCCCGATCTCTGTAATCTCCTCCAGCCCTGACACCCCTCACTATCTCTGTAACATCCTCCAGCCCCTACACCCCTCCCTATCTCTGTAACCTCCTGTAGCCCCCACACCCCTTCCTATCTCTACAACCTCCAGCCACTACACCCCTCCCTATTTCGCTAGCATTCTCCAGCCCTTAAACCCCTCCCTTCAAGTGGCAGATTAGGAAAAGAGGAGGTGCATCGAGACCTGGGTGTCATGGTTTATCTGTCATTGAAAGTTGGCATGCAGGTACAGCAGGCGGTGAGGAAGGCAAATGGTATATTGGCCTTCATAGCAAGGGGATTTGAGTATAGGAGCAGGGAAGTCTTGCTGCAGTTGTACAGGGCCTTGGTGAGGCCCCACCTGGAATATTGTGTTCAGTTTTGGTCTCCTAATCTGAGGAAGGACGTTCTTGCTATTGAGGGAGTGCAGCGAAGGTTCACCAGACTGATTCCAGGGATGGCTGGACTGACATATGAGGAGAGACTGGATCAACTAGGCCTTTATACATTGGAGTTTAGAAGGATGAGAGGGGGTCTGATAGAAACATACAAGATTCTGACGGGACGGGACAGGTTAGATGCAGGTAGAATGTTCCCGATGTTGGGGAAGTCTAGAACCAGGGGACACAGTCTTAGGATAAGGGGTAGAACCATTTGGGACTGAGGTGAGGAGAAACTTCTTCACTCAGAGAGTTGTTAACCTGTGGAATTCCCTGCTGCAGAGGGTTGTTGATGCCAGTTCATTGGATATATTCAAGAGGGAGTTACATATGGCCCTTAAGGCTAAGGGAATCAAGGGATATGGAGAGAAAGCAGGAAAGGGTTACTGAGGGAATGATCAGCCATGATCTTATTGAATGGTGGTGCAGGCGCGAAGGGCCGAATGGCCTACCCCTGCACCTATTTTCTATGTTTCTATGAGTGTGTCAGTATTTACAGGGGGCCCCCGGGAGTGTGTCAGTATATACAGGGAGTGTCCCCAGGAGTGTGTCTGTATTTACAGGGTTTCCCCGGGTGTGTGTCAGTATTTAGAGGGGGTCCTTGGGTGTGTGTAGATTTTTACTGCATGACCCCAGGAATGTGTCAGTCTTTACAGCAGGTACCCAGGAGTGTGTCTGTATTTACAGGGGGTCAGCGGTGTGTCTGTATTTACAGGGGGTCCCCAGGGGTGTGTCGGTGTTTGCAGGAGGTTCCCAAGGAGTGTGTCAGTTTTTACAGGGGTCCAATGGAGTGTGTCAGCATGTGCTGGGGGTGTCTGTATTTACAGGGGATCCCTGGGATTGTGTCGGTTTTTACTGGGAGTTCCCGAGAGTGTGTCAGTGTTTACAGGGGATCCCCGGGTGTGTGTCAGTGTTTACATCAGGTACCCAGGAGTGTGTCAGTAATGACAGGGAGTCCATGGGAGTGTCTCCGTATTTACAAGGACCCCCGATAGTGTGTCTGTATTTACAGGGGTTCCCCGGGAGTGTGTCAGTGTTTACAGGGGGTCACCGGGAGTGTGGCAGTATTTACAGTGGATACCCAGGGAATATGTCAGTATGTACAGGGGGTGTCCCAGGAGTGTCGGTTTTTACAGGGAGTTCCCGGGAGTGTGTCAGTATTTATAGGCGATCCCCGGGAGTGTGCCCGTATTTACAAGGATCCCCGATAGTGTGTCGGTATTCATAGAGGGTTCCCGTGAGTGTGTCAGTACTTAACTGGGGGTCCCCGGGAGTGTCTCAGATTTGACAGAGGGTCCACAGAGATGTGTCAGTATTTACAGGGATTCCCGTTAGTGTGTCGGTGTTTACAGGAGGTCCCTGGGAGTTGTCAGTATTTACCGAGAGTTCCCGGGAGTGTGTCAGCATGTACGGGGGTGTCTGTATTTACGTAGTCCCCGGGAGTGTATCAGTGTTTACAAGGGGTCCCTGTGAGTGTGTCAGTATTTACAGTGGATCCCCGGGGAATGTGTCAGTATCTACAGGAGGTGTCCCAGGGAGTGTGTCAGTATTTACAGGGGGTCCCTGGGAGTGTCAATATGTACAGTGTGTCCCCAGGAGTGTGTCTGTATTTACAGGGTGTCCCCGGGAGTTTGTCTGTATTTACAGGGGGTCCCCGGGAGTGTGTCGGTTTTTACTGGGAGTTCCCGGGAGTGTGTCAGTGTTTACAGCGGTTACCCAGGAGTGTGTCAGTATTTACAAGGGGTCCCTGTGAGTGTGTCAGTGTTTACGGGGGTCCCCGGGAGTATGGCAGTATTTACTGTGGATCCCCGGGGAATATGTCAGTATGTTCAGGGGTTGTCCCAGGGAGTGTGTCAGTATTTACAGGGGTCCTCGGGATTGTGTCGGTTTTTACTGGGAGCTCCCGGAAGTGTGTCAGTATTTACAGGGGATCCTCGGGAGTGTGTCAGTGTTTACAGGGGATTCTCGGAAGTGTGTCAGTATTTACAGGGGATTCCCAGGAGTGTGTCAGTGTTTGCAGCGGGTATCCAGGAGTGTGTCAATAATAACAGGGTGTCGACAGAAGTGCGCCCATATTTACAAGGACCCCCGATAGTGTGTTAGTATTTACAAGTACTCGCCAGGATTCTGTCAGTATTTACAGGGGATCCCCAGGAATGTGTCTATATTTACAGCGGGTCCCTGTGAGTGTGTCAGTGTTTACGGGAGTTCCCGGGAGTGTGGCAGTATTTAGAGCGGATCCCCGGAGAATATGTCAGTATGTACAGGGACTGTCCCCAGGAGTGTGTCTGTATTTACAGGGGATCCCCAGGGAATGTGTCAGTATCTACAGGAAGTGTCCCAGGGAGTGTGTCAGTATTTACAGGGGGTCCTCGGGATTGTGTTGTTTTTTACTGGGAGTTCCCGCAAGTGTGTCAGTGTTTACAGCGGGTATCGCGGAGTGTGTCAGTAATAGCAGGGTGTCGACAGGAGTGTGCCCTTATTTACAAGGACCCCCGATAGTGTGTTAGTATTTACAAGTAGTCGCCAGGATTGTGTCAGTATTTACAGGGAATTCCCAGGAGTGCGTCTATATTTACAGCGGGTCCCCAGGAGTGTGTCAGTGTTTACGGGGGTCCCCAGGGGTGTGCCCATATTTAGAAGGACCCCCAATGGTGTGTCTGTATTTACAGTGGCCCCAGGAATGTGTCTGTATTTACACGGTGCCCCCGGGAGCGTGCCAGTGTTTACCGGGGGTATCCAAGAGTGTATCGGTATTTACAGGAAGTCCCCGGGAGTGTGTCAGTATTTCTTGGGGGTCCCTAGGAATGTGTCTGTATTTACAGGGGCTCCCTGGGAGTGTCCGTATTTACAGGAGTCCCTGGGAGTGTCAGTTTTTGCAGGGTGTCTCCGGGGAGTGTGTAAGTAGCACAGGGAGTCCCTGGGAGTGTGTCAGTATTTCTAGGGAGTTCCCGTGGAGTGTGTCGGTCTTTACAGGGAGACCCGGGGAGTGTGTAGGTATTTACTTACTTGGTGACTGAGGTGAACTCGCCCCAGATGTTGGGGTAACCCTCTGCTGGCTGTGAGCCCGGGCTGGGCCCAAGGACACGGGAGTGACATCTAGCCTGACATCTGTAAAAGATCGGACAGAGACTGGTGTCACAGAGGAGTCAGCAATAAATGTCTTCCTTCAACTAACCCCTGGTATTCTCCAATAATGTCCCAAGATCTCCTCTTTTTCGAGGCAATGACCCCCACACTGGGATGTCAGGTTTTGCTGATGAGCTATTCGTCTGTGAGGGGCTTCGCAACCATCTAAACACTGCCTCTCCCACACACAGGCTCTATGCACACTCCATACACGCTTACCCCCTCACAAGGGTCATAGAATCATAGAAATTTACAACACACAATGAATTCATTTTGGCCCATCGTGTCCACGCCGGCCGACAAAGAGCTATCCAGCTAAATCCTGTTTTTCTGCCCTTGGTCCGTAGCCCTGTAGGTTACGGCATTTCAAGTGCACATCCAAGCACTTTTTAAATGTGGTGAGGGTTTCTGCCTCTACCACCTTTTCAGGCAGCGAGTTCCAGACCCCCACAACCCTCTGTGTGAAAAAATTTCCCCTCAAATCCCCTCTAATCCTCCTACCAATTACTTTAAATCTATGCCGAATAGTTGTTGACCCTCTGCTAAGGGAAATAGGTCCGTCCTATTCACTCTATCCAGGCCTCTCTTAATTTTATACACATCAGAAAAGTCTCTCCTCAGCCTCCTCTGTTCCAAAGAAAACCAACCCAGCCTATCCAATCGTTCCTCATAGTTAAAATTCTCTAGTCCAGGGCAACATCCTCATAAATCTTCTCTGTATCCTCTCGAGTGCAATGACATCTTCTCTGTAATGTGGTGACCAGAACTGATCGCAGTATTCTAGTTGTGGCTTAACTCGTGCTTTACATAGTTCAAGCATAACCTCTCTGCTCTTGAATTCTTGGGCCGTTGGATAGCGAGTAGGAGCAGCGATCCCGGCTGATTTGCAAACCCCACCACCCCCAGCCCAGCCCCGGGACATCAAGCTCCAATCATGTCCCTATTCCTGCACACCAGCCGAGATCAGGTTAACTCAGATGGGGCCAGGGATGGAGACTGGGCCTTCCCTGCGAGCACTGTGTGGACAGGTCCCACGCGTATCCCCTCCGCCAGTACCTGCGTTGCTGTCTTGCTGAGCTGGGGGGCAGGGTCAGGGTGACCCGAGCGGGCAAACCATTTGACGAGGGGTCAGGGGTGGTGACCTTACTGCCGGGCGGAGACAGGAGTGGGACGCGACCTCCGGTTCCTCCTGTAGCTTGTGGCCTCGATCTGTCCCACTTTTTAACGTCCTGAAACGCTAGCATAGAAAGATCCTGCAATCAGAGCATGCCCTCAGCTCCATTTACCCGCCCTCCCGTAACATTTCACAGAAACAGGCCATTCGGCCCAACCGGTCCCTGCTAATTGCAGCCTTCTCCCCTTAACCCAGCACAGCCCAGGGGTGAAACTGTGAAGCCTTCCCAGGTCGGTCAGCTCCATGCTATACTGGGCGGGGGGGGGGGGAAACTGAAGGGGGTGATATTAACAACAAGGGGTTGTTGCATTTTCACCGTCAAACTGTAGCCCCGCCCCTCTCCTTGTAGCCCCTCCCCCTTGGCACCTCCCACTTTAGCCCCCCCACCCGTAGCTCCTCCTATAGCCCCGCCCATCGCCAGCGAAACCCACAGAGCCGCCTCTCTCCCGCTAGAGATTTCTGGGGCCTCCGTTCCCACATTGTCCGCGCGGCCCAGCCTCGCCGTCGTTCCTGGCAACCCTCACTTCCGCCGTCCTGGCGTCACTTCCGGTCAGCGACTGACGGACCTGCCCCGTCTCCCTTGGCAACTGCGGAGAGAACTTTAAAAACCGCGATTAATTCATGAAAGGTTCGCAGCATTTTTATTTTTATGATACGATTCTCCGCTTTATCATTTTATTATAAAATAAACAAATGCGAAGTTGTTTTTTTAATTTAAACATTGCGCCTGTGCGCTACCGATGCCTTTCTGTGACGTCAGGAGGTCATCTCACTCGAGGAGCCCAGTGCGCGGCGTGGGCTGTATGTGGCGCATGCGCAGTGTGCCATTGTTCAGAGCGGACGCGGGCGGAGATCGGACACAGTTTGGGAGTTGAACGTGCAACTGCGGGGCGCAGGGGAGTAACGTACTCGACAGGTGGGCTTCATAAACACCTGGTGCTGGTCGCGAACCCGGACTAAGAAACAACAGGTCTCGACTTTGCAGCTCCCGGGCGTTTTCGCAGTAACAGGCCCAGGTTGACGGTCGCCATTTTTGTAAAGGACAGTTGCAGGTTGGTGCGCGGCCATCGTGAGTTATCGCGCAATAGAGCGCATGCGTGGCCATCTTTGTGAAAGAACAATGTGTGGGCGAGGCTTCAGTGTCCCAGTGAACCCAGCCAGAGTCAGCACCTTCAGGGGAGGAGAGGGAGGGGAACCAGTGAGTGTAGAACTGAATCTAACCAGAGTTGGTGGTGAAAACTTATCAGAGGACAAGGTGTCTTCAGATGTGCAATGTGTTTAAATTTCAGGACAGTGTGTATGGGATGGGGATTTACATCTTTAGAAGAACAAGGGGGAAAGAATGTTCCATAGAATCTAGAATTATCTATTCTGAATTTCTGTCCTGTACTTGACGTAATTATTTTTGTAAACTCCTTTTCCAGGATATTAGAAGGGGTGGATTTGCTGACGGGGAACTCAAACCAAACATCACGTTAAGATCTGACAGAATCACTCAATTCCTCGGGACTTGAATATCATCGACCCTTGAATGCGGAAGGAGAAATGTTTGTCTCTTCTCTGAGGGAACAGATTTCAAACATCAGTGTGACTGGTAAAGCACCAAGACACACACACACCCGAGTGAGAGTGTTCCAGTGAACTGCCTGTGGAAAGAGCTTTAAGCAGTTACACAGCCTGAAAAAACATCATACCATTCACAGCGTGGAGAAATCATGCACGTGTTCTGTGTGTGGACGAGGCTTCAACTGATTGTTCAACCTGGAGCGACACAAGGACACCGGCACCATGGAGAAACCGTGGGAATGTGGTGACTGTGCGAAGGGATTCAATTGCCCATCTGTACTGGAAATTCATCAGCGCAGTCACACTGGGGAGAGGCCGTTCACCTGCTCTGTGTGTGCAAAGGGATTCACTTTGAAATCCAACCTGCTGACACACCAGCGAGTTCACACTGGAGAGAGACCGTTCACCTGCTCCGTGTGTGGGAAGGGATTCACTCAGTCAGCCCACCTGCTGACACACCAGCGAGTTCACACTGGGGAGGGGCCGTTTACCTGCTCTGAGTGTGGGAAGGGATTTACTGTGTCATCCCGTCTGCTGGCACACCAGCGAGTTCACAATGGGGAGAGACCGTTCATCTGCTCAGTGTGCAGGAAGGGATTCCATTGGTCATCCCACTTGCTGGCACATCAGCGAGTTCACACTGGGGAGAGGCCATTCAACTGCTCTGCATGTGGCCTGGGATTCACTCAGTCATCTAACCTGCTGAAGCACCAGCGAGTTCATACTGGGGAGAGGCCATTCATCTGCTCTGAGTGTGGGAAGGGATTCATTCAATCATCTAACCTGCTGACACACCAGCGAGTTCATACTGGGGAGAGGCCATTCACCTGCCTGGTGTGTGGGAAAGGATTCACTCAGTCATCCAACCTGCTGACACACCAGCGAGTTCACAAGTGATTGCAGGGTTTGGATTCTGCTGTTATCCCAAACTGAATCATGTCCATTTTGACAGTTCGGGTTTTTTTCTGCTGTTATTGATTACCCCTATAACACAGTTTAATATTCTGGTTATTGGACCAATTAATCAAGGACAGTCAGCATGGATTTGATAAGGGAGGGTCATGTCTGATTAACTTGATTGAATTTTTCAAGGAGGCAACCAGGAGGGTTGGTGAGGGCAAAGCATATGATGTAGTGTATATAGATTTTATCAAAGCTTTTGATAAGGTCTCACATAGCAGACTGGTCATAAAAGTAAAAGCCCATGGGATCCAGGGCAAAGTGGCAAGTTGGATCCAAAATTGGCTCTGAGACAGGAAACAAAGTGTATTGGTTGATGGGTGTTTTTGTGACTGGAAAGATGTTTCCAGCGAGGTTCCGCAGGGCTCAGTACTAGGTCCCTTGCTTTTTGTGGTATACGTCAATGATCTTGAATATAGGGGGTATGATTAAGAAGTTTGCAGATGATACTAAAATCGGCTGTGTGGTTGATGAAGAAGAAGAAAGCTGTAGACTGCAGGAAGATATCAATCAACTGGTCAGGTGGGCAGAACAGTGGCAAATGGAATTTAATCCAGAGAAGTGTGAGGTAAAGCATTTGGGGAGGGCTAACAAAGAAAGGGAATACACGTTAAATGGTAGGACATTGAGATGTGTAGAGGAACAAAGGGCCCTTGGAGTGCATGTCCACAGATCCCTGAAAGTAGCAGGCTGAGGCATAGACTACAAGAGCAGGGGGGTTATGCTTGAACAGTATAAAACACTGGTTAGGCCACAGCTGGAGTACTGCGTGAGTTCTGGTCACCGCATTACAGGAAGGATGTGATTGCACTGGAGAGGATACAGAGTAGATTTACAAGGGTGTTGCCGAGAGTGGAAAATCTTAGCTATGAGGACTGATTGGTTAGACTGGATTTTTTTTCCTTGGAACAGAGGAGGCTGAGGGGAGACCTCATTGAGGTGTATAAAATAATGAGGGGCCTAGATACAGTGGATATAGGGAGGCCCAATTTCCCTTAGCGGAGGGGGTCAACAGCCACGTGGCATGAATTTAAAGTAATTGGTAGAAGGTTCAGGGGGATTTGAAGGGAAATTTATTGAGAAGGTTGTGGGGGAGGCAGAAACCCTCACCACATTTAAAAAGTACTTGGATGTCCATCTGAAGTACCATAACCTGCAGGATTATGGACCTAGAGCTGGAAAGTTTGATTATGCCGGATAGCCTCTTGTTGGCCGGCATGGACATGATGGGCGGAAATGGCCTCCTTCCATGCTATGAACTTCTATGATTCTAAAATCAATGTGAAATGGGTCAGATAAAAATAATGCTGATTTGTATTTGCATCCATACTTAACTCTTTTTAAAGAGTTTTCTTCAAACACTGAAAGCTGCAACAAATGGAGCTAAACTTTGTTAAACAATTGATAATAAAATGAAATTAATCAGCAGGTTGGTTTTGGATTTCTCTTGGATGGAGCTGGACATGATTTGCCTTGAAATGCCGCTGGTGTCCAGTAGGTGACGCTGTCTCTCCAATTAACTCCGACTGAGAGATGCGAGACTGGCCTCAAGAGCAGGAGGAATGTGGGCAGCTCCGGGTCAGACACTGAACATACTGCACCCCTCAGGGACATCACACACTGTCCCCTCCGTGGGGCAACTCGGGGTCAGGCACTGAACTCACTCACCCCACAGGGACATCACACACTGCCCCCTCTATGGGGCAACTCGGGGTCAGGCACTGAACTCACTCACCCACAGGGACATCACACACTGCCCCCTCCCTGGAGCAAATCGGTATAGGGATAAGCAGATTAGAACATTAAGTGCGTGGCTCAAAGATTGGTGTGGGAGGCATAAGTTTTGCTTTACTGGCACTGGCACCAGCACTGGGTAAAGAGGGAGCGATTCTGTTAGGATGGGCTCCACTTGATCTGGGCTAGAACCAGTGTCCTGGTGAATCGAATAACTAGGGCAGTAAACAGGGCTTTCAACTAATGAAGGTTGCAAGGGTGGGGGGATTCAGGAAAGTGTACAGCACAGTTTAGATACAGAGAAAAAGCAACAAGAGACATGTCAAGGCTCCAGAGCAGAGCAGAGTTTTGGGTAAAATAAGCAGAGTGGATCAGGAAGGGATAGAGAGTAAAAAAGGTAATAGGGCATTACTGACTCAGGAGACATCAGGGAAAAATAGAAAAAAAGTCCAAGCTAAAGGCACTATCTCTGAATGCATGATGTATTCGCAATAAAATAGATGATTTAATAGCGCAGATAGAAATGAATAGGTTTGATCTAATAGCCATTACGGAGATGTCGTTGCAAAGTGACCACGGTTGGGAAATAAATATTCCAGGATACATAACTTTTAGAAGAGATAGAAAAATGGAAAAGGAGTAGGGGTAGCCCTGATATTAAAGGATGGGATAAAGATAGTAGAGGGAAAGGATCTTAGCTCGGAAAATCAAGAAGTAGAATCAGTTTGGGTGGAGCTAAAAAACAGTAAGGTGCAGAAAACATTGGTGGGCGTTCTTCATAGGCCCCCAAACTACAGTGGCACTGTATAAATCATGAAATTAGAGGTGCATGTAATAAAGGTAATACATTAATTATGGGGGACTTTATTCTGCATATAGACTGGGAAAACCAAATTTGCAGTTATTGTATGGAGGACGAATTCATGGAATGTATACAAGATGGTTTTCTAGATCAGTATGTTGAGGACCCAACTAGAGAACCGGCTATTTTTGATCTAGTATTGTGCAATAAGAAAGGGTTAATTAAGAACCTTGCAATAAAGGGGTCCTTAGGGAAGAGTGACCATAATATGATAGAATTTTATATTACGTTTGAAAGTGATTTAGTTAAATCCGAAACTAGGGTGTTAAATCTACACAAATTAAACTATGCAGGCAAGGGGGGAGTGTTGGTTAAAGTAGATTGGGAAACTACAATAAAAGGTATGATAGTAGAAAAGCAATGGCTAGCATTTAAAGAATTAATACATAATTTACAACAAACATACATACATTTAAGGCATGAAAACCCCACAGGAATAGCGGTCCAACCATGGTCAACAAGAGAAGTTGAAGATAGTATTAGATCAAAGGAATATTCTGATAATGTTGCCAAAAAGAGCAGTAAGCCTGATGATTGGGAAGATTATAGAATTCACCAAAGGATGACCAACAAATTCCTAAAGAAAAGGATAAAAGAATATGAGAATAAAATAGCGAGAGACAAAAAAACAGACCGCAAAAGCTTCTATAGGTATATAAAAAGGAAAAGATTAGCAAAAGTAAATGTGCATCCCCTACAGGCTCAGACATGACAAATTATAATGGGAAACAATGAAATGGCAGGGAAATTAAACGCATACTTTGTGTCTGTCTTCACGGAAATAGACGCAAAAAACTTGCTGGAACTACTGAAGAACCATGGGTTTAGAGAGAATGAGGAACTGAAAGAAATTAGTAATAGTAAAAAAAATGGTACTGGAGAAATTAATGGGGCAGAAAGCCAATATATCCTCTGGACCCGATGGCCTACATCCTAGGGTATTGAAAAAGGTAACTATAGAAATAGTGGATGCATTGGTTGCCATCTTCCAAAATTCCATAGATTCTAGAACGGTTCCCGTGGATTGGAAGGTAGTAAATGTAACTGAGCTATCTAAGAATGGAGAGTTAAAATGGGGAACTAGAGACAAGTTAGCCTGACATCAGTCATAAAGGAAAATGCTAGATTCCATAATTAAGGATGTGATAACAGGCACGTAGAAAATAACAAGATTGGGCAGTCAATACAGCTTAAGGAAAGGGAAATCATGTTTGACAAATCTGTTAAGAGTTTTTTGAGATTGTAACTAGCAGAATAGATAAGGGGGAACCAATGGATGTGGTGTATTTGGATTCAGAAAGGATTCGATAAGGTGCCACATGAGGTTATTAAATTACGGCTCATGGGATTGGGGGTAATATACAAGCATGGATTGAGGCTTGGTTAACAAACAGAAAACAGAGTAGGAATAAATGGTTAATTTTCAGGTTGGCAGGCTGTATCTGGTGGGGCACCACAAGAATTGGTGCTTGGGCCTCAGCTATTCACAATATACATCAATGATTTGGATGAGAGGACCAAATGTTATATATCCAAGTTTGCTGATTATACAAAGCTAGATGGCAATGCAAGTTGTGAGGAGGATGCAAAGAGGCTTCAAGGGGATATAGAGAAGGTAAATGAGTGGACTGGAACATGATGAATGGAATATAATGTAGAGAACTGTGAAGATATTCACATTGGTGGGAAAAATAGAAAAGCAGAGTATTTTTTAAATGGTAAGAGAAGTTGGTGTTCATAGGGATCTGGGTGTCCTTATAGAAGAATCACTGAACGTTAAATTGCAGGTACAACAATCAATTAAGAGAACAAATGGTATGTTGGCCTTTATTACAAGATGATTTAAGTAAAACATAAACGCGTCTTACTACAATTATATAGGGCCTTGGTGAGACCACATCTGGAGCATTGTCTACAGCCATAGAGAGAGTGCTACGAACATTCACCAGACTGGTTCCTGGGATGGGGTATTGTCCTATGAGGAGAGATTGGGTAGTCTACAGTTTAGAACAATGAGAGGTAATCTCTTTGAAACCTGCAACATTCTTACAGGGCTTGACAGGGTAAATGCGTGGAGGATGATTCTCCAGGTTAGGGAGTCCAGAATAAGGGGTCGACAATTTAAGACTGAGATGAGGAGAAATTTCTTCACTCAGAGGGTGGTGAATCTTTGGCATTTCCTGCTCCAGAGGGCTATGGAAGTTCAGTCTTTGTGTATATTCAAGACAGACATCGATACATTTCGATGCTGATATCGATGGCAGACTGGTTCATTGGAGATGTCCAGCTGTGTCATAAGAAAATAAGAAATAGGAGCAAGAGTAGGCCATTTGGCCCATTGAGCCTGCTCCACCACTCAATAAGATCATGGCTGATCTGATCATAGACTCAGTTCTACTTCCCTGCCCACTAAGGAAATCAAGGAGTATGGTGATAATGCAGGAAAGTAGAGTTGAGGTAGATGATGAGCCATGATCTCATTGAATAGCGGAGCAGACTCGAGGGGCCAAATGGCCTACTCCTGCTCCTATTTCTATGTTCTTATGGTGACAGTAAGTAACAGGATAGGTAAAGTCGAACTGCAGGTGTACAGATACAACCAAGGGATCAGTCTGCCCAGTGACGAGAGGACACTTGACTTATGAGGAAAGGTTGAGTAGGTTGGGCCTATACACATTGGAGTTCAGAAGAGTGAGAGGTGATCTTATCGAAACATATGAGATAATGAGGGGTCTCGACAAGGTGGATGCAGAAAGGATATTTCCACTCATAGGGGAAACTAAAACTAGGGAACATAGACTCAGAATAAGGGGCTGCCCATTTAAAACTGAGATGAGGAGGAATTTCTTCTCTCAGAGGGTTGTAAATCTGTGGAATTCTCTGCCCCAGAGAGCTGTGGAGGCTGGGTCTTTGAATATATTTAAGGCAGAGATAGACAGATTTTTAAGCAATAAGGGAATAAAGGTTTATGGGGAGTGGGCAGGAAAGTGGAACTGAGTCCATGATCAGATCAGCCATGATCTTATTGAATGGTGGAGCAGGCTCGATGGGCCGAATGGCCCGATCATGCTCCTATTTCTTATGTTCTTATTTTCTTATGACACAGCTGGATATCTCCAATGATCCAGTCTGCCATCAACATCAGCATCGTGTTGGATCAATTGCTAAAAATGGTTCCTCATTGGTTAACTGCCAAAAATGTAAAACAAATGCTATAGCTCATTATGAAATAGTCTGTGCCTGGTTCTATGCTGAGCTGTAGTTCCCCACCTCCGTTATATGAAGAGAGCTCGATGTGATCTAACCGAGCACTTTGAGGCGTACTGATGCCATGATAGAAACAGTCTGTAATTTTTCGAGAGCTGAAATGCGGAAGGAGAAACATCTGGCTCTTTCTATTTCTCTGTGTATCGTCTTCCATCTTTCCTGTCACCTCTCCTCAACCCCTCTGCCCCCTTCTCCCTCTCTATCTGTTTGTCTGTTTGGGTTTTGTTCTTTTTTCTGATCAGCCAGCCCTCTCTGTGACAGTCATCCACTTTCTATCCTTCTGTCCCTCTCTTCATTTCCTCCTTTCTCTCTATGGTCTCTCCCTGGCGCACAGCCCCTCCCTCTCTAACGCAGCCAAAGCAGGCCACAGTCCCTCAAAAAGGCAATGTCAGGGCGGTGAAGGATCTTCCTTTTCATTAATGGAATAAGGACATCGCTGGCAAGATCAGCCTTTCCTAAATGCCTTTGAGAAGATGGTGGTGAGCCATCTCCTTGAACAACTGCAGTCCGTTTAGTGAATATATTCCCGCAGTACTGTTAGATAGGGAGAGACAGGATTGTGAACCAGTGACGATGAAGGAACGGCGATATATTTCCAACTCGGGATGGTTTGTAACTTGGAGGGGAACTTGGAGATGGTGGTTTTCCCATGCGCCTGCTGCCCTTGTCCGTCTAGTTGCTGGAAACCTTGGCGAGTTTCTGCATCTTGTAGATGGTACACACTGCAGCCACGGTGCGTCGGTGCAATGTTACCGAATAGACAAAAACCGGTCTGTTAAAACATATAAACAGCATCCAACAACAATCCCAGTTTATAACGGTTCACATTAAGGACACACAGGAGATAATAATAAGGCGTTGTTGTGTGTATTGTATCACATTATAATACCAGAGACCCAGAGAGTTTGGAGGGAACTTGATGAATGGTCTGAGAATAATTGTGTTATGGGCTGGAGGTTGAGTGACCAATGGCTGTGTTCCTGGAAGTGCAAATACATCCCGCTCTTACAGCTGTGCGAGGCAGAGGAAACAGACAGAAAGGCGGATATAGAATGACAGACTTTCCAATCTGGTGTCCATTCCATTATAACCACATACAACGACCTCTGCTGCAGACCTGGGATCACAGGATAGGGAAAATAACAACCATGGCAAAGAAATGAAGGGACACCTTATCAGTGAACTCCTGGTAAACTAGGGGAGTGAGTAGGAGCTGGAACTTCAAATAGAGAAATACCACTGACTAAAAAGGGTTAGGTTCCAGAACTTACTGTTTATAGAGTTAAACCTGTGAGGCTAGGGACACAGAAGTAAAACTGTGAATGAGGCCTTGATGGTTGTGACGGCTCCCGTGAGACGCCATAGTGGATCCCAGCAGAGCACCCGGCTGTAGATCTCCACAGACCATGTAGGGAGTTCAAGATACTGAAGGATTCTATCACGGCACTTTAAAGAGAGGAAACATTCCCGATAAACCATTATACACAAAGGGATAGTCCCAGAGATTCAGAACACATTGGAACAACTCTTGGAGTCTGTCCACAGGTGAATGGGACCTTGAGGTCCAGTGTCAATTGGTGGAAATTCAGCGCCAGGATCAATAGCTCCGAGACTCTCTTCCCCTAATTCATTGATCTCCAGCCACTCTGAGCAAAGCCGGGCCTCTCCCCGCCATGGGCCAGTGATTCCAGCAGAGGATGGTTTGTAAAGTTAGCTCATAACTCATCTGGGAGTGCGTGATCCTTACATGTACAGAGATTACTGTCTATTGTGTGCTTCATTTGATGGTGTCAGAGGAGTTGCAGGCTGTTTTGGCCACAAGCTGCATCTAAGTTCGTTCTGCTTCATGAACGACTACACAGTGAGATTTACTCTGTACCTAACCCTTGTCTATCTGCCCTGGATGTTTTTGATGTGACTATATCTTAAACGTGCTGTTTCTGACCTGGGAGTGATTTATGGGGCAGTATAGAGGCAGCTTTATGCTGTATCTAGCCCGTGCTGTACCTGCCCTGGGAGTGTTTGATAGGAGTTTCTAGAGGGACCTTTACCTGACCTGGGAGGGTTTCACGGGACAGATTAGAGGGAGCTTTACCCAGTATCTATCTGGTGCTGGACTTGACGTGGGAGTGTTTTATGGCCACATTAAACATGCTTTACACTGTATCTAACACGTACTGTACCTGACCTGGGAGTGTTTGATGCATAGTTTAAATATGCTTTACACTGTAAGTAAGCCAAGCTGTACGTGACCTGGGAGTGTTTGATGGGACAGTGTAGAGCAGTGGTGGGCCATATTTTTTTTTTTGAAATTCGTAGCCAATCGTTCCAATTCTTTGTCAAATCACAAACGCCAGAGGTCACCTTGGGCCCATTCAAGGATTACTCTGCGCCAATGCTCTTAGCCAAAAGGCCTAGAGCCACTGCACCGTTCCTGGAAGTACTGCAATACCAGGATCGTGCCATGGAGGTGGATGGGTCAGGTCCCCCACACACCTCCGTGGAGGTGGATGGGTCAAGCCACCCCACCCACCTCCTATTTCCAAAAAAGCAAGCATATACCTTCCTGATCCAGGGAGAACCACCTTGGGGTTATGATGGTTACTCCCCTGTCAGGTCAGTTACGCATGATCTTAGCCAAAAGGCCGAGAAGCGATCGTGGGCCATATTTTTTTTTTTTTTTTTTAATTCGTAGCCAATCGTTCCAATTCTTTGTCAAATCACAAACGCCAGAGGTCACCTTGCACACGCCAAGGATCACTCTGCGCCAATGCTCTTAGCCAAAAGGCCTAGAGCCACTGCACCATTCCTGGAAGTACTGCAATACCAGGTTCGTGCCATGGAGGTGGATGGGTCAGGTCCCCCACACACCTCCGTGGAGGTGGATGGGTCAAGCCACCCCACCCACCTCCCGTTTCCAAAAAAGCAAGCATATACCTTCCTGATCCAGGGAGAACCACCCGGAGGTCATGGTGGCTACTCCCCTGTCAGGTCAGTTACGCATGATCTTAGCCAAAAGGCCGAAACCCGTGGGCCATATCCGCCAACTCATTCTATCCGACCGCTGGATGGAACAGAAATAGAGCGCGAGCTGGAGCTCGAGCTGTACATTCGTCTATCCACTTTCACTTCGCATGGGTCAGAGACAGACCCGAACTGCAGCCAAGGAAAAACCATAGTAATACTTCATTCAAATTAATAATTCGCAAAATCGATTCTCCCCGGCCCGATTAAAAGGATCTGTTCCGTGAGTCTGGGCCCCAATGGCAGACGTGTGTACCCAGAAAGCACTGCGTACTAGAATATGCCTTATCCATTTTAGAGTGGAGTCATGGCTGCTCATCTCCACAACTCTTTTACCGAAGAAAGTGACCGGTGCTGCATCTTTCCTCTCCCTGTATGATGATAGGGGAGTTCTCATCTGCACCGGCAATAGTAATCTTTGCAGAGGGGTATATGGATGAGTGAGTTGGGATTTCACAGCGCTGATTTACAGAGACCAGAAGATACCACAACATCTTCAATTTTTATCTTTGATTCATTTCTAGGCGATATCGACTACATGTGTATGTAAGATAGCATCTGACTACTATCTGAATTTATGTTTATGCAATGTTCATGTTTATCAAATGTTCCCTCTAATTTTGTTTCACGCACGGTCCCTTTAAATTTGCTGCTCAGCCACTAGGCAGCCGCACATGCGCAGTGTCTCTTCCAGCGGCAGGAACTGGGGAGTTGCCAGCGCGGGACCGCGCGATTGTTGCGTGACCGTGCGGCCACGCGCGTTAGGGACAACATTGGTGGGCGGCCCTCAACACCTCAACAAAACTTGTTACTTGGCCCTGCAGCCCAAATAATTGCCCACTCCAGGTCTAGGTGACGGAAGCCATGACGAGTTGCTGCATCTTGTAAATGGTACACACTGCAGCCACGGTGCGCAGGTGCAATGTTTCTGAATAGACAAAAACAGACCTATTAACAAATATAGACAACAATCCCAGCCCCCAGGTCAGATGTAACGCCGTCTATTCTGGGTTGTAACGGTTCACATTAAGGACACATATGAGATAATAACAATGCATTGTTGTGTGCATTGTACCACATTGTAATGCCAGAGTCCCGGAGAGTCTGGAGGGAACTTGATGAATGGCCTGTGAATAATTGTGTTATGGGCAGGAGGGTAAGAGTGACCAATGGCTGTGCTCCTGGAAGTGAAAATCCGTCCCGCTCATACAGCTGTGCGGGGCAGAGGGAACAGACAGAAGTGCGGATATAAAATAACAGACTTTCCAATCTGGTGTCCATTCCATTATAACCACATACCGCGACCTCTGCTGCAGACCCGGGATCACAGGATGGGGAAACATAGAAACGTAAAAAATAGGTGCAGGAGTAGGCCATTCGGCCCTTCGTGCCTGCACCACCATTCAATAAGATCATGGCTGATCATTCACCTCACTACCCCTTTCCTGCTTTCTCTCCATAACCCTTGAACCCTTGAGCGATAAGGGCCATATCTAACTCCCCCTTGTATATATCTAACGAACTGGCATCAACAACTCTCTGCAGTAGAGAATTCCACAGGTTCACAATTCTCTGAGTGAAGAAGTTTATCATCATCTCAGTCCTAAATGGCTTACCCCTTATCCTTAGACTGTGACCCCTTGTCTGGACTTCCTCAACATCGGGAACATTCTTCCTGCATCTAACCTGTCCACTCCAGTCAGAATTTTATATGTTTCCATGAGATCCCCCTCCCCCATTCTTCTGAACTCCAGTAAATACAGGCCCAGTCGATCCAGTCTCTCCTCATATGTCAGTGCTGCCATCTCGGAAATCAGTCTGATGAACCTTCCCTGCACACCCTCAATAACAAGAACGACCTTCCTCAGATTAGGAGACCAAAACTGAACACAATATTCCAGGTGAGGCTTCACCAAGGCCCTGTACAATTGAAGTAAGACCTCCCTGCTCCTATACTCAAATCCCATAGCTATGAAGGCCAACATGCTATTTGCCTTCTTCAGCGCCTGCTGTACCTGCATGCTAGCTTTCAATGACTGATGTACCATGACACCCAGGTCTCGTTGCACCTCCCTGTTTCCTAATCTGCTGCCATTCAGATAATATTCTGCCTTCATGTTTCAGCCACCAAAGTGGATAACCTTACATTTATCCACATTATACTGCATCCGCCATGCATTTGCTGATTCACCTAACCTGTCCAAGTCACCCTGCAGCCTCTTAGAAACAGAGAAACATAGAAAATAGGTGCAGGAGTAGGCCATTCGGCCCTTCGAGCCTGCACCACCATTCAATAAGATCATGGCTGATCATTCACCTCAGTACCCCTATCCTGCTTTCTCTCCATACCCCTTGATCCCTTTAGCCGTAAGGGCCATATCTAATTCCCGCTTGAATGTATCCAATGAACTGGCATCAACAATTCTTTGCGGTAGAGAATTCCACAGGTTAACAACTCTCTGAGTGAAGAAGTTTCTCCTGATCTCAGTCCTAAATAGCTTACCCCTTATCCTTAGACTGTGACCCCTGGTTCTGGACTTCCCCAACATCAGGAACATTCTTCCTGCATCTAACCTGTCCAGTCCCGTCAGAATTTTATAGTTTCTGTGAGATCCCCTCTCATCCTTCTAAACTCCAGTGAATTCAGGCCCAGTCGATCCAGTCTCTCCTCATATGTCAGTCCTGCCTTCCCGGGAATCAGTCTGGTGAACCTTCCCTGCACACCCTCAATAAGAAGAACGTCCTTCCTCAGATTCGGAGTCCAAAACTGAACACAATATTCCAGGTGAGGCTTCACCAAGGCCCTGTACAACTGCAGTAACACCTCCCTGCTCCTACACTCAAATCCTCTAGCTATGAAGGCCAACATACAATTTGCCTTCTTCACCGCCTGCTGAACCTGCATGCCAACTTTCAATGACTGATGTACCATGACACCCAGGTCTCGCTGCACCTACCCTTTTCCTAATCTGCCGCCATTCAGATAATATTCTGCCTTCGTGTTTTTGCCACCAAAGTGGATAACCTCACATTTATCCACATTATACTGCATCTGCCACGCGTTTGCCCACTCACTTAACCTGTCCAAGTCACCCTGCAGCCTTTTAGCGTTCTCCTCACAGCTCACACTGCCACCCAGTTTAGTGTCATCTGCAAACTTGGAGATATTATACTAAATCCCCTCATCCAAATCATTAATGTTTATTGTAAATAGCTGGGGTCCCAGCACTGAGCCCTGCGGTACCCCACGAGTCACTGCCTGCCATTCTGAAAAGGACCCATTTATCCCGACTCTCTGCTTCCTGTCTGCCAGCCAATTCTCTATCCACGCAGTACATTACCCCCAATAACATGTGCTTTAATTTTGCACATCAATCTCTTGTGTGGGACCTTGTCAAAAGCCTTTTGAAAGTCCAAATACACCACATCCACTGGTTCTCCCTTGTCCACTCTATCAGTTACATGCTCAAAACATTCTAGAAGATTTGTCAAGCAGGATTTCCCTTTCATAATCCATGCTGACTTGGACCGATCCTGTCACTGCTTAACATATGTGCTGCTATTTCATCTTTAATAATTGATTCTAACATTTTCCCCACTACCGATGTCAGGCTAATTGGTCTATAATTCCTCGTTTTCTCACTCCCTCCTTTATTAAAAAGTAGTGTTACATTAGCTACCCTCCATTCCAGAGCAACTGATCCAGAGTTGATAGACTGTTGGAAAATGATCACCAATGCATCCACTATTTCTAGGGCCACTTCCTTAAGTACTCTGGCTTGCAGAATATCACGCCCTGGGGATTTATTGTCCTTCGATCCCATCAATTTCCATAACACAATTTCCTGACTAATAAGGATTTCCTTCAGTTAGAAACATAGAAACATAGAAAATAGGTGCAGGAGTGGGCCATTTGGCCCTTCGAGCCTGCACCACCATTCAATAAGATCATGGCTGATCTTTCGCCTCAGTACCCCTTTCCTGCTTTCTCTCCATACCCCTTGATCCCTTTAGCACCACATCTAACTCACTCTTGAATATATCTAATGAAGTGGCATCAACAACTCTCTGTGGTAGGGAATTCCATGGGTTAACAACTCTCTGAGTGAAGAAGTTTCTCCTCATCTCAGTCCTAAATGGCTTACTCCTTATCCTTAGACTGTGTCCCCTGGGTCTGAACTTCCCAACATCGGGAACATTCTTCCTGCATCTAACCTGTCCAGTCCTGTCAGAATTTTATATGTTTCTATGAGATCCTCTCTCATCCTTCTAAACTCCAGTGAATACAGGCCCAGTCGATCCAGTCGCTCCTCATATGTTAGACCAGCCATCCCGGGAATCAGTCTGGTGAACCTTCGCTGCATTCGTTCAATAGCAAGAACGTCCTTCCTCAGATTAGGAGACCAAAACTGAACACAATGTTCCAGGTGAGGCTTCACCAAGGCCCTGTACAACTGCAGTAAGACCTCCCTGCTCCTATACTCAAAACTCCTAGCTATGAAGGCCAACATGCCATTTGCCTTCTTCACTGCCTGCTGAATCTGCATGCCAACTTTCAATGACTGATGTACCATGACACCCAAGTCTCGTTGCACTTCCCCTTTTCCTAATCTGCCACCATTCAGATAGTATGCTGCCTTCGTGTTTTTGGCCCCAAAGTGGATAACTTCACATTTATCCACATTAGGCTGCATCTGCCATACATTATCCCACTCACCTAACCTGTCCAAGTCACCTGCAGCCTCTTTGCATCCTCCTCGCAGCTCATAACGCCACCCAGTTTAGTGCCATCTGCAAACTTGGAGATATTACACTCAATTCCTTCCTCTAAATCATTAATGTATATTGTAAATAGCTGGGTTTCCAGCACTGAGCCCTGTGGCACCCCACTAGTCACTGCCTGCCATTCTGAAAAGGACCCATTTAGCCCGACTCTCTGCTTCCTGTCTGCCAATCAGTTCTCTATCCACATCAGTACATTACCCCCAATAACATGTGCTTTAATTTTGCACACCAATCTCTTGTGTGGGACCTTGTCAAAAGCCTTTTGAAAGTCCAAATACACCACACCCACTGGCTCTCCCTTGTCCACTCTACTAGTTACTTCCTCAAAAGATTCCAGCAGATTTGTCAAGCATGAATTCCCTTTCATAAATCCATGTTGACATGGACTGATCCTGTCACCGCTTTCCAAATTCGCTGTTATTTCATCTTTAATAATTGATTCCAACATTTTCCCCACTACTGATGTCAGGCTAACCAGTCTATAATTACCTGTTTTCACTCTCCCTCCTTTTTTAAAAAGAGGTGTTACATTAGCTACCGTCCAGTCCACAGGAACTGATCCAGAGTCGATAGACTGTTGGAAAATGATCACCAATGCATCCACTATTTCTAGGGCCACTTCCTTAAGTACTCTGGGATGCAGACTATCAGGCCCCGGGGGTTTATCGGCCTTCAATCCCATCAATTTACCTAACACAATTTCCCACCTAATAAGGATATCCTTCAGTTCCTCCTTTTCATTAGACCCTTGGTCCCCTATACTTCTGGAAGGTTATTTGTGTCTTCCTTCGTGAAGGCAGAACCAAAGTATTTGTTCAACTGGTCTGCCATTTCTTTGTTCCCCATTATAAATTCACCTGAATCTGACTGCAAGGGACCTATGTTAGTCTTCACTAATCTTCTTCTCTTCCCATATCTATAGAAGCTTTTGCAGTCAGTTTTTATGTTCCTGGCAAGTTTCCTATCATACTCTATTTTCCCCCTCCTAATTAAACCCTTTGTACTCCTTTGCTGTATTACAGAATTCTCCCAGTCCTCAGGTTTGCTGCTTTTCCTGGTCAATTTATATGCCTCTTCCTTGGATTTAACACTATCCCTAATTTCCCTTGTTAGCCATCTCAAAGAAATGAAGGGACACCTGATCAGTGAACGCCTGGTAAACTAGGGGCATGAGTAGAGCTGGAACTCCAAATAGAGAAATACCGCTGATTAAAAGGGGTTAGATTCCAGAACTTACTGTCCATAGTGTTAAACCTGTGGGGCTGAGGACACAGGAGTAAAACTATGAGTGAGGGCTTGTTGGTGTGATGGCTCCCGTGAGAAAACGCACTGTATCCCAGCAGATGATCCGGCTGTAGACCCCCACAGACAATGTAGGAAGTGCAAGGTATGTAAGGATTCTATCTCGGCTCTTTAAAGAGAGGAAACATTCCCGACAGACCATTATACACAAAGGGATAGTCCTAGAGATTCAGAACACATGGGAACAGCTCTTGGGGTCTGTCCACAGGTGAATGGGACCTTGAGGTCTGGTGTTGGTTGATGGAAATTCAGTGCCAGCATCAAATGGTCACAGACCTTGTTCCCTGAATTCACTGATCTCTGGCCACTCTGAGCAAAGCTGAGCCGCTCCCCGCCATGGCCAGTGATTCCGGCAGGGGAATGTTTGCTTTTACAGCCTGGAGCAAAGGGCTTTCACCCGCTCACATCAGCTTTCTGAGTTGACTGGTTCCAGTCAATCTGCAATAATCTGAATCTACCCAGCATCTCCCGGGGTGTAACTTTCAAACTCTAACACTCTGCTGGGATGGCATTGTAGTATTGGCCAAAGGCAGCACATGGGCCTTAGACACAGACTCAGAGAGCCTCCCAGTACAGTATGGTTACAATCCCCACACCAGCCCCATTGTGGTCTCTCTCAGGGGGATTTAGTGTCCCATTTGCAGGATCAGGATTATTTTTTGTGATGTAGGTCGATAATATAAAGAACTGGCGCTGAATTTATGAAATAATAAAGCAAGAGTGTTGGAGCTTACCAATCCCAGCACAACATGTCCCCTCTGCATTGTGCAGGGAGACACGGGGCAGTCCCCGGGACTTCCTTCATGTGGACTGTGGCCACAACTGATCTAACCGGGGAGACAATGGGTTCTGCTCGATTCTAAAACACGGAACGACGGCAGCTCCAGAATGTTTGAGGATAGAGCAGGCCGTTCCTTCAACACTGGGAAACACAACCTGTGAGCTCAAATTTAATTCACAGCATTGGCGTTTGCTGAATGGAAGAATTTGTGCGTGAAAGATGATTACATTCCTTATTTCCGACTGTCAATGATGTATTATTGGAGAAGATGAAATTGGAATTAGGATTAAAATGTTCTTGATAGAGATTTCGGATCATTGTTGCTAGAAATTCTGCATTAATGGAGCAGGAAGATGATTCGAGCCAGGCCTGGTGCAGATTTAATTTCACAGCAGAACTTCAGACTGGTTCCAGGCACACTTCCTGTTCGCAGTCTCTGAGACACTGGCTCCTCACACTTGGACATTGTGTGTCCACCATCTCACCCAGTCTCTGAGACATTGGCTCCTCACACTGGGACACTGTGTACCCACAGTCTCACCCAGTCTCTGAGACATTGGCTCCTCACACTGGGACACTGTGTGTCCACAGTCTCACCCAGTCTCTGAGACACTGGCTCTTCACACTGGGACACTGTGTGTCCACAGTCCCACCCAGTCTCTGAGACACTGGCTGCTCACACTGGGACACTGTGTACCCACAGTCTCACCCAGTCTCTGAGACACTGGCTCCTGCCCGCTGTCACTGTTTATATTCTTCTATCCCCCACTGCTCTCTCCCCACTTGACAGGTTGCTGTTGTGAGGATATTTGCCTCCAGAGGTTTAGCGAGATGTCTGTTCAGGCCTGGCCATTTTATGGATGGCTAATTATCAGCAAGGCGCTGTGAGACATCTAGGCACTGGAGGTGGTGTGGGCAAGAGGCAGAGGCTGATGCTGATGTCAAAGGGCTGAGGTTTGAGATAGACTGGGGAAACATGGGCTTCACAGACTGAAAAGGAAAGCTGGAATGAGCTCATAAAAAGGTGGTTATGTGCGTGGAAAAGCGGGATTCAAAACATCGCTTTGTTAAATTGTGAGAGAAGGACTCTGGGACCCGGGGTAACACTGGGAGATGATAAACTTAGGACTGATCTCAGGAATTATTCTCCTAGAGAGTGAGCAACACTTGGAGCAGACTCCAGGTGGAGCTGGGGTGACACTCACTACCAAGGACAATCTCCTCCCACTGAGCCTGGGCTGTGTTCTCCGTGGGCCTCCTGTCCTCAGGACCATGAGGCCGGGTGGTCCTGTGCTGTATTTCACACAGTAAGAACAAGCCGGAGTGTGTGAATGTGAGGCTTCAGTGTGCGAGGAACCGGCATCCTCAGACACTGCTGTGGTCCAGAAATTTTCACAAATGAAATGCTGCATTGCCTACGTCATTGCTGGAGTGATTTCACCACCAGATTCCACGCCCCACCCCCACCCAAGATGGGATCCCAATATCGGGCGGTAACTGGAACGTGTGCTTCCACCACATGTTGGATTCGGGAAACCCGGAGAAAACTCTGCTGGGGTCATGGCGGGGTCACACAGCAGGGCGGAAATCTAATCACGGTGCACACTGGATGTCTACAAGCCAAGGGATGAAATCCAGCCTCCAGGACAGATGTTTGTCTTCCGTATTCGGGAGTAAAGTAGCACCTACACAGAGCGCACAGAGTAAAACAGGTTGAGCAGGATCGAAATGGAGCAATGGAACTCGCCCAATGTTCCCTCCATTCTTTTCTCTTTCCATACCGCCCCGGCCCTATAAGGGTTGATCCGCCCTCAGGGCTTTTCCCTGCAGCGAGATCACTGCACTTGTGGCAAGCAAGGCTCCCTGGCGCCATCTACTGGTAAGGATTCAACCGCCCTTGGGCTCTTTCTCCACCGGTGGGTCACTGTACCTGCCTCGGGCCGGCGTGGCTCTCTGGCGCCCTCCGCTGGCCCGCTGTATATTGTAAGATTGGTCTTTCACCACCGGTGGGTCTCTGTACCTGCAGCTCTCTGGCGCCCTCCCATGGCCTGCTGTATATTGTAAGATTGGTCTTTCCCCGCCGCTGGGTCACTGTACCTATCTCGGGCCGGCGCGGCTCTCTGGCGCCCTCCCCTGGCCTGCTGTATATTGTAAGATTGGTCTTTCCCCACCGGTGGGTCTCTGTACCTGCAGCTCTCTGGCGCCCTCCCATGGCCTGTTGTATTTTGTAAGATTGTTTTTTCCCGGTGGGTCTCTGAACCTGCCTCGGGCCGGCGCGGTTCTCTGGCGCCTCTCCTGGCCCGCTGTATAATGTACGATTGCTGGTTGAGAGCCTTTCTTTGGTCTGCTCACCACATACTCCCAACCCGACGGCCGCCGACTCAATGTCCATTTTATTTTATTGTTTGGATTGCCGGAAAGCACACAATGATTGGCTGTGAGTTTTATGGATTCACTGAACATTGGATCCTATAGGTTCTCGTGAATGAATTGGGCACATTTCATCACGACATGTAATTGACCAATAAAATTGGAGCTGACGATTTTTTAACTCCCAGATAGGGTTTCAGTGTCAACTCATTCTTTCGCCCTGGCAGCTGAAGGGCATGTGCTCTTTTTACAGGAAGTCGAATATTCAGCACAACCCCGCGAGCTGGAGCCGGCACCATCCAAAGGGGAAATATTCTCCACCTCTGCGGTCCTTCCCATCACACTCCCGTTTGTGGTCATTCCTGTGTTGCAGGAACGGGAAAATCGAGAGCCCCATAAAAGGGGCCCGAGAGTCAGGAAGAACCAGCTGGTGCAGAGACAAAAAGTTAAAAAAAAATCAAAATCGAAGTGTGACATCACAGCCAAGCGGGTAAGTGATTGGCTGGTGGATTGGTGAGTATTTTTCTTTTTCCTTTCGGTAGGAAACCTTTGGCATTGTTGCCAAATTAAGTTAATTTAAGGGTTAAGTTATGGCAGGAGAGTCCCGACCCGCGTCATGCTCCTCCTGTGCTATGTGGGAAATCAGGGATGATTCCAGTGTCCCTGACTACTATGTGTGTGGGAATTGTATCCAGCTGCAGCTCCTGTCAGACTGCATGCGGCACTGGAGCGGCACATGGAGTCACTCTGGAGCATACGCGATGCTGAGCATGTCGTGAATAGCATGTTTAGTGAGTTGGTCACACCGCAGGTAATGGTTACAAAGGCAGATAGGAAATGGGTGACCATCAGGCAGAGTAGGAAGGTAGTGCAGGGGTCCCCTGCGGTCATATCCCTCCAAAACAGATATACCACTTTGGATAATGTTGGGGGGGATGGCTCATCAGGGGAAGGCAGCAGCAGCAAAGTTTATAGCACCATGGGTGGCTCTGCTGCACAGGAGGGCAGGAAAAAGAGTGGGAGAGCTAGAGTGGTAGGGGATTCTATTGTAAGGGGAATAGATAGGCGTTTCTGTGGCTGCAATCGAGACTTCAGGATGGTATGTTGCCTCCCTGGTGCAAGGGTCAAGGATGTCTCGGAGTGGCTGCAGGGCATTCTGGAGGGGAGGGTGAACAGTCAGTTGTCGTGGTGCATATAGGTACCAACGATATAGGTAAAAAAAATTGGATGAGTCCTACAAGCTGAATTTAGGGAGCTAGGAGGTAAATTAAAAAGTAGAACCTCAAATGTAGTAATCTCAGGATTGTTACCAGTGCCACGTGCTAGTCAGAGTAGAAATAGCAGGATAGTTAAGATGAATATGTGCCTTGAGCAATGGTGTAAGAGGGAGGGATTCAAATTCCTGGGACATTGGAACAGGTTCTGGGGGAGGTGGGACCAGTACAAACCGGATGGTCTGCACCTGGGCAGGACCAGAACCAATGTCCTAGGAGGGGTGTTTGCTAGTGCTTTTGGGGAAGGTTTAAACTAATATGGCAGTGGGATGGGAATCTATGCAGGGAGACTGAGGGAAGTAAAATGGGAGCAGAAGCAAAAGGTAGAAAGGAGATAAGGAAAAGTGGAGGGCAGAGAAATCAAAGGCAAAAATCAAAAAGGGCCACATTACAACATCATTTTAAAAGGACAAAGAGTGTTAAAAAACCGAACCTGAAGGCTCTGTGCCTCAATGCGAGGAGCATTCATAACAAGGTGGATGAAGTAACTGCGCAGATAGCTGTTAACAGATATGATGCAATTGGGATTATGGAGACATGGCTGGGAACCCAACATCCAGAGGTATTCAATATTCAGGAAGGATAGACAGAATGGAAAAGGAGGCGGGGTAGCGTTGCTGGTTAAAGAGGAGATTAACGCAATAGTAATGAAGGACATTAGCTTGGATGATGTGGAATCTGTATGGGTAGAGCTGCGGAACACCAAAGGGCAGAAAACGCTAGTGGCAGTTGTGTACAGACCAGCAAACAGTAGGAGTGAGGTTGGGGATGGCATCAAACAAGAAATTGGGGATGCGTGAAATAAAGGTACAGCAGTTATCATGGGTGACTTTAATTTACATATAGATTGAACTAACCAAACTGGTAGCAATACGGTGGAGGAGGATTTCTTGGACTGTATAAGCGATGGTTTTCTACACGAATATGTCGAGGAATCAACTAGAAGGCTGGCCATCCTAGACTGGGTGTTGTGTAATGAGAGAGGATTAATTAGCAATCTTCTTGTCCGAAGCCCCTTGGCGAAGAGTGACCATAATATGGTAGAATTCTTCATTAAGATGGCGAGTGACACAGTTAATTCAGAGACTAGGGTCCTGAACTTAAAGAAAGGTAACTTCGATGGTATGAGACGTGAATTGCCAAGGATAGACTGGCAAATGATACTTAAAGAGTTGACAGTCAATAGGCAATGGCAGACATTTAAAAATCACATGGTTGAACTTCAACAATTGTACATCCCTGTCTGGCATACAAATAAAATGGGGAAGGAGGCTCAACCATGACTAACAAGGGAAATTAGGGATAGTGTTAAATCCAAGGAAGAGGCATATAAATTGGCCAGAAAAAGCAACAAATCTGAGGACTGGGAGAAATTTAAAATTCAGCAGAGGAGGACAAAGGGTTTAATTAGGAGGGGGAAAATAGAGTTTGAGAGTAAGTTTGCAGGGAACATAAAAACTGACTGCAAAAGCTTCTATAGATATGTGAAGAGAACAAGATTAGTGAAGACAAATGTAGGTCAGAATCAGGTGAATTTATAATGGGGAACAAAGAAATGGCAGACCAATTGAACAAATACTTTGGTTCTGTCTTCACTAAGGAAGACACAAATAACCTTCCAGAAATACCAGGGGACCAAGGGTCGAGTGAGAAGGAGGAACTGAAGGAAATCCTTATTAGTCTGGAAATGTTGTCAGGGAAATTGATCGGATTTCAGGCCGATAAATCCCCAGGGCCTAATAGTCTGCATCCCAGAGTACTTAAAGAAGTGGCCCTAGAAATAGTGGATGCATTGGAGGTCATTTCCCAACATTCTATATACTCTGGATCAGTTCCTATGGATTGGAGGGAGCTAATGTAACCCCACTTTTTGAAAAAGGAGGGAGAGAGAAAACAAAGAATGAGAGACCGGTTAGCCTGACATCGGTAGTGGGGAAAATGTTGGAATCAATTATTAAAGTTGTAATAGCAGCACATTTGGAAAGCAGTGACAGGATCGGTCCAAGTCAGCATGGATTTATGAAAGGGAAATCATGCTTGACAAATCTTTTAGAATTTTTTGAGGATGTAACTAGTACAGTGGACAAGGCAGAACCAGTGGATGTTGTGTATTTGGACTTTCAAATGGATTTTGACAAGGTCCCACACAAGAGATTAGTGTGCAAGATAAAAGCACATGGTATTGGGGTTAATGTATTGACGTGGATAGAGAACTGGTTGGCAGACAGGAAGCAAATAGTAGGAATAAACGGGTTCTTTTCAGAATGGCAGGCAGTGACTAGTGGGGTACAGCAAGGTTCAGTGCTGGGACCCCAGCTATTTACAATTTACATTAATGATTTAGACGAAGGAATTGAATGTAATATCTCCAAGTTTGCAGATGACACTAAGCTGGGTGGCAGTGTGAGCTGTGAGGAGGATGCTAAGAGGCTGCAGGATGACTTGGACAGGTTAGGTGAGTGGGAAAATGCATTGCAGATGCAATATAATGTAGATAAATGTGAGGTTATCCACTTTGGTGGCAAAAACAGGAAGGCAGAATATTATCTGAATGGTGACAGATTAGGAAATGGGTAAGTGCAACGAGACCTGGGTGTCATGGTACATCAGTCATTGAAAGTTGTCATGCAAGTACAGCAGGTGGTAAAGAAGGCAATTGGCATGTTGGCCTTCATAGCGAGAGTATTTGAATAGAGGAACAGGGAGTCTTACTGCAGTTGTACAGGGCCTTGGTGAGGCCACACCTTGAATATAGTGTTCAGTATTAGTCCCCTAATCTGAGGAAGAACGTTCTTGCTATTGAGGGAGTGCAGCGAAGGTTCACCAGACTGATTCCCGGGATGGCAGGACTGACATATGAAGAAAGACTGGATCGACTAGGCTTATATTCACTGGAATTTAGAAGAATGAGAGGGGTCCCATAAAAATATATAAAACTCTGACGGGATTTGACAGGTTAGATGCAGGAAGAATGTTCCCGATGTTGGGGAAGTCCAGAACCAGGGGACACAGTCTAAGGAGAAGGGGTAAGCCATTTAGGACCGAGATGAGGAGAAACTTCTTCACTCAGAGAATTGTGAACCTTTGGAATCCTCTATCACAGAAAGTTTTTGAGGCCAGTTCATTAGATATATTCAAAAGCGAATTCGATGTGGCTCTTGCAGCTAAAGGTATCAAGGGGTATGGAGAGAAAGCAGGAATGGTGTACTGAAGTTGCATGATCAGCCATGAGCTTATTGAATGGTGGTGCAGGCTCAATGCGCCGAATGGCCTATTCCTGAATCTATTTTCTATGTTTCTATGGTCAGGGCTCTCATTGCTCTGATGGTCAATCAGTTGTTTATTCTCTTCCAGTAAGGCAGATAGTCTGCTCTGTGGGATATTAAAGCGATGTGTCATAGTCCTTGCTCTTGTTTTTACCATTACTGCCACCATTTTTGGAGCCACCACATCCTAACATCTCTCCATCACAGACCGAGTCCGGCCTGACACGGTGAACTCTGTAGGGAGCAGTTGAGGGCCCGTTAATTCAGGACAGTCACTGAGCTGTTTACACATGAACATGTTGTGAAACATGGTTCGATTCCTTTCCTGTGCTGCACCAATGAACTGTGATGATCAGCGGTTCAGCACCACTAATGAATTCAGTACAGCCCAACCCTGACCAGTGTAAATGGATCGAACCAGTTAGATACATGTGGGAGACTGACCAGGAGGGTCTGATCAATAAAATAGATTGATCGCTGCAGCTAAACCCACCTGATCTTTATAAATGCACCGGACTATCTAGATACATATGGAGAGGGGACTGGCCAGGATGGACTGCTCATTACAACAATAACAACGTTCATTTATACAGCAGTGTTAACTTAGTAAATCACCCCAAGTCACTTTGCATGAGTGTAATTAGACAAAACAATATACTGAGCCAAAGAAGGAGACATGAGTACAGGTTACCAAAAGTGTGGTCAGAGATAGGTTCTGAGGATGGTCTTAAAAGAGGAGTGAAATGGAGAGGTTTAGGAAGAGAATTCTAGAGATTAGGGCCCAGACAACTAAAGGCACGGCCGCCAATGATGAGGTGAAGAAAGTGGAGGATACACAAGAGGCCAGAGAATGAGCAATGCAGAGTTCATAGAACCATCGAAATTTACAACAAGGAAGGAGGCCATTTAGCCCATTATGTCTGTGCCGGCCAACAAAGAGCTATCCAGCCAAATCCCACTTTCCAGGCCTTGGTCTGTAGCCCTGTAGGTTACCGCATTTCAAGTGCACATCCAAGTACTTCTTAAATATGGTGAGGGTTTCTGCCTCTATCATGCACTGAGTTCCACACCCCCACCACTCTCTGGGTGAAAGAATTTGCCCTCAAATCCCCTCTAAACCTCCTACCAATTACTTTAAATCTATGCCCCTAGGGTTGCTGCCCACTCTGCTATGGGAAACAGGTACTTCCTATCCACTCTATCTGGGCCCCTCATAATGTTATACACCTCAATTAGCTCTCCCCTCAGCCTCCTCTGTTCCAAAGAAAACAACCCCAGCTTATCGAATATTTTCTCATAGCCAAAGTTCTCCAGTCCAGGCAACATCCTCGTAAATCAGCTCTGGACCCGTTCTAGGGCAATCACATCATTCCTGTTATGTGGTGACCAGAACTGCATACAGTACTTCAGCTATGGCCTAAATAGTGTTTTATACAGTTCAAACATAACCTCCCTGCTCTTATATTCTAGTCCTCGGCTAATAAAGCAAGTATGCCGTATGTCTTCTTAACCACCTTATCCACCTGTGCTGCTACCTCAGGGATCTGTGGACCTGCACCCCAAGGTCCTTTGTTCCTCTACACTTTTCAGTGTCCTACCATTTAATGTGTATTCCCTTGTCTTGTTAACCCTCCCCAAACGCATTAACTAACATTTCTACGGATTGAATTCCATTTGCCACTGTTTTGCCCACCTGACCAGTACATTGATAGCCTAGAAATCCCGGCCTCCCGGGTCTGTACTGAGTGTGTACAGACCCGGGAATGCATCGCAAAAGCCGGTTTTCAGCACACAAAGTGCATGCGCTGAAAACCAACTTTTCAATCTGTCAAGCTCCAGCTTGATAGATCCTCCATATCTCGGCAGCCAGGACATTTGCATGGGCAAGATTGCAGTATTTATCTTGCCCAGCGGATGTCCTGAAAACCCTTGCGCTTGAAAAAAGCAGGCACACAGCCTACTTTTACAGGCTTAAGAGCTTTAAAAAATAAAAAAATAAAATTGAATAAACACATTTTATTGTTTAAAACCCCTCCCCACTTAGTAAATTCATTTAAAATCATAATTAGAATTTTTTTTAAATCGGAAAAATATTTTTTTTGTAAGGCATAACTAACTTTAATTTAAATTAATCATAAAGATGTGGTGTATTTTTTCTATCTTTTATTTTTGTTTTGGTGTTTGGGACGGTGTTTCTCAATCATAATCATCATCATCAGAGGCAGTCCCTTGAATGAAGATGACTTGCTTCCACACCAAAAGGGATGAGTTCGCAGATGTTTCAATGAAGGACACGATATTCCAGTTCTGAGCTCCAGAGGTGGAAGATGCCTGTGTGTGGATTTTTTAACGTGTGGTGACCGTTGCACATCAGCCACCAAATGGGCTTGACAGAGCTAGCCTTTATCCAGCGGCAAGGGTTAACCAGGACGACTGGAGACCTGCCCTGCTGCATGGACCTAGTGCACACACATATCGCAGTGTGGGCTACCCCGTGCTGCCCTGGGCCCTCGGCTCTTCTGGGTCTCGAACCCCAATTTGATGCACCTCCACCATGATCTCTCACCGCTCCTCTGCCACAAACACTCACTGCACCTCCGCCATGACCTCTCACTGCTTACATCTCTAACAATAGCCAAATACTGGAAGCTGTTATAACGCTTAACTTTTTCCACCTCTGATGAAAAACTATCGACCTGAAATGTTAACTCTGTTTCTCTCTTCACAGATGCTGCCTGACTGCTGAGTATTTCCAGCATTCTCTGCTTATATTCCCGCTTTAATTAACATCAGTGAAATATAGTGGTCCAACTGTAATTCTCAGCGGGCTCTGATATAGCACCTTTAATGTAGTGAAGTGAACAAAGGAGTATTATGAGAAAAAAGAATTTGACACCAAGCTGCATTAGTAGAAATTAGCGCAGGTGACCAAAAGCTTGATAAAAGACTAATGTTTTAAGGAATGCCTTGAAAGGGTTTGGAGGTAAAGAGAGGTAGAGAGGCGGAGTGGTTTAGGCAGGGAGTTCCAGAGCTTGGGACCTCGGCAATAGAAGGCACGACCACCAATGGTTGAGCGATTATAATCAGGGATGCTCAAGAGGGCATGGAGAGATTTGAAAATAAGAATGGGAATTTTGAAATCGAGGCATTGCTTAACCAGAAGCCAATGTAGGTCAATGAGCAAAGGGGTGATGGTTGAGCAGGACTTGGTGTGATTTAAGACATGGGCAGCCGAGTTTTGGATCACCTCAAGTTTACGTAGTGTAGAATGTGGGAGGCCAGCCAGGAGTGCATTCGAATAGTCAAGTCTAGAGGTAACAAAGGCACGAATGAGGGCTTCAGCAGCAGATGAGTTGAGGCAAGGGCAGAGATGGACAATGGTACAGAGGTGGAGATAGACGGTCTTAGTTATGCTGCCGATATGTAGTCGAAAGCTATGCGGATATGTGGGTCGAAAGTCAAGAGATAATCAGAGTAGACAGACCTGAAGCAGAAGCAGGAACTGAGCCACAGAGCTTCCAGAGCTGACCTGCGAGCCAGGAAGCTAAAGCGCACAAGGGCTGTTCCTAACCATGATCCATGAAGTGAGACAGAGCTGAGTGGAGATACAATAAACTGGAAGTTAACTGACTCATACAAAACAAAAATCTTGGACTTCACAAACCTACCAGTAGTTTTCTCCCTAATAAAACAAATTGTGTTTGATAATGCTCCACACTTGTACAAAAAAAATGACCTTGAATGCACACTAATAAAGTAGTGTAATTAAGTGGTTACAGGGCAACATCAGTAACTAGATTTTCCTGTCTTTGCTAATTGTGGCAAAAAAAATAGAAAGTAAAAAAGTGGTACCAGAAAAAGATGAATTAATGCAGCATCCTGCAGTTGCAGTCAAAGTGAAATGGAAATAATTAACTCCAGCTCAGACCTGTACCTTGTGGGTTAAGAGAAACATGTGTACAATATCACCAGAGAAACGGACGTACAGTAGAATTTGCTGCTCATAAGTCTAAATCTAACGAGCATCAGCAGATATACTACAGAGGAACAGAAAGGGGGAGGAGCAGGTGCAAGATTTAAGTGACTCACATAGAAAAAAAGTTTATACTTTTACAATTAGGATGTTTGTTACCAAGTCCTGACTGGTTAGTGGTTTCTCAGGAAATGCACATTCTGACTTTGGGTCACAAATCCGATTTAAAAAATGGGCATTGCTCCAGACCAGATGTGGTCTGTCACTGAACGGTGCATTTAAAGTGGTGGCAGGAACTTCATGTCTCGGGCTTGCTGCCACTCCAGTGACCCGGGGACACCAGCTCCGCTCGGTTTGGCTCTGCTCCCTGGAGTCAGACCCATTTCAGGGTTGTCGCTGTTAAAGACCGTGTTTTAATTAAAAAGGCAAAACTGGATGAAGTGTTCCCCAGCCCCGCTCGCTCGGGTGGGTCAGGCAGACAGCAGCACTCAGAGGGTCGCCCGTCACCAAGCCCATTGCTGGGAGATTCGCTGCTGCACCCACAGCAGCCCAAGCTCCAACCTCCCCGCTCCGGGCACTCCCTCAGTTAGTGGTATTCATGCTGCCCGGCCGCACTGCTCCACTCCTCCTCCTCCTCCATTCACCGGCTCCTCTCCATGGTTACCGCCGCACTCCTCAATCATAATAATGGGAACTCCAACTTATGGACTTCCCATTATTATGAATGTGAAAATACTGTACCTTGATTGGCTGCCCAGAGCCATGTGACTTCAGCTCCAGCTTACGTCCATCCTGATGTGCACCACTCCGACGCGCAGTGAGTGAAGGCCTCAGGACCCTGATCTTCCCAATCTACCTTAGCCTGCATGCCAACTTTCAATGACTGATGTACCATGTCTCGTTGCACCTCCCCTTTTCCTAATCTGCCACCATTCAGATAATATTTTGTCTTCGTATTTTTGCTCCCAAAGTGGATAACCTCACATTTATCCACATTATACTGCATCTGCCATGCATTTGCCCACTCACCTAACCTGTCTAAGTCACCCTGCAGCCTCTTAGCCTCCCCCTCACAGCTCACACCGCCACCCAGCTTAGTGTCATTTGCAAACTTGAAGATATTACACTTAATTCCATCATCCAAATCATTGACGTATATTGTAAAGAGCTGGGGTCCCAGCACTGAGCCCTGCAGCACTCCACTAGTCACTGCCTGCTATTCTGAAAAGAACCCTCTTATTCCGACTCTCTGCTTCCTGTCTGCCAACCAGCTCTCTATCCACATCAGTACATTACCCCCAATACCATGTGCTTTGATTTTGCACACCAATCTCTTGTGTGGGACCTTGTCAAAAGCCTTTTGAAAGTCCAAATACACCACATACACTGGTTCTCGCTTGTCCACTCTACTAGTTACATCCTCAAAAAATTCCAGAAGATTTGTCAAGCATGATTTTCCTTTCATAAATCCATGCTGACTTTGACCGATCCTGTCACTGCTTTCCAACTGCGCTGCTATTTCATCTTTAATAATTGATTTCAACATTTTCCCCACCACTGATGTCAGACTAACCGGTCTATAATTACCCGCTTTCTCTCTCCCTCCCTTTTTATACCGAGCTCATGAGCCCAGTTGAAATAAGTAAGGGCACCAGCTTTATTAACCGAAGTTACAGGTAAGGGGCGGGTCCAGTGAGATTCTCCTGAAACGGAGTTTTATTCCGGAGGAAGTGGAACGCTGAAGGTGGAGACCCGCAGAGGTGAGCTCGACATGGTCAGGACAGTTGTAGCTTCCATTGACGGACATTTGAACAAGGAAACCTGCATCGTACAAAGTGGCAGATGGGAATGACGATTTGGATTGCAGGGGTTTGCAGGACCTGAATACTGAGCGCAGAACTGTAACGCCTTTGAGCTCCTGACCATTGGGTGTGTTTTTGAGTGTATTTTTAAGTGCTACTGCATGATCTGTATGCTCAATAAATCATCGAATGCTTAACCTGAACATTTCAAGAAGCTTAGTGATCTTGGAGGAATGGTTACATCACCTGATCAGGAAAAGATTGTTTTTCTGGTAAGGAATGCTCACTGTCAAATGATTGGGTCCCTGGGAGTGTGTCAATATTAACAGGTGGTCCCCGGGAGTGTGTCAGTATTTACAGGGGTTCCTCGAGAGTGTATCAGTATTTACAGGGGTTCCCCGAGAGTGTATCAGTATTTACAGACGGTCCCCTGGAGTGTATCAGTATTTACAGGGGGTCTCCGGGAGTGTGTCAGTATTTACAGGGGATCCCCGAGAGTGTGTCAGTATTACAGGGGGTCCCCGGAGTGTGTCAGTATTTACAGGGGATCCCCAAGAGTGTGTCAGTATTTACAGCGGGTCCCCGGGAGTGTGTCAGTATTTACAGGGGGTCCCCAAGAGTGTGTCAATATTTACAGGGAATCCCTGAGAGTGAGTCTGTATTACAGGGGGTCGTCGGGAGTGTGTCAGTATTTACAGGGGGTCCGGGGGAGCGTGTCAGTATTTACAGGGAGCCCCAGGAGTGTGTCAGTGATTACAGGGTGTCTCCAGGAGTGTGTCAGTAATTACAAGGGATCCCAGGGAGTGTGACAGTATTTACAGGGGTCCCTGGAAGTGTGTCGCTATTTACAGGGATTCACGGGAATACGTCATTATTTACAGGGGGTCCCCGGGAGTGCGTCAGTGTTTACAGAGGGTCCCCGGGGAGTGTGTCATTTTTTACAGAGCTCCCCAGGAGTGTGTCAGTATTTACAAGTGGTCCCTGTGAGTGTGTCAGTGTTTACGGGGATCCGTGGGAGTTTGGCAGCATTTACAGAGGATCCCCAGGGCTTATGGCAGTGCGTAAAACGGAGGTCCCAGGAGTGTGTCTGTATTTACAGGGGATCTCCAGGGAATGTGTCAGTATCTACAGGTAGTGTCCCAGGGAGTGTGTCAGTATTTACAAGGGATCCCTGCGAATTTGTCTGTATTTAGAGGGGGTCCCCAGGGACGTGTCAGTGTTTACAGCAGGTACCCAGGAGTGTGTCTGTATTTACAAGGGGTCATCGGGAGTGTGTCAGTATTTACAGGGGGTCCCCAGGAGTGTGTCTGTATTTGCAGGTGGTCCCCAGGAGTGTGTCAGTATTTACAGGGGATCCCCGAGAGAGTGTCAGTATTTACAGGGGGTCCCCGGGAGTGTGTCAGTATTAAAAAGTGGTCCTCGGGAGTGTGTCATTTTTTAAGGGGATCTCCGAGAGTGTGTCATTATTAACAGGTGGTCCCCGGGAGTGTGCAGGTATTTACAGGGGATCCCGAGAGTGTGTCAGTATTTATAGGGGATCCCCGAGAGTGTGTCAGTATTTACAGGTGGTCCCCGGGAGTGTGTCAGTATTTACAGGGGGTGCCCGGGAGTGTGTCAGTATTTACAGGGGGTCCCTGGGAGTGTGTCAATACTTACAGGATATGCCCGGGAGTGTGTCAGTATTAACAGGGTGTCACCGGAGTGTGGCAGTACTTACAGGGTGTACCCGGGAGTGTGTTGCTATTTACAAGGAGCCCCGGGAGTATGTCAGTGATTACAGCCGGTTCCCAGGAGTGTGTCAGTATTTACAGGGGGTTCCAGGGAGTGTGATAGTATTTACAGGGGGTCCCAAAGAGTGTGTGGATATTTACAGGGGATTCCCGGGAATAAATCATTATTTATAGGGGGTCCCCGGGAATGCGTCAGTGTTGATAGGGGGTCCCTGGGAGTGTGTCAGTGTTTACAGGGGGTCCCCGGGAGTGTGTCAGTGTTTACAGGGGATCCCCGAGAGTGTGTCAGTGTTACAGCGGGTCGCCGGGAGTGTGTCAGTATTTACAGCGGGTCCCCAAGAGTGTGTCAGTATTTACAGGGAATCCCTGAGAGTGAGTCTGTATTACAGGGGGTCGCCGGGAGTGTGTCAGTATTTACAGGGGGTCCCCGGGAGCGTGTCAGTGTTTACAGGGAGCCCCGGGAGTGTGTCAGTGATTACAGGGAGTCTCCAGGAATGTGTCAGTATTTACAAGGGATCCCAGGGAGCGTGACAGTATTTACAGGGGTCCCTGGAAGTGTGTCGCTATTTACAGGGATTCACGGGAGTGTGTCAGTATTTACAGGGGGTCCCCAGGAGTGCGTCAATGTTTACAGGGGGTCCCCGGGGAGTGTGTCATTTTTTACAGAGCTCCCCAGGAGTGTGTCAGTATTTACAAGGGGTCCCTGTGAGTGTGTCAGTGTTTACGGGGATCCACGGGTGTGTGGCTGCATTTACAGAGGATCCCCAGGGCTTATGGCAGTGCGTAAAACGGATGTCCCCACGAGTGTGTCTGTATTTACAGGGGATCTACAGGTAGTGTCCCAGGGAGTGTGTCAGTATTTACAAGGGATCCCTGCGAGTTTCTCTGTATTTAGAGGGGGTCCCCAGTGACGTTTCAGTGTTTACAGCAGGTCCCCAGGAGTGTGTCCGTATTTATAGGGGGTCCCCGGGAGTGTGTCTGTGTATACAGGGGGTCCCGAGGAGTGTGTCTGCATTTACAGGGGGTCCCCCGGAATGTGTGAGTGTTTACAGGGGGTCCCCGGGAGTGTGTCAGTATTTACAGGGGGTTCCCAGGTGTGTGTCAGTGTATACACGGGGTCCCCAGGAATGTGTCTGTATTTACAGGTGATTCCCAGGAGTGTGTCAGTATTTACAGGGGATCCTGAGAGAGTGTCAGTATTTACAGGGGGTCCCCGGGAGTGTCATTATTAAAAAATAGTCCTCGGGAGTGTGTCATTTTTTAAGGGGATCTCCGAGAGTGTGTCATTATTAACAGGTGGTCCCCGGGAGTGTGCAGGTATTTACAGGGGATCCCCGAGAGTGTGTCAGTATTTATAGGGGATTCCTGAGAGTGTGTCAGTATTTACAGGGGGTCCCCGGGAGTGTGTCAATAGTTACAGGATATGCCCTGGAGTGTGTCAGTATTAACAGGGTGTCACTGGAGTGTGGCAATACTTACAGGGTGTACCCGGGAGTATGTTACTATTTACAAGGAGCCCCGGGAGTGTGTCAGTGATTACAGGCGGTTCCCAGGAGTGTGTCCGTATTTACAGGGGGTCCCAGGGAGTGTGACAGTATTTACAGGGGGCCCCAGGGAGTGTGTCGATATTTACAGGGATTCCCGGGAATACGTCATTATTTATAGGGGGTCCCCGGGAATGCGTCAGTGTTTACAGGGGGTCCCCGGGAGTGTGTCAGTGTTTACAGGGGGTCCCCGGGATTGTGTCAGTGTTTACAGGGGTCGCCGGGAGTGTGTCAGTTTTTACAGGGGTCCCCGGGAGTGTGTCAGTATTTACAAGGGAACCCTGTCAGTGTGTGAGTGTTTACGTGGATCCCTGGGAGTGTGTCTATATTTACAGGGGATCCCCAGGGAATGTGTCAGTATCTACAGGATGTGTCCCAGGGAGTATGTCAGTATTTACAAGGGATCCGTGCGAGTTTGTCTGTATTTACAGGTGGTCCCTGGGTGTGTGTTGGTATTTAGAGGGGGTCCCCAGGAATGTATCAGTGTTTACAGCAGGTACCCAGGAGTGTGTCTGTATTTTCAAGGGGTCATCGGGAGTGTGTCAGTGTTTACAGGGGGTCCCAGGGCGTGTGTCAGTATTTACAGGGGGTCCCCGGGTGTATGTCAGTGTATACAGTGGGTCCCCAGCAATGTGTCTGTATTTACAGAGGGACCCCGGGAGTGTGTAAGTATTTACAGGTGGTCCCTGGGAGTGTGTCAGTATTAACAAGTGGTCCCAGGAGTCTGTCAGTATTTGAAGGGGATTCCCCGAGAGTGTATCATTATTTACAGGTGGTCCCCGGGAGTGTGTCAATATTTACAGGTGGTCCCCGGGAGTGCATCAGTATTTACAGGGGGTCCCCGGGAGTGTGTCTGTATTTACAGGGGGTCCCCAGGAGTGTGTCAGTATTTACAGGGGGTCCCTAGGAGTGTGTCTGTATTTGCAGCAGGTCCCCAGGGGTGTGTCAGTGTTTACAGGGGGTCCCCAGGAGTGAGTCTGTATTTACAGGGGTGCCCTGGAGTGTGTCAGTGTTTACAAAGCGTCCCCTTGGATGTGTCGGTAATTATAGAGGGTCTCCGGAAATGAGTCAATACTTACAGTGGTTCCCCCGGAGTGTCTCCATGTTTACAAGGTGTCCCCACGGGTGTGTCAGTACTTACAGGGGGTCACCGGGTGTGTCTATGTTGACAGGGGGTCCCCAGGGGTGTGTCAGTATTTACAGGGACCCCGATATTGTGTCAGTGTTTCCAGGGGGTCCCCAGCAGTGAGTCAGTACTTACAGGGATCCCCGGGAGTGTCTCAGTATTTACAAGGGCTCCCGAGAGTGTGTCAGTATTTACAAGGAATCCCCAGGAGTGTGTCAGTATTTACAGGGGGTCCCCGTGAGTGTGTCAGTATTTGCAGGGAATCCCCAGGAATGTGTCAGTATTTGCAGGGAATCCCCAGGAGTGTGTCAGTATTTACAGGGAATCTGCAGGAGTGTGTCAGTATTTGCAGGGAATCCCCTGGAGTGTGTCAGTATTTGCAGGGAATCCCCAGGAGTGTGTCAGTATTTACAGGGAATCCCCAGGAGTGTGTCAGTATTTACAGGGGGTCACCGGTGGCATGTCGTTGTTTACAAGGGGTCCTTGGAGAGTGTGTTGGTATTTATAGAGGGTCCCCGGGAGTGAGTCAATACTTATAGGGGGTCCCTGGGAGTGTCTCTGTGTTTGTAGGGTGTCCCCAGGTGTGAGACAGTATTTACCGGGGGTCCCTAGCAGTGTGTCAGTATTTACACGGAGTCCCCGGGAGTGTGTCAGTATCTGCAGGAGGTGTCCCTGGGAGTGTCTCCGTATTTACAGGGGATCCCCGGGAGAGTGTCAGTATTTACAGGGGATCCCCGGCTTTGTGTCAGTGTTTACAGCGGGTACCTTGGAGTGTGTCAGTAATAACAGGGTATCCACGACAGCGTGCCCGAATTTACAAGGACCCCCGATAGTGTGTCGGTATTTACAAGTAGTCGCCAGGACTGTGTCAGTATTTACAGGGAATCCCTAGGAATATGCCTATATTTACAAGGGGTCCCAGGGAGTTTGTCAGTGTTTACAGGGGGTCCCCAGGAGTGTGTCAGTGCTTATAGGGGGTCCCCGGTGGTGTGTCGGTGTTTACAGGGGGTTCCCAGGTGTTTCTCAGTGTTGACAGGGTGTTAGATCTCTTAATTTTCAATGAAATGCGAACTCCGGTTGTAGTTTTAATGTAATTTTATTCTGGCAGCAGCAACAAGCTTCTGGCTTTAAGCCAGGCCTTTGTCCTTCTGAGACCACATGGCCAAAATGGATGTTCTTATACCTGACTCAATTTACAGAAAAGAACGCGCCTTCTTTGACCTTATTGGCTCAATTGATATACTGTTAACCTTTAATTGGCTTGCTACCAAAGGTCCTAAAATGTCAAGTTGATTGATGACTTAATGCAACATGCTGAGTTGTACGTAGCAGCTTTGACTTGGGGTCTGTGAATTCTCACATCCTGTCTGAATGCAGCCTGTTTGAATTCTCTATCAATCCCCCCTTTGATTCTTTCACAAACGGAATCATAAAACATCAGGTATCACTGGTTAAACATTCCACAAAATAATTTAATGCATGTTTATAGAGTTTCCTTCTAAACTTTGTTGATGTGTTTCGCCACATGTCCGGACTAGTAGCTTCCACACAAATTTACACCAACGCGAATTCCATCGTGGCCACAATGTAAGTCTGGTTTAGTAAGTTAATTAACCTTATTCCAATTTAATCCAAATCAATACCTTAATTCAACCAGTAAACAACCTTCCCTTAAGCATAACATACCCCTGTGCCACATACAGACGGTCTGCTGGGACCTGCAAGGTGTCTCACCTTAGGGACAGCAGCTGCAGACGCCTAGTTGCAAAAACATTTAATCAACATAAACAAACAATATAAAAGTAAAATAATTACAACAAATAGAATTAAATCTTCCACCAATGAAGTTCCTATTGAACCGAGCCATTCAGTGGCTACGCTCCACAAAGTGAATGATGGGGGTTGCTTAAGTTTTTCTACCTCCTTTTGGATATGCTCCGCTAAGTGGGTAATTTCTCCGGAGCTATCTGGGATGTACGTGCAACACTCAGTTCCGAGGTAGGCGCAAGTACCTCCCTTTTCAGCCAGGATGTAGTCAAGGGCCAGTCTATTCTGTAGGGCTACTATGCAGATTGCTATCATTTCTGCATTGATTTTAACTAGGGCTACCCATTCCACAACGGATGCCATGTTAATGGATTCCCTTGCCAGTCTGGTGGTCCCATACCTGGGGATCAGAATTGCAAAGAACCTCTCTGTTTCTGTGATAGCTCTCTTAGGACGGTGTAAATGTTCCGACAGTGACTTTATATGAAACATATATGGCACAATATAGGCTAAATAGCAGGATCCCGTCCAATTCTGGGGCAGCCAAGGGTAGGCCTTGTGGCCACACACCCAATAGGTGCCATTATAGGCAATGACTGTTAGCTGTTTCTTTGTCAGCAACACTCCAGGGCCTGTCCAGGCTTTTCCATCTGTTTTATTCAGAATCCCCGTTACATTAAAAACTCCCACATCAGCCCAGTTTGGACGGTTCCGTGGCTTGATTATATTATAATTCCGGGAGCAGTTACTATACCCCATATTTTGGCCTCCTTTGATGTTTCTAATCAGACAGACCGATTCCCCCGGTCTTCCTATTCCCGTTGTTTTAGTGATAACAAAAAATGGGGGCCATTTGGAATTATTGTACCACGGTTGATATCCCCTTCAAAGGTAGTCAGATTGTAACTTGCTGACTTCCATTTTCGTGCCCAGTTTTCTGTATCCTGAAACGCATTGCCTGTTTTGTTTTGATTAATTATCCCCTCAGCCATTTCCGAGATATTCAAGGGAACTGGCCTCAAGGGAATCCCTCCCTTTAAGTGAATAGGAATATGCGCACACACCCAACAACTAGAAATGTTACCTTGTTTGACATAAATGTATGACATATATAAAAAGGTATTGACATGTTACCCTACTATTTCCCTTTGGTGCAGAGGGTCGGCTAGTAAGAAGTAGGCAAATGCCTAGAATACCTACAGTCAGTAATACAGTAAATTTATACATTTTGTCAAAAAGTAATTGTCCTTATTAGATTTCAGCTTCAATTAGAGGGTGCTCATTTAACGTGTGAAGCGTGGATCCAGGCTTTCTTTCCTTGGACTTTAACAGCTGCCTGGGTGGTCAATAACACTTGATAAGGTCCCTCCCACTTGGCACCCAAAGGTTCTTTATGCAACTTTTTCACATACACCCAGACTCCCGGGATGATGTCGTGTCTTCCTTCGGGTGGATTACCCCAAGCTGCCGATACCTGTTGGGAAACAGAACTAATAGCATTGGTTAGGTTCTGACAGTATGATTAGAAAGTGTCACTCATTAAGTGAACATCAGCTTTCCGTAAATCGATAGTTCCTGGCAGTGACATGGGTCTTCCTGTTATAATTTCAAATGGGCTTAGACCTGTAGTTCTGTTTGGGGTTTCCCTAATACTACATAGCACTATTGGGAGTGGGGCCATGGTGTTCCTTCTTGGTGATATTTGGCAAGCCGTTGTTTCAGAGTTCGATTCATTCGCTCTACTTGTCCTGATGATTGTGGATGATAAGGACAGTGTAAATCCCACGTAATGTTCAGTAACCTACAGTCTTCTTGGCAGACAGCACCTGTAAAGTGTGTTCTCCGATCTGAGTCAATGCTACTCGGGACTCCCCATCGGGGAATGTAATTCTTACACAAGACCTTTGCAGTGTGATTGGTTGTGGCTCTTTTAGTTGGGACAGCTTCTACCCATCTCGACAATCTGTCGACCATGACAAGAATGTTAGTGTATCCTTTGCATGAAGGAAGAGATATATAATCAACCTGCAGATGCTGGAATGGTCCGACAGGGGCAGGGGGCCTCAGTTGGGGCATTATCGTGATGGGTCCAGAATTATTTTTCTGGCAGACCACACAGCAGTCTGCTACCAGATGGGCATGTTTTTTAAATCCCCGACCCCACCAGCTTTTCTGGAACCGTGCCGTCATCTGTTGTGAGGCCAAGTGTCCCCACGAGTGGATCTGTTGGGCTAAAAAAGGCATAAGCGCTTGTGGCGCGACTGGCTTGTCGGTAACTCTTTGTCTCCAGACACCATCTTCACATAGCTTAATTTCTGCCTCAATCCATGTCCATTTTTCCTCTCGGGAGCACTCGCCTTGCATTGTTTTAAGGTCTCGTGTCAGAGTCCTGAGCGCTTCCAATCTTCACATCTGTGTTGGTTCTTCTGGGGGAACGCTCTGTGAGGCGGCATCTTTAGCTGCCTGGTCGGCTAGGACATTTCCCTGTGTTTCCGTGGTATTTTCCTTGGTATGGTCCTTACACTTCAGGACGGACACTTCCTGAGGTATTTGTATGGCCTCCAGTAAGTCTCGGACTTCTTTTCCATTTCGGATAGGTGTACCAGCAGCAGTGAGGAATCCTCTTTTCCGCCATAACAGACCAAAGTCGTGAGCGACTCCAAAAGCATAACGCGAATCTGTGCAGACATTAGCTGTCTGTCCTTCTGCTATTCGACATGTTTCTGACAGGGCCCGTAACTCGGCCTGTTGTGCTGACGTTCCTGAGGTTAAACATCCTTTTGCCACTACCTCATATAAAGTTGCAACTGCCCATCCTGCTTTTCTGGTACCATTGTCAACAAAGGAGGAACCATCTGTAAACAGGATGAGGTCTGGGTTGTGCAGAGGCTCCTCTGCTGCTGCTTCTGTTTCTTTTAAAATCTCCACGCAGTCATGCTCTTCACATTCTCCCCCCTCTTGCTCCCTCGATTCTGACATCGGGAGCATAGTTGCGGGATTAACCGGGCTGGCCTGGACGATATGGAGATTAGGAGCTTCCAAAACTGCTGTCCAGCGGGTCCATCTTGCTGCCGTCACCTGAGACATTCTATTCATAGACAGCAAAGCGTGTACGGTGTGGGGACACTTGACAATCAGCTTTTGGTTGAGGACTTGACCTGCAGTGATCATTACCGCTCGACATGTGGCTTCCATTGCTCTTAGGCAACTTCCCCATCCGAGGGCTACCGCATCCAGTTTTGCCGAATAATAGCCAATAGGTCTTTGCCGATCCCCATGTTCTTGTGTCAGTGTAGCTGTCATATATCCTTCTTTCTCATGGACAAACAGGCTAAATGGCTTACCACTGTCGGGGATTCCCAGAGCCGGTGCCGAACACAAAGCCTTTTTCAAACTCAGGAACGCCTCTTGTTGTTCCTTAGTGAGGGTGATGGCTTCTTTAGAGGCACGTTTCCCCTTTAAGATATCATTCAATGGCTGAGCAAGCTGTGTGAAGGAGTCAATCCAATTTCTGTTAACGTTACACAATCCCAAAAAAGACCTTAGTTCCTGAATAGTAGTGTTTTTTTTTAGCAGCCCGAATGGCTGCAGTTCTATCCTGGGTAAGTTATCTCTTTCCTTGTGAAATCTTTTGTCCCAGGTATACAACCTGTTCTTGGGATATTTGTGCTTTGTCGATGCTGGCTTTATGTCCTTTCAGCCGAAGGTGGTCCAGCAAAGCTCATAAATCTTGTTCATGCTGTTCTTCCATATTTGAATTAGCAGGATATCGTCTACATATTGGATGACTGTGGATGACAGGGGAGGTAATTCTCGCAAATGGCTTTGTAAAGCCATGTGGAATACCGTAGGGCTGTTGTGGAAACCCTGCGGTAACCGGGTCCAAGTATACTGTTGTCCTTGGACCGTGAAAGCAAACCACTGTCGAACCTCTGGTGCCAGAGGCACCGACCAAAATCCGTTGGCCATATCTATAACCGAGAAATATTTATGTTCCAGTTTGAGGGCATTAAAAATGGTGGAGGGATCTGCGACCAACTGAGTTTTTTGATCAATACACTGGTTAGCTTTCCTATAATCGACAGTCAAACGCCAAGTCTCATTAGATTTCTGTACCGGCCACACGGGGCTAGTGGAGGAGCAATGCGTTTTAATAAGCATCCCTTGTTTCTCCAATTGCTGAATAACTGGTAAGATTCCCGCGATGGCAGTTGGACTGATGGGATACTGTTTAGTGCATGGAGGCTTGGTCCCGGTAAGTGTCACAGGCTCCATCTGGAGTAGGCCACAATCGTTTTTTATCTTTAGCCCATATCGGGTGTTCCTTCAATTCTTCTTTCTTCAAAGTTCTAATTGACCATGTCACCCGACCATCCTCAAAATGCAACAATGAATCTACTTGGATTAGAATGTCCATTCCCAAAAGGGGTTGATTTACTGGGCCTATCCAGACCGGCGTGGTTAGTTCATGTGGACCCAGCCCTATAAATACCGGTGTTGTCCTTTTAATTTCCATTTTATGGCCCCCAACTCCATAGGCTGTATGTGCCCTACCATCCAACGGCAAAAAGTCTCCATATTGTGTTCTTATGTTCATATATTGTAGGGGTAAGCATGTTAATTCCGCCCCTGTGCCTAAAAGACAGTCCACATCCTTATCACCCACCTTGATAGTTATATATAGCCCATCTCCCCTTTGTTGTATTAGTGCGAGGAGGGGGGCCAGGGTGGGCTCTAATCGTTTTTTGCGATCCCAAGTAACTCCTCTGTTGTTGTATTGTCAGTCACTTAAATGCTTCTATGAGGTCATTATCTTGTGACAAGCCTGGTTTGTTGGCTGAATTGTATCCCTGGCTGCGTCCTCTTCCCCGGCCACGACCTTGCTGTTTTGCCCTGCACGTCTTGGCCCAGTGACCTTCTTTCCCACAATAATGACATTTTCCGGGTAATTTTCTTAATGACTGTTTATCGGAATCCTGGGATTTCCATTCCATAGCCTGTACAGCTCGGACTTTAGCTCCCATATCCCTGTCTAATTGGTTACATCGATCCACCAATGCTGCAAAGGTAGTTGCTCTACCTTCCCAGTCCAGTAACACTACCTTAAGCATTTTGGACAGTTCTGGCTTTAGACCTGCCACGAAAGCTGCTTTCAGGGGTCCAAATACTTGTTCATCCATTTCCTCATCCGTATTATTCATACCCGAATGTTCTAGCCATGTGCATCTAAACCGCTCGTCATACTCCAGGACCTCCTCTGTTCCTTTCTGTTGGCAGGCTGCAATTTTTCCCCAGTCTGTCTTAGCTGGACTGAAGACTTGCAGCCAGTGTTTAATCGCTTCCCATCCTGCGTTTAATTCTTGCTCATTCTGCCCCAAAGCTTCTTCTACCTTGTCATGCAATTTTCTTCCCTGTGTTTTTGGCACCATTATGGTCAAAATTTGCACTCCATCCCAGGGATGAAGTTGATATATATTTCTTAAGCGGTCCAATTGGTCCCACGTTTCCACTCCCCCTTTCTTTGGATTGGGCAACTCCTTGGACCATTTATCAATTTTCTCTGGGTCTGCCGGATCATGAAATAATCCCAGGATTCTGCATACACTCTTTTCTTCATTTTTTTGGTTCCGCCCTCATCCGCAGTCTCTTCTGATTTGACTACAACTCGTCTTTTTTTAAATGGGGCAAAGCGCACCCCTAATTCTTCATCCTCCGACCCTGTATCGTCAGAGGATTCAGAATCCGTATCTATTCCTCGGTCGTGTCTTCGGGTTTGCGCTTTTAATTTATCCAAACATGGGTACCCTGGGAATTGACTGATACATTTTCCTTTTCCTATTACTGTCTCTTGACTTAATGATTTTTTTCCATTCTTTAATTTCACCTTTAAGATCTTTAACTTCCGCTTCCGACTTTTCAAGTTCAAGTCTTTTCTGTCACAGCTGTGCACAAATCGCTCTTTATTTTTCATACGGGTCGTTTTTCCCCAGACCCTTTTGATCTCGTCCAAGGACCATTGTCCTTTGGAGGTTCCGTACTTTTGTTCGATCTTAATACAGATTTTAGATAAGTTGAATTGTTGCTCTATGTATTCTTTCAACTGTTGGAGGATTTCATCTATCGAAACCTCAGGTGGTGCCCGCCCACCTTTAACAGTGGTATGCAATTCTTTGCTCTTATCTCCTGCTGCCATAATACTTATTTCTTTACTGGGGTCTCGAGTCGTAGGCTTTCCAGCCGATCAGTGGGTCAGTGATTAATTAACTAACACACCGCCGAAGTTGGACGTCTATGGGAGCTTGAGCCGACTACCAACTGGAGGGTTCGCAAAACGGAGGCTTTCGGAATCGCATAGAAGGAGAGGCGAATTTAAACTTTTGACCGAGGACTTTTATAAAGAGGAGTCCTTACCTCAGTATGTAGGTCCGATGTCCAAAATTCAGTTTCTATCCTCAGCGATCGTGATCGTGACGTCAAAATTGTTAGATCTCTTAATTTTCAATGAAATGCGAACTCCGGTTGTAGTTTTAATGTAATTTTATTCTGGCAGCAGCAACAAGCTTCTGGCTTTAAGCCAGGTCTTTGTCCTTCTGAGACCACATGACTCAACTTACAGAAAAGAACGCGCCTTCTTTGACCTTATTGGCTTAATTGATATACTGTTAACCTTTAATTGGTTCGCTACCAAAGGTCATAAAATGTCAAGTGGATTGATGACTTAATGCAACATGCTGAGTTGCATATAGCAGCTTTGACTTGGGATCTGTGAATTCTCACATCCTGTCTGAATGCAGCCTGTTTGAATTCTCTATCACAGGGGGTCCCCAGGGGTGTGTCAGTATTTACAGGGACTCCCGATATTGTGTTGGTGTTTACAGGGGGTCCCCGGGAGAGTGTCAGTGTTTACAAAGCGTCCCCTTGGAGTGTGTCGGTATTTATAGAAACACAGATACATAGAAAATAGGTGCAGGAGTAGGCCATTCGGCCCTTCGAGCCTGCACCACCATTCAATAAGATCAGGGCTGATCATTCCCTCAGTACCCCTTTCTTGCTTTCTCTCCATACCCCTTGATCCCTTTAACCGTAAGGGCCATAATCTAACTCTCTCTTGAATATATCCAATGAACTGGCATCAACAACTCTCTGCGGCAGGGAATTCCACAGGTTAACAACTCTCTGAGTGAAGAAGTTTCTCCTCATCTAAATGGCCTACCCCTTATCCTAAGACTGTGTCCCCTAGTTCTGGACTTCCCCAACATCGGGAACATTCTTCCTGCATCTAACCTGTCCCGTTCCGTCAGAATCTTATACATTTCTACGAGATCCCCTCTCATCCTTCTGAACTCCAGTGTATAAAGGCCCAGTTGATCCAGTCTCTCCTCATATGTCAGTCCCGCCATCCCTGGAATCAGTCTGGTGAACCTTCGCTGCCCTCCCTCAATAGCAGGAATGTCCTTCCTCAGATTAGGAGACCAAAACTGAACACAATATTCCAGGTGAGGCCTCACCAAGGCCCTGTACAATTGCAGTAAGACCTCCCTGCTCCTATACTCAAATCCTAGTTATGAAGGCCAACATACCATTTGCCTTCTTCACCGCCTGCTGTACCTGCATGCCAACTTTCAATGACTGATGAACCATGACACCCAGGTCTCGTTGCACCTCCCCTTTTCCTAATCTGCCGCAATTTAGATAATATTGTGCCTTCGTGTTTTTGCCACCAAAGTGGATAACCTCACGTTTATCCACATTATACTGCATCTGCCATGCATTTTCCCACTCACCTAACCTGTCCAAATCACCCTGAAACCTCTTAGCATCCTCCTCACAGCTCACACCGCCACCCAGTTTAGTGTCATCTGCAAACTTGGATATATTACATTCAATTCCTTCATCCAAATCATTAATGTATATTGTAAAGAGGTGGGGTCCCTGCACTGAGCCCTGCGGCACTCCAGTAGTCACTGCCTCCCATTCCAAAAAGTACCCGTTTATCCCTCTCTGCTTCCTGTCTGCCAACCAATTCTCTATCCAAGCCAGTACATTACCCCCAATACCATGTGCTTTGATTTTGCACACCAATCTCTTATGTGGGACCTTGTCAAAGGCCTTTTGAAAGTCCAAATACACCTCATCCACTGGTTCTCCCTTGTCCACTCTACTAGTTACATTGGTTCCAACATTTTCCCCGGGAGTGAGTCAGTACTTACAGGGGGTCCCCGGGAGTGTCTGTGTTTGCAGGGTGTCCTCAGGGATGTGTCAGTACTTACAGGGGACAGCGGGAGTGTCTGTGTTGCCATGGGGTCCCCAAGGGTGTGGCAGTACTTACAGGGATCCCTGATAGTAAGTCAGTATTTATAGGGGGTCTTCGGGAGTGTGTCAGTTTTTAAAGGGAGTTCCTGGGAGAGTGTCAGTATTTACAGGGACCCCTGATAATGTGTCGTGTTTACAGGGGGTCCCCGGGAGTGTGTCAGTGTTTACAAGGGGTCCCCAGGAGTGTGTCAGTGTTTACAGAGGGTCCCTGGGAGTGCATCAGTATATACAGGGTGTCTCCGTATTTACAGGGGATCACCGGGAGTGTATCAGTATTTACAAGAGGTCCTCGGGAGTGTGCCAGTATTTACAGCGGATCCCCAGGTGTGTGTCAGTGTTTACAGCGGGTAACCAGGAGTGTGTCAGTAATAACATGGTGTCCGAAATTACAAGGATCCCCGATAGTGTGTCAGTATTTGCAAGTAATCGCCAGGACTGTGTCAGTATTTACACAGGATCCCCAGGAGTGTGTCTATATTTACAAGGGGTCCCTGGGAGTTTGTCAGTGTTTACAGGGGTCCCCAGGAGTGTGTCAGTATTTATAGGGACCCCCAATAGTGTGTCGGTGTTTAGGGGGTCCCTGGGAGTGTGTCATGTTTACAGGTAGTCCCCGCGAGTGTGTCAATATTTACAGGGGGTCGCGAGGAGCGTGTCAATATTTACAGGGGCTCCCCCGGGTGTGTGTCAGTTTTTACTAGGGGTCCCGAAAGTGTCTCAGTATTTACAAGGGGTCCCTGTGAGTGTGTCAGTTTTTACAGCGGTCCCTGGTAGTATGGCATCATTTACAGCGGATACCTGGGGAATATTTCAGTAAGCACAGGTGGTGTCCCCAGGAGTGTGTCTGTATTTACAGGGGATCCCCAGGGAATGGGTCAGTATCTACAGGAGGTGTCCCAAGGAGTGCATCAGTATTTGCAGGGAATCCCCGGGAGTTTGTATGTATTTAGAGGGGGTTCCCGGGTATGTGTCGGTATTTACAGCGAGTACCCAGAAGTGTGTCAGTATTTACAGGGGTCCCCGGGAGTGTGCCTGTATTTATAGGGGGTTCCCGGGAGTGTGTCCGTGTTTACAGAGGGTCCCCGGGAGTGTGTCAATTTTTACAGGGTGTCCCCAGGAGTGTCTCCGTATTTACAGGGAATCCCCGGGAGTGTATTAGTATGTACAATGGATTCTCGGGAGTGTGTCAGTATTTACAGGAGGTCCCCAGGAATGTGTCAGTATTTATACGGGATCCCCGGGTGTGTGTCAATGTTTACAGCGGGTAACCAGGAGTGTGTCAGTAATAACAGGGTGTCCGAAATTATGAGGACCCCCGATTGTGTGTCAATATTCGCAAGTAGTCACCAGGACTGTGTCAATATTTACAGGGGATCCCCAGGAGTTTGTCTATATTTACAAGGGGTCCCTGGGAGTGTGTCAATATTTACAGGGAGTCCCCGGGAGTGTGTCAATATTTACAGGGGGTCCCGAGGAGCATGTCAATATTTACAGGGGGTCCCCCAGGAGCATGTCCGTATTTACGGGGGCCCCTGGGAGTGTGTCAGTATTTATAGCGGGTACCCGGGAGTGAGTCAGTACTTACAGGGGGTCCCCGGGAGTGTGTCAGTATTTGCAGGGGGTCCCTGGGTGTGTGTCAGTGTTTACAGGGGTCCCCGGGATTGTGTCAGTGTTTACGGGGAGTCCCCGGGAGTGTGTCAGTGTTTACAAGGAGTCCCCGGGAGTGTATAAATGTTTACAGGGAGTCCCCGGGAGTGTGTCAGTGTTTATAGGGAGCCCCCAGGAGTGTGCCAGTGTTTACAGGGAGTCCCCGGGAGTGTGTCAGTGTTTACAGGGAGTCACTAGGACTGTGTCAGTATTTACAGGTGGTCCCCAGGAGTGTGTCCATATTTACAAGGGGTCCTTGGGCGTTTGTCAGTGTTTACAGGGGGTCCCCAGGGGTGTGTCAGTATTTACAAGGACCCCCAATAGTGTGTCAGTGTTTACATGGGTTCCCGCGAGTGTCTCAGTATTTACAGGGGGTCCCGAGGAGTGTGTTAGTATTTACAGGGGTTCCCCGGGAGTGTGTCGGTATTTACTGGAAGTTCCCGGGAGTGTGTCTGTATTTACAGGGGATCCCTGGGTGTGTGTCAGTGTTTACAGCGGGTATCCAGCAGTGTGTCAGTAATAACAGGTGGTCCACGGGACTGTGCCCACATTTACAAGGACCCCGATGGTGTGTCTGTATTTACAGGCGTTCCCCAGGAGTGTGTCAGTATTTACAGGGGGTCCCCAGGAATGTGTGTGCATTTACAGGGGGTCTATGAGAGTGTCTGTGTTTATAGGGGGTACCTAGGGGTGCATCAGTATTTACAGGGGTGACTGGGACTGTGTCGGTATTTACAGAGGGTCCCCGGGAGTGTGTCAGTTTTTACAGAGTGTCTCCGGGGAGTGTGTAAGTAGCACAGGGAGTCCTTGGGAGCATGTCAATATTTCCACGGGAGTGAGTCAGTACTTACAGTGGGTCCCCAGGAGTGTCTCAGTGTTTACAGGGTGTTCCCCGGGGTGTGTCAGTATTTACAGGGTATGCTCGGGAGTGTCTGCGTTGACAGAGGGTCCCCAGGGGTGTGTCAATACTTACAGGGACCCCCGATAGTGAGTCAGTACTGAAAGGGGGTTCCCCGGGAGTGTCTCAGTATTTACAGGGGTCACTGGGACTGTGTCGTACATTTAGAGTTGGTCCCTGGGAATGAGTCAGTACTTACAGGGGGTCCCCAGGAGTGAGTCAGTACTTACAGGGGGTCCCCAGGAGTGTCTCAGTGTTTACAGGGTGTCCCCAGGGATGTGTCAGTATTTACAGGGTGTCCTTGGGAGTGTCTGTGTTGACAGACGGTTCCCAGGGGTGTGTCAGTACTTACAGGGACCCCCGATAGTGAGTCAGTACTGAAAGGGGGTTCCCCGGGAGTGTCTCAGTATTTACAGGGGTCACTGGGACTGTGTCGTATATTTAGAAAGGGTCCCCGGGAGTGAGTCAGTACTTACAGAGGGTCCCCCAGAGTGTGTCGTTGTTTATAGAGGGTCCCTGGGAGTGTGTCAGTATTTACAGGGTTTCCCCATGAGTGTCTCCGTATTTACAGGGGATCCCTGGGAGTGTGTCAGTAATAATAGGGTGTCCGAAATTACAAGGACCCCCGATTGTGTGTCAATATTTGCAAGTAGTCACTAGGACTGTCAGTATTTACAGGGGATCCCCAGGAGTGTGTCTATCATTACAAGGGGTCCTTGGGCGTTTGTCAGTGTTTACAGGGTGTCCCCAGGGTTGCGTCAGTATTTACAGGGATTCCCTCGAGTGTCTCAGTATTTACAGGGGGTCCCTGGAAGTGTGTCAGTATTTACATGGAGTCCCCGGGAGTGTGTCAATATTTACAGGGGGTCCCGAGGAGCGTGCCAGTATTTACAGGGGCTCCATCGGGAGCATGTTAGTATTTACAGGGGATCCCCAGGAGTGTGTCTATCTTTACAAGGGGTCCTTGGGTGTTTGCCAGTGTTTACAGGGTGTCCCCAGGGTTGTGTCAGTATTTACAGGGACCTCCAATAGTGTGTCATTGTTTACAGGGGGTCTCTTGGAGTGTGTCATGTTTACAGGTAGTCCCCAGGAGTGTGTCAGTTTTTACAGGGGTTCCCTCGAGTGTCTCAGTATTTACAGGGGGTCCCTGGAAGTGTGTCAGTATTTACATGGAGTCCTCTGGAGTGTATCAATATTTACAGGGGGTCCCGAAGAGCGTGCCAGTATTTACAGGGGCTCCATCGGGAGCATGTCAGTATTTACAGGGGGTCCCCGGGAGTGTCTCAGTATTTATAGGGGTTCGCCGGGAGTGTGTAAGCATGTACAGGCGGTTTCTGTATTTACAGGGGGTCCCCAGGGAATGTGTCAGTATCTAGAAGGGGTGTCCCAGGGAGTGTGTTATTATTTACAGGGGGTCTCCGGGAGTGTCTCAGTATTTACAAGTGGTCCCCGGGAGTGTGTAAGCATGTACAGGCGATTTCTGTATTTACAGGGGATCCCCAGGGAATGTGTCAGTATCTAGAAGGGGTGTCCCAGGCAGTGTGTTAGTATTTACAGGGGATCTCTGGGAGTTTGTCTGTATTCACAGGGGTTCCCCGGGAGTGTGTCGGTATTTACTGGGAGTATGTCTATATTTACAGGGGATCCCTGGGTGTGTGTCAGTGTTTACAGCGGGTACCCAGCAGTGTGTCAGTAATAACAGGTGGTCCACGGGAGTGTGCCCACATTTACAAGGACCCCCGATGGTGTGTCTGTATTTACTGGTGGTCCCCGGGAGTGTGTCAGTATTTACAGGTAGTCCCCGGGGAGTGTGTCATTATTTACAGGGGGTCCCCAGAAATGTGTGTGCATTTACAGGGGGTCTATGGGAGTGTCTGTGTTTACAGGGGGTACCTAGGGAGTGAGTCACTATTTACAGGGGGTCCCCGGGAGTGTCTCCATATTTACAGGGGATCCCCGCGAGTGTGTCAGTATTTACAAGGGTTCTTTGGGAGTGTGTCAGTAATTACAGGAGGACCCCAGGAGTGTGTCAGTGTTTACAGGGAGCTCCCGGGAGTGTGTCAGTGTTTACAGGGGATTCCCGGGTGTGTGTCAGTGTTTACAGTGGGTTACTAGGAGTGTGTCAGTAATAACAGGGTGTCCGAAATTACAAGGATCCCCGATTGTGTGTCAGTATTTGCAAGTAGTCACTAGGACTGTGTCAGTATTTACAGGTGGTCCCCAGGAGTGTGTCTATATTTACAAGGGGTCCTTGGGCGTTTGTCAGTGTTTACAGGGGGACCCCAGGAGTGTGTAAGTATTTACAGGGACCCCCAATAGTGTGTCGGTGTTTACAGGGGGTCCCTGGGCGTGTTTCATGTTTACAGGTAGTCCCCGGGAGTATGTCAGTGTTTACAGGGGTTCCCGCGTGTGTCTCAATATTTACAGGGGGTCCCTGGGAGTGTGTCAGTATTTACAGGGGGTCCCGAGGAGCATGTCAGTATTTACAGGGGCTCCACCGGGAGCATGTCAGTATTTACAGGGGGTCCCCGGGAGTGTCTCAGTATTTACAGGGGGTCCCCGGGAGTGTCTCGGTATTTACAGGGGGTCCCCGGGAGTGTGTCAGTATTTACAGGGAGTCCCCGGGAGTGTCTCAGTATTTACAGGGGATCCCTGGGTGTGTGTCAGTGTTTACACCGGGTACCCAGCAGTGTATCAGTAATAACAGGTGGTCCTTGGGAGTGTGCCCACATTTACAAGGACCCCCAATGGTGTGTCTGTATTCACAGTGGTTCCCCGGGTGTTGTCAGTATTTACAGGTGGTTCCCGGGGAGTGTGTCGGTATTTACAGAGGTTCCCCGGGAGTGTGTCAGTATTACAGGTGTTCCCCGGGAGTGTGTCAGTATTTACAGAGGTTCTCCAGGAGCATGTCAATATTTATAGGGGGTCCCCCGGGAGTGTCTCAGTATATACAGGGGGTCCCCGGGATTGTGTATTTACAGGGGATCCTCAGGGAATGTGTCAGTATCTAGAAGGAGTGTCCCAGGGAGTGTGTCAGTATTTACACGGGGTCCCTAGGAGTGTCTCAGTATATACAGGGGGTCCCGGGAGTGTGTATTTACAGGGGATCCTCAGGGAATGTGTCAGTATCTAGAAGGGGTATCCCAGGGAGTGTGTCAGTATTTACAGGGGATCCCCGGGAGTGTGTCTGTATTTACAGGAGTTCCCCGGGGGTGTGTCGGTATTTACTAGGAGTTCTCCGGAGTGTGTCAGTGTGTACAGCGAGTACCCAGGGGTGTGTCAGTAATAACAGGTGGTCCACGGGACTGTGCCCGTATTTACAAGGACCCCCCGATGGTGCGTCTATGTTTACAAAGGGTCCCCGGGGACTGTCGGTATTTATAGGGGGTCCCTGGGGGGGTGTGTCAATGTTTACAAAGGGTCCCCGGGGACTGTGTCGGTCTTTACAGGTGGTCCCCAGGAGTTTGTCTGTATTTATAGGAGGTCCCCGGGAGTGTGTCAGTGTTTACAGGGGATATCCAGGAGTGTGTTGTTATTTACAGGTAGTCCCCGGGAGTGTCAGTATTTATAGGGGGTCCCCAGGAATGTGTCTGTATTTACAATGGGTCACTAGGAATGTGTCTGTATTTACAGCGGGTCCCCAGGGATGTATCCGTATTTACAGGAATCCCTGGGAGTGAGAGTTTTTACAGGGTGTCCCCGGGGAGTGTGTAAGTAGCACAGGGAATCCCCGGGAGTGTGTCAGTATTTCCAGGGAGTTCCCGTGGAGTGTGTCGGTATTTACAGGGAGACCCGGGGGGTGTGTGGGTATTTACTTACTTGGTGACTGAGCTGAACTCACCCCAGATGTTGGGGGAACCCTCTGCTGGCTGTGAGCCCGGGCTGGGCCCAAGGACACGGGAGTGACATCTAGCCTGACATCTGTAAAAGATCAGACAGAGACTGGTGTCACAGAGGAGTCAGCAATAAAAGTCTTTCTTCAACTAACCCCTGATATTCTCCAATAATGTCCCAAGATCTCCTCCTTTTCGAGGCAATGACCCCCACACTAGGATGTAAGGTTTTGCTGACAAGCTATTCGCCTGCGAGCGGATTCACAACTAACCCTAAACACTACCTCTCCCGCACACTGGCTCTATGCACACTCCATACACGTTTACCCCCTCACAAGGGTCATAGAATCATAGAAATTTACAACACAGAAGGAATTCATTTCGGCCCATCGTGTCCATGCCGGCCGACAAAGAGCTATCCAGTTAAATCCCGTTTTTCTGCCCTTGGTCCGTAGCCCTGTAGGTTATGGAACTTCAAGTGCACAGCCAAGTACTTTTTAAATGTGGTGATGGTTTCTGCCTCTACCAACCTTTCAGGCAGTGAGTTCCAGACCCACTCCACACGCTGGGTGAAGAAATTTCCCCTCAAATCCCCTCTCCTACCAATTACTTTAAATAGAAACATAGAAAATAGGTGCAGGAGCAGGCCATTCAGCCCTTCTAGCCTGCACCGCCATTCAATGAGTTCATGGCTGAACATGAAACTTCAGTACCCCCTTCCTGCTTTCTCGCCATAACCCTTGATCCCCCGAGTAGTAAGGACTTCATCTAACTCCCTTTTGAATATATTTATGAATTGGCCTCAACTACTTTCTGTGGTAGAGAATTCCACAGGTTCACCACTCTCTGGGTGAAGAAGTTTCTCCTCATCTCGGTCCTAAATGGCTTACCCCTTATCCTCAGACTGTGACCCCTGGTTCTGGACTTCCCCAACATTGGGAACATTCTTCCTGCATCTAACCTGTCTAAACCCGTCAGAATTTTAAACGTTTCCATGAGGTCCCCTTTCATTCTTCTGAACTCCAGTGAATACAAGCCCAGTTGATCCAGTCTTTCTTGATAGGTCAGTCCCGCCATCCCGGGAATCAGTCTGGTGAATCTTCGCTGCACTCCCTCAATAGCAAGAATGTCCTTCCTCAAGTTATGAGACCAAAACTGTGCACAATACTCCAGGTGTGGCCTCACCAAGGCCCTGTACAACTGTAGCAACACCTCCCTGCCCCTGTATTCAAATCCCCTCGCTATGAAGGCCAACATGCCATTTGCTTTCTTAACCGCCTGCTGTACCTGCATGCTAACCTTCAATGACTGATGTACCATGACACCCAGGTCTCGTTGCACCTTCCCTTTTCCTAATCTGTCACCATTCAGATAATAGTCTATGCCGAATAGTTGTTGACCACTCTAAGGGAAAAAGGTCCGTCCTATTCACTCTATCTAGGCCCCTCTTAATATTGTACACATCAGAAAAGTCTCCCCTCAGCCTCCTCTGTTCCAAAGAAAACCAACCCAGCCTATCCAATCATTCCTCATAGCTAAAATTCTCCAGTCCAGGCAACATCCTCACAAATCTCCTCCGTACCCTCTCTCTAGTGCAATCACATCTTTCCTGTAATGTGGTGACCAGAACTGATCGCAGTATTCGAGCTGTGGCTTAACTACTGTTCAAGCATAACCTCCCTGCTCTTGAACTCTTGGGCCATTGGACAGCGAGTAGGAGCAGCGATCCCGGCTCATTTGCAAACCCTCCACACCAGCCCAGCCCAGGGTCATCAAGCTCCAATCATGTCCCTATTCCTGCACACCGGCAGAGATCAGGTTAACTCAGATGGGGCCAGGGATGGAGACTGGGCCTTCCCTGCGAGTCCCACACGTATCCCCTCCTCCCCCTCCGCCAGTACGTACGTTGCTGTCTTGTTGGGCTGGGGGTGGGTTCAGGGTGATCTGAGCGGGCAAACCATTTGACGAGGGGTCAGGGGTGGTGACTTTCCTGCCGGGCGGAGGCAGGAGTGGGACGCGACCTCTGATCCTTCCTGTAGCCCGCGGCCTCGATATGTCCCACTTTTTAATGTTCTGAAACGGCAGCATAGAAAGATCCCACAATCAGAGCGCGTCCTCAGCTCCATTTACCCGCCCTCCTGTAACATTTCACAAAAACAGGCCATTCGGCCCAACCGGTCTCTGCTAATTGCAGCCTTCTCCCCTTAACCCAGCACAGTCCAGGGGTGAAACTGTGAGGCCTCCCAAGGTCGGTCAGCTCCATGCTATACTGGGCAGGAGGGGAGGGGACTGAAGGGGGTGGTATTAACAAGGGGTTGTTGCATTTCCACCGTCAAACTGTAGCCCCTCCCCGTTGCCCTCCCCCACAATGCCGCCCCTTATAGACCCACCCCAGATAGCCTATCCCCTGTAGCGCTGCCCCCTATAGCCCTGCCCCCTGTAGTCCCTCCCCTGTAAACCCGCCTCCTATAGCCCCGCCCCCTGTAGGCACACCCCCTGTAACTCCTCCCCTGTAGCCCCGCCCCTGTAGACACGCCCCCTGTAACTCCTCCCCTATAGCCCCACCTCCTGTAGCCGATCCCCCTGTAGCAGCGCCCACGGTAGACCCCCTGTGACCCCTCCCCTGTAGCCCCACCCCATAGCCTATCCCCCATAGCCCCGCCCCCTGTAGACTCACCCCTAAAGACTCTCCCCCTGTAGCACCACCCCCCATAGCCCCGCCCCCTGTAACCCCTCCCCCTGAAGCCCCGCCCACGGTAGCCCCCCATGGCCCCTCCCCTGTAGCCCCAACCCATAGCCCCGCCCCCTGTAGACCCACCCCTAAAGACTCTCCCCCTGTAGACTCTCCCCCTGTAGACCCACCCCTGTAGACTCTCCCCCTGTAGACCCACCCCTGTAGCACCAACCCAATAGCCCCGCCCACGGTAGCCCCCCTGTGGCCCCGCCCACGGTAGCCCCCCCTGTAGACACGCTCCCTGTAGCCCCGCCCACCACCAGTAGGACCCACAGAGCCGCCTCTCTCCCGCTCGCGATCGCCGGGGCCTCCGCTCCCACATTGTCCGCGCGGCCCAGCATCGTCGTCGCTCCTGGCAAACCTCACTTCCGGCGTCAGTGCGTCTCTTCCGGTCAGCGGCTCGCGGACCTTCCGTGTCTCCCATGGCAACTGGGGAGAGAACTTTAAAAACCGCAATTAATTCATGAAAGGTTCGGAGCAGTCGGTTTGTTTTTATGATACGATTCTCCGCTTTATCATTTTCTTATAAAAATAAACAAATGCCAGCTTGTTTTTTATTTTAAAAATCGCGCCTTTCTGTGACGTCAGGAGGTCATCTCACTCGAGGAGCCCAGTGCGCAAGCGTGGGCTGTATGTGGAGCATGCGCAGTGTGCCATTGTTCAGAGCGGACGCGGGCTGTGAGCGGGCGGAGACCGGACACAGTTTGGAGTTGAACGTGAATCTGCGGGTCGCAGGAGAGTAACGTACTCGACAGGTGGGCTTCATAAACACCTGGTGCTGGTCGGCAACCCGGACTAAGGAACAACGGGTCTCGAATTTTCAGCTCCGGGGCGTTTTCGCGGTAACAGGCCCAGGCTGACGGTCGCCATCTTTGTAAAGGACAGTTGCAGGTTGGTGCGCGGCCATCGTGCTTCATCGAGCAGTAGAGCGCATGCGTGGCCATCTTTCTGAAAGAACGATGTGTGGGCGGGGCTTCAGGGACCCAGTGAACCCAGCCAGAGTCAGCACCTTCAGTGGAGGAGAGGGAGGGGAACCAGTGAATATAAAACTGAACCCAGCCAGAGTCAGCACCTTCAGGGGAGGGAGAGAGAGAGGAGAACCAGTGAGTGTAGAACTGAACCCAGCCAGAATCAGCACCTTGAGGGGAGGGAGCGAGAGGGAAACCAGCCAGAGTCAGCACCTTCACTGGAGGGGAACCAGTGAGTGTAGAACTAAACCCAGCCATGGTCAGCACCTTCAGGGGAGGAGAGGGAGGGGAACCAGTGAGTGTAGAACTGAACCCAGACAGAGTTGGTGGTGAAATCTGGGAGCGGAGGACAAGCTGTCTTCAGACGTACGATGTGTTTGAATTTCAGGACAGGGAGGATGGAGAGTGTATGAGATGGGGATTTGCAGCTTTGGAGGAACAAGAGAGGAAAGAATGTTGCATGGAATCTAGAATTGTCTGTTCTGAATTTCTGTCCTGTACTTGCAGTAATGATTTTTGTAGACTTCTTTTCCAGGGTATTACAAGGGCAGGATTTGCAGACGGATACTCAAACCAAACATCACATCAACATCTAATGGAATCATTCGATTTCTCAGGACCTGAATATCATTGGCCTTTGACTGTGGAAGGAGAAATGTTTGCCAATTCTGTCAGTGGGAATAGATTTCAAACATCATTGTGACTGGAAAAGCACCAAGACACACACACCCGAGTGAGAGTGTTCTAGTGAACTGACTGGTTAAAGCTCTTTTCACAGTCACACAGCCTGAAAAAACATCGCACCTTTCACAGCGAGGAGAAACTGTACATGTATTGTCTGTGTGGACGAGGCTTCAACTGATTGTCCAACCTGGAGACGCAAGAACACCCACATCATGGAGAAACTGTGGGAATGTAGGGACTGTGAGAAGAGATTCAGTTTCCCTCCCACCTGGAATCTCATTGGCGCAGTCACACTGGGGAGAGGCCATTCACCTGCTCGAAATGTGGGAAGGGATTCACTTGTTCATCCAACCTGTTGACACACCAGGGAGTTCACACTGGGGAGAGACCGTTCACCTGCTCTGTGTGTAGGAAGGGATTCACTACCTCATCCAACCTGCTGAAACACCAGCGAATTCACACTGGGGAGAGACCATTCACCTGCTCTGTGTGTAGGAAGGGATTCACTACCTCATCCAACCTGCTGAAACACCAGCGAATTCACACTGGGGAGAGACCATTCACCTGCTCTGTGTGTAGGAAGGGATTCACTATCTCATCCAACCTGCTGAAACACCAGCGAATTCACACTGGGGAGAGACCATTCACCTGCTCTGTGTGTAGGAAGGGATTCACTATCTCATCCAACCTGCTGAAACACCAGCGAATTCACACTGGGGAGAGACCATTCACCTGCTCTGTGTGTGGGAAGGGATTCACTCGGTCATCCCACCTGCTGAGACACCAGCGAGTTCACAAGTGATTGCAGGGTTTGGATTCTGCTGTTATTGCTGCTGTTATTCACATCCTTCTGAACTGTTTGTTTCTGCTGATGTTACTAACCCTTCAACTAGGCTGGAGTTTAATATTTTGATATTTCAAATAACAGTGTTGATATTTGATGTCTCCAAGATAAGAGGTTTGGATTCTGACTGCTCCATTTTTGATTGGGGCCCAGGAGAGGCGAGGGTTCGGGGCCCAGGAGAGGCGAGGGCCAGCCGTGGATAGTAGGAGCATGCGTGCGCACTAGGTCCGTGCAGCAGAGCTTGGTCTCCAGTCACCTTGGTTCACCCTTGCCACTGGATCAAGATCTAGCTCTGTCAAACCTGTGTGGTGGCTGGTGTGCAACGGCCACCCCACGTTAAAAGAATCCATGCACAGGCATCTTCCACCCTTCAGTATGTAGTTTGGACCTCGAATGTCAGGTCCCTCATTGAAACACCTGTGAACATCCCTTTTTGGTGTGGAAGCAGGACATCCTCAATACGAGGGACAGTCTAATACTATACGACCATTTTTGAGCCTTTTCTCCTTTCTGACTCTAGATTAGTTCAATTCTCATACCTTCGGTTATTCAGGGACAAATCCCAGCTCCCCATACCTTCCAGAATGCCTCTCCTAGCCTTGGTATCCAGGGAAGGTATCAGTAACACGCCCGGAATCACTAAACACAAAACCCAGTCTGTTAATCACTTTCAGCTAGTGGACTTAGTGTGTGCCCCACAGCATCTCTCTCACCTTCGATGTGTGATTGGAGCATCACGCCTGCAAACCTGGGTTCAATTTAAATTTAAATCCACTCTGTGTATTTACAAAAAATACATACAAGTATGCAGATCACATCAAATAATTGGCAACGGTTTAGAGTCAACAAGATGAAGATGTAGCCACACCAAGGCCCAATAAACCAGCTCTGTATTCACAGGAGAAAGTCTGTTATCTAACTCCTCGAGTGATAGAGAAAGATCGGGTCTCTAAGAATATCTAGAAATCTAGAATCTGTTGTAAATATGTTTCAAATCCTCACTGGTACAATTTGTCTATTTCTTTTCAATTAAAGTGAATGGAAGATGAGGAGGGGTTGGAGAGTAGGGGTGAGAGAGGAGTTAGGGTGGGGGGGGTTGGAGAGTAGGGGTGAGAGAGGAGTTAGGGTGGGGGGGATGGAGAGTCGGGGTGGAAGAGGAGTTCGGGTGGGGCGAGTTGGAGAGTAGGGGTGGAAGAGGAGTTAGGGTGGGGGGGGTTGAGAGTAGGGGTGGGAGAGGGTTTGGAGAGTAGGGGTGGAAGAGGAGTTAGGGTGGGGGGGGGGTTGGAGAGTAGGGGTGGAAGAGGAGTTAGGGTGGGGGGGGTTGGAGAGTAGGGGTGGGAGAGGAGTTAGGGTGGGGGGTGTTGGAGAGTAGGGGTGGGAGAGGAGTTAGGGTGGGGGGGGAGTTGGAGAGTAGGGGTGGAAGAGGAGTTAGGGTGGGGGGGTTTGGAGAGTAGGGGTGGAAGAGGAGTTCGGGTGGGGGGGGGTTGGAGAGTAGGGGTGAGAGGAGTTAGGGTGGGGGGGTGGTTGGAGAGTAGGGGTGGGAGAGAAGTTAGGGTGGGAGGGGTTTGGAGAGTAGGGGTGGGAGAGGGTTTGGAGAGTAGGGGTGGAAGAGGAGTTAGGGTGGGGGGGGGTTGGAGAGTAGGGGTGGGAGAGGGTTTGGAGAGTAGGGGTGGGAGAGGGTTTGGAGAGTAGGGGTGGAAGAGGAGTTGGGGTGGGGGGGGGTTGGAGAGTAGGGGTGGGAGAGGAGTTGGGGTGGGGGGGGTTGGAGAGTAGGGGTGAAAGAGGAGTTAGGGTGGGGGGGGGTTGGAGAGTAGGGGTGTGAGTAGGGGTGGGAGAGGGTTTGGAGAGTAGTGTGGGGAGGGGGTTTGGAGAGTAGGGGTGGAAGATGAGTTAGGGTGGGGGGGCGGTTGGAGAGTAGGGGTGGGAGAGGAGTTAGGGTGGGGGGGGTTAGAGAGGAGTTAGGGTGGGGGGGGTTGGAGAGTAGGGGTGAGAGAGGAGTTAGGGTTGGGGTTGGAGAGTAGGGGTGGGAGGAGGGTTGGAGAGGAGCTGTAATGGAGGAAATGCAGCAGCCAGTTTGTGCACAGCCAGATCCCACAAACAGCCATGTAATGATGACAAGATAATCCGTTCTCAGTGATGTTAGTTGAGGGATACACATTGTGCAGGACACCGTGGAGAACTCCGCCTTTTCTTCCTCAGAATCGTGGCCATGGGATCTTTTCTGTCCAACTTGGGGACTAGACGGGACATCGGTTCAATGTCTGATCTGAAAGACGGCACCTCTGACCATACAGCACTCCCTCTGTACTGGCACTTGGAGTCTCGGCCTAGATTGTGAGCTCGGGTCTCTGGATTGGGAATTGAACCCTGACTCAGGGCCAAGAGTGCTACCACTGAGCCAAGGCTGACATGGTCTGTTCCCTGTTCCCATTACACTAGACCGTGCCTGTGTTATTACACTAACCCCACCCATTCATACTGCAGTGGGCCCGAACTCTGTTATTAGACATTCGGCAAAGTATTTGCTACAACAACAAAACAACCAGAACTTACATTAATATAGCGCCTTTAACTCAGTGAAACATCTCAGTGCTTAACAAGATCGATATCAATAAAAGAAACATTTTTGACACAGAGCCACAGAGAAAGATATCAGGACAGATTTCCAAAAGGTTGAGCAAAGAGGTAGTTTTTTTTAATCTTGAAAGAGGAGGTGAAGGTTTCGGGGAATTCCAAAACTTGGAGCCTCGGCAGCTGAAGGCACGGCCATCAATGATGGAGGGATTAAAATCGGGGATGTGCAAGAGGACAGATTTGGAGAAGTGCAGGGAACTCAGAGGGTTGTGGTGCTGGAGGAGATTACAGAGATAGGGAGGGGCGAGGCCATGGAGAGTTTTGAAACCAAGGATGAGCATTTTTAAATTGAGGTGTTGCTTAACTGGGAGCCAATGTAGGTCAGTGAGTACAGGGGTGATGGGTGAATAAGATTATAGCAATAGGCCCTGACTTGCACACACTATTAGATGAGACCCAATCTTTGTTTTGTTGCACTAGATACTGGCTGTGTGACCATCACACTAGATCCAGCATTGTGTTCAGTATAACACTTGAGTCTGCCTCTGTTATTATTGGATCAAACACTGTCTTTGTTACTCTCACAGTGGGCCATGCATTTGCTGTTATTACTCTGGACCCTGTCTCCACTCTTATTGTATGGGCCCCTGTCTCTGGAATTGTTACACTAGACCCGGCCTCTGCTATGATTGGAAAATAACCTGTCCCTGTTATTCCAGTTCTAGTGCACGCCTCTATTATTATAACTATAGATCTTGTCTCTGTTGTATTCAATAGAGTATGTTTCTGATATTGTTAAAGTAGACCCGGCTTCTGTTAGTGTGACACTATCACCTCTTTCAGTTATTATTGCAAAAAAACTTTAAATTATTAAAGACTTGTTTCTAGTGTAAAACTAGGCCTTGTCTTGGTTATTAATACACTCGACCCTGACTCTCTTTATATTACACTCGACCCTGTCTCTGTTTATATTACACTAGACCCCGTCTCTGTTTATATTACACTATACCCTGTCTCTGTTTATATTACACGAGACCCTGTCTCTGTTTATATTACACTAGACCCTGTCTCTGTTTATATTACACTAAGCCCTGTCTCTCTGTTTATATTACACTAGACCCTGTCTCTGTTTATATTATACTAGACCCTGTCTCTGTTTATATTACACTAGATCCTATCTCTGTTTATATTACACGAGACCCTGTCTCTGTTTATATTACACTAAGCCCTGTCTCTCTGTTTATATTACACTCGACCCTGTCTCTGTTTATATTACACTAGATCCTATCTCTGTTTATATTACACGAGACCCTGTCTCTGTTTATATTACACGAGACCCTGTCTCTGTTTATATTACACTAGACCCTGTCTCTCTGTTTATATTACACTAGACCCTGTCTCTGTTTATATTACACTAGATCCTATCTCTGTTTATATTACACGAGACCCTGTCTCTGTTTGTATTACACTAGACCCTGTCTCTGTTTGTATTACACTAGGCCCTGTCTTAGTTTATTGAACCCCGACCGTGTTTTAGTTATTGCGGCAATAAACAACATCCACAAATATTGGAAGTGGTTGGGGAGGAAACAGTGAAAGTAACAGTCAGAAAATAGAAGACTGGAGACAGAAATAGAGCAAATTTCGTTGGATAGTTGCAAGTGTTTCATTCCTTTCCAAACGAAGGACATAACCAGTGAGAGAATGAGAGATTTATTAACCTGACGGCAGCTTCACTTTTACCATCACTGGCAGCAATCATCACACACTGGGGGTAGATCTCAGGAGCTTCTGTGTGATGGTGAGGTGATCACTGGACAATAAAGCTCCGAGACTGGTGGGGGGCTGCTCATTATCCTCGGTGTGATTTTAATCCCCTTTCCCACTGAATGCTGCGGACAGACATGGTCACCTTGGTAACAGAATGGTCAGTGTGACATCACTTTCTAAACAAGAGCACACAAGACAATGGGTTATCAGTAAATGGTAACGGTATTAAACACTCTGCAATTACAGTTTACATAAATTATTTTCCAGCATTTCATTTCCTTTTATCTGAGGTATTGACTAGCAAACATTAAGAATGATGTGTTTTGTTTACACACACACACAAACATATATATATATATAGCAAAGACTGTGTGCACGCATTTCAGTTGTTCTGCTACACCCGATATAAAAATATTTTTGGGGACTTTAGGACCCTGCGGCAGCCCATCCAGCGGCACTTGCTGGGTCAGGATATAAAGAGACCGCGCGCTGTTCCTCCTCCCACTGCCTGGGGAAATGGGCAGATATTTAAAGGGGCAGGGACTCCCCTTTCTCTGCCTGTTTGTAGTTAAAGGGACAGTCCAATTTATCTTGGGGTGTTGGGGGACTTCACTAACAGAGCTCCCATTAACAGTCGCTCCCTTCTGTACTGTGCAGTGATTGTAAAGCTGTCTATTTCAGTGACTTGAGCCTTTCTAAAATGTCTCACTGTTTTTGATGTTCCAGTGATAAAGGTTTCGGTGAAAGGTGGAATAAAATTTGTTTCAAAATATTCTGTTCCAATCCTCCCTCAACCCCCCAAATTTTAGAACACTCTGCAGTACTGACTGTGAAGTTCCCAAGTTCGATCCTTGATCTGGGCTGTTAGTTGATCTCAGCCAAGGTAGCAGTTCAAGGGTTATAATTGTCCTCAGTACCACTGGGCTAAATATGAGTAAAAATCAGCCAGTGTCCCTGCTCTTCATACCGATCCAGTGACCTCAACCAGGAAGTATGTGGATGTTACTTGAGGACAGGATTTGAGGCTGTGATGCCTACCACAGTGGAAATCCTGCTGGCACTCATTGAGTCGACTGACGATGAGGCACTCGAGGTTAAGTAATGTCTGTGGAATTGCACACAGCCAGATTCAGCACTTTCTGGAGATAAAAAATCCCAGATGCTGAAAGGAATGTTGATTTTAGACAGTGAGGATGGAGGGAGAATAAGGAGGGGACAGAATGTTCTGTAGAATCTAGAATTGTCTGTTCTGAATTTCTATCCTGTACTTAAAGTAACAATGTTTGTAACCACCATTTCTTTGCAGAGTATTAGAAGGGGAGGATTTGCAGCTGGGAAACTCAATCCAAACATGACGTCAAGATTTGACAGATTCCCAGATTGGTCAGGATCACCTTATCATCAGCCTTTGTAAAAACACCAATCACAGCGGGGAGAAACAGGACACATGTGTGTGTGGATACACCTTCAACCAATCGTTCAGCCTGTGAGACTCGTGCACCCACCTGACTCAACACTGTAAATGTGGGGACAGTGGGAATGGATGCTGTTGTACATGGAAAGTGATTCAGTCACTCATCTCACCAATGGATATTCGAGGAGTTAGATAACAGACTTTCACTTGTGAATATATAGCTGGTTTATTGGGCTGTGATGTGTTTACTTAGTCATCTTGTTGACTCTAAACCATCGCCAATTATTTGGTGTGATCAGTTTTTATATACATATTTTTTTAAATACATTTGCTGAGTGGATTCAAATATAAATTGAAACCAGGTTTGCAGGCGTGATGCTCCATTCACACATCGAAGGTGAGAGAGATGCTGTGAGGCACACGCTAAGTCCAGTGTCTGAAGGTGATTAACAGACTGGGTTTTGTGTTTAGTTATCCTGGGCGTGTTACTGATACCTTCCCTGGATACCAAAGCTAGGAGAGGCATTCTGGAAGGTATGGGGAACTGGGACTTGTCCCAGAGAGTAACCGAAGATATGAGAACTGAAATAACCTCGAGTTAAAAAGGAGAAAAGGCCCAAAATGGTGCAGTTGGTAACAGGACATAAATTAGTCTCCTCTTATAGTGGAGACATCAAATATCGACACACTCTGTTATTTGAAATATCAAACCATTAAACTCCAGCCCAATTATAGGGGTTATTAAGATCAGCAGAAACAACCCCCAACTGACAGAACGAATAAGATTCAGTCAGGATGCAATTAACAGCAATTACAGTAGAATCCAACTCCTGCAGTCACTTGTGAACTCGTTGATATCTCAGCAGTTGGGATGACCGAGTGAATCCCTTCCCACATATAGAGCAGGTGAATGGTCTCTCCCCGGTGTGACTGTGACGATGCATTTTCAGCTTACAAGGTTGGGTTCAGTTCTGCACCCACTGTGCGCAGATTGAGAATAAAATCAATGAGCTGCTCATTTTCTCTGCTGCATACTGGGCCTTATGTGTTGGCCCAATAGGGTGAGCCCGGGCTGGCCCAATATGGTGAGCCCAGGCTGGCCCAATAGGATGAGCCCGGGCTGGCTCAATAGGGTGAGCCCGGGCTGGCCCAATAGGGTGAGCCCGGGCTGGCCCAATATGGTGAGCCCAGGCTGGACCAATAGGGTAATGTAATAACCAGAACTGTGTGAGTACTCCAGCTGTGTCCTAACTAGTGTTTTACACAGTTCTAGCCATAACCTCCAGAGGGAGGTGGGAGTCTAGAACTTACTGCCTGAAAGAACAGTAGAGGCAGAAACCCTCATCGCATTTACAAAAGTACTTGGATATGCACTGGAAGTGCGTTAACCTACAGGGCTACGGACCAAGAGCTGGAAAGTGTGATTAGGCTGGATAGCTCTTTTTCGGCCCTGGACATGATGGGCCTAATGGCCTCATTCTGTGTTGTAAACTATGATTCCATGTCACCAATCCTCTCCTGTCTGATATAAACCAACCCCATAGTCACTGACACCAATCCCCTCCTGTCTGATATAATGTTGTGAAGGACAGTGGAAGGCCAGAAGATTGGGAAATTTTTAGAAACCAGCAAAGGACGACTAAAAAAAATGATAATGACAGAAGATAGCATATGAGAGCAAACTAGCAAGAAATATAAAAACAGACAGTAAGAGCTTCTACAGGTATATAAAATGGAAACAAGCAGCTAAAGTAAACTTTGGTCCCTTAGCGGATGAGACTGAGCATTAATAACGGGAAACACGAAAATGGCAGCGATTTTGAACAAATATTTTGTATTGGTCTTCATGGTAGAGGACACTAAAAACAGCCCAACAGTTGATAACCAAGGAGCTATTGCGGTGGTGAGGGAGGGTGGGTGGGTGGGTGGGGGGGGGGGACTTAAAACAGTCACTGTCACTAGAGATAAAGTACTCAGCAAACAAATGGGACTAAAGGTAGACAAGTCCCCTGGACCTGATAGCATGCATCCTAGGGTCTTAAAAGAAGTGGCTGCAGAGATAGTGGATAGTGGTTGTAATCTACCAAAATTCCCTGAATTCTGGAGAAGTCCCAGCGGACTGGAAAACTACAAATGTAACACCCCTATTCAAGTAAGGAGGGAGGCAGAGAGCAGGAAACCATAGACCAGTTAGCCTACCATCTCAGTGGGGAAAATACTGGAGTCCAGCATTAAGGAAGTAGTAGCAGGACATTTAGAAAATCATACTGCAGTCAGGCAGTCAGCATGGTTTTATGAAAGGGAAATCATGTTTTGACAAATTTGCTGGAGTTGTTTGAAGATGTAACAAGCAGAGTGGATAAAGGAGAACCAGTTGATGTTGTATATTTGCATTTCCAGAAAGCATTCGAGAAGGTGTCACACAAAAAGTTACTGCACAAGGTAAGAGCTCAAGGGGTTGGGGGCAATATATCAGAATGGATAGAGGATTGGCTACCTAACAGAAAACAGAGTCAGCATAAATGGGTCATTTTTCGGTTGACAAACTGTAACTAGTGGGGTGCCGCAGGGATCAGTGCTGGGGCTTCAACTTTTTACAATTTATATTAATGACTTGGATGAAGGGACTGAGTGTAACATAGTCAAATTTTCTGATGATACAAAGATAGGTGGGAAAGCAAGTTGTGAGGAGGACGCAAAGAATCTACAAAGGGATATAGATAGGCTCAATGAGCGGGCAAAAATCTGGCAGATAGACTATAATGTGGTAAAATGTCAGGTTAGCTCCTTTGGTAGGAAAAATAAAAAAGCAAATTATTATTTAAATGGAGATGATTACAAAATGCTGTAGTGCAGAGGGATCTAGGGGTTCTTGTACATGAAACTCAAAAGATTAGCATGCAGGTAAAGCGAGTAATCAGAAGGCAAATGGAATGCTGGCCTTTATTGCAAGGGGGATAGAGTATGAAAGTAGGGAAGTCCTGCTACACCTGTACAGGGCGTTGGTAAGACCACACCTGGAGTACTGCGCACAGTTTTGGTCTGGACTTGTCTCCATTCCCGTGCCAAGGGGATTGCTACACCAGATGGGAGGGGCAACATTTGGGGACACGGATTCCCCACCAATTCCCATTCCCCTTCTTTCTGGTGGATAATGGAGGGGCCACTGTGTGTAATGTGCAAGTCAGTAAGAATTGTCAGCAAGCTCTTTCTAATTGGAGATTTTATTCAGTGGAAACTTTCACACACTATTGTAGATTTTGTACCAAAGATCGTTTAAGATTAAAGTAAAAGTTCATAATTTTATTCCAAACTGAATTTCTGTTGAGAGTCACTGAATTAAGGGGAAAGATAACACAGCATTTCTTAAATGGACACTGCAGCCCCGAGAACACAATCAGCAATATATCCAGAATATTAAAGTCCAGCCCAGTTATAGGGTTATCAGCAGCAGAAACAAACCACAACTGTCAGAATGAACATGATTCAGTCGGGATGTGATTAACAGCAGCAATAACAACAGATTTCAACCCCTGCAGTCACTTGTGAACTCGCTGGTGTCTCAGCAGGTGGGATTACCGAGTGAATCGCTTCCCACACTCAGAGCAGGTGAACGGCCTCTCCCCAGTATGAACTCGCTGGTGTCTCAGCAGGGTGGATGATGGAGTGAATGCCTTCCCACACTCAGAGCAGGTGAATGGCCTGTCCCCAGTGTGAACTCGCTGGTGTCCCTGCAGTCACTTGTGAACTCGCTGGTGTCTCAGCAGGTGGGATGACCGAGTGAATCGCTTCCCACACTCAGAGCAGGTGAATGGCCTCTCCCCAGTGTGAACTCGCTGGTGTCTCAGCAGGGTGGATGATGTAGTGAATCCCTTCCCACACTCAGAGCAGGTGAATGGCCTCTCCCCAGTGTGAACTCGCTGGTGTCTCAGCAGGTGGGATGAATGAATGAATTCCTTCCCACACTCAGAGCAGGTGAACGGCCTCTCCCCACTGTGAACTCGCTGGTGTCTCAGCAGGGTGGATGACTGACTGAATCCCTTCCCACACTCAGAGCAGGTGAATGGCCTCTCCCCAGTGTGAACTCGCTGGTGTATCACCAGGTTGGATGAACAAGTGAATCCCTTCTCACACTCAGAGCAGGTGAACGGCCTCTCCCCACTGTGAACTCGCTGGTGTATCAGCAGGGTGGATGACTGACTGAATCCCTTCCCACACTCAGAGCAGGTGAACGGCCTCTCCCCAGTGTGAACTCGCTGGTGTCTCCGCAGGGTAGATGAATCTTTGAATCCCTTCCCACACTCAGAGCAAGTGAATGGCCTCTCCCCAGTCTGAACTCGCTGGTGTGAATGTAGGTGGGATGACTGAGTGAATCCCTTCCCACACTCAGGGCAGGTGAACGGCCTCTCCCCAGTGTGAACTCGCTGTTGTGTCAGCAGGGTGGATGATGTAGTGAATCCCTTCCCACATTCAGAGCAGGTGAATGGCCTCTCCCCAGTGTGAACTCGCTGGTGAGCTACAAGGTTGGATGACCGAATGAATCCCTTCCCACACTCAGAGCAGGTGAATGGCCTCTCCCCGGTGTGAACTCGTTGATGTTTCAGCAGGTCGGATGACTGAGTGAATCCCTTCCCACACTCTGAGCAGGTGAACGGCCTCTCCCCGGTGTGAACTCGCTGGTGAACTACAAGGTTGGATGACTGAGTGAATCCCTTTCCACACTCAGAGCAGGTGAACGGCCTCTCCCCAGTGTGATTGCGTCGATGAATTTCCAGCTCAGATTGTGATCTGAATACCTTCCCACAGTCACCACATTTCCACGGTTTCTCCATGGTGCGGGTGGCCTTGTGACTCTCCAGGTTGGATGATCAGTTGAAGCCTCGCCCACGCACACAACACGTTTACAGTTTCTCCGCGCGGTGAATGGTGCGATGTTTTTTCAGGCTGTGTAACTGGCTAAAGCTCTTTCCACAGGCAGTGCACTGGAACACTCACTCTGGTGTGTGTGTGTCTCGGAGCCTTTCCAGTCACACTGATATTTGAAATCTTTTCCCACAGGCGGAACAGGCAAACATTTCTCCTTCCACTTTCAAAGGCCGATGATATTCAGGACCTGATGAATCGATTGACTCCGTCAGATCTTGACGTGATGTTTGGTTTGTGCTTCCTGTCTGAAAATCTCCCCTTCTAATATTCTGTAAAAGGAGATAATAAAACTCATCACTGTCAGTACAAGACAGAAATTCAGAATAGACAATCTAGGGACCAAGTTCCAACAGGAGTTGCTCCTATTTTTTTGGAACAACTAGTTTTTTTTTTGAGTATCCTAGAAATCGCAATTCTCCCCATTTAATTTGCTCCAGTTTCAGTCGGTTAGTTCAGTTTTTTTTGCCAAAAGGGGGCGTTACCAGCCACTTACGCCTGTTTTGGCCTTTTAAATAAGTTTAGACAGCGAAAAGTTACTCCAAACTAACTTAGGCCTGAGCAAATGTCCACTTTGATATGCTCAGAAAAACCTTGCGGACACTTTAGCAATCAGGCGCAGGTAGCCAGAGTTAAGGGGAGGGGGAAGCAAAGTTAGAGGATTTTCCAAAGCGTTAAACACTTCACTTTTAAAAATAAAGAACCAGCATCAATAATAAATGATCAATAAATTAATCAATAAATAAAAAAATTTTAAAAATCAATAAATAAATTTTTTTAAAGTTCCTACCTCACCTACTGCAGCACCGATGCGTTGGGGAGCACCGGGAGCCCTCCAGCAGCACACGGCCCACACTCAGCCCTGCCTGCCTGCCTGATTACATTTTCAAGGGGAAGAGCTCGGGTGTGCTCCGCCGCCGAGGAGGTGGTCCGGTGGGGCCCGCTGCCGAGGAGGTGGTCGGGCGGCCCCATCGTGGAGGAGGTGTTTAGGTGGGCCGGCGAGGAGGCCTTGAGGTAAGAGCAGTGGTGGCGAGGTGAGGCCCGAGGTTGGGCAGCGGCGAGGCGAGGGACGGTGAGGCAGGCAGGCCACTCGGCCCGGGCTCAGCCACTTGGCCAGGGATAGGGTCACCTGGAGCCACGATGCACTGGGAGGACCAGGAACTACTACGCATGTGCACAGACTCCACTGCGCACGTGCGCAGCTGCCAGCACTTTTTTCAGCGAAGGGCTATAGCTCCGTCCCCCACTGCTTCTGCTGCGCGGCACCCAGTCCAAAGCAGGCCTGATCATCGTGGAGAATCACGAAGTAAGTAGTCGGTGTGCTTTTCCTTCTAGAAAGTCAGCAGACCTCTCGGAGGTGCGCCATTCTACGGGTCGGTCGAAACTTGGCCCCGAGTTTCCATGGAACATACTTTCCTCTCTTGTTCTTCCAAAGCTGTAAATCCCTGTCCCACACATTGTCCCTCCTGCTGTGCTGAAATCCAAAACTATCGCACATTTCTAGACTGTTTCTCCTCCACTCCCAGTTTTCACCACCAATACTGGCTGGGTTCAGAAATACACTCACTGGTTCCCCTCCCTCTCCTCCCCTGAAGGTGCTGACTCTGGCTGGGTTCAGTTATACACTCACTGTTTCCCCTCCCTCTCCTCCCCTGAAGGTGCTGACTCTGGCTGGGTTCAGTTCCACACTCACCAGTTTCTCTCCGAGCCTGACATCAGTAGTGGCGAAGATGTTGGAATCAATTATTAAAGATGTAATCGCAGCGCATTTGGAAAGCAGTGCCAGGATCGGTCCAAGTCAACATGGATTTATGAAAGGGAAATCATGCTTGACAAATTGAGAGTTTTTTGAGGATGGAACTGGTAAAGTGGACAAGGGAGAACCAGTGGATGTGGTGTATTTGGACTTTCAAAAGGCTTTTGACAAGGTCCCACATAAGAAATTGGTGTGCAATATTAAAGCACGTGGTATTGGGGGTAATGTACTGACATGGATAGAGAACTGGTTGGCAGACAGGAAGCAGAGAGTCGGGATAAACGGGTCCTTTTCAGAATGGCAGGCAGTGACGAGTGGTGTGCTGCAGGGCTCAGTGCTGGGACCCCAGCTATTTACAATATACATTAATGATTTAGACAAAGGAATTGAATGTAATATCTCCAAGTTTGCAGATGATACTAAGCTGGGTGGCAGTGCGAGCTGCGAGGAGAATGCTAAGAAGCTGCAGGGTGACTTGGACAGGTTACGTGAGTGGGTAAATGCATGGATAAGTGTGAGGTTATCCACTTTTGTGGCAAAAACAGGAAGGCAGATTATCTGAATGGTGACAGATTAGTAAAAGGGGAGGTACAACGAGACCTGGGTGTCATGGTACATCAGTCATTGAGGTAGGCATACAGGTACAGCAGGCAGTAAAGAAAGCAAATTGCATGCTGGCCTTCATAGCGAGGGGATTTGAGTATAGGAGCAGGGAGGTCTTGCTGCAGTTATACAGGGCCTTGCTGAGACCACACCTTGAGTATTGCGTGCAGTTTTGGTCTCCTAATCTGAGGAAGGACGTGCTTGCTATTGAAGAAGTGCAGCGAAGGTTCACCAGACTGATTCCCGGGATGGCAGGACTGACATATGAGGAAAGACTGAATCGGCTCGGCTTATACTCATTGGAATTTAGAAGAATGAGAGGGTTCTCATAGAAACGTATAAAATTCTGACGGCATTGGACAGGTTAGATGCAGGATAAATGTTCCCGATGTTGGGGAAGTCCAGAACCAGGGGTCACAGTCTAAGGATAAGGGGTAAGCCATATAGGACCAAAATGAGGAGAAACATTTTCACCCAGTGAGTTGTGAACCTGTGAAATTCTCTGCCACAGAAAGTTGTTGAGGCCAGTTCATTGGACATATTCAAAAGGGAGTTCAATGTGGCCCTTATGGTTTAAGGGATCAGGGTGTATGGAGAGAAAGCAGGAATGGGGTACTGAAGTTGCATGATCAGCCATGGTCATATTGAATGGTGGTGCAGGCTCGAAGGGCCAAATGGCCTGCTCCTGCACCTATTTTCCATGTTTCTGTGAGTTCTCAGGTGACTGAAGAGTCCAATGTGGGAATTACAGTCTCTGTCACAGGTGAGGTCGAAGGTGGTTGAAGGAACGGGTGGGTGGGGAGCCTGGGTTGCCGTGCGCTCCTTCCGCTGTCAGCGCTTGGCTTCAGCTTGCTCCCGGCGAAGAGTCTCGAGCTGTTCAGCGCCTTCCCGGATGCTTTCCTTCACTTAGGGTGGTCTTAGGCCAGGAATTCCCAGGTGTCGGCGGGGATGTTGCACTTTTTCAAGGCGGCTTTGAGGGTGTCACTGCCTGTTTAAAGGTGCAGTGTCCCTGTGCCTGTTTAAAGGTGCAGTGTCCCTGTGCCTGTTTAAAGGTGCAGTGTCCCTGTTTAAATTTGCAGTATCCCTGTTTAAATTTGCAGTGTCCCTATGCCTGTTTAAAGGTGCAGTATCCCTGTGCATGTTTAAAGGTGCAGTGTCTCTGTGCATGTTTAAAGGGAGAGGGAGTGAAATTTTGCTACTTTACATCTCGCGTTACTGCCCCAGCTCACGAAATGGGGTGCAAGAGAGTTTGCGACTGGGCGCAGTGAGAACAGTGCTTTCCGCTAAAGTTGGCGGGAGTTTTGCAGTGACTCTGCTGCACTCCGTGATGCTGAAGTAATAACCTTGCACAGCGCCCCGGACCAAAAATTGTCCCTCGCCCCCTGGTCCTGTGCCTGGCACTGACAACCACAGCTTCAGCAATCGGGGTTCAGTCGGATGTCAGCTGGTGGAGCGCTACTTACAGGCACCGTAGTAATTCCCGACTCCTGTATGGCTCAGAGTCGTGGACCATGTACAGTAGACAGCTCAAGTCACGGAAATACCACCCACGATGTCTCGCCAGATCCGACAAATCCCCTGGGAGGACAGACTCACCAACATTAGCGTCCTCGTCCAGGCCAACATCCCCAGCATTGAAGCACTGACCACACTTGATCAGCTCCGCTGGGCAGGCCACATAGTTCACATGCCAGACACGGGACTCCCAAAGCAAGCACTCTACTCGGAACTTGCCCACGGCAAACGAGCCAAAGGTGGGCAGGAGAAACGTTACAAGGACACCCTCAAAGCCTCCCTGATAAAGTGTGACATCCCCACTGACACCTGGGAGTCCCTGGCCAAAGACCGCCCGAAGTGGAGGAAGAGCATGCGGGAAGGCGCTGAGCTCCTCAGTCTCGTCGCCGAGAGCATGCAGACGTCAAGTGCAGGCAGCGGAAAGAGCGTGCGGCAAACCAGACTCCCCACCCACCCTTTCCTTCAACCACTGTCTGTCCCACCTGTGACAGAGACTGTGGTTCTCGGATTGGACTGTTCAGCCAACTAAAAACTCATGCTCAGAGTGGAAGCAAGTCTTCCTCGATTCCGAGGGACTGCCTATGATGACTTAAGGCGCCAGCATCTGGTTTACTTTTAGTTGGCCAATAATGCTTCTTTCTTAGTTTCACACAGTCTCTGTGCCTGTTTAAAGGGAGAGTCTCTGTGCCCGTTTAAAGAGAGAGTCTCTGTGCCCGTTTAAAGGGACAGTTTCTTTGGATTCTCTGATTACTTCAAACAGGTATACGCCACTTTGTGATTTGGAGAACAACAGGCAGTGATGTTAGCAGCAGTGACACCGAACCTCAATGCTCATATCAGCATCTTGGAAAAGATAAGAGGAAGGCTACAAAGTCCAAAAGGACGTCGTTTGAACAGCCAAAGAAGAGCAAGAGGCAATGGGAAATCCTCATAGGGGACTCCATCATCAGGCACAGACAGCGCCCTGTGTAGAGGTGAGGCTGTGTCAAGAGCAGACTTCTGTTTTCCAGGAGCCAAGATAGCTGATCTCCGGGGTCGTGTGGATGAACGAATGAAAGGTGAGTGTCAGGATTCTGCAGTAGGTTTACATATTGGAACTAATGATATCATGGATAGAAGTCCATTTGTTTTGCAAGATTCCTACAAAAGCCTCATAGATGTCCTTCAGCAAAGGGGTGCAAGGTTAGTAGTCTCCGGGCTATTACCATCATGTCCAGATCGAGGGAGAGGAACAGGCAAATCCGTGGGATTCAACATTGTCTTCAGGACCTCTGCTAGAAGAAGCTTCACTTCATCAATAATCGGGAGGTGTTCGCTGGACAAGGCAAGTTGTTTAGGAGGGACAGCCTCCATCTTAACCTCTTGGGAGCTAAAAGGTTGGCAGAGGGTGCTGAATTATCCTCGAGTTCAGCAAGAGGATAGTGTAGATAAGTTCAAAGCTAGCCTTACTGCACGTGATAATTACATAGCAGCAAAGCATGAAGATAAACCAGTTAGGAAGCAAACAAGAATTAATAGATGTGAGACCTTTTAAATTGCTTTCATGTAAATGCAAAGGAGTGTTAGAAGCAAATTGTTAGAATTGCAATCCTGTGCTGTGTTGAAGAATTTAGACATTGTGTATTTCTCAGACATGACTAGATGACAATGATGGCACAGACATTCACCTAAAGGGCTACAAGGGTTTCAGAAAGGTTAGTGTAGGCCAAAGGGGAGGTGGGGTTGCTATTTTTATCAGTGAGAATCTAACAGCGCGAGAGAGACTTGATATTGCCTCATTAGGCACAGCTGAAGCTATCTGGGTTCAAGTGGACCAAGTTCACGGGCAGGGATTAATTATCGCTAATTGCCTGTATTTTTAATTGCTCACTGCACTCTGGAATGGTTCCTACAGATTGGAAGGAGTCCCCATTTTTAAAAAAGGTGACAATGCAGACCCAGGTAGCTGTAGGCCCATCAGTTTGACATCAGTAATAGGTAAAATCCCAGACACCATGAAGTCTCATGGCTTCAGGTCAAGCATGGATAAGGAAACCTGCTGATTACCACCTACTGCCCTCCATCAGCTGATGAATCAGTACTCCCCCATGTTGAACACCACTTGGAAGAAGTTCTGAGAGTAGCAAGGACACAGAATGTACTCTGGGTGGGGGACTTCAATGTCCATCATCAAGAGTGGCTCGGTAGCACCACTACTGACCGAGCTGGCCCAGTCCTGAAGGACATAGCTGCCAGACTGGGCCTGCAGCAGGTGGTGAGAGAACCAACATGAGGGAAAAACCTACTTGACCTCGACCTCACCTGTTATGTATGTAAATCTGTAATTACCATGTCTAACCACTTATCCCACAATCCCTTGGGAGTACCTGCATATAAGGAGGCCTCACAGGCTGGAGAAGCACTCTGAGACCTGCAATAAAGGATTATGGTCACACTTACTTTGAGCTTGCAGTATCTAGTCTGACTCCTTATCTAAGACATAACATCACCAATGTACCTGTTGCAGATGCATCTTTCCATGACAGCATTGGTAGCAGCGACCACCTCACAGTCATTCTGGAGATGAACTCCCGTCTTCACACGGAGGACACCCTCGATTGTGTTGTGTGGCACTACCATCGTGCTAAATGGGATATATTCAGAACAAATCTAGCAGCTCAAAACTAGGCATCCATGAGGCACTGTGGGCCATCAGCAGCAGCAGAATTGTATTCCACCACAATCTGTAACCTCATGGCCCGGCATATCCCTCACTCTACCATTACCATCAAGCCAGGGGACCAACCCTGGTTCAATGAAGAGTGTAGAAGAACTTGCCAGGAGTAGCACCAGACGTACCTGAAAATGAGGTGCCAACCTGGGGAAGCTGCAACACAGGAATACATGCATGCTTAAAAACAGAAGCAGCATGTCATAGACAGGGCTAAGCAGTCCCACAACCAACAGATCAGATTAAAGCTCTGTAGTCCTGCCACATCCAGTGGTGAATGGTGGTGGACCATGAAACAATTAACGGGAGGAGGAGGCTCCATGAATATCCCCATCCTCAATGATGGCAGAGCACAGCACGTGAGTGCAAAAGAAAAGACTGAAGTGTTTACAACCATCTTCAGCCAGAAGTGTCGAGTGGATGATCTATATCGGCCTCCTCCTGAGGTCCCCACCATCACAGAAGCCAGTCTTCAGCCAATTCGATTCACTCCAAGTGATAGCAAGAAAGGGCTGAATGCACTGGATACAGCAAAGGCTATGGGCCCCGACAACATCCCGGCTGTTGTGCTGAAGACTTGTGCTCCAGAACTAGCCGCACCTCTAGCCAAGCTGTTCCAGTACAGCTACATCACTGGCATCTACCCAACAATACAGAAAACTGCCCAGGTATGTCCTGTCCACAAAAAGCAGGACAAATCCAATCCGGCCAATTACCGCTCCATCAGTCGACTGTCAATCATCAGCCAAGTGATGGAAGGTGTCGTCCACAGTGCTATCAAGCAGTACTTACTCACCAATAACCTGTTCACTGATACCCAGTTTGGGTTCCCCCAGGACCACTCGGCTCCAGACCTCATTACAGCCTTAGTCCAAACATGGACAAAACAGCTGTATTCCAGAGGTGAGGTGAGAATGACTGCCCTCGACATCAAGGCAGCATTTGACCGAGTGTAGCATCAAGGAGCCCTAGAAAAACTGAAGTCAAGGGGATTCAGGGGGAAAACTCTCCACTGGCTGGAGTCATACCTAGCACAAAGGAAGATGGTTGTGGTGGTTGGAGGTCAATCATCACAGCCCAGGAGTTCCTCATGCAGTGTCCTAGGCCCAACCATCTTCAGTTGTTTCATCAATGACCTTCGTTCCATCATAATGTCAGAAGTGGGACTGTTCGCTGATGACTGCACAGTGTTCAGTTCCATTCGCAACTACTCAGATATTGGAGCAGTCCATACCCGTATACAGCAAGACCTGGACAACATTCAGGCTTGGGCTGATAAGTGGCAAGTAACATTCACGACACAAAAGTGCCAGGCAATGACTATCTCCAACAAGCGTGACACCACCGCCCTATAACATTCAATGGCATTACCATAGCCGAATCTCCTACCATTAACATCCTCGGGGTTACCATTATAGAATTTACCAATATCTCGCAAAGATTCCAGGTACCTTTCCTCTACAGGGGAGAAGAATCCCTTTCTGGACTTTTAAAATGAGTTTAAAGGGGCAGACGAAGCTATGGGGGATAAAAGGGGATGCATTCATGGAGACCCCCCCCCCAGTGTTTGGACTCATAGGAAAGGGAATTCAAAATGGACCTAAATGACAGAAGCTTGAGATCCCCTAAACATCTATGGGAAGGAGCATATCAATTTTAAGATTCTACAACATTTTGGCTGCGAAAAAGAGTTACCAAATACAGGAGGTGGAGCCAACGTCTGAAGCAAATTCGTGTATTAAAGGCCCCAGACTGTCTGGGGGAACTATTCACCCGCTAAGAGATAATCGAATTACCCAATCAAGCACAATGGAAATCATGGTCAAGAAACTGGACAATTCTAAAACAATGCAAAACCAGTGATAGCACATTCTCACACCCTAATCAAGTTACTGCTGACAAAGGAGACATTTGAAAATCAGTGGACAGTACAGTTTAAACAGAGCCCAAGAGATTTGATGGGAGATAACGGAGCTTTTTTTAAAAAATATATCTATCCCCCAGTTTTTTACAAGAAAAGACCAGCAAGGAGCAGCACACAGACTGGAACACAGACACAGACACAAGCAGCTGGAGCTGGGGAGTGAAGAAATGGAGCAGTGAAGGAAACTACTAGAACTCATCAAGAACTGACTGAGCATGAGGCCCACGAAATGGAAGGTTGTCAGCAACCAAATTGACAACCCGGGCCACCACAACCGGCAAAACGACCAACCGAAACCAACTCAGCAAAAACCAAAGAATCGACATTTATTTCCACTCTACAATCTACTTCGGAACGACCAACGGGTGAGAAATTACCAAAAAGGACTAACTAAAACTATTCCTAACCAAAGAAAGTGGGTATTTACCCCCATACATCCAAAACGCAACTTAGCGCATCAACGGACGCACCCCAACCAAAGACTATGCAGTCCGAAGTCCTCTCCTCCGACCGGAGTACGGCTCGCCTAGAAGGCCAAGTGCAGCGAACCCCGAAACCGCGATTCACCGGCAACTGTCTAAAAGGGGATTGGTGAGCATGGCCCCTGAACCCTGAGAGCTATAACTTAGTTAGTTAGGGAAATTGGGAGTGGGGTGGGGGGGGAGGCTGGGATAACTTTGTAACTGTATCTGCATTCGCCTCTTTACCCCATTTAGAGTTTAAGCTGTATTCTTTTCCCCACAGACTAATTGGACAATTTATTCAATGTGTTGTACCCTTCAGTGTGTATTGGTCTGTGTGTGTTATTAAAGGTGTGCCTTTTACTTCTTTTTAAACACAATAAAGCCATACCTGCTTCCTACCTTGAAACCGATTGTCTAAGTCTGTCACCGTCCCTTCATAATTCCAGTGTCTAGAACCAAGGGTGTGGGAGCGATTCGGAACCGCTCATATAAGGTCAGAAGGGAAAGCTGACCTCCTGCAAACCACCCCTTACATAATGGCGACCCAGATGGGACACTGGTACAAGGGACGTGATAAGAGAGAGACTGGTTTCAGGAAACTAAGCAAAATGGAAGAGGGGATTTCCTCGTATGTGTTTAAGAGGGTAAATGTGGCTAAGGAGTGGGTACTCGATCTATTGTATGCTGAGCGTCCAGAAGATGCTGCAGCTCAATGGACCGAGAGCAAGGACCATAAAAGGTCGATAGAGAGGGCCATTTGGCTAATTTGCCTTCAGCAACAGATCCGGCTTCTAGATGAGGAGAATGAGGAATTAAAGGGAGTATTGAGACAGGCAGAAGAGAGGTCCAGCGCAAGGGCCACAGTCGGGGAAAGGCTGTGGACAGAGGTGGGACAGTTAAAGGAAAGTAGAGAGCTCACAAAAGAAAGGTACAAAACCCAACTGGACCTTTTACAGTGTCAGATTATTGAAGCCAAGAATAGCGAACGGGCATTGCGGGAAGAGAATTCCTGCCTCGCCAAGCAAGTTAAAGAGTACGGGGAGAGGGTGAGAGACATTCAGGTAGCCTTTCAGGTAGCCAGTACCAGGGAATTTGAAGCAGGAGACCACGGCCCCTGGCAGCAGCAGGTCCAAAGCTTGAACCTTGCTCTATCCCGGGCTAAAGGCATGGTGTGTCTGATAAACCCGGGTTTAGCCCAGGAACACCTGGTTGGGCAAGGAGAAACCCCTCTGTCACCGCCTGCAGCTCCCAGGAATGGCCCGGGGCAGCAGGGGTGTCAGCCAGAGTGCGGGGCAGGCAAGGATTGCAAACTACCAACACCGGCAGCCCCGAGTTTTAACTCGGCTTGGCAGCAGGGGGAAGAGGGCGAGCCAATACAAGGAGGGCCGGAACCAGGTCCGGCAGCAGAAGTTTGGCCCGCCTGATGCCAATGGGGCAGCAGGACCCCTAGAAAGCAACTTCGTAGTCCCCCACGACACCCAAAAACTGAGGGCTATGATAGGCCACCTAAGTAAGCTCACCCAACAGGGGGATCCCTCGGTACACTTCCTGGAAGTGGAACAAACAGGGGATATTAACGGGTGCGATGATTCGGAGCAGGCTAAGCTGTTGCTCTTCTCACTAGACACCAAGCTGTGCCATTCCCTCTCTGCAGACAGCAGAAAGGGGCAAAACACGTACGCTACGGTTAAGGAGGAGGTTCTAGAGGCCATGGGTATGAACGACGGGAGTCCTTTCTCCCGAGTGGAGAAGACAGTGCAGCTCGATGGGGAGACTCCACAGGCTTTCGCCGACAGGTTGTGGCCGGTCTACGAAAGGGCCTGTAGTGAGGTTCTTGACCGGGCCCACCTGAACCCTAACGAGCTGGCTCACTGGCTCCGCAGCCTGGTGGCAAACAGCCTACCTGGAGTAAAGGCAAAAGCCGAGGTCTGGTTCGATCCAAGAGATCCCAGAACTACCGAGGAGACAGTGGTCAGGCAGTTGACACTGGCTTACCGGAACAGTAGAGGGACAGAGGAGCCCTCCTCTAAAGGGAGGGTCCATGAGATTAAACCCAGCCAAGGAAAGAGAGAGTGGCATCAGGAAGGTGGAAACCCTCCCCACAAAGGGGGCGAGTGTTTTGGGTGTGGGAAAAGTGGGCACTGGAGGAAGGATTGTAGGAACCCCTGGAAAGAGACTAAGGGAAAGGCCACTCCAGCCCCAGCCCGTAAGGCCGGGGCAGGAACACCCGACACATATGAGACACTCGTAGCCGCCCTACAGACACTCATAAACGGACAGGGAGCAGTAGCTATCGCAACCGGTCCAATAGCCGGTACGGTAAAACCCTCTGCTCCAACCCACCCAGATGCATGACTAAGGCCAGTGCAGCCTGTGTATCTGTGTTCCCTAGAGTACGATGCCTGGAAGAGACCGTGCGTTACGATGAAGGTGGAGAAAGTGAAAGGGACCTACCTGCTAGATACTGGTGCTTCCAGCACCCTTGTATATGAAGATAACCCAGCTACCTCACCTCTATCGAACAGGGTCCCGTACAGTCTAGTGGGGTTCACAGGTAATGAGCAAACTGGTTAGTTTTCCATCCCGCTCACCATTCAGTTAGGGACACTCAAAACCAAATGGAAGTGTGTCCTGATGAAATGGGAGCAAAAGGGAAAAGGGATCCTGGGAGCTGATTTTATCATTGGCCACCAGATCCTAGTGGATCACAGGAACCACTGTCTATGGGGAGCCATAGTGACTGACAGGGAAGGTGAGGTGGCGGTGATCCCAGAAAAAGGGGCCAAGGGAACATTGTGTACCGTGAAGCCAAAGGAGGGTTACGACTTGGAATTACTGGTCAGTAACACCCCAGTGGAGTACCAGGCATATGTACGGGCACACCTTGCAGCATTTGCCACCCACAAACATGACTGTGGTAGGGTAACGGGGGTGGAAGTTAGTATAGTAGGGGACCCCATGACCCGACCACAAAAGCAATATAACTTCTTCAGGGAGACAGAGGCAGACCTGACAACGGCGCTGGGATCACTGGTAGAGCAAGGGTTGTTAAGACCGATAGCAACCCATGTAAACTCTCCACTTTGGCCAGTTAAGAAACCGGACAACTCATGGAGGGCCACCGTGGACTATCGAGTACTAAATAAGAATATCCCTGCCTGTGCACCCACTGTAGCAGCCATAGCGTATCTCATAGGGAGTATTCCAGCATCTGCGACCACTTTCACAGTGCTGGACATTTCAAATGGGTTCTGGTCCATTCCTTTAAAACGGGAGGACCAGTACAAGTTCGCCTTTACCTTTAAGGGCCAACAATACACGTGGAACTGTCTTCCCCAAGGCTTCCACAATAGTCCCAGCATTTTTCACCAATGCATGGCGAACTGTTTAAAGGGCTTTAGCAAACCCCAGCAGTTGGTGCAGTATGTGGATGACCTGCTCCTGTTCACCGATCAGGGGGAGGAGCATGGCCCACTGCTGGCTGAGCTGCTGGAGCTGCTAAAAGAAGAAGGGTTTAAAGTAAACCCCAAGAAGGCACAGATCAGCCAGAAGGAAGTCAAATTCCTGGGTCTGACTGTGCGCGCTGGGGAAAGGGCCATAGACAAGGCTAGAAGGGAGGCAGTATAGGAGTTACCAGCCCCCAACACAGTGACAGGGGTAAGATCCTTTCTAGGGCTCACCGGGGACTGCAGAGACTTCATTGAGGATTATGCAGCCACCGCAGCCCCTCTGCTCAGGCTCCTACACAAGAGTGTAGAGTGGGACTGGGATGAGGTTTGCGAGGCAGCATTTAATCAGCTCAAGAAGGACTTGCAGACCGCGCCAGCCTTGGGAGCGATAGATGTAGGAAAGGAGTTTTTCCTGGAGGTGGCAGCCAGCGGGGACAGTTTGAGCTCAGTGCTGCTTCAAGAGCGGCACGGCCAGCTGAGACCGGTGGTTTACTCCTCCAGGATCCTCACAGATGTGGAGAAGGGGTACTCCAACTGCGAGAGACACCTCCTAGCCACACATTGGGCAGTGAAAAGATCCTTGATCTTCACGGGAGGGTCTCCTCTAACACTCCTAACCCACCACACACCTACTCAGATGCTCCTAGATGGGAGGATTAAGGACGGGACGGTGAGCAGTGCCCGCATTGCTCGCTGGACCCTGCTCCTCTCCCAGATGGACCTCAGCGTAGAAGGCCCCCGCGAGCCAAGGCTCGCAGCCAACCTAATCTATCCAGGGAAAGCCCACAGGTGCTCCATAGAAAGAGTATGGGAGGTAAACATTGGCCTTCGGGCGGGGTTACACCCTACAGGCCGGGACATCTACGTGGACGGGTCCAGCACGGTATCTGCTGGCGAGCGACTCACTGGGTGCGGTGTCTATGACCCAAGGGCAGGTATTGCCCTGGCAATCAAGCTCCCCAGCACCATGAGCGCCCAGCATGCTGAACTGTCCGCCGTAATGTACGTGGTGACCCACCCCGAGGAATTCCCTACCCTGTACACGATTTGCTCGGACAGTATGTTCACCTGCAATTCATGTACGGAGTACCTGGCTATCTGGTCCCGTCGCGGATACACGTCCGCTGACGGGAGACCCCTGGCAATCAAGCCCCTGCTGGAGAAAATCATGACAGCGGTGGAGGAAGAAGGAAAGGTCTACATACATAAGGTGAAGGCCCATTCAAAAACCGAACCCCGTGCAGAGGGAAACCAACAGGCTGACAAACTGGCCAAAGAAGGTGCCCGCATGGGAAAGTTCTGGGACCCCTATGACACCGGCCGCATAGCAGCAGTCAAGAATAAGAACAGGGCAGCAGAGAGTACAGGGACAGCTTTGGCCCCGGACTTAAATACAGTTCAGCTACAGGACCCAGTCCTGAAAGCTGTCTTGAATGTGCTAGCTAGAGGAGAGAGAGTAGAAGGTCCGTACGGCACAGCAGCCATTACCGTTAAGGAAGGCATGCTGTTTAAAGAGGGACAATGGGTCGTGCCACAGCAGCACCAGAGGGAATTCCTAAAACTGGCCCATGAGGGTCCAGGAGCGGGACACCCCGGGCCTGAGACCACCTGGCAACGGGTGGAACAGGCAGGATGGTGGCCAGGACTCAGGGAGGACGTCCGCGAGTTCTGTGCGAACTGCCTGGTGTGTGCTGCGAACAACCCTGACCCCCAGAAAAGGAAGGTGTCCCTAGGACATGTCAGGAGGGTAGAGGGACCATGGCAGTCAATCCAAATTGACTACATCGGGCCCCTACCCACCGCCCAGGGAGGCTACAAATACTGCCTTGTCCTGGTGGACGTGTTCTCAAAATGGGTTGAAGCCTTCCCCTGCCGAACAGCCACCGCACTAGGGACAGCTAAGATTCTAGTGAGGGAAGTGTTCTCCCGGTGGGGACTCCCACAGTATGTGGAGTCGGACCAGGGGAGCCATTTCACCGGGCAGGTAATGCAGGCAACCCTTAAGATGCTCGGCATTGAGGGGAAATGGCACGTTGCCCACAATCCACAGTCATCGGGTATTGTGGAGCGTTTAAACCGCACCATTAAAGAAAGGCTGCGGAAGGAAACGGGAGACTCACCCCAAAAGTGGGTGGAGGTCTTACCATTGGTCCTAATGGGGATCGGAGCTAGCCAAAGAGCACCGGGTATTCCCCATACGAGCTCATGACTGGCCGGATCATGCGGACCCCCACCCATGTCCTAGCCCCGGTGCTCACAGAAGGTCAGCTCAGAGAGGTGAACCGGGACCGGTTTGTCAGGAACCTGTTTGAACACCTCAAACAGATTCACTGGCAGGCTGCTAGTAACATGGGCAGACAGCATCAGGGGAACCGATTGCTGCTAGAACCCAGCAAACACCACGAATGGGAGATAGGGGACCAGGTCATGGTGAGGAACTATGCTCGGGTCGGGGTTTTTGAAGCATTATATATGGGGCCATATATAATGCCCGATGGTCTATGCCATAAAGCTGCCCCGCCGTACTAAGTGGTTCCACATCAACCAGTGCAAGCTGTACAACCCAGGGTCAGCCAAGCACAGAGGGCAGCCGGGAGGGGTGAACCGTCCTCAGGACAGGGACCCTCCGTTGGCCGCCACCGACGGTGGAGGGCCCACAGGGAATGAGGCAGGCTCAGAAACCGTGCCTATAGGGGCGGTGAATTGCAGTACTGGAGGGGCTATCCCACCCATCGTTTGGGATTTGGACGCACCCCCAGTAACCCAAGCCCTGAGAAGGACCCTCCGTACACCACGGCCAAAGATACCGTGGTCACCGGCATCTGAGCCTCAGCGATTCTACCCTAGGAGAAGGGCAGCCCGACAGGAAAGGCCGAAGGTCAGAAGTACAGAGGCCGCTCAGAGTAGGGACCACCAGCCAGCCGCCTCCAGCGGTGAGGGTCTCACAGGAGCACTAGCAACGAGCTGTCCCAGACACAAGGGTCTCCAGCTCACCGGCTGCAGGGAAACCCTAGCATCCAGGCGGCTATCAGGCCGCACAAGGCATGGGCCTGACAGGGACTAACCAGTCCACCTGGAGACGGGTGGCGGTTGTACATAGCTCTAATTTTAGTTTAAGGATATTTTAAGGTTTAGTTTAGAATTGAGGGTAATATTGCAGTAATGTTTAGGTGATTATTTTGAGTTTGTCTTGTGTGTCAGCCAGCCTGAGAGCAGTTCTCAAGGGCAGGATCCAGACATTACCAGGAGACCAATTGATGTTGTTTAATTTTAATCTAGGTTTTTTTTCCTTCTGTAATGTGGTTGTACGTTGCCTATATGCTGGTGAATATAATGTAACTGAAATGAAATGTAACTGTGCTGAAATGCAATTGTAGTGATTGAACCCCCTCCAAGCTGGGAGGGTATAAATGTAAAAAGTTTGTACCTGTAAAGGGAAAAGTGTACATCTATGGTGATGTTGCATAAGTGTAATGCATTTTGGGTATTAGTTTAGCTAATTTATGGGGAAGGTTATCTCTTGGGAGTCAGGAACTTTGCTCACCTCGAAGAATGATACCATAAGTGATATAGTATCACGGGGGGAATGTAGAATTTACCAATATCTCGCAAAGATTCCAGGTACCTTTCCTCTACAGGGGAGAAGAATCCCTTTCTGGACTTTTAAAATGAGTTTAAAGGGGCAGACGAAGCTACGGGGGTAAAAGGGGATGCATTCATGGAGACCCCCCCCCCACCCCCCAGTGTTTGGACTCATAGGAAAGGGAATTCAAAATGGACCTAAATGACAGAAGCTTGAGATCCCCTAAACATCTATGGGAAGGAGCATATCAATTTTAAGATTCTACAACATTTTGGCTGCGAAAAAGAGTTACCAAATACAGGAGGTGGAGCCAACGTCTGAAGCAAATTCGTGTATTAAAGGCCCCAGACTGTCTGGGGGAACTATTCACCCGCTAAGAGATAATCGAATTACCCAATCAAGCACAATGGAAATCATGGTCAAGAAACTGGACAATTCTAAAACAATGCAAAACCAGTGATAGCACATTCTCACACCCTAATCAAGTTACTGCTGACAAAGGAGACATTTGAAAATCAGTGGACAGTACAGTTTAAACAGAGCCCAAGAGATTTGATGGGAGATAACGGAACCTTTTTTTTGGAATATATCTATCCCCCAGTTTTTTTACAAGAAAAGACCAGCAAGGAGCAGCACACAGACTAGAACACAGACACAGACACAAGCAGCTGGAGCTGGGGAGTGAAGAAATGGAGCAGTGAAGGAAACTACTAGAACTCATCAAGAACTGACTGAGCATGAGGCCCACGAAATGGAAGGTTGTCAGCAACCAAATTGACAACCCGGGCCACCACAACCAGCAAAACGACCAACCGAAACCAACTCAGCAAAAACCAAAGAATCGACATTTATTTCCACTCTACAATCTACTTCGGAACGACCAACGGGTGAGAAATTACCAAAAAGGACTAACTAAAACTATTCCTAACCAAAGAAAGTGGGTATTTACCCCATACATCCAAAACGCAACTTAGCACCCCAACCAAAGACTATGCAGTCTGAAGTCCTCTCCTCCGACCGGGGTACGGCTCGCCTAGAAGGCCAAGTGCAGCGATCCCCGAAACCGCGATTCACTGGCAACTGTCTAAAAGGGGATTGGTGAGCATGGCCCCTGAACCCTGAGAGCTATAACTTAGTTAGTATGGGGAATTGGGAGCAGAGGGGGGAGGCTGGGATAACTTTGTAACTGTATCTGCATTCGCCTCTTTACCCCATTTAGAGTTTAAGCTGTATTCTTTTCCCCAGACTGTAATTGGACAATTTATTCAATGTGTTGTACCCTTCAGTGTGTATTGGTCTGTGTGTGTTATTAAAGGTGTGCCTTTTACTTCTTTTTAAACACAATAAGGCCATACCTGCTTCCGACCTTGAAACCGATTGTCTGTCCAAGTCTGTCACCGTCCCTTCATAATTCCAGTGTCTAGAACCAAGGGTGTGGGAGCGATTCGGAACCGCTCATATAAGGTCAGAAGGGAAAGCTGACCCCCTGCAAACCACCCCTTACACCATTGACCAGAAACTTAACTGGACCAGCCACATAAATACTGTGGCAACAAGAGCAGGTCAGAGACTGGGTATTCTACGGCCACTGTCTCACCTCCTGACTCCTCAAAGCCTTTCCACCATCTACAAGGCACAAGTCAGGAGTGTGATGGAATACTCTCCACTTGCCTGGATGAGTGCAACTGCGACAACACAAGAAGCTCGATGCCATCCAGGACAAAGCAGGCCACTTTATTGGCACTCCATCGAACACCTTAAACATTCACTCCCTCCATCATCGACGTACCGTGGTGTAGTGTTTACCATGTACAAGATGTACTGCAGCAACACGCCAAGGCTTCTTCGTCAGCACATCCTAAACCCACGACCTCTACCACCTTGAAGGACAAGGTCTGCAGGCACATGGGAACACCACCACCTCCATGTTCCCCTCCAAGTCACACACCATCCTGATTTGGAAGCATATCGCCGTTCCTTCATTGCCGCTGAGTCAAAATCCTGGAACTCCCTTCCTAACAGTACTGTGGGAGTACCATCACCACACGGACTGCAGCGGTTCAAGAAGGTGGCTCCCCACCATCTTCTCAAGGGCAATTATGGATGGGCAATAAATACATAGAAACATAGAAAAAAGGTGCAGTAGTCGTCCATTTGGCCCTTCGAGCCTGCACCACCATTCAATATGATCATGGCTGATCATGCATCTTCAGTACCCCATTCCTGCTTTCTCTCCATACCCCTTGATCCCTTTAGCTGGAAGGGTCACATCGAACTCCCTTTTGAATATATCGAACGAACTGGCCTTTACAACTTTCTCTGGTAGAGAATTCCACAGGTTCACAATTCTCTGAGTGAAGAAGTTTCTTCTCATCTCGGTCCTAAATGGCTTACCCCTTCTCCTTAGACTGTGACCCCTGGTTCTGGACTTCAACAACATCGGGAACATTCTTCCTACATCTAACCTGTCCAATCCTGTCAGAATTTTATATGTTTCGATGAGCTCCCCTCTCATTCTTCTAAATTCCAGTGAATATAAGCCGAGTCGATACAGTCTTTCTTCATATGTCAATCCTGCCATCCCGGGAATCAGTCTGGTGAACCTTCGCTGCACTCCCTCAATAGCAAGAATGTCTTTCCTCAGATTAGGAAATCAAAACTGTACACAATATTCAAGGTGTGGCCTCACCAAGGCCCTGTACAACTGCAGTAAGCCCTCCCTGCTCCTGTGCTCAACTCCTCTCGCTATGAAGGCCAACATGCCATTTTCCGTTTTCACCGCCTGCTGTACCTGCAGACCAACTTTCAATGACTGATGTACCATGACACCCAGGTCTCGCTGCACCTCCCCTTTTCCTAATCTGTCACCATTCAGATAATATTCTGCCTTCCTGTTTTTGTCACCAAAGTGGATAACCTCACATTTATCTACATTATACTGCATCTGCCATGCAATTTGCCCACTCACTTAATTTGTCCAAGTCACCCTGCAGCCTCTGAGCATCGTCCTCACAGCTCACACTGCCACCCAGCTTGGTGTCGTCTGTAAACTTGGAGATATTACATTCAATTCCTTCGTCTAAATCATTCATGTATATTGTTAATAGCTGGGGTCCCAGCACTGAAACTTACGGTACCCCACTAGTCACTGCCTGCCATTCTGAAAAAAACCCGTTTATTCCTAATCTTTGCCTCCAGTCTGCCAACCAGTTCTCTATCCATGTCAATACATTACCCCCAATAGAAGTGCTTTAATTTTGTACACTAATCTCGTGTGGGACCTTGTCAAAAGCCTTTTGAATGTCCAAATACACCACATCCACTGGTTCTCCCTTGTCCACTCTACTAGTTACATCCTCAAAATTTTTTAGAAGATTTGTCAAGCATGATTTCCCTTTCATAAATCCATGCCGACTTGGACCGAGCCATTCACTGCTTTCCAAAGCCGCTGCTATTACATCTTTAATAATTGATTCCAACATTTTCCCCACTATCGATGTCAGGCTAACCGGTCTATCATTCCCTGTTTTCTCACTCCCTCATTTTTAAAAAAAGTGGTTTTACATTAATTACCCTCCAATCCATAGGAACTGATCCAGAGTCTATAGAATGTCGGAAAATGACCACCAATGCATCCTATTTCTAGGGCCACTTCCTTAAGTATTCTGTGATGCAGACTATCAGGCCCTGGGGATTTATCGTCCTTCAATCCCATCAATTTCCCGAACACAATTTCCTGACCAATAAGGATTTCCTTCAGTTCCCCCTTCTCGCTAGACCCTCGGTCCCCTAGTATTTCCGGAAGGTTATTTGTGTCTTCCTTAGTTTAGACAGAACCAAAGTATTTGTTCAATTGGTCTGCCATTTATTTGTTCCCCATTATAAATTCACCTGATTCTGACTGCAAGGGACTACTTTTGTCTTTGCTAATCTTTTTCTCTTTACATATCTATGGAAGCTTTTGCAGTCAGTTTTTATGTTCCCGGCAAGCTTCCTCTCATACTCTATTTCCCCCCTCCTAATTAAACCCTTTGTCCTCTGCTGAATTCAAAATTTCTCCCAGTCTTCAGGTTTGCTGCTTTTTCTGGCCAATTTATATGCCTCTTGCTTGGATTTAACACTATCCCCTAATTTCCCTCGTTCGCCACGGTTGAGCCAACTTCCCCGTTTTATTTTTACGCCAGACAGGGATGTACAATTGTTGAAGTTCATCCATGTGATCTTTAAATGTCTGCCATTGCCTATCCACCGTCAACCCTTTAAGTATCATTCGCGAGTCTATCCTAACCAATTCACATCTCATACCATCGAAGTTACCTTTCTTTAAGTTCAGGACCCTAGTCTCTGAATTAACTGTGTCACACTCCATCTTAATGAAGAATTCTGCCATATTATGGTCACTCTTCGCAAAGGGGCCTCGCACAACAAGATTGCTAATTAATCCTCTCACATTACACAACACCCAGTCTAGGAAGGCCAGCTCTCGAGTTGATTCCTCGACATATTGGTCTATAAAACCATCCCTTCTACACTCCAGGAAATCGTCCTCCACTGTATTGCTACCAGTTTGGTTAACCCAATCTATATGTGAATTAAAGTCACCCATGATAACTGCTCTACCTTTATTGCATGCATCCCTAATTTCCTGTGTGATGCCAACCCCAACCTCACTACTACTGTTTGGTGGTCAGTGCACAACTCCCACTAGCGTTTTCTGCCCTTTGGTGTTCTGCAGCTCAACCCATACAGATTCCACATCATCCAAGCTAATGTCCTTCCTTACTATTTTGTTAATCTCCTCTGTAACTAGCAACGCTGGCCTTACCAGTGATGCTTACATCCCTTGAACGAATAAAAAAATGAATCAGACCCATCTGACCTCTCAAGTGGGTGTAAAAGATTCCATGACGTTATTTCGAAGAAAAAAATATCTCTCTGGTGTCCTGGTCAACATTTATCCCTCAACCAACATCACTAAAACAGAGGCTGTGAAAAGCATTTTATAAATACAAGTCTTCCTTTAACAAAGGAGAAACAGCTTAAAAATGGAACAGTCGATAACAGGACATCAATTAGCCTCCCCATGGAGAAATTAAGGAATCGATTCACTGTATGTAGAAAACAAAGCTAATTTATTTGACAGTTGTTTGACAGAGGGAGCAGAAATGATTTACAAGAATGATTAAGAAACATAGAAAATGAGTGTAGGAGTAGGCCATTCCACACTTCGAGCCTGCACCACCATCCAATAAGATCATGGCTGGTCATTCCCTCAGTACCTCGTTCCTGCTCTCTCTCCATACCCCTTGATCCCTTTAGCCGTAAGGGCCATATCTAACTCCCTCTTGAATATATCCAATGAACTGGCATCATCAACTCTCTGTGGTAGGGAATTCCACAGGTTAACAACTCTCAGTGAAGAAGTTTATCCTCATCTCAGTACTAAAAGGCCTACCCCTTATCCTAAGACTGTGTCCCCTGGTTCTGGACTTTTCCATCATCGGGAACATTCTTCCCGCATCTAACCTGTCTAGTCCCGTCAGAATCTTGCAAGTTTCTATGAGATTCCCTCTCATCCTTCTAAACTTCAGTGTATAAAGGCCCAGTTGATCCAGTCTCTCCTCATATGTCAGTCCCACCATCCCAGGAATCAGTCTGGTGAACCTTCGCTGCACTCCCTCAATAGCAAGAACGTCCTTCCTCAGATTAGGAGACCAAAATTGAACACAATATTCCAGGTGAGGCCTCACCAAGGCCCTGTACAACTGCAGTAAGACCTCCATGCTCCTATACTCAAATCCCCTAGCTATGAAGGCCAACATACCATTTGCCGCCTTCACCGTCTGCTGTACCTGCATGCCAACTTTCAATGACTGATGAACCATGGCACCCAGGTCTCGTTGCACCTCCCTTTCCTAATCTGCCGCCATTCAGATAATATTCTGCCTTTGTGTTTTTGCCCCCAAAGTGGATAACCTTACATTTATCCACATTATACTGCATCTGCCATGCATTTGCCCACTCATGTAACCTGTCCAAGTCACCCTGCAGCCTCTTAGCGTCACACTCACAGCTCACACCGCCACCCAGTTTAGTGTCATCTGCAAACTTGGAGATATTACACTCAATTCCTTCATCCAAATCATTGATAAATAGCTGGAGTCCCAGCACTGAACCCTGCGGCACCCCACTAGTCACTGCCTGCCATTCTGAAAAGGAGTTTATTTCTACTCCTTGCTTCCTGTCTGCCAACCAGTTCTCTATCCACGTCAGTACATTACCCCCAATACCATGTGCTTTGATTTTGCACACCAATCTCTTGTGTGGGACCATGTCAAAAGCCTTTTGAAAGTCCAAATACACCACATCCACTGGTTCTCCCTTGTCCACTCCACTAGTTACATCCTCAAAAACTTCCAGAAGATTTGTCAAGCATGATTTCCATTTCATAGATCCGTGCTGACTTGGAATGATCCTGTCACTGCTTTCCAAATGCGCTGCTATTTCATCTTTAATAATTGATTCCAACATTTTCCCCACTACTGATGTCAGGCTAATCGGTCTATAATTACCCATTTTCTCTCTCCCTCCTTTTTTAAACAGTGGTGTTACATTAGCTACCCTCAAGTCCATCGGAACCGATCCAGAGTCGATAGACTGTCGGAAAATGACCACCAATGCATCCACTATTTCTAGGGCCACTTCCTTCAGTACTCTGGGATGCAAACTATCAGGCCCTGGGGATTTATCGGCCTTCAATCCCATCAATTTCCCGAACACAATTTCCCGCTTTATAAGGATACCCTTCAGTTCCTCCTTCTTACTAGACCCTCGGTCCCCTTGGATTTCCGGAAGGTTCTTCCTTCGTGAAAACAGAACCAAAGTATTTGTTTAACTGGTCTGCCATTTCTTTGTTCCCCATTATAAATTCACCCGAATCTGACTGCAAGGGACTTACATTTGTTTTCACTAATCTTTGTCTCTTCACATACCTATAGAAGCTTTTGCAGTCAGTTTTTATGTTCCGAGCAAGTTTCCTCTCGTACTCTATTTTCCCCCTCCTAACTAAACCCTTTGTCATCCTCTGCTGTATTATAAAATTCTCCCAGTCCTCAGGTTTGCTGCTTTTTCTGGCCAATTTATATGCCTCTTCCTTGGATTTAACACTATCCTTAATTTCCCTTGTTAGCCACGGTTCAGCCACCTTCCCAGGTTTATTTTTACTCCAGACAGAGACGTACAATTGTTGAAGTTCATCCATGTGATCTTTAAATGTTTGCCATTGTCTATCCACCGTCAATCCTTTAAGTATCATTTGCCAGTCTATTCTAGCCAATTCACGTCTCATACCATTGAAGTTAGCTTTCCCCAAGTTCAGGACCCTAGTCCCTGAATTAACTGTGTCACTCTCCATCTTAATAAAGAATTCTACCATATTATGGTCACTCTTCCCCAAGGGGCCTCGCACAATAAGATTTGCGGGATGAGGGACTTCAGTTCCATGGATAGACTGGAGAAGCTGGGGGTCTTCTTAGAACAGAGAAGGTTGAGAGGAGATTTGATAAAATCATGAGGGGTCTGGACAGAGTAGAGAAAATATTCCCATTGGCAGATGGATGGAGACAGGTGATCGGCAAAAGAACCAAAGGCGACATGAGAAAAAACTTTTTTTACGCAGCGAGTGGTTAGGATCTGGAATGCACGGCCTGAAAGGCTGGTGGAGACAGATTCAATCGTGGCTTTCAAAGAGTGAATTGGATAAGTACCGGAAATAAAGCATTTGCAGGGCTACGGGGAAAGGGCAGGGAGTGGGACTAGCTGAAGTGCTCTTGCAGAGAGCCGGCACGGGCTCGACGGTCTGAAAGGCCTCCTTCTGTGCTGTAACCATTCTATGATGTCCAGAAAATTAAACTCCAGCCCAGTTGTCGGGATTAATTACACCAGCGGCAACAAACCCCAACGGTCCGAGTGAGCATGGTTCAGTCCGGGATGTGATTAACGGCAACAATAACAGCAGAGTCCAACCCCCGCAGTCCCCTGTGAATTCGCTGGTGTGTCAGCAGGTCACATGATCGACTGAATCCCTTCCCACACTCGGAGCAGGTGAACAGTCTCTCCCCAGTGTGAATGCGTTGGTGTGTCAGCAGGGTGGATGAATCAGTGAATCCCTTCCCACACTCGGAGCAGGTGAACGGCCTCTCCCCAGTGTGAACTTGCTGGTGTGCTAGCAGCTGGGATGATCGAACAAAACCCTTTCCACATTCAGAGCAGATGAACGGTCTCTCCCCAGTGTGAATGCGTTGGTGTGTCAGCAGGTTGGATAAACAAGTAAAGCCCTTCCCACACTCAGAGCAGATGAATGGCCTCTCCCCAGTGTGAGTGCACAGGTGTGCCCGCAGGCTGGATGACTGAGTGAAGCCCTTCCCACACACGGGACAGGTAAATGGCCTCTCCCCAGTGTGAATACGCTGGTGTGCTAGCAGGTGGGATGAACGAGTGAATCCCATCTCACACACTGAGCAGGTGAACGGCCTCTCCCCAGTGTGAATACGCTGGTGTGCCCGCAGGCTGGATGACTGAGTGAAGCCCTTCCCACACACGGGACAGGTAAATGGCCTCTCCCCAGTGTGAATACGCTGGTGTGCTAGCAGGTGGGATGAACGAGTGAATCCCTTCCCGCACACAGGACAGATGAATGGCCTCTCCCCAGTGTGAACTCGCTGGTGTACCAACAGGGCGGATGACCGAGTGTATCCCTTCCCACACACGAGGCAGGTGAATGGTCTCTCTCCATTGTGACTGCGTCGATGAGTTTCCAGCTCAGGTGCGGAATTGAATCCCTTCCCACAGTCTCCACATTTCCACGGTTTCTCCATGGTGCACGTGTCCTTGTGTCTCTCCAGGTTGGATGATCAGTTGAAGCCTCGTCCACACACACAATACATGAACGGTTTCTCCCCGCTGTGAATGGTGCGATGTTTTTTCAGGCTGTGTAACTGGTTAAAGCTCTTTCCACAGTCAGTGCACTGGAACACTCTCACTCGGGTGTGTGTCTCGGTGCTTTACCAGTCACTGATGTTGAAAATCTTTTCCCACAGACAGAACAGACAAACGTTTCTCCTTCCACATTCAAAGGCCGATGATATACAGGTGAATCGAGTGACTCTGTCAGATCTCGATATGATTGGTTGGAGTTTCCCGTCTGCAAATCCTTCTTTTCTAATATCCTGTAAAAGGAGTTTACAAAAGTCAGCACTGGAAGTGCAGGATAGAAATGGAGGACAGACAATCCTAGTTTCTATGGAACATTCTTTCCTCTCTTGTTTCCCCCAAAGCTGTAAATTCCCGTCCCACACACTCTCCCTCCTCCTGCTGCTGAAATCCAAACTCATTGCACCACCTCCATCATTTCTTTCTTCCATCTGCTGTTTTCTCACTCCCTCTTCTCTGGTTGAGTTCAGTTCTACATCCCTCGTGTGCAGACTGAGAATAAATGAGGAATGATTTTCTCTGCTGGTCACTGGGACTCTAAAGCCCCGCCACCCTCTGCTCCTGGAGCAAGATGGCCACACAGGCGCCCTGATCCTGTCTAAGAATTCGGCTAGTTACCCCGAGCGGTCGGGTCCATCACCGCGGGTCAAACATGGAGCCTGTGGGCTCGTATTCGGGGCCTGAGGCCTACACCAGGTATTTATGAAGCTGCCCAGCCCACCCAGGGGTCCAATTCTTCCGCTGAGCCCACAAGCTCCTACCGACTCGCGGAACGTCTCTTCCGCCTCAGACCACCTCCACCACTGGCACTGCGCCTGCTCAGAGCACAGCCCGGTCCCACGTCTGAGCTCCTGTTGTCATTGATAGAGCACTTTACCCCTGCGCGGGGGATTCTGGCTACAGAAGTAAACATTGCAACATTTGGTAGTGAAATGGGTTGATTGAGGACAGACAGCAGGGATTATTGCAGGAAATAACACAGTGCAGTGAGAAAGGAAATGCAGTGGATGTTGTGTAGATGGATTGTCAAAAGTTGTTTGATAAGGTGCCGGACAGGAGGCTTGATGATCAAATTAAGGCTCACGGTATTAAAGGGAGTGGGGCCGCGTGGAGAGGAAGTTGGGTAAAGGGCAGAAAACAGACAGTAGTGGTTAATGGATGTTCTTCAGACTGGAGGGATGTAAACAGTGGTGTCCCCAGGGTCAGTGTTGGGACCACTGCTCTTAATATAGAGAAATGATCTGGGCTAAGGTATAAACACATAAGAAGTAGAAGCAGGAGTAGGCCATTTGGATCCTCGAACCTGCTCCGCCATTCAAGACCATACTGATTCATCAATTGATCCACCGCTACGAAAATCAATAATAAGAATAAAACCGGACGGACCACCCGGCATCGACCTCCGCCCCGGTTACGGATACGACAACGGCACACCCAGCCCAGTCTTTCCCACCAACATCTGGGGACTTGTGCCAAAATTGGGAGATGTCCCAGACTAGTCAAGCAACAGCCCGACATCGTCATACTCACAGAATCATACCTTTCAGACAATGTCCCAGACTCCTCCATCACCATCCCTGGGTATGTCCTGTCCCACCGTCAGGACAGACCCACCAGGGGTGGCAGCACAGTAGTATACAGTCGGGAGGGTGTGGCCCTGGGACTCCTCAACATTGACTCCGGATCCCATGAAGTCTCATGGCTCGAGGTCAAGCATGGGCAAGGAAACCTCCTGCTGATTACCACCCACCGCCCTCCCTCAGCTGATGAATCAGTACTCCTCCATGTTGAACACCACTTGGAAGAAGCACTGAGAGTAGCAAGGTGCACAGAATGTACTCTGGGTGGGGGACTTCAACGTCCATCAAGACTGGCTCGGCAGCACCACTACTGACCGAGCTGGCCGAGTCCTGAAGGATATAGCTGCCAGACTGGGCCTGCAGCAGGTGGTGAGAGAATCAACACGAGGGGGAAAACCTACTTGCGTCCATCCCTTCGGAAAGGGCGCGAGAGTGGGAACAGCGGTAAGCCTACAAAGGCCGTGAGTCAGCTGAGCAGCGGGACTTCGGAAAGGGCCCGAGAGTGGGAGCAGCGGTAAGCCTACAAAGGGTGTGAGTCAGCTGAGCAGCGGGACTTCGGAAAGGGCCCGAGAGTGGGAGCAGCGGTAAGCCTACAAAGGGCGTGAGTCAGCCGAGCAGACAGCCGAAACAGCACCAAGTGACCTGGGAGGGTAAGAAGTAAAAAGATTCAAAGTGTGATGTCACAGGAAAGCAGGGAAGTGATTGGTTGGTCAGTTTTTCTCTCTTTTCTTGGGCATTGGTTTAAATTAAGAGCTGGGATTAAAAATCTAAACTTTCAAAACGTGAAAACTTAATTAAATCCATTCGAGATGGCAGGGCAGGCGATGTGTTACTGCTGCTACATGTGGGAGCTGGTTGACCCCATTGAGGTCCACGGCGACCACATCTGCAGTAAGTGTTGGCTGCTCGAGGAACTTCAGCTCCGCGTTGATGAGCTGGAGTCCGAGCTGCAGACACTGCGACACATCAGGGAGGGGGAGACTTACCTGGACACTGTGTAAATTCAAATTTGGTCCGTGGTCAGGGACAGGAGGGTGTGACTATGAGCGAGGCAGCTGTGGGGGCCCAGGAGGTAGTGATGGAGGAGCCTCAGCCCTTAAAATTGTCCAACAGGCACGAGAATCTTGCTCCCTGTTTGGACGAGGGCGGGGACTGCAGGGAGGGTGAGCAAACTGACCACAGCGCCATGGTACAGGAGGCCATTCAATGGGGGGAGTAAAAATAAATGTTGTAGTGGTAGGAAAGAGTACAGTTAGGGGGATAGATACTGTTCTCTGCAGCCGAGAGCGAGAGTCCCGAAGGCTGTGTTGCCTGTCCGGTGCCAAGGTTAAGGACATCTCCTCCGGGCTGAAGAGGAACGTGGAGTGGGATGGGGAAGATCCAGTTGTCGTGGTTCATGTAGGGACCAATGACATAGACAGAACAAAGAAAGAGGTTCTGCTGAGGGATTTTGAGCAGCTAGGGGCTAAATTAAAAAGCAGAACCACAAAGGCAATAATCTCTGGATTACTACCCGAGCCACGAGCAAATTTGCACAGCGTAAATAAGATCAGAGAGATGGACATGTGGCACAAAGTCTGGTGTGGGAGAAATGGGTTTCGGTTCATGGGGCACTGGCACCAGTACTGGGGGTGGAAAGGGTTCAGGTGAGCGGAAATTTAAAAAGGCAAAGAGCAAGGAGAAGGCAATAGAGCAGGGTAGCGGTGGGGGAAATGATAACCAGACTGTGACAGGAAGGGACAGAATGTATAAAATAAGAGTATAACAGAAAGTAGGGTTAAAGCAGGAAAAAATTTTAAAAAGACAAAATTAAAAGCTCTTTATCTGAATGCACATAACATTCGTAACAAGATAGATGAGTTGACGGCAGAAATAGATATAAATGGGTATGATCTGATAGCCATTACAGAAATGTGGTTGCAAGGTGACCAAGGCTGGGAACTGAATATTCAGGGGTATTTAACAATTCAGAAGGATAGACAGAAAGGAAAAGGTGAGGTAGTTCTGTTAATAAAGGATGAGATCAGTGTAGTAGTGAGAAATGATATTGGCTCAGAAGATCAAGATGTAGAATCAGTTTGAGTGGAGATAAGAAATAATAAGGGGAAGAAGTCACTGGTGGGCGTAGTCCATAGGCCCCCTAACAGTAGCGACACTGTTGGACGGAGTATAGATCAAGAAATAATGGAGGCTTGTAAGAAAGGTACGGTAATAATCATGGGCGACTTTAATCTTCATATTGATTAGACAAATCAAGTTGGCCAAGGTAGACTTGAGGAAGAGTTTATAAGAGTGTATCCGGGATGGTTTCCTTGAAGAGTAAGTTGAAGAAACCAATCAGGGAGCAGGCTATCTTAGATCTGGTACTGTGTAATGAGACAAGATTAATAAATTATCTCATAGTAAAGGATCCTCTAGGAAAAAGTGATCATAACATGGTTGAATTTCAAATTCAGTTGGAGGGTGAGAAAGTCAGACCTCAAACCAGTGCCCTGATTCTAAATAAATGCAACTACAAAGGTATGAAAGCAGAAGTGGGGATGTTCGCTGATGACTGCACAGTATTCAATTCCATTCGAAACTCCTCAGATAATGGAGCAGTCCATGCCCGCTTGCAGCAAGACCTGGACAACATTCAGACTTGGGCTGATAAGTGACAAGTAACATTCGTGCCACACGAGTGCCTGACAATGACTATCTTCAACAAGTGAGAGTCTAACCACTGCCCCTTAACATTCAATGGCATTACCATCGCCAAATCCCCTACCATCAACATCCTGGGGGTCACCATTGACCAGAAACTTAACTGGACCAGCCACATAAATACTGTGGCAACAAGAGCAGGTCAGAGGCTGGGTATTCTGTGGCAAGTGTGTCATCTCCTGACTCCCCAAAGCCTTTCCATCATCTACAAGACACAAGCCAGGAGTGTGATGGAATACTCTCCACTTGCCTGGATGAGTGAAGCTCCAACAACACTTAAGAAGCTCGACACCATCCAGGACAAAGCAGCCCGCTCGATTGGCACCCCATCCACCACCTTAAACACCCACTCCCTCCACCACCGGCGTACCGTGGCTGCATTGTGTACTATCTACATGATGCACTGCAGCAACTCGCCAAGGCTTCTTCGGCAGCACCTCCCAAACCCGCGACCTCTAACATCGAGAAGGACAAGGGCAGCAAGCGCATGGGAACACCACCACCTCCACGTTCCCCTCCAAGTCACACACCATCCTGACTTGAAAGCATATCGCCATTCCTTCATCGTCGCGCGGTCAAATTCCTGGAACTCCCTCCCTAACAGCACTGTGGCACTACCATCACCACACGGACTGCAGCAGTTCATGAAGGTGGCTTACCACCATCTTCTCAAGGGCAATTAGGGATGGGCAATAAATACTAGCCTTGTCAGCGAAGCCCACATCTCGTGAACGTATAAAAAAAAAGTTGGCTTAAGTCGACTGGGAAGATAGATTAAAGTGTAAGACAGTTGAGAAGCAGTGACAGACAATAAAGGAGATATTTCATAACTCAACAAAAATATATTTCAGTGAGAAGGAAAAACTTTAAGCGAAGGGAGAACATTCCGTGGCTAACGAAGGAAGTAAAGAATGGTATCAATTTGAAAACAATGTCATACAAAGTGGCCAAGATCAGTGGGAGGCCGGAGCATTGGCAAATTTTTAAAAAAACAGCAAATGATGACTAAAGAAATAATAGAGAGGGAAGATAGATTATGAGAGTAAACTAGCAAGTAATATAAAAAAGATAGTATGAGCTTCTAATAAGGATAGGGTGGCTAAATTAAACGTTGGTCCTTTAGAGGATGAGACTGGGGAATTAATAATGGGGAACAGGGAAATGGTAGAGACTTTGAACAAATAATTTTATCAGTCTTTACGGTAGAAGACACTAAAAACATCCCAATAATAGATAATCAAGGGGCGAAAGCGAGGGAGGAACTTAAAGCAATCACTATCACAAAAAAAAGGCTCAATAAAATAATGGGACTAAAGATGGAAAAGTCCCCTGGACCTGATGGCTTGCAACCTTGGGTCTTAATACACAGTAATGGTCCCACTTCATTGTCCCAGCAAATACTTCAAGGGGCCGCACAGCACGGGATAGATACAGAGTAAAGCTCCCTCGATACTGTCCCATCAAACACTCCCAGGGGAGGTACAGTACGGGTTAGATACAGAGTAAAGCTCCCTGTACGCTGTCCCATCAAACACTCCCAGGGGAGGTACAGCACGGGTTAGATACAGAGTAAAGCTCCCTGTACACTGTCCCATCAAACAATGCCAGGGCAGGCATAGCATATGCTAGATAAGAGCAAGGCTCCTTCTACACTGTCCCATCAAACACTCCCAGAGCAGGTACAGCATGGATTAGATACAGAGTAAAGCCCTGTGTACACTATCCCACCAGGGCAGGTACAACACGGATTAGAAAGCATAAACCTCCCTCTATACTGTCCCATCAGACAGTCCCAGGACAGGTACAGTACTGGTTAGATAGAGTAAATCTCCTTCTACACTGTTCCATCAAACACTCCCAGGGCAGGTACAGCCTGGATTAAATATGGAGGAAAGCTCCCTTTACACTGTCCCATCAAACATTCAAAGGGTAGGTATAGAACATAAGAAACGGAGCAGGAGTCGGCCATTTGGCCCCTCAAGCCTGCTCCGCCATTCAATAAGATCATGCCTGATCTGATCCAGGCCTCAACTCCACTTCCCTGCCCGCTCCCCATAATTCTCGACTCCCTTATCTTTCAAAAATCTGTCTATCCCCACTTGAAATATATTCAATGACCCAGCCTCCACAGCTCTCTGAGGTAGAGAATCCCAAAGATTCACGTCCCTCAGATAAAAAATTCCTCCTCATTTCAGTTTTAAATGAGCGACCCCTTATTCTGAAACTATACCCCCTCGTTCTAGATTCCCCACGAGGAGAAACATCCTCTCTGCATCTACCCTGTCAAGCCCCCTCAGAATCTTATACGTTTCAATAAGATCACCTCTAAGTCTTCTAAACTCCAATGAGTATAGGCCCCACCTGCTTTACCTTCCTTCTTATGACAACCCCTTCATCTCAGTAATCAACCTCAGGAACCTTCTCTGAACTGCTTCCAATGCAAGTATACCCCTCCTTAAATAAGGAGACCAAACTGTATGCAGTTCTCCAGGTGTAGTCTCACCAACGCCCTGTACAGTTGCAGAAGCACTTTCTTACTTTTATACTCCATCCCCCTTGCAATAAAGGACAACATTCCATTTGCGTTCCTAATTAATTGCTGTAACTGCATGTTAACTTTTTGTGTTTAATGTAGGACCCCCAGATCCCTCTGTACTGTTGCATTTTGTAATCTCTCCCCATTTAAATAATAATTTGCTGTTTTATTTTTCCTACCAAAGTGGATAACCACACATCTTCCCACATTATACTCCATCTGCTAAAGTTTTGCCCTCTCTATATCCCTTTGTAGATTCTTTGCGTCCTCTTCACAACTTGCTAAGTTAGCACAGGTTGGATACAGAGTAAGTCTCCGTCTACATTATCCATCAAACGCTCGCAGAGCAGGTACAACACGGGTTAGATAGAAAGTAAAGCTCCCTCTACATTGTCCCATCAAATACTCTCAGGGCAGGTACAGCATGGGTTAGGTACCGACTAAAGCTCCCTCTTACTGTCCCCTCAAACACTGCTACAGCAGGTACAACACAGGTTAGATACAGAGTACAGCTCTCTCTCCACTGTCGCATCCAAAACTCCCAGGGCAGGTATAGCACGGGCCAGATATAGAGTAAAGCTCCCTCTATACTGCCGCATCAAACACTCGCAGGGCAGGTACAGCAAAATTAGATGCAGAATAAATCTCCCTCTGCACTGTCCCATCAAAACCTCCCAGAGCAGGTAAAGCACGGGTCAGAAACAGAGTAAAGCTCCGTCTACATTGCCCCATCAAATATTCCAAGAGCAGGTACAGCTTATGTTAGATACAGAGTAAACCTCCCTCTACACCATCCATCAAACACTCCCAGGACAGGTACAGCATGGATTAGATACAGAGTAAACCTCTCTCTACACTGTCCCATCAGACACAACAAGGGCAGGTAGAGTATGGGTTAGATATAGAGGAAAGATTCCCCTACACCAACCCATCAAAGCTCACAGGGCAGGTAGAGCATGGGTTAGATACAGAGCAAAGTTCCCTCAGAAGTGTTCCATCAATCACGCACAAGGCAGGTGCAGCACGGGTTATGTAGAGAGTAAAGCTCTCTCTGCACTCTGGGGGCAGAGGTTGAACAGCCAGAGTTCGTGGTCCACATCGGTACCAGTGACATGGGTAGGAAGAGGGATGAGGTCCTGCAGGCAGAGTTTAGGGAGCTAGGAGAGAGATTACAAAGCAGGACCTCAAAAGGTAGTGAGTACAGAAATAGGAGGATCGAGCAGATGGCTGGAGAGATGGTGCAGGTGGGAGGGTTTTAGCTTCCTGAGGCACTGGGACCGCTTCTGGGGGAGGTGGGACCTGTACAAGCCGGACGGGTTGCACCTCAACATAGCAGGGACCAATATCCTTGCGGGTGGGTTTGCTCGTGCTGTTGGGGAGGGTTTAAACTAGCTTGGCAGGGGGATGGGAACCTAAAAATAGATTCCGTAGGGAGAGGAGTAAAGCTGGAATTAGAAAGCAAAAATAAAGAAAGTGAGTTTGAAGGAGAGAGGATACAAGCAGGAAAAAAAGGTAAAACAACAAACTTAAAGACACTTTGTCTAAATGCACATAGCAATTGTAACAAAATAGATAAGTTGACAGCACAAATTGAGACAAATGGGTATGATCTGATAGCTATTACAGAGACGTGGTTGCAAGGTGACCAGGACTGGGAATTAAATTTTCAGGGGTACTTGACAATTCGGAAGGACAGACAGAAAGGAAAAGGAGGTGGAGTAGCTCTATGGATAAAGAATGGAATCACTGCAATAGTAAGGAACGATATTGGCTCAAATGATAATAGTGTTAAGACAGTTTGGGTGGAGATAAGGAATAATAAGGGGAAAAAGTCACTGGTGGGCATAGTCTCTTGGCCCCCGAACAGTAACAACCCTGTTGGTTGGAGCATCAACCAGGAAATAGTGGGGGTTTGTAAAAAGGGAACAGCAATAATCATAGGTGATATTAACCTCCATATTGATGAGGAGTTCATGGAGTGCATAAGGGACGGGTTCCTTGAGCAGTATGTAACAGAACCAACCAGGGGGCAGGCTATCTTAGATCTGATCCTGTGTAATGAGACAGGATTAATAAACAATCTCTAGTAAAGGATCCCCTCGGAATGAGTGATCATAGCATGACTGAATTTCAAATTCAGATGGAGGGTGAGAAAGTTGGATCTCTAACCAGCGTACTAATCTTAAATAAAGGAGACTATGAAGGTATGAGGGCAGAGTTGGGTAAAGTGGACTGAGAAAGTAGATTAAAGTGTAGGACGGTTGATGAACTGTGTACATTTAAGGAGATATTTCACAACTCTCAAGAAAAATACATTCCAGTGAGGAGGAAAGGGTGCAAGAGAAAAGATAGCCATCCGTGGCTAACTAAAGAAATAAAGGACGGTATCCAATTAAAAACAAGGGCATACAAAGTGACCAAAACTCGTGGGAGGACAGAAGTCAGCAAAGAACAACTAAAAAAATGAAGAAGAAAGGGAAGATAGACTATGAAAGTAAACTAGCACAAAATATAAAAACAGATAGCAAGAGTTTCTATAGGTCTATAAAATAGAAAAGAGTGGCTAAAGTAAATGTTGGTCCTTTAGAGGACCGAGACCGGGGAATTAGTAATGGGGAACATGGAGATTGCAGAAACTCTGAACAAATATTTGCGTTAGAAGACACTAACAATCTTCCAACAGTGGATAGTCAAGGGGCTATGGGGGGGGGGGGGGTGGGGGGGGGGGGGGAAGGAGAGATCTTAACACAATCACAATCATTAAGGAGATGGTACTCAGTAAGATAATGGTACTAAAGGCAGATATATCCCCTGGACCTTATGGTTTGCATCGTCGGGTTTTAAGAGAAGTAGCGGCAGGGATTGTAGATGCATTGGTTGTAATTTATAAAATTCCCTGGATTCTGGAGAGGTCCCAGCAGATTGGAAAACTGCAAATGTAATGCCCCTATTTAAAAAAGGAGGCAGACAAAAAACAGGAAACTATAGACCAGTTAGTCTAACATCTGTGGTTGGGAAAATGTTGCCCGAGTCCATTATTAAAGAAGCAGTAGCAGGACATTTGGATAAGCAAAATTCGGTCAGGCAGAGTCAGCATGGATTTATGAAGGGGAAGTCATGTTTGACAAATTTGCTGGAGCTCTTTGAGGATGTAACGAACAGGGTGGATAAAGTGGAACCAGTGGATATGGTGTATTTGGACTTCCAGCAGGCATTTGACAACGTGCTACATAAAAGGTTGCTGCACAAGATAAAAGTTCACGGAGTTGGGGGTAATATATTAGCATGAAAAGAGGATTGGCTAACTAATAGAGAACAGAGAGTCGGGATAAATGGCTCATTCTCTGTTTGGCAACCAGTAACTAGTGGGGTGCCGCAGGGATCAGTGTTGGGTCCCCAACTATTTACAATCTATATTAACGACTTGGAAGAAGGGACTGAGTGTAACGTAGCCAAGTTTGCTGACAATACAAAGATGGGTGGAAAAGCAATGTGTGAGCAGGACACAAAAAATCTGCAGAAGGACATAGACAGGCTCAGTGAGTGGGCAAAAATTTGGCAGTTGGAGTAGAATGTTGGAAGTGTGAGGTCATGCACTTTGACAGAAAAAAATCAAAGAGCAAGTTATTATTTAAATGGAGAAAGATTGCAAAATGCCACAGTACAGCAGGACCTGGGGGTACTTGTGCGTGTAACACAAAAGGATAGTATGCAGATACAGCAAGTGATCAGGAAGGCGAATGGTATCTCTGGCCTTTATTGCAAAGGGGTTGGAGTATAAAAGCAGGGAAGTCTTGCTCCAGCTATACAAGGTTTTGGTGAGGCCACACCTGGAATAGTGTGTGCAGTTTTGGTTTCCATATTCACGAAAGGATATACTTGCTTTGGAGGCAGTTCAGAGAAAGTTCACTCGGTTGATTCCGGGGATGAGAGGGTTGACTTAGGTTGGGCCTCTACTCACTGGAGTTCAGAAGAATGAGAGGCGATCTTATCGAAACATATAAGATTATGAGGGGGCTCGACAAGGTGGATGCAGAGAGGATGTTTCTACTGATGGGGGAAGACGAGAACTAGAGGGCATGATCTTAGAATAAGGGGCCGCCCATTTAAAACAGAGATGATGAGAAATTTCTTCTCTCACAGGGTTCTAAATCTGTGGAATTCGCTGCCTCAGAAAGACGTGGAAGTTGGGACATTGAATAAATTTAAGACAGAGATAGACAGTTTCTTAAACGATAAGGGGATAAGGGGTTATGGGGAGCAGACAGGGAAGTGGAGCTGAGTCCATGATCTTATTGAATGGCGGAGCAGGCTCGAGGGGCCGTATGGCCTACTCCTGCTCCTATTTCTTCTGTTCTTCTGTAAACTGTCGAACGAAACACTCCCAGGGCAGGTGCAGCACGGACTAGATAGAATAAACCTCCACCTATACTGTACTATCAGAGACCCGCAGGGCAGGTGCAGCACGGATTAGATACAGAGTAAACCTCAGCCTACACTGTCCCATCAGAGACCCCCAGGGCAGGTGCAGCACGGGTTAGATACAGAGCAAATCTCCCTCTACACTGTCCCATCAAACACTCCCAGGGCAGGTACAGCACGGGTTAGATACAGCATAACGCTCCCTGTACACTGTCCTGTCAAAAACTCCCGGGACAGGTACAGCATGGGTTAGATAGAGAGTAATCCTCCCTTAACACTGTCACATCAAACACTCCCAAGGCAGGTACAGCACGGGTTAGATACAGAGCAATCCTCCCTTTGCACTGTCCCATCAAATACTCCCAGGGCAGGCATGGAACATAATAGGAACAGGAGTAGACCATTTAGCCCCTCGAGCCTGCTTCGCCATTCAATAAGATCATGGCTGATCGGATCCAGGCCTCAACTCCACTACCCCGCCCACTCCCCATAATCCTTGACTCCTTTATCGTTCAAAAATCTGTCTATCTCCACCTTAAATACATTCAATGACCCAGCCCCCACAGCTCTCTGAGGTAGAGAATTCCAGAGATTCACAACCCTCAGAGAAGAAATTCCTCCTCATTTCCCTTTTAAATCAGCAACCCCTTATTCTGAAACTATGCCCCCTAGTTCGAGAGTCCCCCATGAGGGGAAACATCCTCTCTGTATCTACCCTGTCAAGCCCCCTCAGAATCTTATACGTTTCAATAAGATCACCTCTAAGTCTTCTAAACTCCAGTGAGTACAGGCCTAATCTGCTCAACCTTTCTCATTATGAAAATCCCTTCATCTCAGGAAACAACCTCGGGAACTTTCTCTGAACTGCCTCCAGTGCAAGTATACCCTTCCTGTAATAAGGGGACCAAAATTGTACGCAGTACTCCAGATGTGGTCTTACCAACGCCATGTACAGTTGTAGCAGGATTTCCCTACTTTTATACTCCATCCCCCTTGCAATAAAGGCCACCATTCCATTTGCCTTCCAGATTAATTGCAGTAACTGCATGCTAAATTTTTGTTTCATGTACAAGGATCCCCAGATCCCACTGTACCACCGCATTTTGTATTCTCCCCCCATTTAAATAATAATTTGCTTTTTTATTTCTCGTACCAAGGTGGATAATCTCACATTTTCCCACACTATACTCTATCTGCCAAAATTTTGCCCACTCACTGAACCTATCTATATTCCTTTGTCGATTCTTTACATCCTCCTCACAACTTGCTCGGTTAGCACAGGTTAGATACACAGTAAATCTCCGTCTACATTATCCCATCAAACACTCCCAGGGCAGGTACAGCAAAATTGGATGCAGAGTAAAGCTCCCTCTACAGTGTCCCATCTAAAATTCCCAGGGCAGGAATAGCACAGGTCAGATACAAAATGTAGTTCCTTTGACACTGCCCATTAAACACTCCCAGAACAGGTACAGCACGGGTCAGAAACCAAGTAAAGCTCCATCTACACTGTCCAATCAAACACTTGCAGGGCAGGTACAGCACGGGTTAGATAGAGTAAACCTCCCTCAATATTGTCCCATCAGACACTCCCAGGGCAGGTACAGCATGGGTTAGGCAGAGAGTAAAGCTCCCTCGACACTGTCTCATCCAATACTCCCAGGGCAGGTACAGCATGGATTAGATATAAAGTAAAGCTCCCTCTACACTGTCCCATCAAACACTGATAGGGCAGGTATGGAACATAAGAAATAAGAGCAGGAGTAGGCCATTTGGCCCCTCGAGCCTGCTCCGCCATTCAATAAGATCATGGCTGATCAGATCCAAGCCTCAACTCCACTTCCCCGCCGGCTCCCCATAATCCTTGACTCCCTTATCTTTCAAAAATCTGATTATCTCCACTTTAAATACATTCAATGACCCAGCCACCACAGCTCTCTGAGGTAGAGAATTCCAAACATTCACGTCCCTCCGAGAGAAATTCCTCCTCATTTCCGTTTTAAATGAGCGACCCCTTATCCTGGAACTATGCCCCCTAGTTCTAGATTCCCCCACGAAGGGAAACATGCTCTGTGCATTTATCCTGTCAAGTCCCCTCAAAATCTTATATGTTTCAATGAGATCACCTCTAAGTCTTCTAAACCCCAAGGAGTATAGGCCCAACCTGCTCAGTAATCAACCTCGTGAACCTTCTGTGAACTGCCTCCAGTGCAAGTATATCCTTCCTGAAATAAGGAGACCAAAACTGTACGTAGTGGTCTTACGAATGCTATATACAGTTGCAGCAGGACTTCCCTACTTTTATACTCCATCCCCCTTGCAATAAAGGCCAGAATTCCTTTTGCCTTCCTAATTAATTGCAGTAACTACATGCTAAATTTTTGTTTCATGTACAAGGATCCCCAGATCCCACTGTACATGACATTTTGTATTCTCTCCCCATTTAAATAATAATTTGCTTTTTTATTTCTCCTACCAAAGTGGATAAGTTCACATTTTCCCACACTATACTCCATCTGCCAAAGTTTTGCCCACTCACTTAGCCTATCTATATCCCTTTGTAGATTATTGGCGTCCTCTTCACAACTTGCTAGGTTAGCACAGGTTTGATACATATTAAATCTCCGCCTACATTATCCCATCAAACAATCCCAGGGCAGGTACAGCACGGGTTAGATACAGGGTAAATCTCCCTTACTACAACAGTGACTACAATCCAAAAGTACTTCATTGGCTGTAAAGCGCTTTGAGAGGTCCGGTGGTCGTGAAAGGCAACAAATAAATCCAAGTCTTTCTCTCTCTACACTGTCCCATCAGACACTGCCAGCCCATAATGAGCAGGGCTCAGGGAGGTGGGTTGCTAGGTACTGCAGTGATGTCATAAAGCAGGGCCATTCAGCCCAGTGGGTCCTCTCCGTGTCTCTTTAAAGGTGGAGAGCTGGGACATCCTGTCTCAACACACATCTCCCTGTTCATACTGAGAATCCCCAGGGAAGGCCCAAGGCCCAAAGTGTGGAACACAACCAAGGGGGAAAGAGGAGGACAGACGGTGCAGTGTGGGAGATGAGGGAAGAGTCTGCTCATTCCCAGGGGCAGATCAGACAAAGTGCTTTGAGTAGTGGGTCCAGCAGTGAAGCTGAAAACAAACCAAAGGGAATAAATAAAGATCCAATCCAAGGGAACAAGCAACAGGTCATTTGACAGACATCACAACTGGCCCAGAATTATTCAATGGGCGAGCATCGATTGCTTATTGTGGGAAGTTCCACACTTCAACCATCCATTGAGTGAAGAAGTGTATCCTAACATCTCTCCTGAATGGCCTTGCTCTGATTTTAAGGTTATGTCCCCTCGTCCTAGCTACCCCAAGCAGCAGAATAAATTTCTCTCTATCTACCCTAGCAATTGCTTTCAAGTTCACACTAAATTCCCACAGACTAGGTGGTGTAGGGTTAGATACAGAGTAAAGTTTCCTCTACACTGCCGCAGGGCACACTTCGGTGTCCGTCCCGACTGCGCTGCTGGCAGCTTATCAATTAAAATTCAGCAGCAGTACGATCTGCCACTGCACTGAAAACTTTCCACCCGCAGCTCCTGATCAGTTTCAGGTTAAAGCTCCCTCTAAACTGTCCCATCATGCACTCTCAGGGCAGGGACAGCACGAATTAGATACAGTAAATCTGTGCCAGAGGAAACTGTACCCAAGAGAGAGTCAGTGCCAGATGAAACTGTACCGCAAGAGTCTGCCAGAGGAAACTGTACCCCAGTGACAGTCGGTGCCAGAGGAAACTGTACCCCAGTGACAGTCAGTGCCAGAGGAAACTGTATTCCAGTGAGAGTCAGTGCTACAGGAAACTGTATCCCAGTGAGAATCAGTGCCAGAAAAAACTGTATCTCAGTGAGAATCAGTGCCAGAGGAAACATGCAGCAGAGCCTGGTCTCCTGTCATCTTGAATCCCCTTGCCACTGGACCAAGACCTTGCTCTGCCAAGCCCGTGTGGTAGCGAATGTGCAAGGGCCACCTCACATGAAAATAATTCACACTATTAGCAATACATAACAATCCTCTTCCTCTGCAGTTATCAATCTATTGCAATTCCCCATGCCTACAGTTTCGTTATATTACGAATCAAAATATCTTCAGTTATCAGCAACAAATGGCATCTATATCACGCCTTAAACATAATAAAATGTCCCTTCACAGGACTGTTAGCAAACAAACTTTGACACCCAGTCACGTCAGGAAATATTAGCACAGGTGACTCAAAGTTTGTTCAAAAGGGTAGGTATTAAGGAGCATTTTAAAGGTGGAGAGGTTTAGGGAGGAATTCCAGAGCTTATGGCCTCGACAGCTGAATGTACGGCCACCAATATTGCTGAAAATTGGGGCTGCTCAAGAGGCCAGAATTGGAGGAACGCAAAGGTCTGAGGGTTGTCGCGCTGGAGGAGGTGACAGCAACAGGGAGGGGCAAGGTCCTGGATGGATTTCAAAACAAGGATGAGAATTTTGAAAGCGAGACATTGATGGACCAGGAGCCAATGTAGTTCAGCGAGCTCAGGGGTGATGGGTGAATGGAAATTGGTACAAGTTGTGATGAGAGGACTGAGGACAGATTGAGTAGAATAGGCCTATATTCTCTGGAGTTTAGAAGAACGGAAGATGATATCACTGAAACATATAAAATTCTGAGAGGAATTGACAAGGGCTTGATAGTCTAGAGTTAGGGGTCCTAGTATTAGGATAAGAGATCGGTCATTTAAAACTATGTGGAGGAGCTATTTCTTCACTCAGAGAGTTGTGAATCTTTAAAATTCTCTATCGAATAGAGATCTTACTGAATGGCGGAGTAGAATGGGAGGGGCAGTATGGCCAACTCCTGCTGCTACTTCTTGTGTTCTTGAGTAAGGATACGGGCAGGAGTGTTGAAGAAACATAGAAATTTACAGCGCAGAAGGAGGCCATTTCAGATCATCGTGTCTGTGCCGGCCGACAAAGAGCCGCACGGCCTTTGTCAGCAGCCCTGAAGGTTACATATAAACCTATGAACAATGAACAATGGCGGAAAGGTAAATAGCACCCAGCCCAACCAGCACGCCTCACACAACTGCGACACCCCTTACACCGAAACATTCTATACTCCACCCCAACCAGAACCATGTGATGTCCTGGGAGAGACAAAAAACAGATAAAAACCCAGGCCAATATAGGGAAAGAAAATGTGGGAAAATTTCTCTCCTACCCATCCAGGCGATCGAAACTAGTCCAGATCACCCTGGCCATATTTGATTCCTTGCAGCACTTACCATTATATCTGCGCCGGCCAACAAGAGGTGATCTCGTCTAATCCCAATTACCAGCTCTAGGTCCGTACCCTGCAGGTTACAGCACTTTGTGCCCATCCAACCATCTCTTCAAAGCGGTGAGGGTTTCTGTATCCACCACTCTTCCAGGCAGTGAGTTCCAGATCCCCAAAACCCTCTGCGTAAAGAAGCCCCCCCTCAAATCCCCTCTAAACCTTCCACCAACCACCTTAAAACTATGCCCCCTAAGTTTAAGCTTATGTTTACGGAGAGTGCGAGGTGTGAGGGTTTGAGCAGATGAGCTGAGGAAGGGGCAGAGACCGGTGATGTTATGGAGGTGGAAGTAAGCGTACTTGGTGATTGAGGGAATATGGGTTCGGAAGCTCATCTCGGGGTCAAGTACGACGCCAATCAATAAATTGCAACTCTCCATATCTGTGTTTCAGTATTTTAGAATACTACATATCTCTCGTGATCAATGCTTCAATATTAGTAATCAATATAAAGTAGTTATCAATATAATTTCTTATAATTCTAAATGTCCATGAATGAATAATTGATTCTGTGGGTGATAGGCCGTGCTGGTCTTTCAGATGGGTCTGTGCACCGTGATCAGTGAATTGACGATGTGTTTCCGGTTCAATCTTTTCATTGGCTCTCTCACGAGATGGGAAATATTTGAACATTGCGATCTGATGGTGTCGGTGTGAGTTCAGCCGCAACTAATGTACAGAGACCGGTTCATCTGCTGGGCTCTGTCTCAAACTGGAGTCACCTCTTAGATCAAAGCCCTTTACTCTAAAACACACACAAGAGTCACTGTGACTGTGTTTAGAGACAGAAACTGATCTCACTTCACATCCCATTGCACGGCCCTCATGCTGGATAATTGTGCTCGGTGGTCAGTCTCCCCCGGTCCCATTTCCTGTCTTACCTTGTAACCTGTGTGTACTGTCTACAGGACCGGTGTGTATCTGAGTAAATGGCACTTTCTCTTACCTTTCTCCCCAGTCGATCTATTGAAGCGCTTTCAATCGGAAGGGGCTCACTGGTTGGTGCTCTCACAATTCTGTGCTGGTTCACCTGCTGTTGTTCCTCAGTCCACAATCCCTGTTTCCTTCCAGCTGTGGAACTTTCTCAATCACTCCGCCATTCACCTGGATCTAATTATCACAGGGCAGGAAATTAGATTATTAATGTTGTGAAGTGGAATGTAATGTAAAATGTTTTTCCAACGTTTCAGATAAGTATATGTCCAGTATTTCTGTTTGATTTTATCCTTTTCCTCAGATTTCTGTCCCACACGTCTGGGCTTACAGAAAATCACTAGAATTCTCCCCGGGTTACACACTGTCTGATCTCACTGGGCCCCCGGGTTACACACTGTCTGATCTCACTGGGCCCCCGGGTTACAGTGTCTGATCTCACTGGGTCCCCGGGTTACACAGTGTCTGATCTCACTGGCCCCCGGGTTACACACTGTCTGATCTCACTGGCCCCCAGGTTACACAGTGTCTGATCTCACTGGCCCCCGGGTTACAGTGTCTGATCTCACTGGCCCCCAGGTTACACAGTGTCTGATCTCACTGGGCCCCCAGGTTACACGCTGTCTGATCTCACTGGGCCCCCGGGTTACACGCTGTCTGATCTCACTGGGCCCCCGGGTTACACGCTGTCTGATCTCACTGGGCCCCCGGGTTACACACTGTCTGATCTCACTGGGCCCCCGGGTTACACGCTGTCTGATCTCACTGGGCCTCCGGGTTACACACTGTCTGATCTCACTGGGCCCCCGGGTTACACACTGTCTGATCTCACTGGGCCCCCGGGTTACACACTGTCTGATCTCACTGGGCCCCCGGGTTACACACTGTCTGATCTCACTGGGCCCCCGGGTTACACACTGTCTGATCTCACTGGGCCTCCGGGTTACACACTGTCTGATCTCACTGTCTCACTGGGCCCCCGGGTTACACACTGTCTGATCTCACTGGGCCCCCGGGTTACACACTGTCTGATCTCACTGGGCTCCCGGGTTACACACTGTCTGATCTCACTGGGCCCCCGGGTTACACACTGTCTGATCTCACTGGGCCCCCGGGTTACACACTGTCTGATCTCACTGGGCCTCCGGGTTACACACTGTCTGATCTCACTGGGCCCCCGGGTTACACACTGTCTGATCTCACTGGGCCCCCGGGTTACACACTGTCTGATCTCACTGGGCCCCCGGGTTACACACTGTCTGATCTCACTGGGCCCCCGGGTTACACACTGTCTGATCTCACTGGGCCCCCGGGTTACACACTGTCTGATCTCACTGGGCCCCCGGGTTACACACTGTCTGATCTCACTGGGCCCCCGGGTTACACACTGTCTGATCTCACTGGGCCCCCGGGTTACACACTGTCTGATCTCACTGGGCCCCCGGGTTACACACTGTCTGATCTCACTGGGTCCCCGGGTTACACACTGTCTGATCTCACTGGGCCCCCGGGTTACACACTGTCTGATCTCACTGGGCCCCCGGGTTACACACTGTCTGATCTCACTGGGCCCCCGGGTTACACACTGTCTGATCTCACTGGGCCCCCGGGTTACACACTGTCTGATCTCACTGGGCCCCCGGGTTACACACTGTCTGATCTCACTGGGCCCCCGGGTTACACACTGTCTGATCTCTCCGGGACCCGGGGGCCGGAAGGTACAGGGAGAGGAGGGGTGTTAGGGAACGGTTACATAAGTCCCTCAGCTTTCCCAGTAACCTCCCCCACTACTCTCTCCCCAGTCATTCTGGGGAGGTGTCCGTGTCTCTCTTCCCCTCTCCCCCCGGGACACTCTCCCTCGGTCCCCTCTCCCGCCCGGTGCCGCTCAGCTCCGCTCACTTTCCGCCATCTTGTTTACCTTCACCAACGGCCGACCTCCGGGGTTCCTGGACATGCACAGTGCCGCCTCACAGCGCGCTCAGGGAGGCGTTGTCCGCCCCTGCAATTGGCTGATTGACCTGATTGACAGTCCACCCACCAATCGTGACCCTGTATCTGCCACTTACCCCGCCCGCTCCCACAGTCCCAGGCGGGCTCGCTCCGGGTCACGTGGCTGCGATTCGAATTCGCGCCGCCGCTCGCTCAGCGCCAGTGACGTCAACAACCCGGCAATAATGAGTGTGTGACATCAAAACCCCAGCAACGCGAGCTGTGTGACATCAGTAACCTGGCAATGCCGTCTCTGTGACGTCATGTAGCCTGGTGGGGAGGGCACTGAGCCCACAGGATGGTGTATACCGAGCCTGGCACCAGGGGAGGGCACCGACCCCACAGGATGGGCGTATACTGAGCCTGGCACCAGGGGAGGGCACTGACCCCACAGGATGGCCATGTATCTAGCCTGGCAGCAGGGGAGGGCACTGACCATACAGGATGGCCGTGTATCTAGCCTGGCAGCAGGGGAGGGCACCGACCCCACAGGATGGGCGTATACCGAGCCTGGCAGCAGGGGAGGGCACTGACCCCACAGGATGGCCGAATACCGAGCCTGGCACCAGGGGCGGGGAGGGCACCAGGAAAACCATTGGCCCATTGGTTGTCACGTGTGTGTCCAGCGGGGCGGGAGCTGCGGGTTTTCGCATCAGTGACAGGCCCAGATTACCCAAGTGTATCGGTGCTGCATGGCCCACGGGACAGGAACAAGAAGGAGAGAATGTTCTGTAGTTCTATCTTGTACTTACAGTGATGACTTTTGTAAACTCCTTTTAAAGAATATTAGAAGGAGAAGATTAGCACACAGGAACCTCAAACCCAAAGATCACGTCCCTATCTGCCAGAGTTAGTCGATTCATCAAGGGCTGATTATCATCGGCCTTTTACATAAGAACACAAGAAATAGGAGCAGGAGTAGGCCAAATGGCCCCTGGAGCCTGCTCCGCCATTTAATACAATCATGGCCGATCTGATTATAGACTCAGGTCCACTTTCCTGCCCACTCCCCATAACCCCTTAATCCCTTTTCAATTAATAAACTGTCTACCGCTGTCTTAAATTTATTCAATGTCCCAGCTTCCACAGTTCTCTGAGGCAGCGAATTCCACAGATTTACAACCCTGAGAGAAGAAATTTCTCCTCATCTCAGTTTTAAATGGGCGGCCCCTTATTCTAAGATTATGCCCCCAAGTTCTAGTCTCCCCTATCAGTGGAAACATCCTCTCTGCATCCACCTTATCAACCTCCCTCATAATCTTATACGTTTCGATAAGATCACCTCTCATTCTTCTGAATAGCAATGAGTATAGGCCCATTCTCCTCAACCTTTCCTCGTAAGTCAACCCTCTCATCTCCGGAATCAACCTAGTGAACCTTCTCTGAACTGCCTCCAAAGCAAGTACATCCTTTCGTAAATATGGAAACCAAGGCAGTATTCCAGGCGTGGCCTCACCAATACCCTGTACAACAAGCAAGACTTCCCTGTTTTTATACTCCATCCCCTTTGCAATAAAAGCCAAGATACCATTGGCCTTCCTGATCACTTGCTGTACCTGAATACTAACCTTTTGTGTTTCATGCACAAATAACCCAGGTCCCGTTGCACTGCAGCACTTTGCAATTTTTCTCCATTTAAATAATAACTTGCTCTTTGATTTGTTTTGCCAAAGTGCATGACCCTCACTTTCCAACATTATACTCCATCTGCCAAATTTTTGCCCACTCACATAGCCTGTCTATTGTTTTGCAGGTTTTTTGTGTCCTCCTCACACATTGCTTTTTATCACATCTTTGCATTGTCAGCAAACTTGGCTACGTTACACTCGGTCCTTTCTTCCAAGTTGTTAATATAGATTGTAAATAGTTGGGGTCCCAGCGGCACCCCACTAGTTACTGATTGCCAACCCGAGAATGAACCATTTATCCCGACTCTCTGTTTTCTGTTAGCCAATCCTCTATCCATGCTAATATATTACCCCCAACCCCGTGAACTTTTATCTTGCGCAGTAACCTTTTATGTGGCACCTTGTCAAATGCCTGCTGGAAGTCCAAATACACCAAATCCACTGGTTCCCCTTCATCCACCCTGTTCGTTACATCCTTAAAGAATTCCAGCAATTTGTCAAACATGACTTCCCCTTCATTATTCCGTGCTGACTCTGCTGAATTATGCTTTTCCAAATATTCTGCTACTGCTGCTTTAATAATGGACTCCAACATTTTCCCAACCACAGATGTTAAGCTAACTGGTCTAGTTTCCTGCTTTTTGTCTGCCTCCTTTTTTAAATAGTGGTGTTACATTTGCCGTTTTCCAATCTGCTGAGACCTCCCAGAATCCAGAGAATTTTGGTAAATTATAACCAATGCATCCACTATCCCTGCCATTACTTCTCTTAAGACCCTAGGATGCAAGTCATCAGATCCAGGGGATTTATCTGCCTTTAGTCACATTATCTTACTTCTTCGTGATTGTGATAAGTTCCTCCTCCCCAATAGCCCCTTGACTATCCACTGATGGAATATTGTTTGTGTCCTCTACCATAAAGACTGATACAAAATATTTGTTCAGAGTTTCTGCCATCTCCATGTTCCCCATCACTAATTCCCGTTCTCGTCCTCGTCCTCTGAGGGACCAACATTTACTTTAGCCACTCTTTTCCTTTTTATATACCGAGAGAAACTCTTGCTATCTGTTTTTATATTTTGTGCTAGTTTACTTTCATAGTCTATCTTCCCTTTCTTAATGATATTTTTAGTCATTCTTTGCTGGCTTTTAAAAGCTTCCCAATCTTCTGTCCTTCCACTAGTTTTCGCCACTTTGTATGCCCTTGCTTTTAATTGGATACCATCCTTTATTTCTTTAGTTAGCCACGGATGGCTATCTTTTCTTTTACACCCTCAATGGAACTGGAACTGGATTGCAGTGGGACTTTCAGGAGAATATTAAAGTTGGGCACCACAGAAATAATTACAATCTGAGCGTCAATATCAGGGCAACTTATTCCCGGGGCACTCATTCATCGCGGGCCACCCCGACATGTGAGAGGTCACCACCGCAGGTCGGGAGGATAAAAGAGCAGCGTGGGTCCTGGGACATCGTGTGCCACCCCGACCTGTGAGAGGTCACCACCGCAGGTCGGGAGGATAAAAGAGCAGCCTGGGTCCTGGGACATCGTGTGCCACCCCGACCTGCGAGAGGACACCACCGCAGGTCGGGAGGATAAAAGAGCAGCGTGGGTCCTGGGACATCGTGGCCCACCCCGACCTGTGAGAGGACACCACCGCAGGTCGGGAGGATAAAAGAGCAGCGTGGGTCCTGGGACATCGTGGCCCACCCTGACCTGTGAGAGGTCACCACCGCAGGTCGGGAGGATAAAAGAGCAGCGTGGGTCCTGGGACATCGTGGCCCACCCTGACCTGTGAGCGGTCACCACCACAGGTCGGGAGGATAAAAGAGCAGCGTGGGTCCTGGGACATCGTGGCCCACCCCGACCTGTGAGAGGTCACCACCACAGGTCGGGAGGATAAAAGAGCAGCGTGGGTCCTGGGACATCACAGGCCATCTCGACCTGCGAGAGGACATATTCTCATCTGTTCCGTGTGCTGCTTTCATCTGCATAGTGCTACATGTAACGTGATTTGTGATTGGTATTGAAATGTATCCTGGAATGTAATGTAAACCTGTTATTATCTGCTCCATGTAATACCCTTATTTGCACAGTACTACATGTAACGTGATTTACGGATTGTACTAAACTGTACCTTGAAATGAAATGCACGCTAGTGCATCGTATGGAACTGCTGTCAGCATCCAAACAAATTGTATGGAATTGCTGACCACAAGGTACTGAACTATTTTCCAATGTATTGTGAAAATTTTATATGAATAAAGTACATTTTTGAAGAAAAAAAAGCCACGGCGGGTCGGGAGGATAAAAGAGCATACCACTGCAGCTTCCAGAGTGAGCTGCTACAAGTGTGCGACGGCTTCGAGGTGGGCGACTGGATGACATCATCAAAACCCAGGTCACAGTTTGGGGCGTGGGCAGGAACATCAGCGGGGTCCAGGTACAGCGGAGGAGCGGGAAGGTCGGGGCGGATGAGCGGTGAGAGATCGTGGCGGAGGAACGGTGAGAGATCGTGGCGGAGGTGCGATGAATGAGGGTACGGGGCCCAGAAGAGCCGAGAGTCCAGGGGCAGCACGGACCTGTCCACACTGCGATATGTGTGCGCACTAGGTCCTTGCAGCAGAGCAGGTCTCCTGCCGTCCTGGTTAACCCTTGCCACTGGATAAAGGCCGAGCTCTGTCAATCCCGTGTGGCGGCTGGTGTGAGACGGTCACCACATGTTAAAACAATTCAGGCACAGGCATCTTCCACCCTTCAACTGGAGTTCAGGACTGGAATATCGGCTCCTTCATTGAAACATCTGCAAACCCATGTGGAAGCAAGTCATCCTGGTTCCAGGGAGCGCTGATGATGATGAAAACCATTCTCGGGGAGGTTGCGGATATTCCCGGGATTCTGTAGATATTGTGGCAGGCAGATTAGTTCAGTGACAATCGCAGATCCACCTCGGAATAGATAAAACAATCTGTGACCCTCCTGTGAAGCACCTGGTGACCTTTTACTGAATTAAAGGCGCTATATAAACACAAGTTGTTGTTGTTGTCCTGCCAATCCCACTTTTTTCATAGGCAGTCCCTCTGAATCGAGGAAGACTTGCTTCCACTCCTAAAATATGAGTTCTTTAGTGGTTGAACAGTCCAATACGAGAGCCACAGACCCTGTCACAGGTGGGACAGATATTCGTCGGAAGGGGTGGGTGGCACTGATTTATCACACGCTCCTTCCGCTGCCTGCATCTGACTTCTTCATGCTCGTGGCGCTGAGATTCAAAGAGCTCAGTGCCCTCCCGGATGCACTTCCTCCACTTAGGGTGGTCTTTGGCCAGGGTCTCCCAGGTGTCACTGGGGATGTTGCACTTTATCAGGGAAGCTTTGAGGGTGTCCTTGTAACGTTTCCTCTGCCCACCTTTGGCTCGTTTGCCGTGACAGAGCTCTGCGTAGAGCGCTTGCTTTGGGAGTCTCGTGTCTGGCATGCGGACAATGTGGCCTGCCCAGCGGAGCTGGTCAAGTGTGGTCAGTGCTTCAATGCTGGGGATGTTGGTCTGGTCAAGGACGCTAACGTTGGTGCGTCTGTCCTCCCAGGGAATTTGCAGGATCTTGCGGAGACATCGTTGGTGGTATTTCTCCAGCGACTTGAGCTGTCTGCTGTACATGGTTCATATCTCTGAGCCATACAGGAGGGCGGCTATTACTACAGCCCTGTAGACCATGAGCTTGGTGGTAGATTTGAGGGCCTGGTCTTCACTCTTTTCCTCAGGCGGCCGAAGGCTGCACTGACGCACTGGAGGTGGTGTTGGATCTGGTGGTCAATGCCTGCCCTTGTTGATAAGAGACTCCCGAGGTTTGGGGAATGGTCCCCGGTGTCCAGGGCCGCGCCGTGGACCTTGCTGACTGGGGGGCAGTGCTGTGCGGCGGGGACAGGCTGCTGGAGGACCTTTGTCTTACGGATGTTTAGTGTAAGGCCCGAGCTCTCGGCCGCCTCAGTAAATACGTCACAATGTCCTGGAGTGGAACACAGGGGCAAAGGTCACCGCCCGTTAAACATTCAAATATTTCAACCCAACCGCCAAGCTCCGAGCGCGAGCCTCGCTCAACCCAAACCATGGCCGCAAACCCCGCCTCCCGGCGGCGCTGATTGGCCGGGGGCGGCCCGGTGAGGAGCTCCCGGGGGAAGTGGAGTGGCCGGAGCGCCTGTCACTCAGAGTGAGGGAGGCGGGCCTGGACCCGGGCCTCAGTGGGACTCGGAGCTCGGGCAGTGTGTTTGGGCCGGGCGCCAGTGACGCGGCGCTGGGCCCTTGTGTCGGTGAGTTGGAGCTGGTGGGAGCGGCCGCCTGGTTTTATACCCAGGGGGGTGAGGGGTGAAGGCTGGGGTAAGAGGAGGAGGGGATTGAGAAGGTGGGATGGGGTTTGGAGCAGGATGTGGGGTGGGAAGTGAGGATAGGTGTAAGGAGGCGGAATGGGGTGAGGAGGAGGGAGGATGTGGGTGGTGGGTGAGCAGGGGGACAGTGTGGTTGACGGGGGGATGGGGGTGAGGAGGAGGGAGAATGTGGGTTAAGATGTGGGGAGGAGATGGGGGAAGAGGATGGGGCAGTGAGGAGAAGGGGGTGGGATGTGAGGAGGAGATGGGTCAGGAATGCGGAGGTGAAGGAGGGGGTCACATTGTCCAGTTTAACACTTTGCCGATTGTACAAACTATAAATTTACTTTTAATTTTTTTAATTTTAGCAGCGCCGTGGCCCTCTTGTCAGCTCCTCGAATCATAGACACACACAGACAGGAGGAGGCCATTCGGCCCATCGTGCCTGTGAAAGAGCTGTCCCATTAGTCTCACTCCCTGCTCTTACCCCAGAGCCCTGCAAATGTCTCCTATTTAACAATTTATCCAATTCTCTTTTGAAAGTTACTATTGAATCTGCTTCCACCGCCCTTTCAGGCAGGGCACTCCAGATCACCATAACTTGCTGTGTAAAAATATATCCCCTCATTTACCCCGTTTTTTTTTTGCCATTTGCCAATTATCTTCAGATCTCGGAGTTTCAATCCCAGGAGAAAATGAAGACAATCCTACATTCTCTGAGGCAGAAGAAAACCTCTTTTAACGATTTTGAGTTTGAGCAGCAAGAGAACATCTCTGAAATGACGGTGAATTCTCAGTGGGCCGATGTGGGCTGTGCCTGTACAGTTAGCGTGTTATGTATCCCATGCCTGGCTAACAGAACTCTATCCCTGTGCATTTTCAGCAGCGTGGCTTGATGTTTATTAAGCATTGTGATCAATGGTGCTGGTGACCTGCGATAGTTTTGCTTTCTTTTTTAACAAACTTTTTTTGTCTTCACAGGAACAGTCGAATCAATCGCTGAACCTCATCGACTCTGAATTTTCTACATTGCGCAATATTTTGGATGAAAATAAACAGAATTTGGTCAAAGAACTGAATGAGGAAAAAGATGATATTTTATTCAGAATGGAGAAAAATCTGAGAACCCCCGAGACAATTCATGATAAGCTTTCCTTGTTGTAGATAAATAACCTGAACTTGGGGATAGAAAGTACAATTCTGAAGTTTGCAGATGATACTAAGCTTGGCAACGTAGTGAATAGTGAGCAGGATAGAAGCAGACTTCAGGAGTACATAGACTGGAGAAATGGGCAGACACATGGCAGGTACAGTTTAACGTGGCTGAGTGTGAGGTGATGCACTTTGGGAAGAACAACATGGAGAGGTAGTATAATCTAAATGGTGCTATTTTGTGGGTTGCACAAGAACAGAATGAACTGGGGTAAATGTTCACAAATCTTTGAAGGTGGCAGGGCAAGTTGATAAGACAGTGAAGAAAGCTTGTGGGATACTTGGCTTTATAAACAGGGGCATTGAATTCAATACAAGGAAGTCATGCTGAACCTTTACAAATCACTGGTTAGGCCTCAGCTGGAGTATTGTGTAGAATTCTAGGAATCACACTTGAAGAATGTCAAGATCTTGGAGAGAGTAAGAAGGAGGTTTATTAGGATGAGAGTAGGAATGAGGGACTTCAGTAAAGTGGAGAGATAGCAGAAGCTGGGATTGTTCTCCTTGGAGCAGCAAAGGTCAAGGGGACACCTAATGGAGGTATTCAAAATTCTGAGGGGGTTTGATTGAGCAAACGGGAGAAACCTTTCTTCTGGCAACCGGATCGGGAGCCAGAGGTCACAGATCTAAAATAATTGGCAAGAGAATTAGAGGGGAAATGTGGAGATATGTTTTCAGATTTGGAACCTGAAAGGGCGGTGGAAGCAGATTCCATCGGGACGTTCAAAGGGCAATGGGACATGTAGCTGGAGAGAACTAATTTGCAGGGTTATGGGGAAAGGATTGGGTGTGGGAATAAATTGGACACCTCTTTCACAGGATCAACAGCTTTAATCTCCTCGGTGTCTTTGACATCCAGGCCCACATCATATCCCTGCTGTCCACTCTGCTGTGCCTGAATACTTTTTTAAAAATTCATTCACGGGTTTGTGGCAATCTGGAACACTCTCCCTTAAGAGACTGAATGCAAGGATCAAACAATTCACCATTTTCCAGACTGAGATGGGTATATTTGTGTTGGTTAAGGGCATCAAGGGATATGGAGCAGAAGTGGGTAAATGCAGTTGAGGTACAGATCTAACTGAATGGTGGAACAGGCTCCTCCTGTCCCTGTGCACCATCCTCTGCAGTCAGCCATATTTATAATATTCCCACAACACTGGAGTTCCCGAGTGCTGCAGTAACCTCGTGTTTTGGAATTGCTGATTCCGAATGCATTCAGCATTCACGTCTATACAGCTTACTGTCGATGTTCCATCTTTTGGCCCCAAGTTTACCCTTGTTAATGTTACCTGGTTCTTGTATATCACCCACCTGCTGTCTAGATTCCACTCTGTAATCAATATCATGTGGATCACCTTTCCTCCTGGCCACCTCCCTCCTCCAATGTAAATGCTTCTTACAGCTACTTCCAATGTTCCTGACCAATTCCATTGTTTTTATTTGGTCATCTCTCTCCCATTTATTGTCACAAGAACACCACCATTTACTTTTCAAAGTCCCAGTATTATTTTAGCCACAAGTTGACTGACAGTTATTCATATTTGCGACTTGTTTTACAAACATCTTTTTCACCCAGAACAGGAAGGATAACACAGGGAATTGCCTTGATTTTCTCGGCCATCCTTGCATGGGAGGGTTCAGAGCTCTTACAGGATTTGTTACATTGTCATTTAGCCCCTCCTGCTGCTCCAGTACCTTTTGTCATTTATCTTCAATGTGCACAGACCCTATCCCTGGGTAACCAACTCATCATCATTACCACACTCATCACCACCCACCTCACTGCAGCTCACCAACTGCAGCTTTGTCCTAACCGTGTTCTCAGGCTTCTGAACTACTTCTTCCTCTATGATTTGGTCTTCTGCATTCGGAGTTAGTCATTGATCTAATTGACTGGTTCAACAGTCTCAAGGGTCTGAATGGCCGACTCCTGTTCCTATATCAGCACATTGTTCTGCCTTTCTCAGTGTCTTTACAAGTGTTCTTCCTGCTTTCAGTGCATCCTCCATTATATTATGTGCTCTGTTTCCTCCAGCACTTATTTCTGTTTCTTGCTGACCCTGTACCTGTTGCAAAAATCCCCGTCACAGCTCGCCAGTGACTCGCCCTCAATATTGAGTACCAGCCTATCCACTTCACTAAAGTCTGACTCAATTAGTCCAATACTATCCACTCTGCGGCAGGGAATTCCACAGATTAACAACTCTCTGAGTGAAGTTTCTCCTCATCTCAGACCGAAATGGCCTACTCTCTATCCGAAGACTGTGTCCCCTGGTTCTGGACTTCACCAAAATCGAGAACATTCTTCCCGCATCTAACCTGTCCCGTCAGAATCTTATACGTTTCTATGAGATCCCCTCTCATCCTTCTAAACTCCAGTGTATAAAGGCTCAGTTGATCCAGTCTCTCCTCATATGTCAGTCCAGCCATCCCTGGAATTAGTCTGGTGAACCTTCGCTGCACTCCCTCAATAGCAAGAATGTCCTTCCTCAGATTAGGAGACCAAAACTGAACACAATATTCCAGGTGAGGCCTCACCAAGGCTCTGTACAATTGCAGTAAGACCTCCCTGCTCCTATACTCAAATCCGATAGCTATGAAGGCTCACACACCATTTGCCGCTTTCACCGCCTGCTGTACCTGCATGCCAACTTTCAATGACTGATGAACCATGACACCCAGGTCTCATTGCACCTCCCCTTTTCCTAATCTGCCACCATTCAGATAATATTCTGCCTTTGTGTTTTTGCCACCAAAGTGGATAACCTTACATTTATCCACATTATACTGCATCTGCCATGCATTTGCCCACTCACCTAACCTGTCCAAGTCACCCTGCAGCCTCTTAGCATCCTCCACACAGCTACCCAGTTTAGTGTCATCTGCAAACTTGGAGATATTACACTCAATTCTTTCATCCAAATCACTGATGTATACTGTAAAGAGCTTAGGTCCCAGCACTGAGCCCTGTGGCACTCCGCTAGTCACTGCCTCACATTCCGAAAAGGACCAGTTTATCCCTACTCTCTGGTTCCCGTCTGCCAACCAATTCACTATTCACGTCAGTACGTTACCCCCAATACCATGTGCTTTGATTTTGCACACCAATCTCTTATGCGAGACCTTGTCAAAGGCCTTTTGAAAGTCCAAATACACCACATCCACTGGTTCTCCCTTGTCCACTCCACTAGTTACATCCTCAAAAAATTCCAGAAGATTTGTCAAGCATGATTTCCTTTTCATAAATCCATGCTGACTTGGACCGATCCTGTCACTGCTTTCCAAATGCACTGCTATTTCATCCTTAGTAATTGATTCCAACATTTTCCCCACTACTGATGTCAGACTAACCCGTCTATAATTGCCTGTTTTCTCTCTCCCTCCTTTTTAAAAAAGTGGTGTTACATTAGCTACCCTCCAGTCCATAGGAACTGATCCAGAGGCGATAGACTGTTGGAAAATGATCACCAATGCATCCGCTATTTCTGGGGCCACTTACTTAAGTACTCTGGGATGCAGACAATCAGGCCCCGGGGATTTATCAGCCTTCAATCCCATCAATTTCCCAAACACAATTTCCCACCTAATTAGGATAGCCTTCAATTCCTCCTTCTCACGAGACCCTCGGTCCCCTAGTACATCCGGAAGGTTATTTGTGTCTTCCTTCGTGAAGACAGAACCAAAGTATTTGTTCAATTGGTCTGCCATTTCTTTGTTCCCCATTATAAATTCACCTCAGTCCGACTGCAAGGGACCTACGTTTGTCTTCACTAATCTTTTTCTCTTCACATATCTATAGAAGCTTTTGCAGTCAGTTTTTATGTTCCAAGCAAGCTTTCTCTCGTACTCTATTTTCCCCCCTCCTAATTAAACCCTTTGTCCTCCTCTGTTGAATTCTAAATTTCTCCCAGTCCTCTGGTTTGCTGCTTTTTCTGGCCAATTTATATGTCTCTTCCTTGGATCTAACGCTATCCTTAATTTCCCTTGTTAGCCACGGTTGAGCCACCTTCCCTGTTTTATTTTTACTCTAGGCAGAGATGTACTGGCAGAGGATACTTAAAGGGTTGACAGTGGTTAAGCAATGGCAAACATTTAAAGATCACATGGATGAACTTCAGCAATTGTACATCCCTGTCTGGAGTAAAAATAATCCAGAGAGGGGACATTATGTGCAATGTCTGACCCTGAGCTGCCCACATTCCTCCTGCTCTAGGGGGCAGTCACGCACCCCTCAGTCGGAGTTAATTGGAGGGACAGCGTCATCTACTGGACACCGGCGGTATTTCAATGCACATCATGTCCAGCTCTATCCCAGAGAAATCCAAAACCAACCTGCAGATTCAATGGTTTTCTCAATGATTCAACAAAGTTCAGCTCAATTTGTTGCAGCTTTCAGTATTTGAAGAAATGCCTTTAAACAGTGAAGTATGGATGCAAACACAATCAACGTTATTTTTATCTGACCCTTTTCCCATTGATTAATTGGTCCAATATCCAAAATATTAAACTCCAGCCCAGTTATAGGGGGAATCAATATCAGCAGAAAGAAACTGTCAGAATGATTCAGTCTGGGGTAACAGCAGAATCCAAACCCTGCAGTAACTTTTGAACTCGCTGGTGTAGCAGCAGGTGGGATGACTGAGTGAATCGCTTCCCACACTCAGAGCAGGTGAATGGCCTCTCCCCAGTATGAACTCGCTGGTGTCTCAGCAGGTCGGATACGATAGTGAATCCCTTCCCACACACGGAGCAGGTGAACAGGTGCTCCCCACTGTGAACATACTGGTGTTTCAGCAGGGTGGATGACTGAGTGAATCTCTTCCCACACTCAGAGCAGGTGAACGGCCTCTCCCCAGTGTGAACTCGCTGGTGTCTCACCAAGCTGGATGACTGAGTGAATCCCCTCCCACACATGGAGCAGATGAAAGGTCTCTCCCCGGTGTGACTGCGGCGATGAATTTCCAGCTCAGATGGATAATTGAATCCCTTCCCACAGTCCCCACATTTCCACGGATTCTCCATGGTGCTGGTGTCCTTGTGTCTCTCCAGGTTGAACAATCAGTTGAAGCCTCGTCCACACACAGAACACGTGTACGGTTTCTCCCCACTATGAATGGTGCAATGTTTTTTCAGGCTGTATAACTGGTTAAAGCTCTTTCCACAGGCAGTGCACTGGAACACTCTCACTCGGGTGTGTGCGTCTCGATGCTTTTCCAGTCACACTGATATTTGAAATCTTTTCCCACAGACAGAACAGACAAACATTTCTCCTTCCACATGCAAAAGCCGATGATATTTAGGTCCTGTTGAATCGAGTGACTCTCTCAGATCTTGATGTGATGTTTGTTTTAATTTTCAGGTCTGCAAATCTACCCGTTCTCATACCCTGCAAAAGGAGTTTACAAAAATCATTACTGCAAGTACTGATTCTATGGAGCATTCTTTCCTCTCTCGTTCCTCCAAAGCTGTAAATCCCCGTCACATAAATCCCTGTCCTGAAATCTGGCTGGGTTCAGTTCTACACTCACTGGTTCCCTCCCACTCATCTCCTGGAGGTGCTGACTCTGGCTGAGTTCAGTTCTACACTCACTGGTTCCCCTCACTCTCTTCTCCTGAAGGTGCTGACTCTGTCTGGGTTCAGTTCTACACTCACTGGTTCCCCTCCCCTGAAGGTGCTGACTCTGGCTGGGTTCAGTTCTACACTCACTGGTTCCCTCCCACTCATCTCCTGGAGGTGCTGACTCTGGCTGGGTTCAGTTCTACACTCACTGGTTCCCCTCACTCTCCTCCCCTGGAGGTGCTGACTCTGGCTGGGTTCAGTTCTACACTCACTGGTTCCCTCCCACTCATCTCCTGGAGGTGCTGACTCTGGCTGGGTTCAGTTCTACACTCACTGGTTCCCCTCCCTCTCCTCCCCTGGAGGTGCTGACTCTGGCAGGGTTCAGTTCTACACTCACTGGTTCCCTCCCACTCATCTCCTGGAGGTGCTGACTCTGGCTGGGTTCAGTTCTACACTCACTGGTTCCCCTCCCTCTCCTCCCCTGGAGGTGCTGACTCTGGCTGGGTTCAGTTCTACACTCACTGGTTCCCCTCACTCTCTTCTCCTGAAGGTGCTGACTCTGTCTGGGTTCAGTTCTACACTCACTGGTTCCCCTCCCCTGAAGGTGCTGACTCTGGCTGGGTTCAGTTCTACACTCACTGGTTGCCTCCCACTCATCTCCTGAAGGTGCTGACTCTGGCTGGGTTCAGTTCTACACTCACTGGTTCTCCTCCCTCTCCTCCCCTGAAGGTGCTGACTCTGGCTGGGTTCACTGGGACCCTGAAGCCCCGCCCACACATTGTTCTGTCACAAAGATGGCCACGCATGCGCTCTACTGCTCGATGAAGCACGATGCTGGCGCACTAACCTCTAGGTATGCTTTACAAAGATGGCGACCGTCAGCCTGGGCCTGTTACCGCGAAAACGCCCGGGAGTTGCAAACTCAAGACCTGTTGTTCCTTAGTCCGGGTTAACGACCTGCACCAGGTGTTTATGAAGCCCACCTGTCGAGTACGTTACTCCCCTGCGCCCCGCAGATTCACGTTGAATTCCAAACTGTGTGTCCGGCCTCCGCCCGCTCACAGCCCGCGTCCGCTCTGAACAATGACACACTGCGCATGCTCCACATACAGCCCACGCCTGCGCACTGGGCTCCCCCAGGGCAATGACGTTGTGATGTCACAGAAATGCGGCGGGAGGGCCCCAGTGCGCGATTTTTAAAATATATAAAACAACCTGGCATTTGTTTGTTTTATAATAAAATGATAAAGCGGAGAATCATATCATAAAAATAAACAGACTGCTGCGAACCTTTCATGAATTAATCGCTGTTTTTAAAGTTCTCTCCCCAGTTGCCAGGGGAAACACATAAGGGCAGCCAGCCGCTGACCGGAAGTGACGCACGGACGCCGGAAGTGGATTTGCCAAGAGCGACGGCGAGTCTGGGCCGCGCGGACCAGGTCGGAGCGAAGGCCCCGGGGACCGCGAGCGGGAGAGAGGCGGTTCTGTGGGTCCCGCTGGTGGTGGGCGGGGCCACAGTTTGATGACCGAAATGCAACAACCCCTTGTTGTTAATACCACCCCCTTCAGTTCCCGCCCCCCCGCTGCCCAGTATAGCATGGAGCTGACCGACCTGGGGAGGCCTCACACATTCACCCCTGGGCTGTGCTGGGTTAAGGGCAGAAGGCTGCAATTAGCAGAGACCGGTTGGGCCGAATGGCCTGTTTCTGTGAAATGTTACAGGAGGGCGGGTAAATGGAGCTGAGGGCGCGCTCTGATTGCGGGATCATTCTATTGCTGGCGTTCCAGAACATTAAAAAGTGGGACATATCGAGGCCGCGGGCTACAGGAGGAACCGGAGGTCGCGTCCCACTCCTGCCTTCGCCCGGCAGGAAGGTCACCACCCTGACCCCAACCCCTGCCCCCAGCCCAACAAGACAGCAACGCAGGTACTGGTGGAGGGGAAGGTGGGATACACGTGGGACCTGTCCACACAGCGCTCGCAGGGAAGGCCCAGCCCCCATCCCTGGCCCTGTCTGAGTTAACCTGATCTCGACCGGTGTGCAGGAATAGAGACATGATTGGAGCTTGATGTCCCGGGGCTGGGCTGGGGGTGGTGGGGTTTGCAAATCAACCGGAATCACTGCTCCTACTCGCTGTCCAATGGCCCAAGAGTTCAAGAGCAGGGAGGTTATGCTTGAACTGTACAAAACACTTGTTAGGCCACAGCTAGAATACTGCGATCAGTTCTGGTCACCACATTACAGGAAAGATGTGATTGCACTAGAGAGAGGGTACGGAGGGGATTTATGAGGATGTTGCCTGGACTAGAGAATTTTAACTATGAGGAGCGGTTGGATAGGCTGGGTTTGTTTTCTTTGGAACAGAGGAGGCTGAGGGGAAACTTTTCTGAGGTGTCTAAAATTAAGAGGGGCCTAGATAGAGTGAATAGGATGGACCTATTTCCCTCAGAAGAGGGTCAACAACCATTCGGCATAGATTTAAAGTAATTGGTAGGAGGGTTAGAGGGGATTTGAGGGGAAATTTCTTCACCCAGAGGGTTGTGGGGGTCTGGAACTCACTGCCTGAAAAGGTGATCGAGGCAGAAACCCTCACCACATTTAAAAAGTACTTGGATGTGCACTTGAAGTGCCGTAACCTACAGGGCTACGGACCAAGGGCTGAAAAACGGGATTTAGCTGGATAGCTCTTTGTCGGCTGGCGTGGACACGATGGGCCGAAATGAATTACTTTGGTGTTGTAAATTTCTATGATTATATGACCCTTGTGAGGGGGTAAGCATGTATGGAGCATGTGCGTAGAGCCTGTGCGCGGGAGAGGCAATGTTTAGGATTGGTTGTGAAGCCCCTCACGGGCGAATAGCTCATCAACAAAACCCTTACATCCCACTGTGGGGGTCATTGCCTCAAAAAGGAGGAGATCTTGGGACATTATTGGAGAATACTAGGGTTAGTTGAAGGAAGACATTTATTGCTGACTCCTCTGTGACACCAGTCTCTGTCCGATCTTTTACAAATGTCAGGCTAGATGTCACTCCCGTGTCCTTGGGCCCAGCCCGGGCTCACAGCCAGCAGAGGGTTCCCCCAATATCTGGGGCGAGTTCACCTCAGTCACCAAGTAAGTAAATAACCACACACTCCCCAGGGACCTACTGTAAATATCGACACATTCCACAAGGACTCCATGGAAATACTTACACACTCCCGGGACCCCCTGTGATACTTACACACTCCCCGGGGACACCCTGTAAACACAGACACTCCTGTGGACGCCCTGTAAATACAGACACATTCCTGGGGCCCCCTGTAAATACTGACACGCTCCAGGGGACTACCTTTAAATACCGATACACTTCTGGATACCCCCTGAAAACACTGACACACTCCCGGGGACCTTCTATAAATACAGACACACACCTGGGGACCCCTTGTAAACACCGACACACCCGCAGGGACCCCGCTGTAAACACTGATACACTCCCGGGAACTCCCATTAATACCGACATACTCCTGGGGATCCCCCGTAAATACAGAGACCCCCTGTACATGCTGACACACTCCCGGGGACCCCCTGTCAGTACTGACACACTCCCCGATGATGCCTTGTAAACACTGACACTCCTGGAGACCAACTGTAAATACAGATACACTCCTGGGGACCCCCTGTAAACACTGACACAATCCCAGTCACCCCGTGTAAATACAGACACACTCCTGGGAACCCGCTGTAAACACTGACACATTCCCGGGGATTCCCTGTAAAAATCGACACACACCCAGGGACCCCCTCTAAATACTGACACTCACCCGGGGACCCCCTGTCAATACAGACATCCCCATACATGCTGACACACTCCCGCCGACCCCCTGTAAATACTGATACACTCCTGGGAACTCTCGGTAAATACTGACAACTCCCAGGGACCGCCTGTAAACACCGACACATTAGCGGGGGTCCCTGTAAATACTGACACACCCCTGGGGACCCCCTGTCAACACTGAGACACTGCCGGTGACTCCCTGTAAACACTGACACACACCCCCGGAGACCCCCTGTGAACACTGACACACGCCAGGGGACACCCTGTAAACACTGACACAGTCCTGGCAGCTACCTGTAAATACCGACACACTATCGGGGGTCCTTGTAAATACGGGCACACCCCCGGGGACACCCTGTAAATACAAACTCCAGAGGACACCCTTTAAATACAGACACACTCCTGGCGACACCCCCTGTACATACTGACACACACCCGGGGATGCCCTGTAAAAAGTGACACACTCCCTGGGACACCCCCTATAGATACTGACACATACCGCGGGGACCCACTGTAAACACTGACACACTCACAGGGACCCACTGTAAATATAGACACATTCCTGGTAATCCTCTGTAAATACTGACACACTCCCTGAGACACCCCCTATAGATACTGACACATACCCTGGGGATCCCTTGTAAATACCGACACAGTCCTGGGACATCCCCTGTACACACTGACATATTCCCCGGGGACTCACTGTAAATACTGACACACACCAGGGGATCCCCTGTTAATACAGATAAACTCCCGGGGATCCCCTGTAAATACTGACACACTCCTTGGGGATCCCCAGTAAATACAGACACAGTCCTGGGGACACCCCCTGTACATACTGAATATTCCCTGGGGATCCACTGCAAATACGGGCACACTCCTGTGGACCCCCTGTTATTACTGACACACCCCTGGGTACCCGCTGTAAACACTGACACACTACCGAGAACTCCCAGTAAAAACCGACACACTCCCGGGGACCCCCTGTAAATACAGACAAACTCCCGGGGATCCCCTGTAAATACAGATACCCCTGAACATGCTGACACACTCCCGGAGACCCCTGTAAAACCTGACACACTCCAAGCGACCTCCTGTAAACACCAACACACTGTCGGGGGTCCCTGTAAATACTGACACACTCCCGGGTACCCCCTGTAAACACGGACGCGCTCCCGGGGACCCCCTGTAAATACAGACACCCCCGTACATGCTGACACACTCCCTGGGACAACCCCTGTAGATACTGACACATTCCCTGGGGATCCGCTGTAAATACAGACACATTCCTGTGGACTCCCCTTGTATATACTGACATATTCCCCAGGGATCCGCTGTAAATACTTCCACACTCTCAGGGACCCCTGTAAACACTGCCAGATTCACAGCGATCCCTTGTAAATACTGACACCCCCGTACATGCTGACACACTCCCGGGGACCCCCTGTAAACACTGAGACACTCCCGGGGACCCCTGTAAATACTGACACACACCCGGGGACCCCCTGTAAATACTGACACCCCCGTACATGCTGACACACTCCCGGGGACCCCTTGTAAACACTGAGACACTCCCGGGGACCCCTGTAAAAATTGACACACTCTCGGGAATTCGCGGTAAATACTGACAACCCCCAGGGCTCCCCCTGTAAACACCGATACACTAGCGGGGGTCCCTGTAAATACTGACACACACCTGGGGATCCTCTGTCAACACTGAGACACTCCCGGGGACCTCCTGTAGATACTGACACACTCCCTGGGACAACCCCTGTAGATACTGACACATTCCCTGTAAATACAGACACAATCCTGGGGACACCTCCTGTACATTCTGACATATTCCCTGGGGACCCCTTGTAAATATTGAGATACTCCCGGGGACCCCCTGTAAACACTGACACACTCCCGGCGACCCTCTGGAAATACAGACACACTCCTACGTACCCGCTGTAAACACTGACACATTCCCGGGGACACCCTGTAAAAATCGACACACACCCAGGGAACCCCTCTAAATACTGACACACACCCTGGGACACCCTGCAAACTTGTTGATGGTGGCGCAGCCCGCAGACTTGTTCATGGTCATAGAAGCGTTTGAAAATGATAAATCACCTGTCACGGCCGCCAGATTAGGACTTGGACCAGCCAAGAATCTCTGCTGTCCCCAGTAAAAAAACTGTATACTGCATGGGAGCTGGGCCAGCATCCCCATTGAAATGCAAGAGCCAATCAAGCCATTCCAGCGGCGAAAGGACGAGCTGTCCATTCAGGCAGACTGCCTGTTGTGGGGTAACCGCGTAGCGCTATCAAAAAAGAGCAGGGAGACGTTCATCTCGGATCTCCACAGCACACACCCAGGTATAGTAATGAATACCCCTGTATATTGAGTTCCCAGCCTTGGTCACCCTGGAGCCATGTCTCCGTGATGCCAATTACATCATATCCGAGTGTAACGTAGCCAAGTTTGCTGACGATGCAAAGATGGGATAAAAAGCAATGTGTGAGGAAGACACAATAAACCTGCAAAATGGCATAGACAGGCTAAGTGAGTGGGCAAAAATTTGGCAGATGGAGTGTAATGTTGGAAGTGTGAGGTCATGCACTTTGGCAAATAAATCAAAGAGCAAGTTATTATTTAAATGGAGAAAAATTGCAAAGTGCTGCAGTACAGCAGGACCTGGGGGTATTTATGCATGAAACACAAAAGGTTAGTATGCAGGTACAGCAAGTGATCAGGAAGGCCAATGGTATCTTGGCCTTTATTGCAAAGGAGATGGAGTATAAAAGCATTGAAGTCTTGCTACAGTTGTACAGGGTATTGGTGAGGCCACACCTGGAATACTGCCTTGGTTTCCATATTTACGAAAGGATATAGTTGCTTTGGAGGCAGTTCAGAGAAGGTTCACTAGGTTGATTCCGGAGATGAGGGAGTTGACTTCTGAGGAAAGGTTCAATAGAATGGGCCTCTACTCATTGGAATTCAGAAGAATGAGAGGCGATCTTATCGAAACATATAAGATTATGAGGGGGCTTGACAAGGTGGATGCAGAGAGGATGTTTCTACTGATGGGGGAGACTAGAACTTGGGGGCATAATCTTAGAATAAGGGGCCGCCCATTTAAAACTGAGATGAGAAATTGCTTCTCTCAGAGGGTTGTAAATCTGTGGAATTCGCTGCCTCAGAGAACTGTGGAAGCTGGGACATTGAATAAACTTAAAGCAGAGGTGGACAGTTTCTTAACCGATAAGGGATTAAGGGGTTATGGGGAGCGGGCAGGAAAGTGGACCTGAGTCTATAATCAGATCAGCCATGATTGTATTAAATGGCGGAGCAGGCTCCAGGGGCTGTACGGCCTACTCCTGCTCCTATTTCTTGTGTTCTTATGTAAAAGGCCGATGATAATCAGCCCTTGACGAATCGACTGACTCTGGCAGATAGGGACGTGATCTTTGGGTTTGAGGTTCCCGTGTGCTAATCTTCTCCTAATATTCTTTAAAAGGAGTTTACAAAAGTCATCACTGTAAGTACAGGATAGAACTTCAGATCATTCTCTCCTTCTTGTTCCTGTCCCATGGGCCATGCAACGCCAATACACCTGGGTAATCTGGGCCTGTCACTGATGGTAAAACCCGCCAATGGTTTTCCTGGTGCCCTCCCTACCCCTGGTGCCAGGCTCGGTACTTGGCTATCCTGTGGGGTTTGTGCCCTCCTCTCCCTGCCCCCCCGGTGCCAGGCTCATAACTCGGCCATCCTGTGGGGCGGTGCCCTCCCCTGGTGCCAGGCTGTGTACACGGCCACCGGGGTCGGTGCCCTCCCCTGGTGCTAGGCTCGGTATACGTCCATCCTGTGGGGTCGGTGCCCTCCCCTGGTGCCAGGCTCAGTATACCCATCCTGTGGGGTCGGTGCCCTCCCCTGGTGCTAGGCTTGGTATACGCCCATCCTGTGGGGCGGTGCCCTCCCCTGGTGCCAGGCTCGGTATACCCATCCTGTGGGCTCAGTGCCCTCCCTGCCAGGCTACATGACGTCACAGAGATTGCGTTGCCAGGTTACTGATGTCACACACCTTGCGTTGCTGGGGTTTTGACGTCACACACCCCTTCTTGTCGTGTTGTTGACGTCACGCAGCGCGCTGCCGGATTGGTGACGTCACTGGCGCAGACTGAACGGCGGCGCGAATTCGAATCGCAGACACGTCACCCGGCGGGCCGCCTCCGACTGTGGGAGTGGGCGAGGTAAATGGCAGATACAGGGCCGCGATTGGTGGGCGGCCTGTCAATCAGGTCAATCAGCCAATTGCAGGGCGGACAACGCCTCCCCGAGCGCGCTGTGAGGCGGCACTACGCATGTCCGGGATCCCCGGAGTCCTGCCATTTATGAAGGTAAACAAGATGGCGGAAAGTGAGCGGAGCTGAGCGGCACAGGGGGGAGAGGGGGCCGAGGGAGAATGTCCCGGGGGGAGAGGGGGCCGAGGGAGAGTGTCCCGGGGGGAGAGGGGGCCGAGGGAGAGTGTCCCAGGGGGGAGATGAGACATGGAATGGGGGTGAAGGCGAGAGAGACGGACACGCGCACACAGACTGACACAGGCACATCCCCAGAATGACTGGGGAGGGAGGGGCGGGCGGGCGGTTCCTGCGAAAGCTGAGGGACTCCTGTCGTCGTCTCTCTCCCGCTCCCCTCGGCTCCTCGTCTGGGGCCCAGTGAGATCAGACAGTGTGTAACCCGGGGGCCCAGTGAGATCAGACAGCGTGTAACCCGGGGGCCCAGTGAGATCAGACAGTGTGTAACCCGGGGGCCCAGTGAGATCAGACAGTGTGTAACACGGGGGCCCGGTGAGATCAGACAGTGTGTAACCCGGGGGCCCAGTGAGATCAGACCGTGTGTAACCCGGGGGCCCAGTGAGATCAGACAGTGTGTAACCCGGGGGCCCAGTGAGATCAGACAGTGTGTAACCCGGGGGCCCAGTGAGATCAGGCAGTGTGTAACCCCGGGGGCCCAGTGAGATCAGACAGTGTGTAACACGGGGGCCCGGTGAGATCAGACAGTGTGTAACCCCGGGGGCCCAGTGAGATCAGACAGTGTGTAACACGGGGGCCCGGTGAGATCAGACAGTGTGTAACACGGGGGCCCAGTGAGATCAAACAGCGTGTAACACGGGGGCCCAGTGAGATCAGACAGCGTGTAACCCGGGGGCCCAGTGATATCAGACAGCGTGTAACCCGGGGGCCCAGTGAGATCAGACAGCGTGTAACCCGGGGGCCCAGTGAGATCAGACAGCGTGTAACCCGGGGGCCCAGTGAGATCAGACAGCGTGTAACCCGGGGGCCCAGTGAGATAAGACAATGTGTAACCCGGGGGCCCAGTGAGATCAGACAGCGTGTAACCCGGGGGCCCAGTGAGATAAGACAATGTGTAACCCGGGGGCCCAGTGAGATCAGACAGTGTGTAACCCGGGGAGAATTCTGGTGATTTTCTGTAAGTCCAGATGGGCGGGACAGAGATCTGAGGAAAAGATAAAATCAAACAGAAATACTGGACATATACTTTTCTGAAACTTTGGAAAAACACTTTACATTACATTCCACTTCACAACATTAATCTTCTAATTTTCTGCCCTGTGATAATTAGATCTCCCGGTGAATGGCGGAGTGATTGAGAAAGTTCCACAGCTGGAAGGAAACAGGGATTGTGGACTGAGGAACAACAGCAGGTGAACCAGCACAGGATTGTGAGAGCACAAACCAGTGAGCCCCTTCCGATTGAAAGCGCTTCAATAGATCGACTGGGGAGAAAGGTAAGAGAAAGTGCCATTTACTCAGATATACACTGATCCTGTAGACAGTACACACAGATTACAAGGTAAGACAGGAAATGAGACCAGGAGAGACTAACCACCGAGTACAATTATCCAGCATGAGGCCGTGCAATGGGATGTGAAGTGAGATCAGTTTCTGTCTCTAAACACAGTCACAGTGAATCTTGTGTGTGTTTTAGAGTAAAGGGCTTTGATCTAAGAGGTGACTCCAGTTTGAGGCAGAGCCCAGCAGATGGACCGGTCTCTGTACATTAGGTGCGGCTGAACTCACACCGACACCATCAGATCTCAATGTTCAAATATTTCCCATCTGGTGAGAAAGCCAATGGAAAGATTGAACCGGAAGCACATCGTCAATTCACTGATCATGGTGCACAGACCCATCTGAAAGACCAGCACGGCCCATCACCCACAGAATCAATTATTCATTCATGAACATTTAGAATGATAAGAAAATATATTGATAACTATTTTATATTGATAACTACTAATATTGAAGCATTGATCACTCAAGATATGTAGTATTCTAATATACTGAAACACAGATATGGGGAGTTGCAATTTATTGATTGGCGTCGTACTTGACCCCGAGATGAGCTTCCGAACCCATATTCCCTCAGTCACCAAGTCCGCTTACTTCCACCTCCATAACATCGCCGGTCTCTGCCCCTTCCTCAGCTCATTTGCTCCAACCCTCATCCATGCCTCTGATCGGCCTCACACCTCGCACTCTCCGTAAACATAAGCTTAAACTTAGGGGGCATAGTTTTAAGGTGGTTGGTGGAAGGTTTAGAGGGGATTTGACGGGGGACTTCTTTACGCAGAGGGTTGTGGGGATCTGGAACTCGCTGCCTGGAAGAGTGGTGGATACAGAAACCCTCACCACTTTTAAGAGATGGTTGGATGGGCACTTAAAGTGCCGTAACCTGCAGGGTTACAGACCTACAGCTGGTAATTGGGATTAGACTAGATCACCTCTTATTGGCTGGCGCAGATATAATGGTAAGTGCTGCAGGGAATCAAATATGGCCAGGGTGATCTGGACTAGTTTCGATCGCCTGGATGGGTAGGAGAGAAATGTTCCCAGATTTTTTTCCCCTAAATTGGCCTGGGTTTTTACCTGGTTTTTGCCTCTCCCAGGACATCACATGGTTAGGGTGGTGTGTAGAATGTTTCGGGGTGTCGCAGTTGTGTGCGGCGGGCTGGTTAGGCTGGGTGCTATTTACCTTTCCGCCATTGTTCATAGGTTTATATGTAACCTTCAGGGCTGCTGACCGAGGGCCGTGCGGCTCTTTGTCGGCCGGCGCGGACATGATGGTCCGAAATGGCCTCCTTCTGCGCTGTAAATTTCTGTTTCTAAAACACTCCTGCCTGTATCCTTATTCAAGAACACAAGAAGTAGCAGCAGGAGTTGCCCATACGGCCCCTCCCATCTACTCCGCCATTCAGTAAGATCTCTATTCGATAGAGAATTTTAAAGATTCACAACTCTCTGAGTGAAGAAATAGCTCCTCCTCATAGTCTTAAATGACCGATCTGTTATAGAAACATAGAAACATAGAAAATAGGTGCAGGAGCAGGCCATTCAGCCCTTCTAGCCTGCACCGCCATTCAATGAGTTCATGGCTGAACATGAAACTTCAGTACCCACTTCCTGCTTTCACGCCATACCCCTTGATCCCCCGAGTAGTAAGGACTTCATCTAACTCCCTTTTGAATATATTTAGTGAATTGGCCTCAACTACTTCCTGTGGTAGAGAATTCCACAGGTTCACCACTCTCTGGGTGAAGAAGTTTCTCCTTATCTCGGTCCTAAATGGCTTACCCCTTATCCTTAGACTGTGACCCCTGGTTCTGGACTTCCCCAACATTGGGAACATTCTTCCTGCATCCAACTTGTCCAAACCCGTCAGAATTTTAAACGTTTCTATGAGGTCCCCTCTCACTCTTCTGAACTCCAGTGAATACAAGCCCAGTTGATCCAGTCTTTCTTGATAGGTCAGTCCCACCATCCCGGGAATCAGTCTGGTGAATCTTCGCTGCACTCCCTCAATAGCAAGTATGTCCTTCCTCAAGTTAGGAGACCAAAACTGTACACAATACTCCAGGTGTGGCCTCACCAAGGCCCTGTACAACTGTAGCAACACCTCCCTGCCCCTGTACTCAAATCCCCTCGCTATGAAGGCCAACATGCCATTTGCTTTCTTAACCGCCTGCTGTACCTGCATGCCAACCTTCAATGACTGATGTACCATGACACCCAGGTCTCGTTGCACCTTCCTAATCCTAATACTAGGACCCCTAACTCTAGACTATCCAGCCCTTGTCAATTCCTCTAAGAGTTTTATATGTTTCAATGATATCACCTTCCGTTCTTCTAAACTCCAGAGAATATAGGCCTATTCTACTCAATCTGTCCTCAGCCCTCTCATCCCAACTTGTACCAATTTCCGTTCACCCATCACCCCTGTGCTCGCTGAACTACATTGGCTCCTGCTCCATCAATGCCTCGCTTTTAAAATTCTCATCCTTGGTTTGAAATCTGTCCAGGACCTTGCCCCTCCCTATTGCTGTAACCTCCTCCAGCGCGACAACCCTCAGATCTTTGCATTCCTCCAATTCTGGCCTCTTGAGCAGCCCCAATTTTCATCCCACCAATATTGGTGGCCATACCTTCAGCTGCCGAGGCCATAAGCTGTGGAATTCCTCCCTAAACCTCTCCACCTTTAAAATGCTCCTTAATACCTAGCCTTTTGAACAAGCTTTCAGTCACCTGTGCTAATATTTCCTTACGTGACTGGGTGTCAAAGTTTGTTTGCTAACAGTCCTGTGAAGTGCCTTGGGACATTTTACTCCGTTTAAGGCGTGATATAGATGCCATTTGTTGCTGATAACTGAAGATATTTTGAATTGTAATATAATGAAACTACAGGGTGGGGAATTGCAATAGATTGATAACTGCAGAGGAAGAGGGTTGTTATGTATTGCTAATAGCATGAATTCTTTTAACGTGAGGTGGCCCTTGCACAATAGCTACCACACGGGCTTGGCAGAGCAAGATCTTGGTCCAGTGGCAAGGGATCCAAGATGACTGGAGACCAGGCTCTGCTGCATTTTTCCTCTGGCACTGACTCTCACTGGGGTACAGTTTCCTCTGGCACTGACTCTCACTGGGGTACAGTTTCCTCTGACACAGATTTACTGTATACCTAATTCGTGCTGTCCCTGCTCCCTGCTGGGAGTGCTTCATGGGACAGTTTAGAAGGAGCTTTAACCTGAAACTGATCAGGAGCTGCGGGTGGAAAGTTTTCAGTGCAGTGGCAGATCGTACTGCTGCTGAATTTTAATTGATAAGCTGCTCAGCACGATTGGGACGGACACCGAAGTGTGCCCTGCGGCATGGGAGAGGGAACTTTACTCTGTATCTAACCCATACGCCACCTAGCCTGTGGGAATTTAGTGTGAATTTGAAAGCAATTGCTAGGGTAGATAGAGAGAAATTTATTCTGCTGCTTGGGGTGTTTAGGACGAGGGGACATAACCTTAAAATCCGAGCCAGGCCATTCAGGAGAGATGTTAGGAAACACTTCTCCACTCAATGGATGGTTGAAGTGTGGAACTTCCCACAATAAGCAATCGATGCTCGCCTATTGAATAATTTTGGGCCAGTTGTGATGTCTGCCCAATGACTGTTGCTTGTTCCCTTGAATTGGATCTTTATTTATTCCCTTTGTTTGTTTTCAGTTTCACTGCTGGACCCACCACTCAAAGCACTTTGTCTGATCTGCCCTGGGAATGAGCAGACTCCTCCCTCCTCTCCCACACTGCACCGTCTCTCCTCCTCTTTTCCCCTTGGTTGTGTTCCACACTCTGGGCCTTGGGCCTTCCCCGGGGATTCTCAGTATGAACAGGGGGATGTGTGTTGAGACAGGATGTCCCAGCTCTCCACCTTTAAAGGGACATCGAGAGGACCCACTGGGCTGAATGGCCCTGCTTTATGATAACACTGCAGTGCCTAGCAACCAACCTCCCTGAGCCCTGCTCATTATGGGCTGGCAGTGTCTGATGGGACAGTGAAGAGGGAGAAAGACTTGGATTTATTTGTTGCCTTTCACGACCAAAGGACACCTCAAAGTGCTTTACAGCCAATGAAGTACTTTTGGATTGTAGTCACTGTTGTAGTAAGGGAGAGTTACTCTGTATCTAACCCGTGCTGTACCTGCCCTGGGATTGTTTGCTGGGACAGTGTAGAAGGAGCTTTACTCTGTATCTAACCCATGTTGTACATGTCCTGGGACTGTTTGATGGGATAGTATAGAGAGAGTTTTACTCTGTATCTAACCCTGTGCTGTACCTGCCCTGGGAGCTTTTGACAGGATAATGCAAAGGAAGCTTTGCGCTGTATCTAACCCATGTTGTACCTGATCTGACAGAGTTTGATGAGACAGTTTAGAGGAAGCTTTTCTCTCTATCTAACCCATACTGTAACTGCCTTGGAAGTATTTGATGGGACAGTGTGGTGGGAGCTTTTCTCTGAATCTAACCCATACTGTACCTACCCTGGGAGTGTTTGATGGGATAATGTAGACGGAGATTTACTGTGTGCCAAACCTATGCTAACCTAGCAAGTTGTGAAGAGGACATAACCCCTTATCCCCTTATCGTTTAAGAAACTGTCTATTTCTGTCTTAAATTTATTCAATGTCCCAGCTTCTACAGCTCTCTGAGGCAGCGAATTCCACAGATTTCGAATCCTGTGAGAGAAGAAATTTCTCCTCATCTCTGTTTTAAATGGGCGGCCCCTTATTCTAAGATCATGCCCTCTAGTTCAAGTCTCCCCCATCAGTGGAAACATCCTCTCTGCATCCACCTTATCGAGTCCACTCATAATCTTATACATTTTGTTAAGATCACCTCTCATTCTTCTGAACTCCAGTGAGTAGAGGCCCAACCTCCTCAACCTTTCCTCATAAATCAACACCCTCATCCCCGGAATCAACCGAGTGAACCTTCTCTGAACTGCCTCCAAAGCAACGATATCCTTTCGTAAATATGGAAACCAAAACTGCACACAGTATTCCAGGTGTGGCCTCACCAAAACCTTGTATAGCTGCAGCAAGACTTCCCTGCTTTTATACTCCAACCCCTTTGCAATAAAGGCCAAGATACCATTCGCCTTCCTGATCACTTGCTGTATCTGCATACTATCCTTTTGTGTTTCATGCACAAGTACCCCCAGGTCCCGCTGTACTGTGGCGCTTTGCAATCTTTCTCCATTTAAATAATAACTTGCTCTTTGATTTTTTTCTGCCAAAGTGCATGACCTCACACTTTCCAACATTATACTCCAACTGCCAAATTTTTGCCCACTCACTGAGCCTCTCTATGTCCTTCTGCAGATTTTTTTGTGTCCTGCTCACACATTGCTTTTCCACCCAACTTTGTATTGTCAGCAAACTTGGCTACGTTACACTCAGTCCCTTCTTCCAAGTCGTTAATATAGATTGTAAATAGTTGGGGACCCAGCACTAATCCCTGCGGCACCCCACTAGTTACTGGTTGCTAACCAGAGAATTAACCATTTATCCCGACTCTCTGTTCTCTATTAGTTAGCCAATCCGCTATCCATGCTAATATATTACCCCCAACTCCATGAACTTTTATCTTGTGCAGCAACCTTTTATGTAGCACGTTGTCAAATGCCTGCTGGAAGTCCAAATACACCATATCCACTGGTTCCACTTTATCCACCCTGTTCGTTACATCCTCAAAGAACTCCAGCAAATTTATCAAACATGACTTCCCCTTCATAAATCCATGCTGACTCTGCCTGATTGAATTTTGCTTATCCAAATGTCCTGCCACTGCTTCTTTAATAATGGACAAGGGAAACATTTTCCCGACCACGTTAGGCTTTCTGGTCTATTCCTGTTTTTTGTCTGCCTCCTTTTTTAAATAGGGGCATTACATTTGCAGTTTTCCAATCTGCTGGGACCTCTCCAGAATCCCGGGAATCTTGGTAAATTACAACTAATGCATCTACAATCCCTGCCACGACTTCTCTGAAGACCCTAGGATGCAAGCCATCAGGTCCAGGGGATATATCTGCTTTTAGTCCCATTATCTTACTGAGTACCACCTCCTCAGTGATTGTGATTGTGTTAAGTTCCCCCCGCCCCCATAGCCCCTTGACTACCCACTGTTGGAATATTATTGGTGTCCTCTAACGTAAAGACTGATACAAAATATTTGTTCAGAGTTTCTGCCATCTCCATGTTTCCCATTATTAATTCCCCGGTCTCGTCCTCTAAGGGACCAACATTTACTTTAGCCACTCTTTTCCTTTTTATATACCTATAGAAACTCTTGCTATCTGTTTTTATATTTAGTGCTAATTTACTCTCATAGTCTATCTTCCCTTTCTTCTTCATTTTTTTAGTCATTCTTTGCTGACTTTTAAAAGCTTCCTAGTCTTCTGTCCTTCCACTAGTTTTGGTCACTTTGTATGCCCTTGTTTTTAGTTGGATACCGTCCTTTATTTCTTTAGTTAGCCACAGATGGCTATCTTTTCTCTTGCACCCTTTCCTCCTCACTGGAATGTATTTTTCTTGAGAGTTGTGAAATATCTCCTTAAATGTACACCACAGTTCATCAACCGTCCTACACATTAATCTATTTTCTCAGTCCACTTTACCCAACTCTGCCCTCATACCTTCATAGTCTCCTTTATTTAAGATTAGTACGCTGGTTAGAGATCCAACTTTCTCACCCTCCATCTGAATTTGAAATTCAATCATGTTATGATCACTCATTCCGAGGGGATCCTTTACTCGGAGATTGTTTATTAATCCTGTCTCATTACATAGGATCAGATCTAAGATAGCCTGCCTCCTGGTTGGTTCTGTTACATACTGCTCAAGGAACCCGTCCCTTATGCACTCCATGAGCTCCTCCTCAAGGCTGCCCTGACCAATTTGATTTGTCCAATCAATATGGAAGTTACTATCACCCATGATTATTGCTGTTCCCTTTTTACAAGCCCCCACTATTTCCTGGTTTATGCTACGAGCAACAGAGTTGTTACTGTTCAGGGGCCTATAGACTATGCCCACCAGTGACTTTTTCCCCTTATTATTCTTTATCTCCACCCAAACTGTCTCAACACCCTTATCATTTGAGCCAATATCGTTTCTTACGATTGCAGTGATTCCATCCTTTATCCATAGAGCCACCCCACCTCCTTTTCCTTTCTGTCTGTCCTACCAGATTGTCAAATACCCCTGGATATTTAATTCCCAGTCCTGGTCACCTTGCAACCACATCTCTGTAATGGCTATCAGATCATATCCATTTGTCTCAAATTGTGCCGTCAACTTATCTATTTTGTTACAAATGCTACGTGCATTTAGACACAGTGCCTTTAAGTTTGGTTTTTTTTACCTTTTTTTCCTGCTGGTATCCTCTCCTTCAAATTCACTTTCTTTATTTTTGCTTTCTAATTCCAGCTTTACTCCTCCCTATTGAATCTTTTTCAGGTTCCCATCCCCCTACCAAGCTAGTTTAAACCCTCCCCAACAGCACTAGCAAACCCACCCACAAGGATATTGGTCCCTGCTATGTTGAGGTGCAACCCGTCCGGCTTGTACAGGTCCCGCCTCCCCCAGAAGCAGTCCCAATGCCTCAGGAAGCTAAAGCCCTCCCGCCTGCACCATCTCTCCAGCCATCTGCTCGATCCTCCTATTTCTGTACTCACTAGCTCGTGGCACCGGGAGTAATCCAGAGATTACTATCTTTTGAGGTCCTGCTTTTTAATTTATCTCCTAGCTCCCTAAACTCTGCCTGCAGGACCTCATCCCTCTTCCTACCCATGTCATTGGTACCGATGTGAACCACGACCTCTGGCTGTTTAACTCTCCTCCCAGAGTGTAGAGAGAGCTTTACTCTCCACATAACCCGTGCTGTACCTGCCTTGTGAGTGATTGATGGGACACTTCAGAGGGAGCTTTGCTCTGTATCTAACCCATACTCTACCTGCCCTGTGTGCTTTGATGGGTTGGTGTAGGGGAAGCTTTCCTCTGTATCTAACCCATACTCTACCTGCCCTAGTTGTGTCTGATAGGACAGTGTAGAGGGAGGTTTACTCTGTATCTAACATAAGCTGTACCTGCTCTTGGAATATTTGATGGGACAGTGTAGACGGAGCTTTACTCTCTTTCTGACTCGTGCTGTACCTGCTCTGGGAGTTTTTGATGGGACAGTGTCGAGGGAGATTTATTCTGTATCTAATTTTGCGATACCTGCCCTGCGAGTGTAGAGGGAGCTTTAATCGGTACCTAACCCATGCTGTACCTGCCCTGAGAGTATTTGATTGGACAATGTAGAGGGAGCTTTACTTTGCATCTAACCTGTGTTGTACCTGCTCTGCGAGTGTTTGATGGATAATGTAGACGGAGATTTACTGTGTATCTAACCTGTGCTAACTTAGCAAGTTGTGAGGAGGATGCAAAGAATCTACAAAGGGATATAGAGAGGCTAAGTGAGTGGGCAAAACTTTGGCAGGTGGAGTATAATGTGGGAAAATGTGTGGTAATCCACTTTGGTCGGAGAAATAAAACAGCAAATTATTATTTAAATGGGGAGAGATTACAAAATGCGATAGTACAGAGGGATCTGGGGGTCCTTGTACATTAAACACACAAAGTTAGTGTGCAGTTAGAGCAATTAATTAGGAACACAAATGGAATGTTGTCCTTTATTGCAAGGGGGATGGAGTATAAAAGTAAGAAAGTCCTTCTGCAACTGTACAGGGCATTGGTGAGACTACACCTGGAGTACTGCATACAGTTTGGTCTCCTTATTTAAGGAGGAGTATACTTGCATTGGAAGCAGTTCAGAGAAGGTTCCTGAGGTTGATGACTGAGATGAAGGGGTTGTCATAAGAAGAAAGGTGAAGCAGGTGGGGCCTGTACTCTTTGGAGTTTAGAAGACTTAGAGGTGATCTTATTGAAATGTTTAAGATTCTGAGGGGGCTTGACAGGGTTGATAAGAGAGGATGTTTCCCCTTGTGGAGGAATCTAGAACTAGGGAGCATAGTTTCAGAATAAGAGGTAGCTCATTTAAAACTGAAATGGAGGAATTTCTTATCTGAGGGACGTCTTTTGGAATTCTCTACCTCAGAGAGCTGTGGAGGCTGGGTCATTGAATGTATTCAAGGTGGGGATAGACAGATTTTTGAATGATAAGGGAGTCCAGGGTTATGGGGAATGGGCGGGGAAGTGGAGTTGAGGCCAGGATCAGATCAACCATGATCTTATTGAATGGCGGAGCAGGCTCGAGGGGCCAAATGGCCAACTCCTGCATCTATTTCTTATGTTCTATACCTACCCTTGGAGTGTTTGATGGGACAGTGTAAAGGGAGCTTTCCTCTATATTTAATCCAGGCTGTACCTGTCCTGGGAGTGTTTGATGGAACAGTGTAGAAGGAGATTTACTCTGTATCTAACCATTACTGTACCTGTCCTGAGAGTGTCTGATGGGACAGTATAGAGAGAGGTTTACGCTATCTAATCCGTGTTGTACCTTCCCTGGTGGGATAGTGTAGACAGGGCTTTACTCTGTATCTGACCCATTCTGTACATGCTCTGGGAGTGTTTGGGGCAGTGTAGAAGTAGGTTTACTCTGTATCCAACCTGTGCTGTACCTGTCCTGGGAGTGTTTGATGGAACAGTATAGAAGGAGCCTTGCTCTTATCTAGCATATGCAATGCCTGCCCTGGCATTGTTTGATCGGGGAGTATAGAGGGAGCTTTACCCTCTGCCTAACCCATGCAATACCTGCCCTTGGAGTGTCTATTGGCCGGTGTCGAGAAAACTGTACTCTGTATCTAACCCGTACTGTACCTCCCCTGGGAGTGTTTGATGGGACAGTATAGAGGGAGCTTTACTCTGTATTTAATCCGTGCTGTGTGGGCCCTTGGAGTATTTGATGGGACAGTGAAGTGGGACCATTACTGTGTATTAAGACCCAAGCTTGCAAACCATCAGGTTCAGGGGACTTTTCCATCTTTAGTCCCATTATTTTACTGAGCCCTTTTTTTGTGATAGTGATTGCTTTAAGTTCCTCCCTCGCTATAGTCCATTGATTATCTATTATTGGGATGTTTTTAGTATCTTCTACCGTGAAGACTGATACAAATTATTTGTTCAAAGTCTCTGCCATTTCCCTGTTTCCCATTATTAATTCCCCAGTCTCATCCTCTAAGGGACAACATTTACTTTAGTTACCCTATCCTTTTTACATACCTGTAGCAGCTCATACTATCTTTTTTATATTGTTTGCTAGTTTACTCTCATAATCTATCTTCCCTCTCTATTATTTCTTTAGTCATCATTTGCTGTTTTAAAAAAATTTGCCAATGCTCCGGCCTCCCACTGATCTTGGCCACTTTGTATGACATTGTTTTCAAATTGATACCATCCTTTACTTCCTTCGTTAGCCACGGATGGTTCTCCCTTCGCTTAAAATCATTCCTTCTCACTGAAATATATTTTTGTTGAGTTATGAAATATCTCCTTTATTGTCTGTCACTGCTTCTCAACCGTCTTGCACTTTAATCTATTTTCCCAGTTGACTTAAGCCAACTTTTTTTTTTATACGTTCACGGGATGCAGGCGTCGCTGGCAAAGCCAGCATTTATTGCCCATCCCTAATTGCCCTTGAGAAGATGGTGGTAAGCCACCTTCATGAACTGCTGCAGTCCATGTGGTGATGGTAGTGCCACAGTGCTGTTAGGGAGGGAGTTCCAGGAATTTGACCTAGCGACGATGAAGGAATGGCGATATGCTTTCAAGTCAGGATGGTGTATGACTTGGAGGGGAACGTGGAGGTGGTGGTGTTCCCATGCGCTTGCTGCCCTTGTCCTTCTCGATGTTAAAGGTCGCGGGTTTGGGAGCCTTGGTGAGTTGCTGCAGTGCATCTTGTAGATGGTACACACTGCAGCCACGGTATGCCAATGGTGGAGGGAGTGGATGTTTAAGGTGGTGGATGAGGTGCCAATCAAGCGGGCTGCTTTGTCCTGGATGGTGTCGAGCTTCTTGAGTGTTGTTGGAGCTGCACTCATCCAGGCAAGTGGAGAGTATTCCATCATAGAAACATAGAAACATAGAAAATAGGTGCAGGAGTAGGCCATTCGGCCCTTCTAGCCTGCACCGCCATTCAATGAGTTCATGGCTGAACATGCAACTTCAGTACCCCATTCCTGCTTTCTCACCATACCCCTTGATTCCCCTAGTAGTAAGGACTTCATCTAACTCCTTCATCACACTCCTGGCTTGTGTCTTGTAGATAATGGAAAGGCTTTGGGGAGTCAGGAGATGACCCACTTGCTGCAGAATACCCAGCCTCTGACCTGCTCTTGTTGTCACAGTATTTATGTGGCTGGTCCAGTTAAGTTTCTGGTCAATGGTGACCCCCCCCAGGATGTTGATGGTAGGGGATTCGGCGATGGTAATGCCATTGAATGTTAAGGGGCAGTGGTTAGACTCTCACTTGTTGGATATAGTCATTGTCAGGCACTCGTGTGGCGCGAATGTTACTTGCCACTTATCAGCCCAAGTCTGAATGTTGTCCAGGTCTTGCTGTAAGCGGGCATGGACTGCTCCATTATCTGAGGAGTTTCGAATGGAACTGAATACTGTGCAGTCATCAGCGAACATCCCCAGTTCTGCTTTCATACCTTTGTAGTCGCCTATATTTAGAATCAGGACACGAGTTTGAGATCTGACTTTCTCACTCTCCAACTGAATTTGAAATTCAACCATGTTATGATCACTTTTTCCAAGAGGATCCTTTACTATGAGATAATTTATTAATCTTGTCTCATTACACAGTACCAGATCTAAGATAGCCTGCTCCCTGATTGGTTTCTTCAACTTACTGTTCAAGGATACCATCCCGGATACACTCTTATAAACTCTTCCTCAAGTCTACCTTGGCCAATTTGATTTGTCTAATCAATATAAAGATTAAAGTCGCCCATGATTATTGCCGTACCTTTCTTACAAGCCTCCATTATTTCTTGATTTATACTCCGTCCAACTGTGTAGCTACTGTTAGGGGGCCTATGGACTACGTCCACCAGTGACTTCTTCCCCTTATTATTTCTTATCTCCACTCAAACTGATTCTACATCTTGATCTTCTGAGCCAATATCATTTCTCACTACTGCACTGATCTCATCCTTTATTAACAGAGCTACCTCACCTTTTCCTTTCTGTCTATCCTTCTGAATTGTTAAATACCCCTGAATATTCAGTTCCCAGCCTTGGTCACCTTGCAACCACGTTTCAGTAATGGCTATCAGATCATACCCACTTGTATCTATTTGTGCCGTCAACTCATCTATCTTGTTACGAATGTTGCGTGCATTCAGATAAAGAGCTTTTAATTTTGTCTTTTTTACCATTTTTCCCTACTTTGACCCTACTTTCTGTTGCACTCTTATTTTATACATTCTGTCCCTTCCTGTCACAGTCTGGTTATCATTTCCCCCACCGCTACCCTGCTCTATTGCCTTCTACTTGCTCTTTGACTTTTTAAATTTCCGCACACCTGAACCCTCCACCCCCCCCAGTACTGGTGCCAGTGCCCCATGAACCAAAACCTATTTCTCCCACACCAGTCTTTGAGCCACATGTCCATCTCTCTGATCTTATTTACCCTATGCAAATTTTCTCGTGGCTCGGGTAGTAATCCAGAGATTATTGCCTTTGTGGTTCTGCTTTTTAATTTAGCCCCTAGCTGCTCAAAATCTCTCAGCAGAACCTCTTTCTTTGTTCTTTCAATGTCATTGGTCCCTACGTGGACCACGACAACTGGATCTTCCCCCCTCCCACTCTCCAGCCCGGAGGAGATGTCCTTAACCTTGGCTCCGGGCAGGCAACACAGCCTTCGGGACTCCTGCTCTCGGCTGCAGAGAACAGTATCTATCCCCCTAACTATACTCTTTCCTACCACTGCAACATTTATTTTTACTCCCCCCATTGAATGGCCTCCTGTACCACGGCGCTGTGGTCAGTTTGCTCATCCTCCCTGCAGTCCCTGCCCTCGTCCAAACAGGGAGCAAGAATCTCGTACCTGTTGGACAATTGCAAGGGCCGAGGCTCCTCCATCACTACCTCCTGGGTCCCCACAGCTGCCTAGCTCGTAGTCACACCCTCCTGTCCCTGACCACGGACCAAATTTGAATGAATTAATTTAAGAGGTGTGACAGCCTCCTGGAACACAGTGTCCAGGTAAGTCTCCCCCTCCCTGATGTGTCGCAGTGTCTGCAGCTCGGACTCCAGCTCATCAACGCGGAGCCGAAGTTCCTCGAGCAGCCAACACTTACTGCAGATGTAGTCGCCGTGGACCTCAATGGGGTCAACCAGCTCCCACATGCAGCAGCAGTAACACATCGCCTGCCCTGCCATCTCGAATGGATTTAATTAAGTTTTCACGTTTTGAAAGTTTATATTTTTAATCCCAGCTCTTAATTTAAACCAATGCCCGAGAAAAACTGACCAACCAATCACTTCCCTGCTTTCCTGTGATATCACACTTTGAATCTTTTTACTTCTTACCCTCCCAGGCCACTTGGTGCTGTTTCGGCTGTCTGCTCGGCTGACTCACGCCCTTTGTAGGCTTACCCGCTGCTCCCACTCTCGGGCCCTTTCCGAAGGGATGGACGCAAGTAGGTTTTCCCCTCGTGTTGATTCTCTCACCACCTGCTGCAGGCCCAGTCTGGCAGCTATATCCTTCAGGACTCGGCCAGCTCGGTCAGTAGTGGTGCTGCCGAGCCAGTCTTGATGGACATTGAAGTCCCCCACCCAGAGTACATTCTGTGCACCTTGCTACTCTCAGTGCTTCTTCCAAGTGGTGTTCAACATGGAGGAGTACTAATTCATCAGCTGAGGGAGGGCGGTGGGTGGTAATCAGCAGGAGGTTTCCTTGCCCATGCTTGACCTCGAGCCACGAGACTTCATGGGGTCCGGAGTCAATGTTGAGGAGTCCCAGGGCCACACCCTCCCGACTGTATACTACTGTGCTGCCACCCCTGGTGGGGCTGTCCTGACGGTGGGACAGGACATACCCAGGGATGGTGATGGAGGAGTCTGGGACATTGACTGAAAGGTATGATTCTGTGAGTGTGACGATGTCAGGCTGTTGCTTGACTAGTCTGGGACATCTCTCCCAATTTTGGCACAAGTCCCCAGATGTTGATGGGAAAGACTGGGCTGGGTGTGCCGTTGTTGTGTCCGTAACTGGGGCGGAGGTCGATGCCGGGTGGTCCGTCCGGTTTTATCCTTATTATTGATTTTCGTAGCGGTGGATCAATTGATGAATCAGTATGGTCTTGAATGGCAGAGCAGAGTCGAGGAGACAAATGGCCTACTCCTGCTTCTAATTCTTATGTGTTTATACCTTAGCCCAGAACATTTCTCTATATTAAGAGCAATGGTCCCAACACTGACCCTGGGGACACCACTGTTTACATCCCTCCAGTCTAAAGAACATCCATTAACCACTACTCTCTGTTTTCTGCCCTTTACCCAACTTCCTCTCCACGCGGCCCCACTCCCTTTAATACCGTGAGCCTTAATTTGATCAACAAGCCTCCTGTCCGGCACCTTATCAAACACCTTTTGACAATCCATCTACACAACATCCCCTGCATTTCCTTTCTCACTGCACTGTGTTATTTCCTGCAATAATCCCTGCTGTCTGTCCTCAATCAACCCATTTCACTACCAAATGTTGCAACGTTTACTTCTGTAGCCAGAATCCCCCGCGCAGGGGTAAAGTGCTCTATCAATGACAACAGGAGCCCAGACTGTGCTCTGAGCAGGCGCAGTGCCAGTGGTGGAGGTGGTCTGAGGCGGAAGAGACGTTCCGCGAGTCGGTAGGAGCTTGTGGGCTCAGCGGAGGAATTGGACCCCTGGGTGGGCTGGGCAGCTTCATAAACACCTGGTGTCGGCCTCAGGCCCCGAATATGAGCCCACAGGCCCCATGTTTGACCCGCGGTGATAGACCTGACCGCTCGGGGTAACTAGCCAAATTCTTGGACAGGATCAGGGTGCCTGCGTGGCCATCTTGCTACAGGAGCAGAGGGTGGGCGGGGCTTTAGAGTCCCAGTGACCAGGAGAGAAAATCATTCCTCATTTATTCTCAGTCTGCACACTAGGAATGTAGAACTGAACTCAACCAGAGAAGAGGGAGTGAGAAAACAGCAGATGGAAGAAAGAAATGATGGAGGTGGTGCGATGACTTTGGATTTCAGCAGCAGGAGGAGGGAGAGTGTGTGGGACGGGAATTTACAGCTTTGGGGGAACAAGAGAGGAAAGAATGTTCCGTAGAAACTAGGATTGTCTGTCCTCAATTTCTATCCTGCACTTCCAGTGCTGACTTTTGTAAACTCCTTTTATAGGATATTAGAAAAGGAGGAGTTGCAGACGGGAAACTCCAACAAATCATATCGAGATCTGACAGAGTCACTCGATTCACCTGTATATCATCAGCCTTTGAATGTGGAAGGAGAAACATTTGTCTGTTCTGTCTGTGGGAAAAGATTTTCAACATTAGTGTGACTGGTAAAGCACCGAGACACACACACCCGAGTGTTCCAGTGCACTGACTGTGGAAAGAGCTTCAACCAGTTACACAGCCTGAAAAAACATTGCACTGTTCACAGCGGGGAGAAACCGTACACGTGCTCTGTGTGCGGTTGAGGCTTCAACTGATCATCTAACCTGGAGAGACACAAGGACACCCACACCATGGAGAAACCGTGGAAATGTGGGGATTGTGGGAAGGGATTCAATTGTCCCTCTGAGCTGGAAACTCATCGCTGCAGTCACAACGGAGAGAGGCTGTTCACCTGCCTCGTGTGTGGGAAAGGATTCACTTATTCATCCAGCCTGCTGGTACATGAGCGAATTCACATTGGGGAGAGGCCGTTCACCTGCCCCGTGTGTGAGAAGGGCTTCACTCAGTCATCCAACCTGCGGACACACCAACTCACTCACACTGGGGAGAGGCCATTCATCTGTTCCGAGTGTGGGAAGGGATTCACTTGTTTATCCAACCTGCTGAGACACCAACGCATTCACACTGGGGAGAGGCCGTTCATCTGCTCTGCGTGTGGGAAGGGATTCACTCGATCATGTGAGCTGCTGACACACCAACGCATTCACACTGGGGAGAGGCCGTTCATCTGCTCTGAATGTGGGAAGGGTTTCACTCGATCAACCCATCTGCCGACACACCAACGCATTCACACTGGGGAGAGGCCGTTCACCTGCTCCGTGTGTGGGAAGGGATTCACTCAATTATCCATCCTGCTGATACACCAACGCATTCACACTGGGGAGAGGCCATTCACCTGCTCCGTGTGTGGGAAGGGGTTCACTCAGTCATCCAACCTGCTGAGACACCAGCGACTTCACAAGTGACTGCGGGGGTTGGACTCTGCTGTTATTGTTGCCGTTAATCACATCCAGGTCTGAACCATGTTCACTCGGACAGTTGGGGTTTGTTGCCGCTGGTGTAATTAATCCCTACAACTGGGTTGGAGTTTAATTTTCTGGATATCATAGAATGGTTACAGCACAGAAGGAGGCCTTTCGGACCGTCGAGCCCGTGCCGGCTCTCTGCAAGAGCACTTCAGCTAGTCCCACTCCCTGCCCTTTCCCCGTAGCCCTGCACATGCTTTATTTGCGATACTTATCCAATTCACTTTTTGAAAGCCACGATTGAATCTGCCTCCACCAGCCTTTCAGGCCGTACATTCCAGATCCTAACCACTCGCTGCGTAAAAAAATATATATTTTCTCATGTCGCCTTTGGTTCTTTTGCCGATCACTGTTGTACATTCCTGTCTGGCGTAAAAATAAAAAAGGGAAGGTGGCTCAACCGTGGCTATCTAGGGAAATCAGGGATAGTATTAAAGCCAAGGAAATGGCATACAAATTGGCCAGAAATAGCAGCGAACCTGGGGACTGGGAGAAATTTAGAACTCAGCAGAGGAGGACAAAGGGTTTGATTAGGGCAGGGAAAATGGAGTACGAGAAGAAGCTTGCAGGGAACATTAAGGCGGATTGCAAAAGTTTCTATAGGTATGTAAAGAGAAAAAGGTTAGTAAAGACAAACGTAGGTCCCCTGCAGTCAGAATCAGGGGAAGTCATAATGGGGAACAAAGAAATGGCAGACCAATTGAACAAGTACTTTGGTTCAATATTCACTAAGGAGGACACAAACAACCTTCCGGATATAAAAGTGGTCAGAGGGTCTATTAAGGAGGAGGAAATGAGGGAAATCTTTATTAGTCGGGAAATTGATGGGATTGAAGGCCGATAAATCCCCAGGGCCTGATGGACTGCATCCCAGAGTATTAAGGAGGTGGCCTTGGAAATAGCGGATGCATTGCCAGTCATTTTCCAACATTCCATTGACTCTGGATCAGTTCCTATCGAGTGGAGGGTAGCCAATGTAACCCCACTTTTTAAAAAAGGAGGGAGAGAGAAAGCAGGGAATTATAGACCGGTCAGCCTGACCTCAGTAGTGGGTAAAATGATGGAATCAATTATTAAGGATGTCATAGCAGCGCATTTGGAAAATGGTGACATGATAGGTCCAAGTCAGCATGGATTTGTGAAAGGGAGATCATGCTTGACAAATCTTCTGGAATTTTTTGAGGATGTTTCCAATAAAGTGGACAAAGGAGTACCAGTTGATGTGGTATATTTGGACTTTCAGAAGGCTTTCGACAAGGTCCCACACAGGAGATTAATGTGCAAAGTTAAAGCACATGGGATTGGGGGTAGTGTGCTGACGTGGATTGAGAACTGGTTGTCAGACAGGAAGCAAAGAGTAGGAGTAAATGGGTACTTTTCGGAATGGCAGGCAGTGACTAGTGGGGTACCGCAGGGTTCTGTGCTGGGGCCCCAGCTGTTTACATTGTACATTAATGATTTAGACGAGGGGATTAAATGTAGTATCTCCAAATTTGCGGATGACACTAAGTTGGGTGGCAGTGTGAGCTGCGAGGAGGATGCTATGAGGCTACAGAGTGACTTGGATAGGTTAGGTGAGTGGGCAAATGCGTGGCAGATGAAGTATAATGTGGATAAATGTGAGGTTATCCACTTTGGTGGTAAAAACAGAGAGACAGACTATTATCTGAATGGTGACAGATTAGGAAAAGGGAAGGTGCAACGAGACCTGGGTGTCATGGTACATCAGTCATTGAAGGTTGGCATGCAGTACAGCAGGCGGTTAAGAAAGCAAATGGCATGTTGGCCTTCATAGCGAGGGGATTTGAGTACAGGGGCAGGGAGGTGTTGCTACAGTTGTACAGGGCCTTGGTGAGGCCACACCTGGAGTATTGTGTACAGTTTTGGTCTCCTAACTTGAGGAAGGACATTCTTGCTATTGAGGGAGTGCAGCGAAGATTCACCAGACTGATTCCCGGGATGGTGGGACTGACCTATCAAGAAAGACTGGATCAACTGGGCTTGTATTCACTGGAGTTCAGAAGAGTGAGAGGGGACCTCATAGAAACGTTTAAAATTCTGACGGGTTTGGACAGGTTGGATGCAGGAAGAATGTTCCCAATGTTGGGGAAGTCCAGAACCAGGGGTCACAGTCGAAGGATAAGGGGTAAGCCATTTAGGACCGAGATAAGGAGAAACTTCTTTACCCAGAGAGTGGTGAACCTGTGGAATTCTCTACCACAGAAAGTAGTTGAGGCCAATTCACTAAATATATTCAAAAGAGTGTTAGATGAAGTCCTTACTACTCGGGGGATCAAGGGGTATGGCGTGAAAGCAGGAAGTGGGTACTGAAGTTTCATGTTCAGCCATGAACTCATTGAATGGCGGTGCAGGCTAGAAGGGCTGAATGGCCTGCTCCTGCACCTATTTTCTAGGTTTCTATGTTTCTATCACCTTGAATCTGTGTCCTCTGGTTCTCCACCCTTCCGCCAATGGGAATATTTTCTCTCTACTCTGTCCAGACCCCTCATGATTTTATCAAATCTCCTCTCAACCTTCTCTGTTCTAAGAACAACCACCCCAGCTTCACCAGTCTATCCATGTAACTGAAGTCCCTCATCCCTGGAATCATTCTTGTAAATCTTTTCTGCATCCTCTGTCAAATAACTGTCAAATAAATCAGCTTTGTTTCCTACATACAGTGAGTCGATTCCTTGATTTCTCCATGGGGGAGACTAATTGATGTCCTGTTACCGATTGTTTCAGTTTTGAACCTATTTTCCGTTGTTAAAGGAAGACTTGTATTTATAAAATGTTTTTCATGGCCTCTGTTTTAGTGATGTTGATTGAGGGATAAATGTTAGCCAGGACACCAGAGATCTCTCTTCTTCGAAATAACGTCATGGAATCTTTTACGCCCACTTGAGAGGTCAGATGGTTCTGATTCTTTTTTTATTCGTTCACAGGATGTGGGCATCGCTGGTAAGGCCAGCATTTATTGCCCATCCATAATTGCCCTTGAGAAGATGATGGAGAGCCACCTACTTGAACTGCTGCAGTCCATCTGGTGATGGTACTCCCATAGTACTGTTGGGGAGGAAGTTCCAGGATTTTGACCCAGCGATAATGAAAGAACGGCGATATGCTTCCAGATCAGGATGGTGTGTGACTTGGAGGGGAACGTGGAGGTGGTGGTGTTCCCATGCGCCTGCTGCCCTTGTCCTTCTTGGTGGTACAGGTCGTGGGTTTGGGAGGTGCTGCCGAAGAAGCCTTGGCGAGTTGCTGCAGTGCATCTTGTACCTGGTAAACACTGCAGCCACGGTACGTCAATGATGGAGGGAGTGAATGTTTAAGGTGGTGGATGGGGTGCCAATCAAGCAGGCTGCTTTGTCCTGGATGGTGTCGAGCTTCTTGAGTGTTGTCACAGTTGCACCCATCCAGGCAAGTGGAGAGTATTCCATCACACTCCTGACTTGTGCCTTGTAGATGGTGGAAAGGCTTTGGGGAGTCAGGAGGTGAGACACTCGCCGTAGAATACCCAGCCTCTGACCTGCTCTTGTTGCCACAGTATTTATGTGGCTGGTCCAGTTAAGTTTCTGGTCAATGGTAACCCCGAGGATGTTGATGGTAGGAGATTCGGCGATGGTAATGCCATTGAATGTTATGGGACGGTGGTTAGACTCTCGCTTGTTGGAGATAGTCATTGCCTGGCACTTTTGTTCGTGAATGTTACTTGCCACTTATCAGCCCAAGCCTGAATGTTGCCCAGGTCTTGCTGTATACAGGCATGAACTGCTCCATTATTTAAGTTGTGAATGGAACTGAACACTGTGCAGTCATCAGCAAACATCCCCACTTCTGACCTTATGAAGAAAGGAAGGTCATTGATGAAGCAACTGAAGATGGTTGGGCCTAGGACACTGACCTGAGGAGCTCTTGCAGCGATATCCTGGGGCTGTTGATGATTGACCTCCAACCACCACAACCACCTTCCTTTGTGCTAGGTATGATTCCAGCCAGTGGAGAGTTTTCCCCCTGATTCCCATTGACTTCAGTTTTACTAGGGATCCTAGATGCCACACTCGGTCAAATGCTGCCTTGATGTCGAGGGTAGTCACTCTCACCTCACCTCTGGAATTCAGCTCTTTTGTCCATGTTTTGACCAAGGCTGTGATGAGGTCTGGAGCCAAGTGGTCCTGGGGGAACCCAAACTGGGTATCAGTGAGCAGGTTATTGGTGAGTAAGTGCAGCTTGATAGCACTGTTGACGACACCTTCCATCACTTTGCTGATGATTGAGAGTAGACTAATGGGGCAGTAATTGGCTGGATTGGATTTATCCTGCTTTTTGTGGACAGGACATACCTGGGCAGATTTCCACATCGTCTGATAGATGCCAGTGTTGTAGCTGTACTGGAACAGCTTGGCTAGAGGCGCGGCTAGTTCTGGAGCACAAGTCTTCAGCACAACAGCCAGTATGTTGTCAGAGCCCATAGCCGTTGCTGTATCCAATGCATTCAGCCGTTGCTTGACATCACGTGGAGTGAATAGAATTGGCTGAAGACTGGCTTCCTTAGGAAGCGGCTGATATTGATCATCCTCTTGGCATTTCTGGCTGAAGATGGTTGTAAACACTTCAGCCTTTTCATCTCACAAGATCAAGATGTAGAATCAGTTTGTGTGGAGATAAGAAATAATAAGGGAAAGAAATCACTGGTGGGAGCAGTCTATAGGCCCTCTAACAGTAGCTACACTACAGGACAGCATATAAATCAAATTATTTTAATTTGGATTGGACAAATCAAATTGGCAAAGGTAGCCTTAAGGAAGAGTTCATAGAGTGTATTCGGGATGTTTTCTTAGAACAATAGGATGTGGAACCAACCAGGGAGCAGACTATTTTAGATCTGGTAATATGTAATGTGACTGGATTAATTAATGATCTCATAGTAAAGGATCCGCTTGGGAAGAGTGATCATAACATGGTATAATTTCAAATTCGGTTTGAGACTGAGAAACTTGGATCTCGTACTAGCGCCCTGAACTTAAATAAAGGCAATTACAAAGGAAGGGTAAGATGGTAGCTAAGCAGTGGCAGACATTTAAGGAGATATTTTATAACTCTCAGCAAAGATATATTCCAGTGAGAAAGAAAGACTGAAGAAGGATGAACCAGCCATGGCTAACTAAGAAGTAAAGGATGGTGTCAAATTGAAAACAAAAGCATACAATGTTGCAAAGATTAGCGGAAGGCCAAAAGATTAGGAACAACTAAAAAAAGAAAAAAGGGAAAGGAGATAGATTGAGAGTATACTTGCAAGAAATATAAAAAGAGACAGTTAGAGATTCTACAGGTATATAAAAAGGAAGAGAGCAGCTAAGTTGGTCCCTTAAAGGATGAGACTGGGGAATTAATAATGGGAAACCGGGAAATGGCAGAGAATTTGAACAAATATTTTGTATCGATCTTCACTGTAGAAGACACTAAAAGCATCCCAATCATGGATAATCAAGGGGCTATCGGGAGGGTGACAAGATGGACAAGTCCCCTGGACCGAATGGCCTGCATCCTATGCTATTAAAAGAAGTGGCTATAGAGATAATGGCTGCATTTGCAAAAATCCCTGGATCCTGGAGAGGATCCCAGTGGATTGGAAAACAGCAAATGTAATTCCCCTATTTAAGAAAGGAGGGAGACAGAAAGTAGGAAACCATTAGCCTAACATCAGTCACTGGGAAAATGCTAGAGTCCATTACATAGAAACATAGAAAATAGGTGCAGGAGTAGGCCATTCGGCCCTTTGAACCTGCACCACCATTCAATAAAATCATGGCTGATCATTCCCTCTACCCCTTTCCTGCTTTCTCTCCATACCCCTTGATCCCTTTAGCCACAAGGACCATATCTAACTCCCTCTTGAATATATCCAATGAACTGGCATCAACAACTCTCTGCGGTAGGGAATTCCACAGGTTAACAACTTTGAGTGAAGAAGTTTCTCCTCATCTCAGTCCTAAATGGCCTACCCCTTATCCTAAGACTATGTCCCCTGGTTCTGGACTTCCCCATCATCGGGAACATTCTTCCTGCATCTAACCTGTCCAGTCCCGTCAGAATCTTATATGTTTCTATGAGAGCCCCTCTCATCCTTCTAAACTCCAGTGTATAAAGGCCCAGTTGATCCAGTCTCTCCTCATATGTCAGTCCAGCCATCCCGGGAATCAGTCTGGTGAATCTTCGCTGCACTCCCTCAATAGCAAGAACGTCGTTCCTCAGATTAGGAGACCAAAACTGAACACACTATTCCAGGTGAGGCCTCACCAAGGCCCTGTACAACTGCAATAAGACCTCCCTGCTCCTATACTCAAATCCCCTAGCGATGACGGCCAACCTTCGCCGCCTGCTGTACCTGCATGCCAACTCTCAACGACTGATGAACCATGACACCAAGATCTCGCTGCACCTCCCCTTTTCCTAATCTGACTCCATTCAGATAATCTGCCTTTGTGTTTTTGCCCACAAAGTGGATAACCTCACATTTATCCACATTGTACAGCATCTGCCATGCCTATAAAAGGCCGCGAGAGGCGTCAGTAGGTGCGTCGGAGAGTCGTGAGTCCGGGGTCGGCGAGAGGCCTACAAAAGGCGTGTCGGTGCAGCTACAGGGAGAGGGGAAAAAAGAAAGAAATAGAAAGGTGACGTCACAGCCAAGGGGGTAAGTGGCAGGTGATTGGTAAGTAGTTTTCCTTGTTCTTTTTTCTCTTCTATATCAGTGAGTAACTTTTAGCACTGTTGTTGCCAATTTAAGTGTATCTAAGGGTTAAGTCATGGCAGGAGAGCTCGGACACGTGTTATGCTCCTCCTGTACTATGTGGGAAATCAGGGACGCCTCCGGTGTCCCTGACGACTACGTGTGCGGAAAGTGTATCCGCCTTCAGCTCCTGATGGACCGCGTTGCGGAATTGGAGCTGAAGGTGGATTCACTCTGGAGCATCCACGATGCTGTGAATAGCACGTGCAGCGAGTTGCTCTTACCGCAGGTAAAAGGTCCACAGCCAGATAGAGAATGGAAGACCAAGGAAGGTAGTGCAGGGATCTCCTGCGGTCATCCCCCTGCAAAACAGATACACCGCTTTGAGTACTATTGAGGGGGATGACTCCTCGGGGGGGAACAGCAGCAGCCAAGTTCATGGCACCATGGCTGGCTCTGCTGCACAGGAGGGCAGGAAAAAGAGTGGGAGAGCGATAGTGATAGGGGATTCAATTGTAAGGGGAACAGATGGGCAATTCTGTGGCCGCAACCGAGACTGCAGGATGGTATGTTGCCTTCCTGGGTCAAGGATGTCTCTGAGCGGGTGCAGGACATTCTGAAAAGGGAGGGTGAGCAGCCAGTTGTCGTGGTGCATATAGGTGCCAATAACAAACGTAAAAAACGGGATGAGGTCCTATGAGGCGAATTTAGGGAGCTAGGAGCTAAATTAAAATGTAGGACCTCAAAAGTAATCTCAGGATTGCTACCAGTGCCACGTGCTAGTCAGAGTAGGAATTGCAGGATAACTCCCGATAGCTTGAGGAGTGGTGCAGAAGGGAGGGATTCAAATTCCTGGGACATTGGAAGCGGTTCTGGGGGAGGTGGGACCAGTACAAACTGGATGGTCTGCACCTGGGCAGGACCAGAACCAATATCCTAGGGGGAGTGTTTGCTAGTGCTGTTGGGGAGGAGTTAAACTAATATGGCAGGGGGGTGGGAACCTATGCAGGGAGACAGAGGGAAATAAAAAGGAGGCAGAAGCAAAATGTAGAAAGGAAAATAGTAAAAGTGGAGGGCAGAGAAACCCAAGGCAAAAAACAAAAAGAGCCACATTACAGCAAAATTCTAAGGGGGCAAAGTGTATTTAAAAAAAAAAACAAGCCTGAAGGCTCTGTGCCTCAATGCGAGGAGTATTCGGAATAAGGTGGATGAATTAACTGCTCAGATAGCAGTTAACGGATACGATGTGATTGGCATCACGGAGACATGGCTCCAGGGTGACCAAGGCTGGGAACTCAACATCCAAGGGTATTCAGCATTTAGGAAGGATAGACAGAAAGGAAAAGGAGGCAAGGAGGCGGGGTGGCGTTGCTGGTTAAAGATGAAATCAATGCAATTGTAAGGAAGGACATTAGCTTGGATGATGTGGAATCGGTATGGGTGGAGCTGCGGAATACCAAAGTGCTGAAAACACTAGTGGGTGTTGTGTATAGACCACCAAATAGTAGTAGTGAGGTTGGGGACAGCATCAAGCAAGAAATAAGGGATGTGTGCAATAAAGGTGCAGCAGTAATCATGGGCGACTTTAATCTACACTTTGATTGGGCTAACCTAACTGGTAGCAATGCGATGGAGGAGGATTTGCTGGAGTGTATTAGGGATGGTTTTCTAGACCAATATGTCGAGGAACCAATCAGGGAGCTGGCCATCCTAGACTGGGTATTGTGTAATGAGAAGGGACTAATTAGCAATCTTATTGTGCGAGGCCCCTTGAGGAAAAGTGACCATAATATGGTAGAATTCCTTATTAAGATGGAAAGTGACAAAGTTAATTTGGAAACCAGGGTCCTGAACTTCAGGAAAGGTAACTTCGACGGTATGAGGTGTGAATTGGCTAGAATAGACTAGCAAACGATACTAAAAGTGTTGACGGTGGATAAGCAATGGCAAACATTTAAAGATCACATGGATGAACTTCAGCAAATGTACATCCCATTCTGGAGTAAAAATAAAACTGGGAAGGTGGCTCAACCCTGGCTAACAAAGGAAATAAAGGATAGTGTTTAAAGCAAAGGAAGGGGCATATAAATTGGCTAGAAAAAGCAACAAATCTGAGGACTGGGAGAAATTTAGAATTCAGCAGAGGAGGACTAAGGGTTTAATTAAGAGGGGGAAAATAGAGTATGAGCTGAAGCTTGCAGGGAATATAAAAACTGACTTCAAAAGTTTCTATAAATATGTGAAGAGAAAAATATTAGTAAAGACAAACGTAGGTCCTTTGCAGTTAGATGCAGGCGAAATTATAGTGGGGAACAAAGAAATAGCAGACCAATTGAACCAATCTTAGGTTCTCTTTTCACGAAGGAAGATACAAATAACCTTCCGAAGGTACTAGGGGACAGTGGGTCTAGTGAGAAGGAGGAACTGAAGTATATCCTTATTAGGTGGGAAATTGTGTTAGGAAAATTGATGGGATTGAAACATAGAAAAACATAGAAACATAGAAAATAGGTGCAGGAGTAGGCCATTCAGCCCTTCTAGCCTGAGTTCATGGCTGAACATGCAACTTCAGTACCCCCTTCCTGCTTTCTCGCCATACCCCTTGATCCCCCTAGTAGTAAGGACTTCATCTGACTCCCTTTTGAATATATTTAGTGAATTGGCCTCAACTACTTTCTGTGGTAGAGAATTCCACAGGTTCACCACTCTCTGGGTGAAGAAGTTTTTCCTCATCTCGGTCCTAAATGGCTTACCCCTTATCCTTAGACTGTGACCCCTGGTTCTGGACTTCCCCAAAATTGGGAACATTCTTCCTGCATCTAACCTGTCTAAACCCGTCAGAATTTTAAACGTTTCTATGAGGTCCCCTCTCATTCTTCTGAACTCCAGTGAATACAAGCCCAGTTGATCCAGTCTTTCTTGATAGGTCAGTCCCACCATCCCGGGAATCAGTCTGGTGAATCTTCGCTGCCTCCCTCAATAGCAAGAATGTCCTTCCTCAAGTTAGGAGACCAAAACTGTACACAATACTCCAGGTGTGGCCTCACCAAGGCCCTGTACAACTGTAGCAACACCTCCCTGCCCCTGTACTCAAATCCCCTCTCTATGAAGGCCAACATGCCATTTGCTTTCACGTCACCGCGCAGTTTAAATCCAATCAGTGCCTGGACGGGCCAAGTGATATACAAGGTCGACGTCACACCTGACTTGGACACTTATTTCCTAAGTTTAGAAGGTATTCGCCAGATTGACCTGGATCTCGTTCAGACACTACCTGAGAACCAGCGAATGGCTAAACTTTCCTCAGACTTTTGAAACCGGGGGAAACTGGAGCAGTATTGAAATCATACTCACTCCAGTGGCCACTTTCCCCTCGTCTCGTCCAAGGCTAGTCTGGCTCTTAATTTGCAAGTTTTCGGCAGTCGTCCGTTGAGATATCACTTCTGACACCAAATGTTGATTTCTCGATTCTTTTCCTTCAATCTGTTTCAGTGAATACACTGAGGCGAACACCAAAGGAGCTTGTAACAAAGCAGTCTTTATTTCTCTCACCGGTCGAGACTTATCAGACAGAAGGAATACTCTCTTGATAGAGCGTACACACTTCCTACGGACAAGTAAGTTTTCATTGTGAAGGCACACAGTTATACATTTTTTGGTACAAGATAACAAGATACAAGTAGAGTGACATCCTAGTTCAGCCTATCCCTTTTGATCCTCCTTTCCTTTGTCCACTCATGAGCCGACATCTATACGAGCTGTTTTTACTAAAGCTCAGGCATTGTTTCTAAATGTTACAATTTTACTGGCGTGACTAGTAACTGAGACCTTGCAATTCTGCTAATTGTGCTGATGTTGTAATATTTGCAATCTGACATTCTCATAGTTATTTTTCCATGGCTTATACATTTTCATATATTCAGTTCACTTCACTGTCTTTATTTTCATATATCCAGTTCACATATCCACACCCGGGGAGCTGGCCAAGCACGCCGTGTCGGAAGGGACAAAGGCGGTGACCGAGTACACCAGCTCCAAGTAAAACTCCATGCTGTCCTGACAGAACACCCCAAATACAACGGCTCTTTCAAGAGCCGCCCACAACCTCGCTGAAAGAGCTGCACAAGCATCACCCTTTAGACTCAATTTACTGTAATTATTTCCTAACCAAATGTGTTTGAGAACCTTTGCAGTTCCAGCTGTGGATTTAGTTTTGAATTCTCATAAGCAGCTTCACTGACCTGTTCGATGTTGAGCTCCTGTTGAATTTCCCGCCATTCAAGCTACAAACACAGTTCCTCTCGCTCTTTCCCATTTACAGTGCCTGCCGAAGAATTAAGAGCTTGTTTAGGGGATGAGACTCAGATTTCAGTCACCTCATTCTCTCGCAAGCCCTTTTCAAGTTTATTTTTCAATTCCTATTGTGGGTCAATCCGTTTATTAACCCGGGACTCCCCGCAGTGTAACAACCCAGAATGGGAGTTCGGACAGAGACCAGAACGGGAGGAGTGTGAACACTCTGTCCCTCTTATCTTTTCACAGAAGGACCCCCAGTTCTGGTCTCACTCCCGGCTGTGCGGAGGATCGATCCATGATCTGTGATTCCCAACTTTTACACAGTTTGAGCTGGAATGTGTCCCTGTTACAGAGTCAGTGGGGATTGATTGCTGTCCATTACAAACAGTTTGAAAGTGAACGTGAATTTAATCCTGATTGTACCAGCCTGCAATTTGCAAGGGAAATATGGAATAAAATAAAAGGAAGTAAAACCTGTTTGTAAACCTTTGGCTAATGGTGAATTTATTAACATAATCCGCACTTAAAAAAATTATTGGGGTTTTTGAAATTAAAAATGGTTCGAGGTCTGACTGTTGACAGGAATTTCTGCCCTCGTTTCATTGGTAGTCTCAACAGACTATGGGTAAGGCGAGAGGTTAACATTCAGCGGCGATTTGAGTGAAGAATCATCATGTCTGGCCAAGGTAAAGGAGGCAAAGGACAGGGTAAAGGCGGGGCCAAACGGCACTGTAAAGTGCTCCGTGATAACATCCAGGGCATCACAAAACCAGCCATCCGCCGCCTGGCTTGCCGTGGCGGTGTCAAGCGGATCTCGGGCCTGATCTACGAGGAGACCCGCGGGGTGCTGAAGGTTTTCCTGGAGGATGTGATCCGGGATGTGGTCACCTACACTGAGCACGCCAAGCGCAAGACGGTCACTGCCATGGATGTGGAGTACGCTCTGAAACGGCAGGGCCGCGCTCTCTGTGGATTCGGTGGCTGAACAACTCGACCCTTTCCCCCCAACACAACATAAAGGCTCTTCTCAGAGCCGCCCACCGCCTCACAGAGAGAGCAGTGACCTGGGGAACGGGGCGGGGGCGAGACAGTTGATTTACATTTTGTTCAGCATAGATATGTTTTTCGCCAAGATCTGTATTGTGGCGTTAGGTTTATTAAATCAGCATATGCACGATGGACGCAATGTCCTTTTAGTCTTCGAATCATAGACATTTACGGCATATTCCAGGTGAAGGTAATACTGAAACAACTAATGTAGTTACAGCAGTGACCGATAAGAAAGGTGTTGAATTAACCGGTGGGAGGACAGTGAGGGTCTCTTGCCCTCACAGAAGGATTCCCAAGTCCTGATCAGAAGTGACCCTCAGGCAATCTCGGATATAAACAGGTCAATGTCTGGAACATTTAGACATCTAGACCGACAAAGACAGCAGCGAGTTTGCTGTTCAGATTATTGAATATATATATAGGAAAACACGTGAATGAACCTTCCTCACAAGACCGCCGTCAGTAACCATGTTTGCCTGAGAGCAGAATAGAAACATAAAGAACAGAGTATAAATCTGGAGGGGATGTAACTGATGACCTCATACAAGAATTTGAGATTGTGGCGAGCAATAAATTTGATTGGATGTTTAAAGAGACCAATCAGAGACATATGGAACAATGGAAATTGACAACGCGACCAATGAACCAATCACATTCATTGCCTTCACCCATCCCTCATTAGCATAGGGCTGTGGGCGGAGTGTGGGGGCTGTTTATATAACACGAGCCCGGAGCAGAGCTCCCTTCAGATCTGTGCCTGACTGAACAAGACGATGCCTGAGGAAAATAAACCAGCTTCAAAGAAAGGCGCCAAGAAAGTAATCAAGAAAACACCACCGAAGGGCGGCAAGAAGGGCAGAAAGTCGAAGAACGAGAGTTACTCCATCTACATCTACAAAGTGATGTTCACCCCGACACCGGCATCTCCTCCAAGGCCATGGGCATCATGAACTCGTTTGTGAACGATATTTTCGAGCGCATCGCGGGTGAGGCTTCTCGCCTGGCCCATTACAACAAGCGCTGCACCATCAGCTCCCGGGAGATCCAGACCGCCGTGCGCCTGCTGCTGCCCGGGGAGCTGGCCAAGCACGCCGTGTCGGAAGGGACAAAGGCGGTGACCAAGTACACCAGCTCCAAATAAAACTCCACGCTGTCCTGACCGAACAAACCCCAAACACAACGACTCTTTTAAGAGCCATCCACAACATCATTGAAAGAGCTGCACAAACCCTTTATACTGAATTTACTGTAATTATTTCCCGAACGAGTGTGTGTGAGAACCTTTGCAGTTCCAGTTATGGATTCAGTTTTGAATTCTCAAGCAGCTTCACTGTCTGGTTTGACCTTGGCGTCGCTGGAATTTCCCGCAGTGAGTAAACTCCAAACACTGTCCCTGGTCGCATTCCCTTTGCTCTCAGACCCATTCATTCATAGCGCCTGCTGACAAAGGGCTTATTTTGGGGGGCGGGGAAACTCCAATTTCAGTCATACATTCTCACTCAAGCCCTTTTCACTTTTTTTTTTATTCCGTTGCGGCTCAGTCCGTTATTAACCTGAGACTTCCCGCAGTGTAATAACCCAGAATGGGAGTTCTTAGAGACCAGAACGGGAGCAGTTTGAACACACTATCTCTCTTCACAGAAGAACGCCCAGTTCTGGTCTCACTTCCACAGCAGTTCCTTGAAAAGAAGTTCACTTTTTTACAAAGATGAGCTGGAATGTGTCCCATTACAGAATCAATGGGGACTGAGTCCCGCCCGTTACAGACAGTTTGAAACTGAAGCCGAATGTAATCCTGATTGTAGCAGCCTGGAATTTGCAAGGGAAATATGGAATAAGATAAAAGGAAACAGTGTTTTGAAGTATTTGCTAATGGTGAAGTTACTAGTATAATTCACAATTTTAACAATTATTGGCGGGATTTTTTAATTTAAAAAATCGTTAGCTTCTGACTGTTGAGAACCAGTAATTTCCGCCCTCCTTTCCTTGGTGGACTAAGCAGGCTGTGATTGGTCAGCGGAAACGACCAATGAAATTCACTAGAGAGTGACCAATTACAACTTCACTCCCTGAATCCCTCCAGAAGCTATAAGAAGGACAGATGTGGGGAGGAGCTTCTCATTCTTTCTCTGAACCTGTGGATTGTGGAAATGTCTGGAAGAGGGAAAACTAGCGGAAAAGCTCGGGCCAAGGCCAAGTCTCGCTCCTCCCGGGCCGGACTGCAGTTCCCTGTGGGCCGTGTTCACAGGCTCCTGCGGAAGGGGAACTACGCTGAGCGTGTGGGTGCCGGAGCCCCGGTCTACATGGCTGCTGTGCTCGAGTATCTGACCGCTGAAATCCTGGAGCTGGCCGGCAACGCGGCCCGTGACAACAAGAAGACCCGCATCATCCCCAGACACCTGCAGCTGGCCATCCGCAACGACGAGGAGCTCAACAAGTTGCTGGGAAAGGTGACCATAGCTCAGGGCGGAGTGCTGCCTAATATCCAGGCTGTGCTGCTGCCCAAGAAAACCACCACTTCGTCCAAGAGCAAGTAAAGCGGACAGGATTTAATCTAATAACCCAAAGGCTCTTTTCAGAGCCACCCACAGTATCTGTGAAAGGCTGCTTACTGTCTGAATGGAGACTTTGAGGTAATGTATCGATAAATTGGCCTATTTCAGACCTGTATGCGGGAGTTTTCAGTTACCTGTCTCTGCATTACGGTTCTCTACTCACACAAACGCTCTTCTAGTTAGCAGCGAATAATTGAACTACAGTTGTTAAAGACTCAAAAATTGTATAAATACCGCAACCGGTTCCCTAAATATTTTTTAGTCTATCAATGAAAGCTGTATGAAGAGAGTCGGCGGTTATTAAAAGGGCCTAGTTTAATTCTGGTCTGGTTTGAGATAGTTTGAATGCTAGTTCTGCTCTCGGGAGCTCCGGCCGTTTCCGGGCTGTGTATTTCTCTCCTGAGCCGGTCAGTTCAGACCTACACTGAGCAGCCAAGCGCAAGATGGTCACTTCCATGGATGTGGTGTACGCTCTGAAACGGCTGGGCCGCATTCTATGGATTCAACGCGACCCTCTTCCCCCAAGCAAAAAGCAAAGGCTCTTCTAAGAGCCACCCACCGCCTCACAGGAGGGCGAGGGAGGGAGAGATAGTTGAGTAACATGTTCTGTATAGATATATATTTTTCGCCAAGGTCTATGTTTTAAATCAGCATATGCACGATGAACGGAATATCCTTTTAAGTCTGCGAATTATAGACATTTATCATCGAAGCTTACATAGAAACATAGAAAATAGGTGCAGGAGTAGGCTATTCGGCCCTTCGAGCCTGCACCGCCATTTAATGAGATCATGGCTGAACATGCAACTTCAGTACCCCATTCCCGCTTTCTCGCCATACCCCATGATCCCCCTAGTAGTAAGGACTACATCTAACTCCTTTTTGAATATATTTAATGAATTGGCCTCAACAACTTTCTGTGGTAGAGAACTCCACAGGTTCACCACTCTGGGCGAAGAAGTTTCTCCTCATCTCAGTCCTAAATGGCTTACCCCTTATCCTTAGACGGTGACCCCTGGTTCTGGACTTCCCCAACATTTGGAACATTCTTCCTGCATCTAACCTGTCTAAACACATCAGAATTTTAAACGTTTCTATGAGATCCCCTCTCATTCTTCTGAACTCCATTGAATACAAGCCCAGTTGATCCAGTCTTTCTTGATATGTCAGTCCCGCCATCCCGAGAATCAGTCTGATGAACCTTCGCTGCACTCCTTCAATAGCAAGAATGTCCTTCCTCAAGTTAGGAGACCAAAATTGTACACAGTACTCCAGGTGTGGCCTCACCAAGGCCCTGTACAACTGTAGTAACAACTCCCTGCCCCTGTACTCAAATTCCCTCGCTATGAAGGCCAATATGCCATTTGCCTTCTTCACCACCTGCTGTACCTGCATGCCAACCTTCAATGACTGATGTACCATGACACCCAGGTCTCGTTGCACCTCCCCTTTTCCTAATCTGTCACCATTCGGATAATAGTCTGTATCTCTATTTTTACAACCAAAGTGGATGACCTCACATTTATCCACATTATACTTCATCTGCCAAGCATTTGCCCACTCACCTGACCTATCCAAGTCACTTTTCAGCCTCATAGCATCCTCCTCACAGCTCACACTGCCACCCAACTTAGTGTCATCCGCAAATTTGGAGATACTACATTTAATCCCCTTGTCTAAATCATTAATGTACAATGTAAACAGCTGGGGCCCCAGCACAGAACTTTGCGGTACCCCACTAGTCACTGCCTGCCATTCTGAAAAGTACCCTATTACTCCTATTCTTTGCTTCCTGTCATAAGAGTTAGGAACAGAAGTAGGCCATCGAGCACCTCGAGCCTGCTCCGCCATTCAATAAGATCATGGCCGATCTGGCCGTGGACTCAGCTCCACTTACCCGCCCGCTCCCCATTACCCTTAATTCCCTTATTGGTTAAAAATCTATCTATCTGTGATTTGAATACATTCAATGAGCTAGCCTCAACTGCTTCCTTGGGCAGAGAATTCCATAGATTCACAATCCTCTGGGAGAAGAAATTCCTTCTCAACTCGGTTTTAAATTGGCTCCCCTGTATTTTGAGGCTGTGCCCCCTAGTTCTATTCTCCCCGACCCATGGAAACAACCTCCCTGCCTCTATCTTGTCTATCCCTTTCATTATTTTAAATGTTTCTATAAGATCACCCCTCATCCTTCTGAACTCCAACGAGTAAAGACCCAGTCTACTCAATCTATCATCATAAGGTAACCCCCTCATCTCCGGAATCAACCTAGTGAATCGTCTCTGTACCTCCTCCAAAGCTAGTATATCCTTCCTTAAGTAAGGTGACCAAAACTGGCAACCAGTTCTCAATCCACGTCAACACATTACCCCCTATCCCATGTGCTTTAACTTTGCTCATTAATCTCTTGTGTGGGACCTTGTCGAAAGCCTTCTGAAAGTCCAAATACACCACATCAACTGGTTCTCCCTTATCCACTCTACTGGAAACATCCTCCAAAAATTCCAGAAGATTTGTCAAGCATGCTTTCCCTTTCACAAATCCATGCTGACTTGGACCTATCATGTCACCTCTTTCCAAATGCGCTGCTATGACATCCTTAATAATTGATTCCATCATTTTACCCACTACTGATGTCAGGCTGTCTGGTCTATAATTCCCTGTTTTCTCTCTCCCTTTTTTTAAAAAAGTGGGGTTACATTGGCTACCCACCACTCCATAGGAACTGATCCAGTGTCTATGGAATGTTGGAAAATGACTGTCAATGCACCCGCTATTTCCAAGGCCACCTCCTTAAGTACTCTGGGATGCAGACCATCAGGCCCTGGGGATTTATCGGCCTTCAATCCCATCAATTTCCCCAACACAATTTCCCAACTAATAAGGATTTCTCTCAGTTCTTCTTCCTTACTAGACCCTCTGACCTCTCTTATATCCGGAAGGTTGTTTGTGTCCTCCTTAGTGAATACCGAATCAAAGTACTTGTTCAATCTGTCTGCCATTTCTTTGTTCCCAGTTATGACTTCCCCTGATTCTGACTGCAGGGGACCTACATTTGTCTTTACTAACCTTTTTCTCTTTACATATCTATCGAAGCTTTTGCAGTCCATTTTAATGTTCCCTGCAAGCTTCCTCTCCTACTCTATTTTCACTGCCCGAATCAAACCCTTTGTCTTCCTCTGCTGAGTTCTAAATTTCTCCCAATTCCCGGGTTCGCTGCTATTTCTGGCCAATTTGTATGCCACTTCCTTGGCTTTAATACTATTCCTGATTTCCCTTGATAGCCACAGTTGAGCCACCTTCCCTTTTTTATTTTTACGCCAGACAGGAATGTACAATTGTAGCTCATCCATGCGGTCTCTAAATGTCTGCCATTACCCATCCACTGTCAACCCCTTACAGCACGGAAGGAGGCCACTTCAGCCCATCGTGTCCGCGCCGGCCAACAAGAGGCTATCCAGCGGAATCCCACTTTCCAGCTCTAGGTCCGTAATCCTGCAGGTTACGGCACTTCAAGTGCACATCCAAGTAGTTTTAAATGTGGTGAGGGATTCTGCCTCTACCACCCTTTCAGGCAGTGAGTTCCAGACCCCACCACCCTCCGCATGAAGACATTTCCCCTCTAAATCTTCGACCAATTACTTTAAATTTATGCCCTCTGTGCTAAGGGAAATAGGCCCTTTACGGCACAGAAGGTACGGCATATTTCAGGTGAAGGTAATACAGAAACAGCTAATGTAGTTACAGCAGTGACCGATAAGAAAAGTGTTGAATTAAACGGTGAGCGGAAGGACAGTGAGGGTCTCTTGCCCTCAAAGAAGGGCTCCCAGGTCGTGATCAGAAGTGACCCTCAGGCAATCTCGGTGATAAACCGGTTAATGCCTCTCGAAAATGTAGAAATCTAGATCGACAGCGACTTTGCTGTTCAGATTATTGATAGGAAAACACGTGAATGAACCTTCCTCACAAGATCGTCCGTCAGTAACCATTTTTGCCTGAGAGCAGAATAGAAACATAAAGAACAGAGTATAAATCGGGAGGGGATGTAATTGATGACTTAGAATTTGAGATTGTGGCGAGCAATAAATTTGATTGGTCTCTTTAAACATCCAATCAGAGAGATACAGAACAATAGAAATTGACAACGCAGCCAACGAACCAATCACAGTCATTGCCTTCACGCATCCCTCATTAGCATCGGGCTGTGGGCGGAGTGTGGGGGCTGCCTATATAATGCGAGCTCCGAGCTGAGTTTCTTTCATAATTGTGCCTGACTGAACAAGACGATGCCTGAGGAAAAGAAACAAATTGCCAAGAAAGGCGCTAAGAAAGTAATCAAGAAAACACCACCGAAGGGCGGCAAGAAGCGCAGAAAGTCGAGGAAGGAGAGTTACTCCATCTACATCTACAAAGTGATGAAGCAGGTTCACCCCGACACCGGCATCTCCTCCAAGGCCATGGGCATCATGAACTCGTTTGTGAACGATATTTTCGAGCGCATCGCGGGTGAGGCTTCCCGCCTGGCCCATTACAACAAGCGCCGCACCATCAGCTCCCGGGAGATCCAGACCGCCGTGCGTCTGCTGCTGCCCGGGGAGCTGGCCAAGCACGCCGTGTCGGAAGGGACAAAGGCGGTGACCAAGTACACCAGCTCCAAGTAAAACTCCACGCTGTCCTGACAGAACAAACCCCAAACACAACGGCTCTTTTAAGAGCCACCCACAACATCGTTGAAAGAGCTGCACAAACGCGTCATCCTTTAAACTCAATTTACTGTAGTTATTGCCTGAGCAAATGTGTTTGACAACCTTTAAAGATCCAGCTGTAGATTTAGGTTTGAATTCTCAGTTAAGCGGTTTTACTGTCCAGTTCAACCTGAGCTTCGCTGATGAATTTCCCTCCCAGTAAACTACACACACTGTCCCTGGTCGCCTGCCGACGAATTATGATCTTGTTTTAGGGGGTGAGACTCAGACTTTAGTCACCTCATTCTCTCTCTTTATAGTTTAAAATAAAATTGTAGTTCGGGGTCAATCTGCTTATTAACCGAGACTCCGTGTGTAACAAGCCAGAATGGGAGTTCTTACAGAGACCAGAACGGGGGCAGTTTGAACACTCTGTCCCTCTTTTCTCACAGAAGGACTCCCAGTTCTGGTCTCACTCCCGCCTGTGCGGAGGATCGATCACCATCTGTGATTCCCAAATTGTACAAAGATTGAGCTGGAATGTGTCCCGTTACAGAAAATTCCCGCCCATTACAGACTGTTTGAAACTGAACCCGAATTTAATCCTGATTGTAATATCCTGGAATTTGCAAGGTAATATAGAATAAGACAGAAGGAATTAAAACTCTTTGACTAATGATGAATTTATTAATATAATCCGCACTTGTAAAAATTATTGGCGGGCTTTTTGAAATTGAAAATTCGTCAAAGATCGGACTGTTAACAATAATTTTCGCCCTCTTTTCATTGGCGGGCTAAAAAGACGGTGATTGGTCATCAGAAATGACCAATAAAATGACCAATCACAAGTTCACTACCTGCATCCCTCTGGGATGTACAAGAAGGGCAGATGTGGGAGGAGTTTCTCATTCTTTCTCTGAACTTGTGGATTGTGGAAATGTCTGGAAGAGAGAAAACTAGCGGAAAAGCTCGGGCCAAGGCCAAGTCTCGCTCCTCCCGGGCCGGACTGCAGTTCCCTGTGGGCCGTGTTCACAGGCTCCTGCGGAAGGGGAACTACGCTGAGCGTGTGGGTGCCGGAGCCCCGGTCTACATGGCTGCTGTGCTCGAGTATCTGACCGCTGAAATCCTGGAGCTGGCCGGCAACGCGGCCCGCGACAACAAGAAGACACGCATCATCCCCAGACACCTGCAGCTGGCCATCCGCAACGACGAGGAGCTCAACAAGCTGCTGGGAAAGGTGACCATCGCTCAGGGCGGAGTGCTGCCTAATATCCAGGCTGTGCTGCTGCCCAAGAAAACCACCACTTCGTCCAAGAGCAAGTAAAGCGGACAAGATTTAATCTAATAACCCAAAGGCTCTTTTCAGAGCCAGCCACAGTATCTTTGAAAGCGCTGGTTACTGGTCTATGGATTATAATTGTTCCGCATCGAATTTAACAGATTGAATTTCCTGCAATCAAGCTGGGAATTTCCTGATCAGAAATGAGCCTAAAGCATTTTCAGTATAAGCAAATGCATCTCCAAATTTGCGGATGACACTAAGTTGGGTGGCAGTGTGAGCTACAAGGAGGATTCTATGAGGCTGCAGAGTGACTTGGATAGGTTACGTGAGTGGGCAAATGCATGGCAGATGAAGTATAATGTGGATAAATATGTTATCCACTTTGGTGGTAAAAACAGAGAGACAGACTATTATCTGAATGGTGACAGATTAGGAAAAGGGGAGGTGCAACGAGACCTGGTTGTCATGGTACGTCAGTTATTGAAGGCTGGCATGCAGGTACAGCAGGCGGTTAAGAAAGCAAATGGCCTTCATAGCGAGGGGATTTGAGTACAGGGGCAGGGAGGTGTTGCTACAGTTGTACAGGGCCTTGGTGAGGCCACACCTGGAGTATTGTGTACAGTTTTGGTCTCCTAACTTGAAGGACATTCTTGCTATTGAGGGAGTGCAGCGAAGGTTCACCAGACTGATTCCTGGGATGGCGGGACTGACATATCAAGAAAGACTGGATCAACTGGGCTTGTAGTCACTGGAGTTCAGAAGAATGAGGGGGGATCTCATAGAAATGTTTAAAATTCTGATGGGTTTAGACAGGTTAGATGCAGGAAGAATGTTCCCAATGTTGGGGAAGTCCAGAACCAGGGGTCACAGTCTAAGGATAAGGGGTAAGCCATTTCGGACCGAGATGAGGAGAAACTTCTTCACCCAGAGAGTGATGAACCTGTGGAATTCTCTACCACAGAAAGTTGTTAAGGCCAATTCACTAAATATATTCAAAAAGGAGTTAGATGTAGTCCTTACTACTAGGGGGATCAAGGGGTATGGTGAGAAAGCAGGAATTGGGTACTGAAGTTGCATGTTCAGCCATGAACTCATTGAATGGCGGTGCAGGCTCGAAGGGCCGAATGGCCTACTCCTGCACCTATTTTCCATGTTTCTAACCATGCAGAATTTTACCCTTTTAATTTGCATACAGGAATGACCCAGAATTACAGCTCTGTTCACTTTAAAATATTCCAAACAGTATCCCACTTGTCGCCGCATTTAGAGCTGGTTTAAAGGCGGGATTCAGACTATGTGCTCTCTCATGAAAATCTATCCCAGTCTGTGGATAATTTACTTAGATTCCGACCCACGTTGAGCAAGTGCAGTCAGTATACTGAGCACCTCAACCAAACCACACGGTCAGATATTCACCTCCAGCACTGTATAAACCCCAGTTACAGTAACACTACAAGACCCACACAGTCAGATATTCACCTCCTGCACTGTATAAACCCCCAGTTACAGTAACACCACAAGACCCACACAGTCAGTTATTCACCACCTGCACTGTATAAACCCCCAGTTACAGTAACACTACAAGACCCACACAGTCAGATATTCACCTGCACTGTATAAACCCCCATTTACAGTAACACAAGACCCACACAGTCAGATATTCACCTCCTGCACTGTATAAACCCTCAGTTACAGTAACACTACAAGACCCACACAGTCAGATATTCACCTCCTGCACTGTATAAACCCCCAGTTACAGTAACACTACAAGACCCACACAGTCAGATATTCACCTGCACTGTATAAACCCCCAGTTACAGAGACCCTGTCTCTGTTTATATTACACTTGACCCTGTCTGTTTATACTGCACTAGACCCTGTCTCAGTTTTTTGAACCTCGACCATGTTTTGGTTACTGCGGCACTAAACAACATCCACAAATATTGGAAATCGTTGGGGAGGAAACAGTGAAAATAACAGTCAGAAAACAGAAGACTGTAGAGCGAAATAGTCCAAATTTCGCTGGATAGTTGCAAGTGTTTCATTCCTTCCCAAACGAAGGACATAACCAGTGAGAGAATGAGAGATTTATTAACCTCACGGCAGGTATAGATACAGTTTCACTTTTACCATCACTGGCACCAATCATCACACACTGCGGCTAAATCTCAGGAGCTTCTGTGTGATGGTGAGGTGATCACTGGACAATAAAGCACAGAGACTGGTGGGGGACTGCTCATTATATTCGGGATTTAATCCCCTTTCCCACTGAATACTGCGGACAGACATGGTCACCTTGGTAACAGAATGGTCAGAGTGACATCACTTTCTATATAAGACAATGGGTTATCAATAAATGGTAAAGGTATTAAACACTCTGCAATTACATTGTAAACAAAATGGACTGTGCAGTGATTGTAAAGCTGCCTATTTTGGTGACTTGAGCCTTTTTAAAATGTCTCACTGTTTTCGATGATCCATTTAACTTGCTGCAGAATTTGGAAAGATTTCAGAATTCTGCAGTGTGAAGAAGGTTTCGGTTAAAGGTGGAATCAAATTTGTTTCAAAATATTCTGTTCTCATTCTTCCCGAAGCGCCCAAATTTTAGAACACTGCAATACTGACTGGGAAGGTCCCAAGTTCGATCCATGATCTGGGCTGTTAGTTGATCTCAGCCAAGGCAGCAGTTCAGGGGTTCTAATTGTCCTCAGTACCACTGGACTAAATATGAGTGAAAATCAGCCAGTGTCCCTGCTCTTCGTACCGATCCAGTGACCTCAACTGGAAAGTGTGTGGATGCCATTTGAGGGCAGGATTTGAGGCTGTGATGCCTACCACAGTGGAAATCCTGCCAGCACTCAGAGTCGACTGACAACGAGGCACTAGAGGTTAACTAATGTCAGTGGAATTTCACCACCCCCCACCCACCCCACACACACACACCACCCACCCCCTCCCACACACACCCCACCCACCCCCTCCCACACACATTACACCCCCCCTCCTCACCCACACACACACCCCTCACACAGATACACCACACACACACACCCCACATACACCCCCCCAACCCCCCAACCCATCATTACACCCCCCCACCCATCATTACACCCACACACACACCCACAAATTACACCCCCACACACACACACCACACATTCCCCACATATACCCCTCCACACACACCACCCCCCACACACATCCCACTGCCACACACACACATACCCACCCCACACACACACAAACATCCCCACACAAACACCTCCACACACATCCCCGACACACACACCTATACACCCCCACCCCACACACACCTATACACCCCCACCCCACACACACCTATACACCCCCACCCCAACCCCCCACACACACACCCAGCCCCCCACACACACTCACTCTCACATACACACACCCCCACACACACATCCACACACACCCATACCCCCCCACACACACACCCACCCCGCTCACACACACACACACCCATACACACACACCCACTCCCCACCCACACTCACATTCACACACCCCCATACACTCACACCACCCCCCACACACACACCCTCACACACATGGATACACACACACCCCCACACACACCCCCTCCACACACACCCCCTCCACACACACACCCCATCACACACACGGCCACACACACAGCCCCACCCCCCACACAGCCACCCCCCCCGCCTACACACACACACATACCGCCCCCCCCCCCCCCCCCGCCACACACACATCATTACAGGACAAGATTTCAGGCTGTATTGCCTATCACAGTGTAAATCCTGCTGGCACTCACTGAGTTGACTGACGGTGAGGCACTAGAGGTTAACTAATGTCTGTGGAATTGCACCCAGCCAAATTCAGCACTTTCTGGAGATAAAAAATCTCAGATGCTGAAATGACTGTTGATTTTAGACAGTGAGGTTTGAGGGAGAGTGTCTAGAATAAGGAATTTACAGCTTAGGGGGGACAGGAGGGGACAGAATGTTCTATCGAATCTAGAATTGTCTGTTCTGAATTTCTATCTTGTACTTAAAGTAATAACTTTTATAAGCACCATTTATTTGCAGGGTATTAGAAGGGGAGGATCTGCAGCAGGGAAACTCAATCCATACATTGCGTCAAGATTTGACAGATTCCTGGATTGATCAGGATCATCTTCTCATCAGCCTTTGTAAAAACACCAATCACAGCGGGGAGAAACAGGACACATGTTGTGTGTGTGGATATACCTTCAACCAATCTTCAGCCTGTGAGACTCGTGCACCCACCTGACTCAACACTGTAAATGTGGGGAAAGTGGGAATGGATGCTGTTGTACATGGAAAGTGATTCAGTCGTTCATCTCACCAACTGACATTCGAGAAATTAGATAACAGACTTTCTCCTGTGAATATAGAGCTGGTTTATTGGACCGTAATGTTTACTTATTCATCTCATTGACTCTAAATCTTTGCCAATTATTTGATGTGATTGGTTTACATGTACATCTTTTTAAAAATATGTTTGCTGAGTGGATTAAAATTTAAATTGAAACCAGGTTTGGAGGCGTAATGCTCCCTTCACACATCGAAGGTGAGAGAGATGCTGTGGGGCACATGCTCAGTCCAATATCTGAAGGTGATTAACAGACTGGGTTTTATGTTTCGTGATCCTGGGCGTGTTACCAACACCTTCCCTGGATACCAAGACTAGGAGATCAACTCTGGAAGGTATGGGAAACTGGGACTTGCCCCTGAGAGTAACTGAAGATATAAGGACTAAAATAATCCAGAGTTAGAAAGGAGAAAAGACCAAAAATGGAACAGTCACAGGACATCAATTAATCTCCACTCATTTTGGAGTCATCAGATATCGACACACAGTGTTATTTGAAATATCAAAACATTAAACTCCAGCCCAGTTATAGGGTTTATTGACATCAGCAGAAACAAACACCAACTGACAGAATGAACATGATTCAGTCAGGATGCGATTAATAGCAGCAATAATAGAGTCCAACCCCTGCAGTCACTTGTGAACTCGCTGCTGTCTCAGCAGGTCAGATGACGTAGTGAATCCCATTTCACACTCAGAGCAGGTGAACAGCCTCCCCCCAGTGTGACTTGACAATGCATTTCCAGTTTACAAGGTTGGGTTCAATTCTGCACCCGCTGTGCGCAGAGTGACAATAAAATCAATGAGCTGCTAATTTTCTCTGCTGGATAATGGGCCTTTTGTGCTGGCCCAATAGGGTGAGCCCAGATTGGCCCAATAGGGTGAGCCCGGGCTGGCCCAATAGGGTGAGCCCGGGCTGGCCCAATAGGGTGAGCCCGGGCTGGCCCAATAGGGTGAGCCCGGGCTGGCCCAATAGGGTGAGCCCGGGCTGGCCCAACAGGGTGAGCCCGGGCTGGCCCAACAGGGTGAGACCAGGCTAGCCCAACAGGGTGAGCCGGATTGGCCCAATAGGGTGAGCCCGGGTTGACCCAATAGAGTGAGCCCGGGTTGACCCAATAGGGTGAGTCCGGGTTGACCAAATAGGGTGAGTCCGGGTTGGCCCAGGTACACCAGACAACAATCAGCACAAGGTTCTCTTTCAGGGGCCACTGACCTGGGCACAAACATGTGTCCAATCAAACTGACAGATATCCTGAAGCCCCGCCTACCCATTGTCCCTGCTGTGTCGAAGCTCCGAGTTGAGCCTTTGCTTTGGGAGTCTCCTATCGGGCATATGGACAGCTGAATTTGTAGATTTCACTCCATAATCCCTCATGTTTAACAGTGTCAAAGGCCTTGGTCAGGTCAAAGAAGGTTGAACCAACCCCCCAGTCACTGACACCAATCTCCTCCCATGTGATATAAATCGACACTTGTCACTGACACCAAGTGGATTTGGAAAATATGTTCAAGGGTAAGACTGTAGAAACACAATGGCAAACATTTAAGGAGATATTACATAACTCTCAGCAAAGATTTATTCAAGTGAGAAATAAAGATGCTAAGAGAAGGATGAACCATCCCTGGCAAACGAAGAAAGTAAAGGATGGTGTCAAATTGAAAAAAGGCAAACAATGTTGCGAAGGACAGTGGAAGGCCAGAGGATGAGAAATTTTTAGAAACCAGCAAAGGACGACTAAAAAATGATAAAGACAGAGAAGATAGCAGATGAGAGCAAACTAACAAGAAATATAAAAACAGGCAGTAAGAGCTTCTACAGGAATATAAAATGGAAACGAGTTGCTAAAATAAACATTGGTCCCTTAGAAGATGAGACTGGAGAATTAATAATGGGAAACACGGAAATGGCAGAGACTTTGAACAAATATTTTGTATCGGTCTTCACGGTAGAGGATATTAAAAACATCCCAACAGTTGATAATCAAGGAGCTAATGCGGGGGAGGGGGGGGTAACTTAAAACAGTCACTGTCACTAGAGATTAAGTACTAATCAAACTAATGGGACTAAAGGTGGACAAGTCTCCTGGACATGATGACATGCATCCTCGGGTCTTTAAAGAAGTGGCTGCAGAGATAGTGATGCATCGGTTGTGATCTACCAAAATTCCCTGAATTCTGGAGAGATCCCAGCAGACTGGAAAACCGCAAATGTACATCCCTAATTAAGAAACGAGGGAGACAGAAAGCAGGAAACTATAGACCAGTTAATCTACCATCTGTCATTGGGAAAATACTGGAGTCCATCATTAAGGAAGTACTAGCAGGACATTTAGCAAATCATATTGCAGTCAAGCAGAGTCAGCATGGTTTCATGAAAGGGAAATCATGTTTGACAAATTTCCTGGAATTATTTGAGGATGTAACAAGCAAAGTGGATAAAGGAGAACCAGTTGATGTCATATATTTGGATTTCCAGAAAGCATTCCATACGGTGCCACACAAAAGGTTACTTCACAAACTAAGAGTTCACGGGGTTGGGGGTAATATATCAGCATGGATAGAGGATTGGCAAACTAACAGAAAAGTAACAGAGAGTCAGGATAAATGGATCATTTTCAGCTTGGCAAACTGTAACTAGAGGGGTGCCGCAGGGATCAGTGCTGGGGACTCAACTATTTACAACTAATATAAATAACTTGGCTGAAGGGATTGAGTATAACATAGTCAAATTTGTTGATGATACAAAGATAGGTTGTGAGAAGGACGCAAAGAATCTACAAGGTGACATAGATAGGCTCTGTGAGTGGGCAAAAATCTGGCAGATGGACTATAATGTGGTAAAATGTCAGGTTATCCCCTTTGGTAGGAAAAATAAAACAGCAAATAATTATTTAAATGGGGACAATTACAAAATGCTGTAGTACAGAGGGATCTGGAGGTTCTTGTACACGAAACTCAAAAAGTTAGCATGCAGGTACAGCAAGTAATCAGGAAGGCAAATGGAATGCTGGCCTTTATTGCAAGGGGGATGGAGTATAAAAGTAGGGAAGTCCTGCTACACCTGTACAGGGCGTTGGTAAGACCACACCTGGAGTACTGCGCACAGTTTTGGTCTGGACTTGTCTCTATTCCCGTGCCAAGGGGATTGCTACACCAGACGGGAGGGGCAACATTTAGGGACACTGATTCCCCACCAATTCCCATTCCCCTTCTTTCTGGTGGATAATGGAGGGGCCACTGTGTGTAATGTGCAAGTCAGTAAGCATTGTCAGCAAGCTCTTTTTAATTGGAGATTTTATTCAGTGGAAACTTTGACACAATTGTAGATTTTGTACCAAAGATCAATTTGGAATTAAAGTAAAAGTTCATAATTTAATTGCAAACTAAATTTCTGTTGAGAGTTGCTGAATTAAGGGGAAAGATAACACACAGCATTTCTCAAGTGGACACTGCAGTCCCAAGAACACAATCAGCAATATATCCAGAATATTAAAGTCCAGCCCAGTTATAGGGTTATTAACATCGGCAGAAATAAACCCCAAATGTCAGAATGAAACATAGAAACATAGAAAATAGGTGGAGGAGTAGGCCATTCGGCCCTTCTAGCCTGCACTGCCATTCAATGAGTTAATGGCTGAACATGCAACTTCAGTATCCCATTCCTGCTTTCTCGCCATACCCCTTGATCCCCCTAGTAGTAAGGACTACATCTATCTCCTTTTTGAATATGTTTAGTGAATTGGCCTCAACAACTTAATGATACATGAACATGGTTCAGTCGGGCTGTGATGAAAAGCAGCAATAACAGCAGAATCCCACCCCTGTAGTCACTTGTGAAGTCGCTGGTGTCTCAGCAGGGTGGATGACTGGGTGAATCCCTTCCCACACACTGAGCAGGTGAACGGCCTCTCCCCAGTGTGAACTCGCTGGCGTGTCAGCAGTGTGGATGATTGAGTGAATCCATTCCCACATTCAGAGCAGGTGAACGGCCTCTCCCCAGTGTGAACTCGCTGGTGTCTCAGCAGGGTGGACGACTGAGTGAATCCTTTCCCACACTCTGAGCAGGCGAATGGCCTCTCCACAGTGTGAACTCGCTGATGTCTCAGCAGGTCGGATGATGCAGTGAATCCCTTCCCACACTCAGAGCAGGTGAATGGCCTCTCCCCAGTGTGAATTCGCCGGTGCGTCAGCAGGCTGGATGACTCAGTGAATGCCTTCCCACACTCAGAGCAGGTGAAAGGCCTCTCCCCAGTGTGAACTCGCCGGTGTGTCAGCAGGTTGGATGACTGAGTGAATCCCTTCCCACACTCAGAGCAGGTGAACGGCCTCTCCCCAGTGTGACAGCGTCGATGCATTTCCAGCTCAGATGGTGATCTGAATACCTTCCCACAGTCATCACATTTCCACGGTTTCTCCGTGGTGCAGGTATCCTTGTGACTATCCATGGTTGGACAATCAGTTGAAGCCTCGCCCACTCACACAACACATTTACAGTTTCTCTGCGCTTTGAATGGTGCGATGTTTTTTCAGGCTGTGTAATTGGTTAGAGCTCTTTCCACAGTCAGTGCACTGGAACACTCACTCGGGTGTGTGTGTCTCGGTACCTTTCCAGTCAGGATGATAATTGAAATCTTTTCCCACAGACAGAACAGACAAACATTTCTCCTTCCACTTTCAAAGGCCAATGATATTCAGTTCCTGATGAATCAACTGCCCCTATCACATCTTGATGCGATGTTTGGTTTGTGCTTCCTGTCTGAAAATCTCACCTCCTAATACGCTGTAAAAGGAGATAACAAAACTCATCACTGTCAGTACAAGACAGAAATTCAGAATAGACACATCTAGTTTCCATGGAACATTTTTTCCTCTCTTGTTCTTCCAAAGCTGTAAATCCCTGTCCCACACATTGTCCCTCCTGCTGTGCTGAAATCCAAACCATCGCACATTTCTGAACAGTTTCTCCTCCACACACAGTTTTCACCACCAATTCAGGCTGGATTTAGGTCTACACTCACTGGTTCCCCATCCCCCTCCTCCCCAGAATGTACAGATACTGGCTGGGTTCAGGTCTACACTCACTGGTACACTTCCTTCTCCAAAAGTGGACTCTGGCTGAATTCAGTTCTGCACTCACTGGTTCCTCTCCCCTGAGTATGGTGATTCTGGTTGGGGTCAGTTCCACACTCACTGGCTCCCCTCTCCTCCCCTGTGTTCGGTTCTGCACTCACTCGTTCTTTGATCTCTCCTCTCCTGAAGGTGCTGACTCTGATTAGGTTCAGTTCTGCACTCACTGGTTTCCCTCCCCTGAAGGTGCTGACTCTGGCTGGGTTCAGTTCTACACTCACTGGTTCCCCTCCCCTGAAGGTGCTGACTCTGGCTGGGTTCTGTTCCACAGACATTGACATCACTCACATTATTCCTGCACCAAGATGGCCGCGCATGCGCCTTGCTACTCACTAAACCAAGATGACGGAGCGCTGAACCTGCTTTCCTGCACAAACATGGCCGCCGTTAGCCTGGGCCTGTGACCGGGAGAAAGCCCCGAAACTACAACCGGCGATATTCCGGTTCTTATTCCGGGTTTGCGGCGGGCACCGGTTATTTATGAAGTCGCCCCGGCTCCCCGCTGGTCCATTACTCCGCTCCGTCCCGCTGAAAAACACAACTCTGAGGCGCCTGTCCGAAACGTGTCTCCTCCGCCATTACAGGCACCGCGCATGCTCCAAACCCAGCCAGGGCCAGCGCCTGCGCACTGAGCTCCTGTAGTCTGGGTGAGGCACATTCTCCTCGCGGCGAATGCTGGGTAAACATACCGCCATTGGAAGCCCATGTTATTGAATAGAACATGATTTACTGAGATTGCATTGGTCACTGAACCATGTTCATTCTGGCAGTAAGACTTTGTTTCTGATGATCTCAATAACCCGTATATGTGGGCTGGAGATAAATATCCGACATAAATATTGAATAAATCAGCTTTGTTTCAAACACAGTGTGTCGAATATTTGATTTCTCCATAATCAGAGGAGACTAGTTGATGTTCTGTTACTCACTGTTCCAGTTTAGGGCTTTTTCTTACTCTAACTTATATCACTTCTCACCTAGTTCGCCTTCTGTCATATCAAACCTCAAAGTTGTTCCGTTTGAGTACATGACTTGTGGTTGCAGTAGACTTGACTGCAGTGTCTCACTTTACACTCAGCTGCAATCCTTTGAACAACCCCTTTATTGAACTATCTTGCATAAGATTTGAAATCCGTTATTTCTGTATCAGTTAAGCCGTTTTGGAACCGATTTAATTTAAAGAACTCATCCGCACATTTTGCATGTGATAGCCTGTGAAATATTCCAATATTTGTAATTGCCATTGTCACAATCTCCGTTCCCTAGCCACTGACTCCATCCCTCTCCCCAACTTCTGTCTGATGCTGAACCAGACTGTTCGCAATCTTGGTGTTATACTTGACCTTGAAATAAGTTTGTGACCATATATCTGTAGCATAACGAAGATTGCTTATTTCCACCTCTGGAACATCGCCCGTCCACACTATTGCCTCAGCTCATCCACTGCTGAAGCCCTCATCCATGCCTTTGTTAGCTCTGGACATGACTATTCCAACGCACTCCTCCCACATTCTACCCTACATAAACTAGAGTTGATCCAAAACTCGGCTGCCCACCCTAACTCGCAACAAGTCAAGCTCACCCGTCACTCCTGTTCTTGCTGAGCTGCATTGCCTTCTGGTTAAGCAGTCAGTGGGTGGGGATTGCTCTGTATCTGACCCGTGCTGGACGTGCCCTGGGAGTATTTGAGGCAGGGTAGAGGGAGCTTTACTCTGTATCTAACCCACGCTGTACGTGCCCTGGGATATTGTAGACTGTGGTTTACTCTGTATCAACTCTGGTAGTGCTTGGGATAGGATGGAGTGAGATTTATTCTGTATCTAAGCCGTGCGGTACTGGTAGTCATGAAATCAGTGGTAGAGAAAATGCTAGAATCGATTATTAAGCACGTGGTAACAGTGCACTTCGGAAATAATAACAGGATTGGGCAGAATCAACACGGATTTATGAAGGGAAAATTGTACTTGACAAATCTGTTAGTGTTTTTTGAGCTTGTTGGTGTTTCGGGCAGTGGGGTATCGCCCCTTTGGAATTTTGCATTCCTTACTGCGACTTTTGGTCGGCTCACGCTTTCTGGAGTTTACTACTCAGGCTTTCTTGCCCTTGTTCCTTCATTTATCCTCTTTAGTTATTTTCATTATTTTGAATTAATTTGATTAAGATTATGATCCTTTAGGTTCTAGTTTCTTTTTTGGTAAATTGAATTCTCTGATGCCCCCTGTTTATTGTATCTGGACCACTGTGCTTTGTGTGTCGTTCTGTATATAGATTTGATCTGGGGTGGGGTTAATATGGGTAATATACATTCTGTTCTCGCTTCCTCTTTTTAGTTGTTTGGGTTTTCTCTTGTCCATTATTTGCTGTATCAGAGTTGCTGTGGCTTTGTGTGTCGCTCTGGACACTGACGCCTTGTTCTAATTTTATTCTGGATACTGGTGTACTATTCGATTTCGAGGGTTAGGGCCTTTGTTGTTTGGCACAGTGGGGTAATGTTCCTTTTGGAACTTTTATGGAAGTGTTTTATTAATAATTAAATTGATGGTAAATTGAGATTAACCAAGAGATTACATTGATGAAGATTGGATTGTATTTATATAAAGTCCCTCTTTGGGAGGTGTTGGGTTAGGAAGGGTTATTTTTTTGGGGGGGGGGGGGTGGGTTGGGTTTGTCAGTTACAATTGGTTATTCGTTGGGAAGTTAGTTCCTTACTATGTATTCAATTGATATTTGTGGAGTTAGGTAACTTATTAATTGTAAGTAAGCCAATTGTATTATTTGGATTTATTAATAATATTATTACCGGTGTTTTAAGTTAGGAATATTAATTGGGGAATTATTGTTATTGTTTAAGCTGTTCAAGGATCCTGTGGAATCAGTCTGCTGGAAACGGAGCCTTGTTGCTGCTGTTGGATAGAATGCTGATTGGTCACAGTGTGGTGCCGCATGTCCCTGAGTCTGTGTCTTCCCATTTTATTCATTTAAACATTTGTGAATTTGTGGATTAAGTTTTGGTTACATGGGTGGGTGGATTTGGTGGGTTTGCTAAAGCTTTTTGGTTGTGGAGAGTGAGTCCATTGTTTATTTAACGGGGTTGGAGCGAGCGGTGGCTGAGGAAAAGAGTGTTTGAAGACCAGGCCCTCAAACCTACCACCAAACTCATGGTCTACAGGGCTGTAGTAATACCCGCCCTCCTGTATGGCTCAGAGACATGGACCATGTACAGTAGACACCTCAAATCGCTGGAGAAATACCACCAATGATGTCTCCCCAAGATCCGACAAATCCCCTGGGAGGACAGATGCACCAACGTTAGCGTCCTCGACCAGGCTAACATCCCCAACATCGAAGCACTGACCACACTCGACTAGCTCCGCTGGGCAGGCCACATTGTCCACATGCCAGAGACAAGACTCCCAAAGCAAGCACTCTACTCGGAGCTCCAACATGGCAAACGAGCCAAAGGTGGGCAGAGGAAATGTTACAAGAACACCCTCAAAGCTTCCCTGATAAATTGCAACATTCCCTCTGACATCTGGTAGTCCCTGGCCAACGAATGCCCTAAGTGGAGGAAGTGCATCCTGGAGGGTGCTGAGCACCTCGAGTCTCATCGCCGAGTGCAAGCAGAAATCAAGCACAGGCAGTGGAACGAGCGTGTGGCAAACCAGTCCCACCCACCCTTTCCCTCAACGACTCTCTGTCCCACCTGTGAGAGAGTCTGGTTCTCGTACTGGACTGTTCAGTCACCTGAGAAATCACTTTTAGAGTGGAACAAGTCTTCCTCGATTCCGAGGGACTGCCGATGATGATGATGACCTCCGTTTGTTTTGCTGGGATCTCCGATTTAATATTTTTGAAAAAAAAATTATTTTGTTTTTGTGCAATTGTATCTTGCTGTGAGGTCTCGGTTAGGTTGTGTGTGTGGGGGAGGGGAGGGTCACGGTTAGGTTGTGTGTTGGGGTGGGGGTCTCGGGTAGGTTGTGTGTGGGGGTCTCGGTTAGGTTGTGTATGTGGGGGGTCTCGGTTAGGTTGTGTGTTGGGGTGGGGGTCTCGGTTAGGTTGTGTGGGGGGGTCTCGGTTAGGTTGTGTGTGGGGGGGTCTCGGTTAGGTTGTATGTGTGGGGGTCACGGTTAGGTTGTATGTGTGGGGGGGTCTCGGTTAGGTTGTGTGTGGGGGGTCTCGGTTAGGTTGTGTGTGGGGGGTCTCGGTTAGGTTGTGTGTGTGGGGATTCTCGGTTAGGTTGTGTGTGGGGGGTCTCGGTTAGGTTGTGTGTGGGGGGGTCTCGGTTAGGTTGTGTGTGGGGGGGTCTCGGTTAGGTTGTATGTGTGGGGGTCACGGTTAGGTTGTGTGTGGGGGGTCTCGGTTAGGTTGTATGTGTGGGGGGGTCTCGGTTAGGTTGTGTGTAGGGGGTCTCGGTTAGGTTGTGTGTGGGGGGTCTCGGTTAGGTTGTGTGTGTGGGGATTCTCGGTTAGTTTGTGTGGCATGGTCACGGTTAGGTTGTGTGGTGGGGGGGAGGGGTCACTGGTTGTGTGTGGGGGGGGCGAGGGGTCACGGTTAGGTTGTATGGTGGGGGGGAGGGGTCACAGTTAGGTTTAGTGTGGGGGGGGCGAGGGGTCACGGTTAGGTTGTGTTGCGGGGAGTCTCGGTTAGGTTGTGTGGAGGGGGGGAACTCGGTTAGATTGTGTTTGGGGGTTCTCGGTTAGATTATGTGTGGGGGTTCTTGGTTAGATTGTGTGGGGTTGTGGACTCTTTAATTTTTGTGGCTTTTAGGGATCGAGTAATCAGGTCAATTCGTTTTTAGTTATTTTTGGGCCTAGAGATGATTAAAAGCCTCGGGCTGGATTTAACATGTGGCCAAGGGGGCGGGTTGGAATGGAGGTCTTCTTGTTCCCGGGGAAGGGATTGGTCTCCGGATTTTGAAGGTGGTTGATTTTAAGTCGCTATTATCTTCTTTCAGGAAGATTGATTTATGTACTTTGATGTGCTGATTTTTATTTTTAAGATTTTGCATGTTATTAGTTGTTTTTTGTTATTTTTGATTTATTTTAACAATGTCTGTTTTTGGGTGAGGATTGTTTTAATGAGTCATTCAGTTGCAGGATGGGGAAGGGGGGGTTATGTCCTTTTATGGTCTTAGCGGGTTGATCAGGGTCCTTGCCACGTTGGAGGATCAAGTGGGGGGAGTGGGGGGAGGGAGAATTTAGGAAGCACTTTTTCCTTTGATTGTTTTTAAATTTACTTTCATAAATCTTGTGTGTGTCATCATCATAGGCAGTCCCTGGGAATCGAGGAAGATTTGCTTCCACTCTAAAAGTGAATTCTCAGCTGACTGAATAGTCGAGGATCCGCAAAATCCTACAAATCCCCAGGGAGGACAGATGCACCAACGTTAGCGTCCTTGACCAGGCCAACATCAAAGCACTCACCACATTTGATCAGTTCCACTGGGCAGGCCACATTGTCCACATGCCCGACATGAGACTCCCAAAGCAAGAGCTCTACTCGGAACTCCTTCACGGCAAACAAGCCAAAGTTGGGCAGAGGAAACATTACAAGGACACCCTCAATGCCTCCCTGATAAAGTGCAACATCCCCACCGACACCTGGGAGTCCCTGGCCAAAGACTGCCCTAAGTGGAGTAAGTGCATCCGGGAGGGCACTGAGCACCTCGAGTCTCGTCGCCGAGAGCAAGCAGAAATCAAGCGCAGGCAGCGGAAAGAGCGTGCGGCAAACCAGTCCCACCCACCCTTTTCCTCAACGACTATCTCTCCCACCTGTGACAGGTACTGTGGTTCTCGTATTGGACTGTTCAGCCACCTAAGGACTGATTTTAAGAGTGGAAGCAAGTCTTCCTCAATTCCGAGGGACTGCCTATGATGAACATTCCAATATGAGAATTACAGTCTCTGTCACATGTGGGACAAACAGTCGTTTTGGGTAAGGGAGGGTGGGACTGGTTTGCCGCACGCTCCTTCTGCTGCCTGCGCTTGATTTCTGCATGCTCTCGGCAATGAGACTCGAGGTGACACTCGAGGTGTGTGTGCACGTAGTGGTTCGATGGCAATAGTATTGGGTAGGGTGGGGGAGGGGGGAGCAGAGAAATCACAGTCCCGCAGCAAACACTTATCCTACTAGTTCTAAATAGCAGTACAATTAGAGCTGGTACGGAGAACATTTTTTGTTAAGAACGACGGAAATGAGACATAGGCTTTTTTTTAAAGAAAAAGACCAGCACGGTGGGTTGGAAGTGTGGAGAGAGTGAGGAAGAAGTCTTCTAAGGGAGGGAGGAGAAAAGTAAGGTGGGGGTTTTTCGGGGGCGGGGGGGGGAGGGGATTTATACTCACTTCACGATCCATCATCTAGGTTGCTGATTGTAGTCTATAGGCCTAATGTTTCACCCTTACTGGGGCTTCATCAGAGACCAGGAAAAGCAAGTGGGTTGGGGGGGTTCAAGGGTCAGAGGATATCAGATTGATAACCTTACAGTGAGAAATTATGGAGGGTTTAGAGCTCCCTACCTTCCACCAGGTCAGTCGGAACGAGAAGGACTGGGATGAGGTGTTAATTGTGAGCTTTGTTTGGTGTTATGGTTCTTGTTTATACTCCTAGTGTGTTGTCTCTGTGTGCTCAGTGGTCCTCTCTGTTTGTTAGGTATAAATGTGGAACTCTGCCCCCTTTTTGTTGTGTTTGTGTTTGTGTGATGACTCACCTGGTTGAATGTCCTGTTTCGGGTTTGGAGTTTTTTGTGGGGGTCTAATGTTTTGATTTACTGACAGTTTGTTTCTTTTAAGCCTTTTACCCCATTTTCCCCTTACGTCCTGTAAATTTTTGATTTTAATAAATTATTTTTTTTTATTAAAATTTTTTGGTTTTTTGTATTGTACTTTTTTTGGTTATGTTACAGTTTGTGGGTTAGTTCTGTGATGTTTTTGTTATTATCATCTTCGTTCAATCCAGTGTTTTGTTTTATTTTTGGTTTGGTTCCCTACGTCATCTGTTGTCCCCGATTGTTGTACACCCTTCTGTTTCCTGGTCTGCTCGGGGGGAGGGCAGTTTAGGCCTCTGTTTTACACACATTTCTGTTTAGTTCCTGTTTCCTTGAGCAGTACGGAAGGGCCGGGGGTTGATTTAGGGGCATTTAGAGTTGGGTCTTGGGGTTAAGGTCTGCATTAATATGTTTTAGGTTAGGGTTCAGTCTGGGTGGGGGGGGGTCTAGGGTCTGCGGTTAGGATTGGGTTTGCGAGCTGTGGTGTGGGCTGTTCAGGTTTCGGTTTCCGGGGTTTAGGATCCAGAGTTAGGGTTGGGGTTTTGGGGTTGGGTCTGGACTGTTATGTTTTATGTTGGGGTTAGATTTTAGGGGGGTTAGGGTCCTGGGTTAGGGCTTAGTTTTGGGGCTGGGGTCTGTGTTTACAAGTTTTAGGTTTAGGTTTATGAGGGTTAGGGTCTGGAGTTCGGGTTAGGTTTTGGGGCTGGGGTATAGATTTAAAGGTTGCAAGTTTTAGGTTTAGGTTTATGAAAGTTAGGGTTTGGAGTTCGGGTTAGGTTTTGGGGCTGGGGTATAGATTTAAAGGTTGCAAGTTTTAGCTTTAGATTTATGAGAGTTAGGGTCTGGAGTTCAGATTAGTTATTTTTGTTGTTTTAAATTATTTTAATTAAGAGTATGATTCTTTCTGTTCTGGTTTCTTCTTTTTGGTAAATTGGATTCTCTGTTAAGGTTTGGGACTAGTTTTAGCGTTTATTGTTAAGGTCTGGGAACTAGGATTGGGTTTAGGAGTTATGGCTAAGGCCTGGGAGTTAGGCTATTCTGTCATCTGTGCTTGGGTATATGGGGCACATGATCAAAATTTCCAGGGAACGCCAACAAGGGCCCATGGCCAACTGTGAAGAGGACTTTAAGTGCCTTCATTGTCAATACACAGGTTAGTAATTGGGGCAGGTAGATGTGAAATGAAATTTAATGCAGCGAAATGTGCTGCGATAGATTTTGGGAGGAGGAAAATGGGAGGAAATGTACATTAAATGGTAAAACTTTCAATGGAGTAAAGGAGCAGAGAGATTTAGGGTTGTAAGATTCTAGCTAATTCCTTGTCTTATTAAGGATCGAGAGTCTAGTGTTAGAACACAAGAACATAAGAAATAGGAGCAGGAGTAGGCCATCTGGCTCCTCGAGTCCGCTCTGCCATTCAATAAGATCATGGCTGATCTGATCCTGGCCTCAACTCCACTTCCCTGCCCACTCCCCATAATCCTTCACTCCCTGATCTTTCAAAACTCTGTATCTCCACCTTAAATATATTCAATGATTATCAGCAACTTTAATATCTTAAGAACTATAATTTGAGCAGATTCTCTGTGTTCTACCACATCAGAGTAAAGATACAATTCCCGCGTGTCCACAGTAACTGACACCAGGTCAGCCCGCTGGATGCCCTGAGCTTGATCTCCGGTGTCTCCAGTCCCGACTGCCCCCTTACATCAGTCTCCCCTCACTTTTATACCCTGCACTGATCCACCTCTGGCACCGGACTCTTCTTTGTTTTCTCTGCTGGGTTTGGGCAGGAAGCGAGGAAAAGACAGCTGGAATTTCTCTAATCTGTGATTTACGAGGACACTTTCCCTGGTTCCCAGCAGTTACTTTTCTTCAGTAATTTTCTCATTATCTTTGAACTCCCCTGCCTGCTGTTAGTTGTTATTATAGTTTCACAATTATAGGTCTAACCAAAACACGTTATAATCTAATCTATTGTGTAACTCACTCTGGTTTGAGCTTACATTGTGGTTACTAACAGACAAACCCTGTTCTTTCCCCTGATCTGATTACAGATTCCAACAGTGGGTTCAGTGAATGGAATGTCTGATCAGTGTTGCCATGGTGACCTGTCTGCAGTGAATCGATTGCTTGAGTTTCTAACTCAGACTAAACTTCTCTTTCCCATGATGCACATTATATCAGCCAGTTTATGTCAATGTGTTTTAGTCATGTTATGTTAATATCTCTAAAACCTACAAGGGGATCAGTTACACAAATCTTTAAAAGTAGGAGGATAAGTTGATAAAGTGGTTAAACAGCACATGGGATCTGAGGTTTTATAAATAGGGGTGTGGAGTACAAGAGAGCAGAGGGCATGTAAACCTGCACAAATCATTGGTTAGGCTGCAGTTCGAATATTGTGTCAGGTTTTGGGGATCTGACACCAGGAAGGATGTCGAGGCCATGGAGAGGGTGCAGAGAGATTCACTGAGATGGTACCAGGGAAGAGAGGCTTTAGTTATCAGGGGAGATTGGAGAAACTGGGGCTCTTTTCATTAGAACAAAGGGGAATTGGAGATTTGAGGGAAGTGTTCAAAGTTTGATCAGGTAAATGGGGATAAACTATTTCCACCAGTCGATGAGTCAGTAACTTGAGGGCATCAAATTCAAATCATCACCAAAAGGCTCAGACCCAGGGAGGAAATATCGAGCACAATGTACAACAATGTTCGGGACACTCACTGTCCCTTCGGATCTGTGTCCAGGGGAGGAACTGATGGGTTTCTCTTATCTTTGGGTTAAATTTTGTTCTCATTCAGGTGATGGATGTCACTGCCATGGAATAGTGTATTCTGAGCACCAACACTCTCCAGTCAGGTACAGCACAGGTTAGATACAGAGTAAAGCTCCCTCTACACGGTCCCATCAAACACTCCCAGGGCAGGTACAGCACGGGTTAGATACAGAGTAAAGCTCCCTCTACACTGTCTCATCAAACACTCCCAGAGCAGGTACAGCACAGGATTGCTGCACTGTCAGTGTAGCCATCTTTCAGATGAGTCATTCAACTGATGCCCCATCAGCTCTCAACCAATATCACTCAAACAGATTATCTGGCCATTGCTGTTCATGGCAGCTTGCTGTGTGTAAATCATCTGCTGCATTTCCTATACTACAACAGTGAATGCACTTCAAATGTACTTTGGTGTTGTTGTACTTCATTGGCTGTAAAGCACTTTGGGACATCCTGAGGTCATGTGAGGTGCTACATAAGGACAGGTCTTTGTTAAATGAAGGAGAAAAGTTCCAAAAAAGGAACAGTTGGTAACAGAACAACAATTATTCTCCTATTATATTGGAGAAATCAAGGAATGGACACACACTGTGTTGGAACCAAAGCTGATTTATTTGTCAGATATCCAGAAAATTAAACTCCAGCCCAGTTACAGGGGAAACACAGCCCGACTGTCAGAATGAACACGGTTCAGTCCCGATGTGATTCACAGCAGAATATAAACCCTGCAGTCACTTGTGAATGCGCTGGTGTCTCAGCAGGTCGGATGATGTAGTGAATCGCTTCCCGCATTCAGAGCAGGTGAACGGCCTCTCCCCAGTGTGAACTCGCTGGTGTGTCAGCAGGGTGGATGAAATACTGAATCCCTTCCCACACACGGAGCAGGTGAACGGCCTCTCCCTGGTGTGAACTCACTGGTGTGTCAGCAGGATGGATGAATCACTGAATCCCTTCCCACACACGGAGCAGGTGAATGGCTTCTCCCCGGTGTGGATACGTTGGTGCATCATCAAACTATTTCTGCTTTTAAAGCTCTTCTCACAGTCAGAACATTTAAAAGGCCTCTTATTGGTGTGAACAAGGAGGTGCATAGTGAGCTGGGATGACACAGAGAATCCCTTCCCACACAAGGAACAGGTGAACGGTCTCTCCTCGGTGTGAACTCGCTGGTGTATCAGCAGCTCCGTTTTGGTTTTAAAGCTCTTCTCACAGTCAGAACATTTAAAAGCTCCCTTATCCGTGTGAACAAGTTTACGGCGTCTCAGGGGCCCGGAACTTTTAAAGCATTTCCCGCAATCCGAACATTTAAAAGGTCTCTCCCCAGTGTGAACTCGCTGGTGTGTCTTCAGGTGGGATGAATTAATGAATCCCTTCCCACAATCAGAGCAGGTGAATGGCCTCTCCCCAGTGTGACTGCGTCAATGAATTTCCAGCTCAGATGGGTAACTGAATCCCTTCTCACAGTCCCCACATTCCCATGGTTTCTCCATTGTGTGGATGTCCTTGTGTCTCTCCAGGTTGAACGATCAGTTGAAGCCTCGTCCACACACAGAGCACGTGTACGGTTTCTCCCCACTGTGAATGGTGCAATGTTTTTTGAGGCTGTGTAACTGGTTAAAGCTCTTTCCACAGGCAGTGCACTGGAACACTCTCACTCGGGTGTGTGTGTCTCGGTGCTTTTCCAATCACACTGATGTTTGAAATCTATTCCCACAGACAGAACAGACAAACATTTCTCCTTCCACATTCAAAGGCCGATAATATTCAGGTCCTGATGCATCGAGTGACTGTCAGATCTTGACGTGATGTTTGGTTCCAATTCCCTGTCTGTAAATCCTCCCCTTCTAACACCCTGTAAAAGGAGTTTACAAAACTCACTACTGTAAGGGCAGGATAGAAATTCAGAACAGACAATTTTAGTTTCTACGAAACATTCTTTCCTCTCTTGTTCCCCCAAAGCTGTAAATCCCCATCCCACACACTCTCCCTCCTCCCGGAGCTGAAACCCAAACCCATCGCACCATATCCATAATTTCTTTCTTCTCGCTGTTCTTTTCCTCCCCTGAAGGTGCTGTCTCTGGCTGGGTTCAGTTCTACACTTACTGGTTCCCCTCCCTCTCCTCCCCTGAATGTGCTGACCCTGGCTGGGTTCAGATCCATCGCTCTCTCTCTCTCTCTCTCTCTCTCTCTCTCTCTCTCTCTATCCTTCCTCACGGCTGGGTTCAGTTCCACACTCACTGGTTCCCCTCTCTCTCTCCTCCCCTGAAGTGCTGACTCTGGCTGAGTTCAGTTCTACACTCACTGGTTCCCCTCCCTCCGCTGAAGGTGCTGACTCTGGCTGGGTTCACGTCTACACTGTATTCTATGGGTATTCAGAACACCGAGTGTGTGCCTGAAACACGTTCTGGTCAGGTACAGAGTAAAGCTCCCTCTACACTGTATCATCAAACACACCCAGACCAGGTACAGCACAGGTTAGATACAGAGTAAAGCTCCCTCTACACTGTCCCATCAAACATGTAGAAAGTGAGTTTGAAGTCAGAGGAAACAAGCAGGAAAAAAGGGTAAAAAAATAAATTGATAAGCTCTTTGTCTAAATGCACGTAGCATTCGTAACAAAATAGATGAGTTGACAGCACAAATAGATCTGATAGCCATTACAGAGACATGGTGACCAGGACTGGGAACAAAATATTCAGGGGTATTTGACAATTCGGAAGGACAGACAGAAAGGAAAAGGAGGCAGGGTAGCACTATTAATAAAGGATGGAATCAGTGCGTTAGAGAGAAACGATATTGGCTCAGAGGATCAAGAGGTTGAATCAGTTTGGGTAGTGATAAGGAATAATAAAGGGTGGACGTAGTATATAGGCCCCCGAACAGTAGCTATACGATTGGACGGAGTATAAATCAAGAAATAATGGAGCCTTGTAAAGAAGGAACGGCAATAATCATGGGTGATTTTAACCTTCATATGTGTTGGTCTCTATATTTAAGGAAGGATATACTTGCATTGGAGGCTGTTCAGAGAAGGTTCACGAGGTTGATTCCAGAGATTAGGGGATTGACTTATGAGGATAGGTTGAGTAGGTTGGGCCTCAACTCATTGGAGTTCAGAAGAATGAGAGGTGATCTTATTGAAACTTATAAGATAATGAGGGGGCTCGACAAGGTGGATGCAGAGAGGATATTTCCATTCATAGGGGAAACTAAAACTAGGGGACATAGTCTTAGAATAAGGGGCCACCCTTTTAAAATTGAGATGAGGAGAAATTTCTTCTCTCAGCGGGTTGTAAATCCATGGAATTCTCTGCCCCAGAGAGCTGTGGCGGCTAGGTCATTAAATATATTTAAGGCGGAGATAGACAGATTTTTGAGCGATAAGGGAATAAAGGGTTATGGGGAGCAGGCAGGGAAGTGGAGCTGAGTCCATGATCAGATCAGCCACGATATTGAATGGCGAAGCAGGCTCAAGGGACCAAATGGCCTACTCCTGCTCCTATTTCTTATGTTCTTAAAGACTCCCAGGGCAGGTACAGCACGGGTTTGATGCAAAGTAAAGCTTCCTCTACACTGTGCCATCAAACACTCCCAGGGCTGGTACAGCACGGGTTAGATACAGAGTGAAGCTCCCTCTACACTGTCCCATTAAACACTCCCAGGGCAGGTGCAGCACGGGTTAGATTTGGAGTAAAGCTCCCTCTATACTGTCCCATCAAACACCCCGAGGGCAGGTACAGCACGGGTTAGATACAGAGTAAAGCTCCCTCTACACTGTCACATCAAATGCTAAACCCAGCCCATAATGATCAGGGCTCAGGAAGGTTGGTTGCTAGGCACTGCAGTGATGTCATATAGCAGGGCCATTCAACCCAGCGGGTCCTCTCCTTATCCCTTTAAAGGAGGAGAGCTGGGACATCCTGTCTCAACACACATCCCCCTGTTCATACTGAGAATCCCCAGGGAAGGCCCAAAATCCAGAGTGTGGAACACAACCAAGGGGGAAAGAGGAGGAGAGAAGGGGAGGTAAATCAATGAGTCGGGACTGAGGGCCACCAAGCTTCAGTTTTAGAGGCTGTAGACGTCAGATGGGGAAGAGTGAGTTCTGTAGTTTCAGGATCCAGGGAGAGAGAGCAAGGCACAAGGCACATTGCACAAATTCCTACTATTTTAACCTTCTCTCCTCTTCTCCCCTGAAGGTGCTGACTCTGGCTGGGTTCAGTTCTACACTCACTGGTTCCCCTCCCCTGAAGGTGCTGACTCTGGCTGGGTTCAGTTCTACACTCACTGGTTCCCCTCCCTCTCCTCCCCTGAAGGTGCTGACTCTGGTTGGGTTCAGTTCTACAATCACCAGTTTCTCTCCAATATGTGACCCATGTGCCCAATCTCCACGTGTGAACCTCAACAGTGAGTGTCGATAGGCTATTCCACTGTCCTCAACTGAGGCCTCACATGTGCATTTTCCAGCAGGGTCACAGGACTCTCCTCCCATTGGCTCAGTAGGTACAGGTAACGCCCAGTGTGACTGAGTCCTAGGAACAGGAGGGACCCAGGTTTAATCCTGTCTGCACATCCTCCCCTTCTAATCCCCTGTAAAAGTTGTTTACAAAAGTCATTGCTGTAAGTAGAAACATAGGAACAGGAAAAGGCCATTCAGTCCCTTGAGCCTGTCCCAACATTCAATGAGATTGTGGCTGATCAGTATTTTAACTCTGTCTACCTGCCTTGGTTCTATCGCCATTAATACCCTTGCCTAAGAAGAATCTATCAATCTCAGTTTTGGAATTTTCAATTGGTCCCCAGCCTCTGTTTTATGGGGAACAGAGTTCCAGACTTCCACTAGGCTTTAAGAGCATAAGAAATAGGAGCAGGAGTGGGTTAAACAGTCCCTCGAGCCTGCTGCATCATTCAATAAGATCAAGGCTGATCTTCTACCTCAGCTCCACTTTCCCGCACTATCCCCGTATCCCTTCATTTCTTTAGTGCCCAAACATCTATCGATCTCAGCCCTGAATATACTCAACGACTGAGCATCCACAGCTCTTTGGGGCAGAGAATTCTAAAGATTCACAACCCTTTGAGTGAAGACATTTCTCCTCATCTCAGTCCTAAATGGCCGTCCGTTATCCTGAGACTATGACCCCTAGTTCCAGACTCTCCAACCAAGAGAAACAGCCAATCAGCATTTGTGTGAGGAAGTGCTTCCTGACATCACCCTGAACGGCCTGCCTCTGATTTTAAGGTTGTGTCCCCTTGTTGTGGACTCCTCCACCAGAGGAAATCGTTTCTCTCCATCCACTCTATCAACTGCTTTAATCATTTAAACACCTCAATTAGATCACCCTTTAATCTTCTATATTTCTCATAATTTACAAACTTCATCACTGTAAGTACAGGGTCATAGAACCACAGAAGTTTACAGCATTGAAGGAGGCCATTCAGCCCATCGTGTCTGTGCCGGCTGACAAAGAGCTATCCAGCCTAATCCCACTTTTCAGCTCTTGGTCCGTAGCCTTGTAGGTCACGGCACTTCAAGTGCATATCCAAGTTTGTTTTAAATGCAACAAGGGTTTCTGCCTCTACCACCCTTTCAGGCAGTAGGTTCCAGACCCCAACCACCCTCTGGGTGAAGAGATTTCCCTTCTAAACCTCCTACCACTTTAAATCTATGCCCCTGGTTGTTGACCCACTGCTAAGGGAAATAGGTCCTTCCTATCCACTATATCTATGCACCCCCATAATTTTATACACCTCAATTAGGCCTTCCCTCAGCCGCATCTGTTCCAAAGCAAACAACTCCAGCCTATCCAATCTTCCCTCATAGTTAAAATTCTCCAGTCCAGGCAACATTCTCGCAAATCTCTTCTGTACCCTCTCCAGTGCAATCACATCTTTCCTGTAATGTGGTGACCAGAACTGCATGCAGTACTCTAGCTGTGGCCTAACCAGTGTTTTATACAGTTCAAGCATAACCGCCCTGCTCTTGTATTCTATGCCTCGGCTAATAAAGGCAAGTATTCCGTATGCCTTCTTAACCACCTTATCTACCTGAACTGCTACCTCCAAGGTCCCTTTGTTCCTTTACACTTCTCAGTGTCCTACCATTTAATGTGTATTCCCTTGCCTGTTCGCCATTCCCAAATGCATTACCTCACACTTCTCCAGATTGAATTCCATTTGCCACTGTTCAGCCCACCTGATCAGTTCATTCATACCTTCCTGCAGCCCATAGTTTTCTTCTTCATTATCAACCACACAGCTGATTTTTGTATCATCTGCAAAGTTCTTAATCATACCCCCTGCATTCAAGTCTAAATCATTGATATATACCACAAAAAGCAAGGGACCTAGTACTGAGCCCTGCAGAACCCCACTGGATACAGCCTTCCAGTCACAAAAACACCCATCGACCATTACCCTTTCCTTCCTGTCGCTGAGCCAATTTTGGATCCAACTTGCCACTTTGTCTTGGATCCCATGGGCTTTAACTTTCCTGACCAGTCTGCCACGTGGGACCATCAAATGCCTTGCTAAAAATCAATATACACTACATCAAATGCACGACCCTCATCGACCCTCTTTGTTACCTCCTCAAAAAATGCAATGAAGTTAGTCAGACCCGACCTTCCCTGAACAAATTCATGCTGACTGTCCTTGATTAATCTGTATCTTTCTAACTGAAGATTTATCCTGCCCCTCAGAATTTTCTCCAATAATTTTCCCACCACTGAGGTTAGACTGACTGGCCTGTAATTACTCGGTCTATCCCTTTCTCCATTTTTAAACAACAGTACAACATTTGCAATCCTCCAGCCTGGGATACATTTCATCTGGGCCTGGGGGTTTATCCATTTTCAAAGCTGCTAAGCCCCTTAATATCTCCTCTCTCACTGTTTATTTCATCTAATATTTCACACTCCTCCTCCCTGATTGCAATGTCTGCATCACTCCTCTCTATTGTGAAAGCAGATGCAAAGTATTCATTAAGAACCATACCCACATCTTCCGTCTCCACACACAGGTTACCTTTATGGTACCTAATAGGCCCTTCTCTTCCCTTAATTAGCCTCTTCCTCTTAACGTATTGATAAAACATCTTTGGGTTTTCCTTGATTTTACTTGGCAATATTTTTCATGCTCTCTCTTTGCTTTCCTAATTGCACCCTTGCACTTTCTAACTTCTCCTGAGTTTCTGCAGTACTGAGCCCTCGGTATCTGTCATAAGCCTCCCTTTTTTCTTTATCCTACCCTGTATGTCCCTTGACATCCAGGGAGCTCTAGATTTATTAGTCCCATCCTTTTTCTTTAAAGGAACATACTTGCTCTGAACCCTCACTATCTCCTCCTTGAAAGCTCCCACTGCTCTGAGACTGATTTACCATCAAGTAGCTGTTTCCAGTCCACTTTGGCTAAGTCCCATCTCAGCTTAGCAAAATTGGCTTTTCCCACAATTGAGAACTTTTATTCCTGGTCTATCTTTGTCCTTTTCCATAACTACCCTAAATCCAACTGAATTATGGTCCCTACCACCAAAACGCTCTCCCCTTCCATCTGCCCAGCTTGATTCCCTAAAACAAAGTCCAGAACCACCCCCTCTCTTGTTGGACTTGTTACACACTGGTTAAAAAAGTTCTCCTGAATGCATTTTAGAAAGTCTGCACCCTCTATACCATTCACACTAATTCTATCCCAATTAATATTAGGGCAGTTGAAATCCCTGACTATTACTGCCCTATTATTTTTGAACCTTTCAGAAATGTGCCTACATTTTTGCTCTTCTGTCTCCCTCTGACTGTTTGGGGGTCTATAGTACATCCCCAGCAGTGTGATGTTTTGTTCTTCAGTTCTCCCACGTGGCCTCATTTGATGATCCTTCTGACATATCATCCCTCCTCACAGCTGTAATTGTTTCTTCAATCAATACTGTGACCACTCCCCTCCTTTTTTACCCCCTCTCTATCCCGTCTGAAAACCCTGTAACCAGGAATGTTGAGCTGCCATACCTGTCCTTCTTTCAGCCATGTCTCAGTAATAGTTATATTATACTCCCCCGTGTCTATCTGTGCTCTCAGCTCATCTGCTTTATTCCCTAGACTCCATGCATTGAAGAATATACCATTAAGTACTGCCAAACTGCCTTGTGGTCTATTTTATAGCCCTTGTTTCCCATGTATTCCAAATTCACTTTCTACTTTTTTGATTTCCAATTTCAGCTTTGCTTCTCTCCCTTCTGAATCCATTCTCAGATTCCCATCCCCCTGCCAGATAATTTAAACCCTCCTCAACCACACTACCAAACCCTACCATGAGGATATTGGTTCCGGCTATGTTGCCAAACACCTTAAATCCCTGTCTTTTGGTTACCGACCCTTCTGGCACTGAAAATTGGTTCTCCTTATTAAGAGGGTTTGTGGGCTGGAGGAGGTTACAGAGATAGGGAGGGGTGAGGCCTTGGCGGGATTTGAACAAGAGGATGAGTATTTTAAAGGCTGAAGCCACCAGCCATCTCCCCCAGTGCAGAATGTGACTCACTACTAACAGGAAGGATTTTCGTTTAACTACTAAAGATGCATAATGAGGGGTAAATCAATCTTTATACCTTTATCTAACAGCGATATGGGGGAAATGAATGACCTTTAAACACCTGGTCCACTTGGCACTGAAGTGTCTGAAACACATTATAGGAAATCTAAGAAAACAAAATACTGACAAATATTAAATTGTTATGCTGACAAAAGAAATATCGATTTAACTTTTAAAAGATGAATTGTTTAACAGGGGTTCACACAGATTTACCTGACAGGCCGACTCAGGATCCACCCCTCAAACACCGCGATTGGTTGCAGAACACGCTGCTCCATGGGCCCTCCGGCCTCTGAGCTCCCTTCCTGTTGGTTCCCAGGGCAATCAATCAGCAATCGCCAACATTACGCTGCCAGATGAAGTTGAGGGGCTCAGAGGAAGAAATAAAATGAGGTTGTGAATCTGAGTTAAGAAATAAAATTGGAGAAGCATGATTACATTTATAAACATAACTATTTAAAGTCAAATCAAATGAATTGTTGCAATTAATATATTCCTTTTGGGCCAAGTGATGTGTGGGCTGCACAGAGTGTCTGTGCCCGGTTACACAGCGTGTCCCCGGCTCTCCGCTCCAAGTGCACATGTTTCAGCTCACATCCAACTGACTGGATAAACCTCGCCCGTCTAAACCCCAGCACACAAACATCAGCATTTGATGTTTTGCTAAATGTCTTGGTTCCTGCAACAAGGTGGCCGCACATGCGCCATGAACCGTCCAAGATGGCGGCCAGTGACCCCGCTGACCCGAGCCTGTCACCGCGGGGCCATCCCAGGGCCTGGGACCTAAAGCAGGTGTTTATGAGGCTCACCAGCCCACTCGCGGCTCCAATTCCTGCCCCGCACCGACAACCGACCGTCTGCTGTCCAACATCATCTGGGCTCCACCAATGTAACAAACAGGGTAGATAAAGGGGAACCAGTGGATGTGATGTATTTGGACTTCCAGAAGGCATTGACAAGGTGCCACATAAAAGTTTACCACACAAGATAAAAAAAACATGGGTTTGGGGGTAATATATTAGCATGGATAGAGGACTGGCTAACCAACAGAAAACAGAGAGTCGGGATAAATGGTTCATTCTCGGGTTGGCAATCAGTAACTAGTGGGGTGCCACAGGGATCAGTGCTGGGACACCAACTATTTACAATCTACATTAACGTCTTGGAAGAAAGGACCGAGTGTAATGTAGCCAAATTGTTGGGGTGGAATCTATATTGAAGAATATGACTCAGACACCCATCTGCTCAAGTGGAAAACACACAAGTTTATTATACGTATACAGAGATTCGGTCGAGTTGGAGATCAGTCTAAAAGCTTCGCAGCCTGTTGCGCCTGAATTCGCTGGCTGGGCCTGGCCGTTCCATATTTAATCTCACAACCCACAAGCACATGCGTCATTGTGGTTACAATGGTAGAAGAAAAACCTTTCACAATAAAGTACATGGGACCCTGAGGTCAGCGTTTAGGGCATTCGGTTCCTCCTTATCAGAGAAAAACATGCACACATCTGTTTGCACTGCAACCATACTTCGTCCAACTTCTTCTTTCCCCATGACTCAGAATCAGCAGACTTTATTTGACCATTTTAACATCGCCAGAATGCATAAAGCGGGGTTTCTAAAAATTCCCACTACACTGATGATACAAAGATGGGAGGAAAAGCAATGTGTGAGGAGGACACAAAAAATCTGCAAAAGGACATAGGCAGGCTAAGTGAGTGGGCATAAATTTGACAGATGGAGTAAAATGTAGGAAAGTGTTAGGTCATGCACTTTGGCAGAAAAAAAAATCAAAGAGCAAGTTATTATTTCAATGGAGAAAAATTGCAAAGTGCTACAGTACAGTGGGACCTGGGGGTACTTGTGCACGAAACAAAAGGTTAGTATGTAGGTACAGCAAGTGAACAGGAAGGCCAATGGAATCTTGGCCTCTATTGCAAAGGGGATGGAGTATAAAAGCAGGGAAGTCTTGCCACAGTCATACAGGGTATTAGTGAGGCCACACTTAGAATACTGCGTGCAGTTTTGGTTTCCATATTTATGAAAGAATATACTTGCTTTGGAGGCAGTTCAGAGAAGGTTCCTAAGTTGATTCCGGAGATGAGGTGTTGACTTATGAGGAACGTTTGAGGAGCTTGGGCCTCTACTCATTGGAATTCAGAAGAATGAGAGGTGATCTTATCGAAACGTATAAGGTTTTGAAGCGGCTTGACAAGGTCGATGCAGAGAGGATGTTTCCACTGATAGGGGAGACTAGGACTAGGGAGCATAATCTTAGAATAAGGGACCTCCCATTTAAAACTGAGATGAGGAAAAATTTCTTCTCCCAGAGCATTGTAAATCTGTGGAATTCACTGCCTCAGAGAGCTGTGGAAGCTGGGTCATTGAATAACTTGAAGAGATAGACAGTTTCTTAACCGATAATGGATTAAAGGGTTATGGGGAGTGGGCAGGGAGGTGGACCCGAGTCCTATTAAGCCATGATCCTATTAAATGGCGGAGCAGGCTCGATGGGCCGTATGACCTACTCGAGCTCCTATTTCTTATGTTCTTATGTTACCCTCCACTTAAGTGCTGACTCTGGCTGGATTCAGTTCCACTCACTGGTTCCCCTCTCCTCCCCTGAAGCTGCTGACTCTGTCTGGGTTCAGTTCCACACTCACTGGTTCCCTTCCCCTGAAGGTGCCGACTCTGGCTGGGTTCAATTCCAGACACGAACATCATTCACTTTGTTCCTGCACCAAGATGGCTGCGCATGCGGTGTGCTACTCACTGAATCAAGATGGTGGAGCGCTGAACCTGCCTTCCTGTACGAAGATGGCCGTCATTAACCCTGGCCTGTGACCGCCGATATTCCGGTTACTGTTCCGGGCTTGCGGCGGGCACCAGTTGTTTATGAAGCCTCTCTGACTCCCCGCTAAAAAGGACACTTCTGAGGAGCCCATCCAAATCTTGTCTCCTCCGCCATTACACGCACCGCGCATGCTCCAAACACAGCCAGGGCCCACGCCTGCGCACCGAGTTCCTGTAGTCTGGGTGCGGCACATTCTCCCCCGCGGAGCATGCTGGATACATAAGACCATGAGGCATAGGAGCAGGAGTGGGCCACCGGCCCCCCCGAGCCTGCTCCCTATTCAATAAGATTTGATGGAACAGTCTAGAGGGAGCTTTACTCTGTATCTAACTCGTGCTGTACCTGTTCTGCAGTGTTTGATGGGACAGCATACAGGGAGATTAACTCTGTACCTAATCAAAGCAGTACCTAACCTGGGAGTGCTTGGGACAGGCTAGAGGAAGATTTAATCTTTATGTAACCCGTGCTGCATCTGCCTGGGAATGTCCGGTGAGACAGCATCTAACCTGTGTTGCATCTGCCCTGGGAATCGTTAATGGGACAGTGTAGGAGGAGCTTCACTCTTTATCCAACCAATGCAGTATCTACTCTGGAATGCTTGGGGCAGGGTAGGGGGAGATATACACCGTATCTAACCTGTGTTGTGCCTGCCTTTGAAATGTATGGTGGGACAGTGTTGAGGAAGCTTTACTCGGTATCTAAGCAAGGCAAGTATATCCTTCCTGAGATAAGGAGACCAAAACTGTGCACAGTACTGCAAGTGTGGTCTCACCAAGGCCCTGTACAAATGTAGAGTGAGATTTGAGAGGGTTACCCTTTATCTAAATTAAGCTGTACTTGCCCTAGGAGTGTTTATTTGGAAAGTGTAGAAGGAGCTTTACTTCGTATCTCACCAATGCAGTACCTACCCTGGGAGTGTTTGATGGTACAGTGTAGATGGAGCTTTACTTGTATCTGAGTCAGGATAAATCGGTAATTTTTCTATTGGCAAACTAGCTCCAGCGTTGTCATAGGCATCAGTGCTCAGTCCTCAATCTATATTAATGACTTGGATGAAGGGACCGAGTGTAATCTAGCAAGGTTTGCTGATGATACAATGATGGGTGGGAAAGAAACATGTGAAGAGGACACAATAATCTGCAAAGGGATATAGACAGGCTAAGTGAGTGGGCAAAAATTTGGCAGATGGAGTGTAATGTGGGAACATGTGAGGTTATCCACTGGGGCAGAAAAAATAGAAAAACAAATTATAATTTAAATGGAGAAAAATTGCAAAGTGCTGCAATACAGTCACAACTTGGGGTCCTTGTGCATGAAACACAAAAAGTTAGTATGTAGGTACAGCAAGTAATCAGGAAGACAAATGGAATCTTGGCCTTTATTGCAAGGTGGATAGAGTATAAATGCAGGGAAGTCCTGCTACAACTGTACAGGATATTGGTGAGGCCACACCTAGAGTATTGCATACAGTTTTGGTCTCTCTATTTAATGAAGGATATACTTGCTTTGGAGGCTGTTCAGAGAAGGTTCACTAGGTTGATTCTGGAGATGAGGGGGTTGACTTATGAAGATAGGTTGGGCCTGTACCCATTGGAGTTCAGAAGAATGAGCGGTGATCTTATTGAAACATATAAGATAATGAGGGGGCTCGACAAGGTGAATGCAGAGAGGATGTTTGCACTTATAGGGAAAACTAAAACTAGGGGACATAGTCTCAGAATAAGAGGCCACCCATTTAAAACTGAAATGAGATGGAATTTCTTCTGAGAGTTGTAAATCTATGGAATTTCTGCCCCAGAGAGCTGCGGAGGCTGGGCCATTGAATATATTAAAGACGTAGATGGACAGAATTTTGAGGGATAAGGGAATAAAGTGTTATGGGAAGCGGGCACGGACCTGGAGTTGAGCCCAAGATCAGATCAGCCATGCTTTTATTAAATGGCAGAGTGGGCTCGAGGTACCATGTGGCCTGCTCCTGCTCCTATTTCTTATATTATAATCTACCCTGTGCTGTACCTGCCCTGGGGTTGTCTGTTGGGACAGTGTAGAGAGAGCTTTACTCTGTATCTAATCCGTGCTGTACCTGCCCTGGGATTGTATGTTGGGACAATGCAGAGAGAGAGATTACTCTGTATTTATCCCGTGCTGTACTTGCCCTGGGAGTGTTTGATGGGACTGTGTAGATGGAGCATTATTCCGGATCTAACCAATTCTGTATCTACCCTGGAATGCTTTGGACAGTGTACAGGGAGAAATATTCCATACCTAACCAGTGTTGTACCTGCCTTTGGAATGTCTGGTGGAACAGTGTTGAGGGAGATTTACTCAATATTTAAACCATGTTGTACCTGTTCTGGGAGTGTTTGATGCGGCAGAGTAGAGGGAGCTTTACTCTGTATCTATCCCATGCTGTAGTTGCCTTGGGAGTGTTTGATGTGACAATGTAAAGGAAGATTTATTCTGTACCTCTCTTGGAGTGTTTTATGGGTCAGTGTAGAGGGAGCTTTATTCTGTATCTAACCAATGCAGTATCTACTCTAGAATGCTTGTGACAGGGTAGAGGGAGATATACTCCATATCTAGCCTGTGTTGTACCTGCCCATGGAATGTCTGGTGGGACAATGTTGAGGGAGCTTTACTCTATATCTAAGCAAGGCAAATATATCCTTCCTTAGATAAGGCGACCAAAGCTGTGCACAGTACTCCAGGTGTGGTCTCACCAAGGCCCTGTACAATTATAGAGTGAGGTTTGAGAGGGTTACCCTTTATCTAAATTATGCTGTACTTGCCCTAGGAGTGTTTATTTGGAAAGTGTAGAGGGAGCTTTACTCTGTATCTAATCAAAGCAGTACCTGCCCTGGGAGTGCTTGATGGGACAGTGTAGAGGAAACTTTACTCTGTATCTAACCTGTGCAGTCCCTGCTATGGGACTGTCCAGTGGGAAAGTGTATAGCGATCCTCACTGTGTATCTAACCTGTGCTGTACCTGCCCTGGGAGTGTTTCATGGGACAGTGTAGAGGGAGCTTCACTCTTTTTCTAGCCCGTGCTGTACCTGCCTTGGGAGTGTTTGATGGGGCAGTGGAGATGGAGCTTAACTTTGTATCTGAGTCGGGATAAATGGATCATTTTTCTATTGGCAAACAGTGACTAGTGGGGTGCCACAGGGATCGGTGCTGGATCCTCAACTATTTACAATCTATATTAATGTCCTGGATGAAGGGACCAAGTGTAATGCAGCCAAGTTTGCTGATGATACAAAGATGGGTGGGAAAGCAAATAGTGAGGACACAAAAAATTTGCAAAGGGATATAGACAGGCTAAGTGAGTGGGCAAAATGTTGGCAGATGGTGTACAATGTGGGAAAATGTGAGGTTATCTACCTTGGCAGATAAGATAGAAAAGCAAATTATAATATAAATGGAGAAAAATTGCAAAGTGCTATAGTGCAGTGGGACCTGGGGGTCCTTGTGCATGAAACACAAAAAGTTAGTATGCAGGTATGGCAATAATCAGGAAGGCAAATGGAATGTTGGCCTTTATTGCAAGGGGAATAGAGTATAAAAGCAGAGAAGTACTCCTACAACTGTACACGGTATCGGTGAGGCCACACCTAGAGTACTACTTCCAGTTTTGGTCTCCGTATTTAAGGAAGGATAGACTTGCACTGGAGGCTGTTCAGAGAAGGTTCACTAGATTGATTCTGGAGATGAGGCGGTTGACTTATGAAGATAGGTTGGGCATATATGATAATGAGGGGGCTCGACAAGGTGGATACAGAGAAGATATTTCCATTCATAGGGGAAACCAAAACCAGGGGACAGGGTCTCCAAATAAGAGGCCGCCCATTTCTTCTCTGAGGGTTGTAAATCTTTGGAATTCTCTGCCCCAGAGAGCTGTGGAGGCTGGGTCATTGAATACATTTAAGGCAGAAATAGACAGATTTTTGATCGATAAGGGAATAAATGGTTATGGGGAGCAGGCAGGGAAGTGAAGCTGAGTCCATGATCAAATCAGCCAGGATTCTATTAAATGGCGGAGCAGGCTCGAGGGGCCAAGTGGCCTATTCCTGCCCTTGGAATGTCAGGTGAGACAATATTAAGGGAGCTTTACTCTGTATCTAAGCAAGGCAAGTATATCCTTCCTTAGAAAAGGAGACCAAAACTCTGCACAGTACTCCAGGTGTGGTCTCATCAAGGCCCTGTACAATTGTAGAGTGAAGTTAGAGAGAGAATTATATTGTATCGTAATTGTGCTGTACCTGCCCTAGGAGTGTTTATTTGGACAGTGTAGAGGGAGCTTTACTTGGTATCTAACCAATGCAGTACCTGTTCTGTGAGTGTTTGATGGAAAGTGTAGTGGGAGAAGTTACTCTGCATTTAACCCGTGCTGGAGCTGCCCTGTGACTTTTGATGGGACTGTTCAGAGAGAGTTTTATGCTGGACTTAACCTGTACTGTACCTTCCCTGGGAGAGTTTGATGGGACAGTGTAGAGGGAGCTTTACTCTGTATCTAACCCGTGTGTAACTGCCCTGTGGTGTTTGGGATACTGTAGACTGAGATTTACTCTGTATCAACCCTGGACATGATGGAATGGGATTTACTTTGTATCAAACTCTTGCAGTTCCGGTAGTCCTGACATCAGTAGTCAGGAAAATGCTAAAATCTATTAAGTACGTAGTAACAGGGCATTTCGGAATTAATAACAGGATTGGGTAGAATTAACACGGATTTATGAAAGGGAAATTGTCCTTGAAAATCTGTTAACATTTTTTGTGATAGATAGCAGGATAGATAAGGGGGAAACCACTGGATGTGGTATATTTAGATTTACAGAAGGAATTCAATGAGGTGCCACACAAGAGATTATTAAACAAAGTTATGGCTCATGGGATTGGGTGTGAAATACTTGCAAGGATTAAGGATTGGAAAACAGAGAGGAGGAATAAACAGGTCATTTTTGGGTTGGCAGGCTGTAACTGGTAGGGTCCGAGCATCCCTTGGGAGCACCGAAGCAAGCCTCCCATGCTGTACCATCACTCGAGTTTGAATAAAGGAGCTAAGGTCACACTTACTCATGTCTACACTACTCAGTTACATTGCTTTATTATGAACATAAAAACTGGCAATGAGATAACGAACAATCACGCGAAAATGAAGAGAACTGTTGGTATCCTGGAGAAATTCTCAGAAGGGGACGATTGGGAGGCCTTCGTGGAGCGACTCGACCATTATTTCGTGGCCAACGAGCTGGAAGGGGATGAGAATGCTGCCAAACAAAGGGTGATCCTCCTCACTGTCTGTGGGTCAACAACCTATAGCCTCATGAAGAATCTTCTAGCTCTGGTGAAACCAACAACCACATTGTATGAAGAACTGTGTACGCTGGTCCAGGAGCACCTAAATCTGAAGGAAAGCGTTCTGATGGCAAAGTATCGATTTTACACATATCAACGGTCTGAAGGCCAGGAAGTGGTGAGCTATGTCTAAGGCGCCTTGCAGGACATTGCGAATTCGATGGATTCCTTGAGCAAATGCTAAGAGACTTCTTTGAGGTTTGGCATTGGCCACGAGGTTATCCTTCGCAAACTATTGACTGTTGAAACACCGAACCTGAGCAAAGCCATAACGATAGCCCAGGCATTTATGTTCACCTGTGATAACATGAAACAAATTTTGCAACATAGAGGTTTTGGCAAGTACTGTACACAAAGTAATGTCGTTTTCAGACAGGAATGCAAATGGCAGAACGTACACACCTGCAGCTGCACGACCTCAGATGACCCAGAGTCTACCATCAAATGTTAATGCACGGCAGTTAACACCTTGTTGGCGCTGCGGAGGTGATCATCGAGCCCATCAATGCCGCTTCAAACACTATGCTGTGGAACAATGGGACACCTCCAGCGAATGTGCAGACGAGCTGCGAACCCTGCTAACCACCACGTTGCAGAGGAGGATCGATCCATGGTGGATCAGGCTAAACTAGAGACTCGAACCGAGGAGGCAGAAGTGTACGGGGTACACACCTTCACCACGAAATGTCCACCGATCATGCTAGAAGTCGAACTGGATGGATTTCTAGTACCCATGGAACGGTACATGGGTGCGAGCCAGTCTATCATGAGCAAAAAGCTCTTCGACACCCTGTGGTGCAACAAGGCACACAGGCCCAAACTTAGCTCCATTCATACCAAGCTAAGAACTTACACTAAAGAGCTGATCCCTGTAATTGGCAGCGCAGCAGTAAAAGTCTCCTATGATGGAGCAGTGCATGAACTCCCACTATGGATTGTAGCAGGAGATGGGCCCACACTGTTCGGCAGAAGCTGGCTGTGAAAAATCCATTGGAACTGGGATGACATCCGAGCGCTCTCGTCCGTCGACTATGCCTCATGTGGCCAGGTTCTGAGCAAGTTCCCATTGTTGTTTGAGGCAGGCATCGGAAGTTTCTCAGGGGCGAAGGTGCAGATCCACTTGGTTCCCGATATATGACCCATCCACCACAAGGCACGAGCGGTGCCATATATGATGCGAGAGAAAGTGGAAATTGAGCTGACAGGCTGCAGCGAGAAGGCATCATTGCCACGGTGGAGGTCAACAAGTGGGCCAGTCCGATTGTTCCAGTTCTCAAAGCCAATATCATGGTCAGAATTTGTGGGGGCTATAAAGTAATGATTAACTGTTTTTCGCTACAAGAGCAGTACTCGCTACCCAAGGCAGACGACCTATTTGTGGCCCTGGCTGGAGGAAAGACGTTCACCAAATTGGATCTGACCACGGCCTACATGATGCAGGAGCTGGCAGAATATTCGAAAGGTGTCACCTGCATCAACACACACAAAGGTCTGTACATCTACAATAGAGGCTCGTTTGGGATTCGATCAGCCTGCTAAAGTTGGTTCTGCGCACCGTGGTTTTCCAGGATGACATACTGGTCACAGGTCGGGACACCATCGAACACTTGAAGAACCTGGAAGAGTTTCTAAGTCAGCTAGACCGCTTGGGACTCGGGTTGAAACACTCAAAGTGTGTTTTTCTGGCACCAGAGGTCGAGTTCTTTGGGAGAAAAATCACGGAGGCCATTAAGAATGCACCCAGACCACAGAACGTGACAGAGCTGTATCATTCCTGGGACTCCTCAACTATTTGATAATTTCCTACCTGGGTTAAGCACCTTGCTAGAACCCATACATGTGCTGCTACGCAAGTGAGATGACTGGGTATGGGGGAAATCACAAGAGGCTGCTTTTGAGAAAGCAAGAAAACTGTTATGTTCCAACAAACTGCTTGTTCTGTATAACCCATGCAAACATTTACTGCTAGCTTGCGATGTATCTTCGTATGGGGTCGAGAGTGTGTTACAGCAAGTAAACAAATCAGGAACATTGCAACCAGTCGCCTATGCATCTAGGAGTCTGTCCAAGGCCGAAAGGGCCCACAGCAGGATTGAAAAAGAAGCTCTGGCATGCATTTACGGGGTGAAAAAAATGCACCCGTATCTGTTTGGTCTCAAGTTTGATTTAGAAACCGACCATAAGCCGCTTATATCGCTACTCTCAGAAAACAAAGGGATTAATACCAAAGCCTCTGCCCGCATCCAAAGATAGGCGCTTACGCTGTCTGCATATAACTATGTAATCTGCCACAGACCAGGCACAGAGAACTGTGCTGATGCTCTGTCGGCTACCATTGCCCACCACTGGGGTGGAAATGGCACTGCCTGCAGACTTGCTCTTGGTGATGGATGCATTCGAAAATGAAAAGTCACCCATTGCAGCTTGCCAGATCAGGACCTGGACCAGCCAGGATCCTTTACTGTCCCTTGTAAAAAAAAAACTGTGTCCTCCATGGGAGCTGGTCCAGCATCCCAGCGGAGATGCGTGAAGAGGTCACGCTGTTCCAGCGGCGCAAAGATGAAATGTCTATACAGGCGGACTGTCTTTTATGGGGCAATCATGTAGTTTTGCCTAAGAAAGGCAGGGAAACATTCATACGCGACCTACACAGTACCCATCCAGGCATAGTAATGATGAAAGCAATAGCCAGATCGCATGTGTGGTGGCCCAGCATTGACTCAGATTTGGAGTCATGCGTGCACCAATGCAACACTTGCTCTCAACTGAGCAATGCACCCAGGGAGGCAGTTTGTGGTCATGGCCCTCTAAACCGTGGTCTAGGATCCACGTTGACTTTGCGGGCCCGTTTCTAGGCAAAATGTTTTTGGTTGTTGTGGATGCTTATTCAAAATGGATTGAGTGTGTAATAATGTCTAAGCATGTCCACTGTCACCATTGAAAGCCTATGAGTCATGTTTGCCACACAAGGCCCGCCTGATGTCCTTTTCAGCGACAATGGGCCGTGCTTCACCAATGCTGAATTCAAGGAATTCATGACCCACAATGGGATCAAGCATGTCACATCTGCCCCGTTCAAGCCCACATCCAACGGCCAGGCAGAACGGGCAGTCGAAACCATCAAGAAAAGCTTGAAACATGTGTCGGAAGGCTCCCTGCAGAACCACCTGTCCCGAATCCTGCTCAGCTACTGCACCAGACCCCACTCACTCACCAGGGTTCCCCCATCCGAGCTGCTCATGAAAAGGGCGCTCAAAACAAGGCTCTCGCTTGTCCACCCTGATCTCCATGATCACGTCGAGGACAGGCGGCATCGACAAAGCATGTACCATGATCACGCAAACTTGTCACGCAATATTGGAGTTAATGACCCTGTATTTTTATTCAGCTATGGACATGATCCCTAATGGTTTGCTGGCACTGTCATAGCCAAAGCAGGAAGTAGGGTGTTTCAGGTCAAACTTGCTAATGGACTAACTTGCAGAAAGCATTTGGACCAAACCAAACTGCGATTCACAGACAGCCATGAGCAACCCGAAGAGGCCACCACCAACTTCGGCCCTCCAACACGCACACAAGTGGCAACTGACATCACGGTTGACCACAAAGCTGAACTCACCATCCCCAGCAGCCCAGCAAGGCCAGCTGTCCAGCGAAGAACAGACCAACTCACCCACACCTGCATTTGTACCGAGACGATCGACAAGGGAGCAAAAAGCCCCAGATCGTCTCACCCTGTAAATAAGTGTACTATTGACTTTGGGAGGGAGTGATGTTATGTATGCAACCTGTATCAATCCACCACCAGAGGGCATATCTGTTGGAGTCCCAATGGATCCCAACATCCCTTGGGAGCACTGTATATAAGCAGGCCTCTCATGCTGTGCCATCACTCTGGAGTTTGAATAAAGGAGATAAGGTCACACTTACTCATGTCTACGGTACTCAGTTATATTGCTTTATTATGAACATAACAACATTGGCCTTTATTACAAGAGGATTTGAGTATAAGAGTAAAGATGTCTTACTGCAATTATATAGGGCCCTGGTGAGACCGCACCTGGAGTATTATGCACAGTTTTGGTCTCCTTACCTAAGGAAAGATAAACTTGCTATAAAGGGAGTGCAAGGAAGGCTCACCAGACTGATTCCTGGGATGGGGGTATTGTCCTATGAGAGATTGAGTAGACTAGGCCTATATTCTCTAGCATTTAATGAGAGTCAATGCCCACATCACATGAACTAATTTTAAAAAGAGATGAGTGAGGTGTTTAAATTTGATCAAGGACACCAGACAAATTATTAGAGACACTCACTGTCCTTCAGGACCTGTGTCCAGGGGAGAAGCTGATGGGTTTATCCGATCATCTTTGGGTTAAATGTTGTGCTCATCGAGCTGAGCACCTCATGCCAGCATCAAACTCTCTCCAGTCGGGCTCAGCACGGCTTAGATACAGAGTGAACCCATCGGTCGCTCCCCAACACAGATACTGAGGGACAGGGAGTGTCTGGGACAATAACATTTCTCACTCAATAAGATACAAATTGATCCTGTACCTCTCCCCATTAATCCTGGGCTCCACACGTGTCGAATCCTGCTCCTGTTTCCCTTCCTGCAACAGCACTGAGCTCAACCCAGCCCATAATGAGCAGGGCTCAGGGAAGGTGGTTGCTAGGTACTGCAGTGAAGTCATAAAGCAGGGCCATTCAGCCCGGCGGGTCCTCTCCTTGTCCCTTTAAAGGTGGAGAGCTGGGACATCCTGTCTCAACACACATCCCCCTGTTCATACTGAGAATCCCCGGGGAAGGCCCAAGGCCCAGAGTGGAACACAACCAAGAGGGAAAGAGGAGGAAAGAAGGGGAGGTAAATCAAGGAGTCGGGACTGAGGCCCACCAAGCTTCAGTTTTGGAGCCTATAGACTTCAGGAGGGGAAGAGCGAGTTCTGTAGTTTCAGGATCCAGGAAGAGAACAAGGAACAGATGGGGAAACTGGTGTGGATTCCAGCACAGTGAGGATGTAGGGGGAGGGAGATTGTGTCGGGCCGTGTATTAGGGGTGTAAGAGGGACAAGAGAGGAAAGGTCAGAGGAGCAATTACTGCAGCAGTGTCCATCAATAGTGAGAGAGAGAAGGTGGGGGTCAGAGTGGGCCCTGGACAGGCCGGTAAATTGTTTGTTTGTTGTGACCAGCTTTCCTTCTGTCACAAATAGCCTCCTGTAGCCCAGTGACACAAACAGCCCATTAAACGCCACCAATGTCCTTTGGTCTTGTGAGGTCTCCCTTTGTGAAACATCGGTTGTTGTTAAAGCTTCTCATTCTGACTTGCTCACTGTCCGTTTTATTCCATGGGCTTCATTTTTGCTGGTATTGGTAACACGCCCGGGATCACGAAACACAAAACCCAGTCTGTTAATCGCTTTCAGCTACTGGACTTAGCATATGCCCCACAGCATCTCTTCCACGTTCAATGTATGAATAGAGCATCACACCTGCAAAACTGGTTTAAGTTTATATCCACGCAGCAAATATATTTGAGAAAAGCCTGTCGGCCGATGAGGCACTGTTCAGGTGCCAGTATGCTGCTGGTTTGCCCGGCATTTTGCCTGTAATGGAAAATAACTGAACATTTCTCCCTTTGCTGTAATTAAATGTGTCTTTTAATAAGCCTCACGTCCTTGCTCATGTCTGCTGCAATTGTGTAGAAAGGGGATGTGTGAAGTGATGGTTTTTGTATGGAGACGTGAAGCAAGAAAACGCTATCTGTGTATGGCAGTGACACAGCCTTGTGGTCACAGGCAGAACAATGCAGCAATATCCTTCTGGTTATTGTTTGAGCAAGGTCAGTTCATGAATGCTCAAGCTAAGAGGTGGCAGGGATTGGGAGCAGCGCCAGTAAATACAATCTAATAACTTTTGCTGAATGTGGCCCACGCCAAGTGCCAGGATATTGGATCAGGCCCACCATAGAAAATGAGTTTGACACCCTGAGGTAGACAATGTCAACCGGATTCCCCCATCCACCAACCTAACAACTTCTTTACAAACTCAAGCTAGTTTGTAAGACATGACCATGTTTACCAGAATCCATGTTCAGTATCTCTAATGGCCCCTTCCCTTTCCCCATGATCAAAAACAGCATCTCTCAGGATCCCTTCAAGCACCTTCCCGATGATCGAGGTCATGTTGATGGGCCTTTAGTTCCTGAGCTCAGACTTGTGCCCAATTTGGAAAATGGGAACTACGCGTGCTGGCTTCCAATCTCAGAACAATCCCTGACTCTACTAAGCTGTTGAGAAATATGGGCAAGGGGCTGACAGAGCACCCGTCCCATCTCTTTAAACACCCTTGGGTGGATATTATCCGCACCTTACATACGTCAAGATTAACCCGCACGGCAACTTTGCTGTTAGTGATGAGAGATGAGAGAGACCAAAGTGCCATTTGCCCCTCTCAGTGACCCTGAAGGACTGCGTCCAGGCTGAAGTTCTCCCCCAATAAGATCCCCTCCCCCCTCCCCCGCAGATTGTCCTCTCTGAGCTCCAGCCAGCTGATGCTAAACACTCAGATGGGAAAGACAAAAATCTACAGCAATGTGTTGAAAGCAACACTCATTTGTTTGATTATCCCAAATATTAACCTCCAGTCCAGTTAGAGGAGTTATTATCAGCGGAAACAAACCCAACTGTCAGAATGAACACGATTTAGTCCTGGATGTAATTAACAGCAGCAATAACAGCAGATTCCAACCACTATAGTCATTTGTGAACTCGCTGGTGTGTCAACAGGTGGGATGACCGAATGAATCCCTTCCCACACTCAGAACAGGTGAACGGCCTCTCCCCAGTGTGAATTTGCTGGTGTCTCAGCAGGCTGGATAACTGAGTGAATCCCATCCCACACACAGAGCAGAGGAACGGTCTCTCCCCAGTGTGAACTCGTTGGTGTGTCAGCAGGTTGGATAACCGAGTAAATCCTTTCCCACACTCAGAGCAGAGGAACAGTCTCTCCCCAGTGTGAACTCGCTGGTGTGCCAGCAGGTTGGATGACTGAATAAATCCCTTCCCACACTCAGAGCAGAGGAACAGTCTCTCCCCAGTGTGAACTCGCTGGTGTGCCAGCAGGTTGGATAACTGAGCGAATCCCATCCCACAATCGGAGCAGGTGAATGGCCTCTCCCCAGTGTGAATTCGCCTATGTGTTTCCAGCTGGGACGGGTAGTTGAAACATTTCCCACAGTCCCCACATTTACACAGTTTCTCCCCAGTGTGACTGCACTTGTGTCCCTCCAGATTGGATGATAGGCTGAAGCCTTGTCCACACACAAAGCATGTGTGCAGTTTCTCCCCGCTGTGAACGGTGCTTTTTGCTTCCATGGTCAAAGGTCGATGATATTCCGTTCCCGGTGAATCGAGTGACTCTGTCAGGTCTTACTGTGATGTTTGGTTTGAGCCTCCGGTCGACAAATCCTCCCCTTTTAATACCCTGTAAAGTGAATTTCAAACAGGAAAAAGGGTGGATGAGAGGGAACCCACAAAAACATAAAGACAGGTTGTGAAATTGAACTTAGTGAACCGGGTCATTTGTGGGGCCGGCACTAGAAACTGTGACCATGAAAGTTGCCAGTTTGTGGTAAAATCCAAATGGTTCATTAATGTCTTTTAGGAAAGGGAACCCACCTCCATTGACAGTTCCATATGGGGAATTGTTGGTCCCACTGGGCCCAGAAGTACTGGGGGTGAAACCCAGCAGCTTCTCCTCCACCTCCACTCCAGCTCAAACTGATGCAACAAACAGACCCACACAGGAGGCCAGGTATCCAAAGCGTCTTTGTTACATTTGTAGCATAGGTGAGCGGCGATCTTCTCTAAATTGCCCTAGATGTGGAGACTTGAGAGTCTAGATTTTGCTTTGTACCAGAATCCAGGTCACCGATTGGAGCATGGGCAGGACCATTGGAATGTCCCAGGTACAGCAAGCAGCAGAGAAGCGGTGAGGTTGGGGTGGAGTAGCGGTGAGAGTTTGGGGCAGAAGGATTGGGGCCAAGGAGAGGCGAGAGTTCAGGGTGGAGAGATTGGGCCCACGAGAGGCGAGAGTTCAGGGCGGAGAGATTGTGTCCCACGAGAGGCGAGATTTCGTGGCCCGGAAGAGGCGAGGGTCCAGGGGCAGCACGGGCCAGCCCACACTGCGATCTGTGGGCAGTAGGAGTATGTGCGCCAGGTCTGTGCAGCAGAGCTTGGTCTCCAGTTGTCTTAGTTAACCCTTTCCACTGGACCAAGACCTAGCTCTCTCCAGCCCGTGTGGTGGTCGGTGTGCAGCAGCCAACCACGTTAAAAGAATCCACGCACAGGCACCTTCCATCCTTCAATATGGAGTTCTGTACCTGGAATATCAGCTCCCATATTGAAACACCTGTGAACTCATCCCTTTTTGGTGTGGAAGCGGGTCATCCTCGATACAAGGGACTACCTAATTCTATACTATGCACGAGGCCAGGGAGCGACTTCCGCATCCAGCGTCCACCCTGACACAGAGCGGCTGGGAATTTCTGAGCCTGCTGTATAAATGGAAGTTTTGTTTTTCTGGTTTGAGGGAGGATCTACCCTCAGGGTTTGCTGGTTCTGGGCCCAGTGGCTCTGACTCCGGGACTGAGAGCCGCACTCGGTGTTGCCCGGGGCCCGAGAGCCGCACTCGGTGTTGCCCGGGGCCCGAGAGCCGCACTCGGTGTTGCCCGGGGCCCGAGAGCCGCACTCGGTGTTGCCCGGGGCCCGAGAGCCGCACTCGGTGTTGCCCGGGGCCCGAGAGCCGCACTCGGTGTTGCCCGGGGCCCGAGAGCCGCACTCGGTGTTGCCCGGGGCCCGAGAGCCGCACTCGGTGTTGCCCGGGGCCCGAGAGCCGCACTCGGTGTTGCCCGGGACCTGAGAGCCGCACTCGGTGTTGCTCGGGGCCCGAGAAACATGGAAACATAGAAAATAGGTGCAGGTGTAGGCCATTCGGCCCTTCGAGCCTACACCACCATTCAATATCATGGTTGATCATTCACCTCAGTACCCCTTTCCTGCTTTCTCCTTTAGCCGTAAGGGCCATATCTAACTCTCTCTTGAATATATCCAATGAACTGGCATCAACAACTCTCTGCGGTAGGGAATTCCACAGGTTAACAACTCTCTGAGTGAAGAAGTTTCTCCTCATCTCAGTCCTAAATGGGTTACCCCTTATCCTTAGACTATGTCCCCTGGTTCTGGACTTCCCCAACATTGGGAACATTCTTCCTGCATCTAACCTATCCAGCCCTGTCAGAATTTTATATGTTTCTATGAGATCCCCTCTCATCCTTCTAAACTCCAGTGAATACAGGCCCAGTCGATCCAGTCTTTCCTCATATATCAGTCCTGCCATCCCGGGAATCAGTCTGGTGAACCTTCGCTGCACTCCCTCAATAGCAAGAACGTCCTTCCTCAGATTAGGAGACCAAAACTGAACACAATATTTCAGGTGAGGCCTCACTAAGGCCCTGTACAACTGCAGTAAGACCTCCCTGCTCCTATACTCAAATCCCCTACCATTTGCCTTCATCAACACCTGCTGTACCTGCATGCCAATTTTCAATGACTGATGTACCATGACACCCAGGTCTCATTGCACCTCCCTTTTTCCTAATCTGCCGCCATTCAGATAATATTCTGCCTTCGTATTTTTGCCACCAATGTGGATAACTTCACATTTATCCACATTATACTGCATCTGCCACGCATTTGCCCACTCACCAAAATGTTCAATTCACCCTGCAGCCTTTTCGCGTCCTCCTCACAGCTCACACTGCCACCCAGCTTAGTGTCATCTGCAAACTTGGTGATATTACACTCAATTCCCTCATCCAAATCATTAATGCATGTTGGAAATAGCTGGGGTCCCAGCACTGAGCCTTGCAGCACCCCACTAGTCACTGCCTGCCATTCTGAAAAGGACCCGTTTATCCCGACTCTCTGCTTCCTGTCTGCCAACCAGTTCTCTATCCACGTCAGTACATTACCCCCAATACCATGTGCTTTAATTTTGCACACCAATCTCTTGTATGGGATCTTGACAAAAACCGCACTTGGCGTTGCCCGGGACCTGAGAGCCACACTTGGTGTTGCCTGGGGCCTGAGAGCCGCACTCGGTGTTGCCTGGGGCCCGAGAGCCGCACCTGGTGTTGCCCGGGGCCCGGGAGCCGCACTCGGTGTTGCCCGGCGCCTGAGAGCCCCGCACTCGGTGTTGCCCGGCGCCTGAGAGCCGCAGTCGGTGTTGCCCGGCGCCTGAGAGCCGCGCTCGGTGTTGCTCGGGGCCCCGAGAGCCGCACTCGGTGTTGCCCGGCACATGAGAGCCGCACTCGGTGTTGCCTAGGGCCCCCGAGAATCGCACTCGGTGTTGCCTAGGGCCTGAGAGCCACACTCGGTGTTGCCGACGCCGCGCTCACTCTGTTCAGTCCCCGGGAGCTGCTCCACACAGGGAGGTGCTCTCCAGGGACAAGCCCTTCCCATGCGCTGCCCCCCTGCTGATGAAGATAGAGCGTATTCCCCCAGGCGGAGCACTCTGGGTAAGATCATCCGCCATTGTTTGGGAGTGGTACAGCACAGGAGGCCATTTGGCCTATCGTGTCTATGCCGGCTATTTGGTTGAGCTGTTCAATGAGTTCCACTCCTCTGCTCTTTACCCATGGCTCGGTATATTTTTCCCTTCAAGTATTTATCCAATTCCATTTTGAAAGTTACTATTGAATCTGCTTCCATCACCCTTTCAGACAGTGCATTCCAGATCATAAAAATCCGCTGGGTAACAACTAACCTCTAATTTTTTTGCCAATCATCGGAAGTTTGACTCCTCTCGTTACCTACCCTAATGCCACTGGAAACACTTTCGCCATATTTATTCTGTCTAAATTGTTCATAATTTTGTACATTTCCATCAAATCTCCTTTTACCCTTTCCTGCTCGCTGGAGAAAACTTCACCACTCTCTCCACATAATGGAAGTCCCTCATCTCTGGCACCGTTCCTTCTGCACCCTCTCGAAAAGCTTGGCATCATTCCGAAAGTTTGGAGCCCAAACCTGAACACAATACTCCAGCTGAGGCCTAACCAGTGTTTTATAAAGATTTAGAAAACTAAACATCAAATGTTGATATTTCTCTGATGCGGTTTAAAGGGCGACGTCCATCCTGTCAGTTGGATGTGTCAATAAGACTGTGAACCGTAAGAAGCTCATTTGCAGTGGAGAGCCAGACACACGCTGTGTAACTGGGCGCAAACACTCCCGCACAGCCCAGACATCACTTCTTCCCATTTGGCATGTAAGTAATGTGTTATTTGCAACAATACATTTGATTTGATTTCAAATAGTTTAGTATATAAATTGAATCATGCTTCTATGATTTTTTTTCCAAACTCACATTCAAGGTCTCAATTTTTCTCTTCATCTGTGTACAGTCACAGGATTCCAACCCTGGGACTGTACATGGGGATTCCAACTCTGGGACTGTACCTGGGGATTCTAACCCTGGGACTGTACATGGGAATTCTAACCCTGGGACTGTACATGGGGATTCTAACCGTGGACTGTACATAGGAATTCCAACCCTGGGACTGTACATGGGGATTCTAACCCAAGGAGTAAACAGTTCTGGGGCTTCTTTGTTACATAGAAACATAGAAAATAGGTGCAGGAGTAGGCCATTCAGACCTTCTAGCCTGCACCGCCATTCAATGAGTTCATGGCTGAACATGAAACTTCAGTACCCCCTTCCTGCTTGATCCCCCGAGTAGTAAGGACTTCATCCAACTCCCTTTTGAATATATTTAGTGAATTGGCCTCAACTACTTTCTGTGGTAGAGAATTCCACAGGTTCACCACTCTCTGGATGAAGAAGTTTCTCCTCATCTCGGTCCTAAATGGCTTACCCCTTATCCTTAGACTGTGACCCCTGGTTCTGGACTTCCCCAACATTGAGACCATTCTTCCTGCATCTAACCTGTCTTAACCCGTCAGAATTTTAAACGTTTCTATGAGGTCCCCTCTCATTCTTCTGAACTCCAGTGAATACAAGCCCAGTTGATCCAGTCTTTCTTGATAGGTCAGTCCCACCATCCCGGGAATCAGTCTGGTGAATCTTCGCTGCACTCCCTCAATAGCAAGAATGTCCTTCCACAAGTTAGGAGACCAAAACTGCACACAATACTCCAGGTGTGGCCTCACCAAGGCCCTGTACAACTGTAGCAACACCTCCCTGCCCCTGTACTCAAATCCCCTCGCTATGAAGGCCAACATCCCATTTGCTTTCTTAACCGCCTGCTGTACCTGCATGCCAACCTTCAATGACTGATGTACCATGACACCCAGGTCTCGTTGCACCTCCCCTTTTCCTAATCTGTCACCATTCAGATAATAGTCTGCCTCTCTGTTTTTACCACCAAAGTGGATAACCTCACATTTATCCACATTATACTTCATCTGCCATGCATTTGCCCACTCATCTAACCTATCCAAGTCACTCTGCAGCCTCCAAGCATCCTCCTCGCAGCTCACACTGCCACCCAACTTAGTGTCATCCGCAAATTTGGAGATACTACATTTAATCCCCTCGTCTAAATCATTAATGTACAATGTAAACAGCTGGGGCCCCAGCACAGAACCTTGCGGTACCCCACTAGTCACTGCCTGCCATTCTGAAAAGTACCCATTTACTCCTACTCTTTGCTTCCTGTCTGACAACCAGTTCTCAATCAACGTCAGCACACTACTCCCAATCCCATGTGCTTTAACTTTGCACATTAATCTCTTGTGTGGGACCTTGTTGAAAGCCTTCTGAAAGTCCAAATATACCACATCAACTGGTTCTCCTTTGTCCACTTTACTGGAAACATCCTCAAAAAATTCCAGAAGATTTGTCAAGCATGATTTCCCTTTCACAAATCCATGCTGACTTGGACCTATCATGTCACCATTTTCCAAATGCACTGCTATGACATCCTTAATAATTGATTCCATCATTTTACCCACTACTGAGGTCAGGCTGACCGGTCTATAATTCCCTGTTTTCTCTCTCCCTCCTTTTTTAAAAAGTGGGGTTACATTGGCTACCCTCCACTCGATAGGAACTGATCCAGAGTCAATGGAATGTTGGAAAATGACTGTCAATGCATCCGCTATTTCCAAGGCCACCTCCTTAAGTACTCTGGGATGCAGTGCATCAGGCCCTGGGGATTTATCAGCCTTCAATCCCATCAATTTCCCCAACACAATTTCCCGACTAATAAAGATTTCCCTCAGTTCCTCCTCCTTACTAGACCCTCTGACCCCTTTTATATCTGGAAGGTTGTTTGTGTCCTCCTTAGTGAATACTGAACCAAAGTACTTGTTCAATTGGTCTGCCATTTCTTTGTTCCCCGTTATGACTTCCCCTGATTCTGACTGCAGGGGACCTACGTTTGTCTTTACTAATCTTTTTCTCTTTACATACCCATAGAAACTTTTGCAATCCGCCTTAATGTTCCCTGCAAGCTTCTTCTTGTACTCCATTTTCCCTGCCCTAATCAAACCCTTTGTCCTCCTCTGCTGAGTTCTAAATTTCTCCCAGTCCCCGGGTTCGCTGATATTTCTGGACAATTTGTATGCCACTTCCTTGGCTTTAATACTATCCCTGATTTCCCTTGATAGCCACGGTTGAGCCACCTTCCCTTTTTTATTTTTACGCCAGACAGGAATGTGCAATTGTTGTAGTTCATCCATGCGGTCTCTAAATGTCTGCCATTGCCCATCCACAGTCAACCCCTTAAGTATCATTCGCCAATCTATCCTAGCCAATTCACGCCTCATACCTTCAAAGTTACCCTTCTTTAAGTTCTGGACCATGGTCTTTGAATTAACTGTTTCATTCTCCATCCTAATGCAGAATTCCACCATATTATGGTCACTCTTCCCCAAGGGGCCTCGCACAATGAGATTGTTAATTAATCCTCTCTCATTACACAACACCCAGTCTAAGATGGCCTCCCCCCTAGTTGGTTCCTCGACATATTGGTCTAGAAAACCATCCCTCACAATTGTGTGAGACGTAAACCGTAAGGTCGGCACTAAGCAGCGCCTTTGGGAGAGACGGTGAGAAATCCGTGGTGTGAAGAGTGAGAATAAAATATCTGTGTCAGGACTTCACCCATGAAGACCCGGTTGGAAACAGAGACTGACATCGCTCACTTTGTTCCTGCACCAAGATGGCCACGCATGCGCTGTGCTACCCACCGAATCAAGATGGCGGAGCGCTGAATGTGCCTTCCTGCATCAAGATGGCCGCTGCTAGCCTGGGCCTGTGACCGGGGGAAAGCCTCGAAGTTGTAACCGCCGATATTCCGGTTATCATTCGGGGCTTGCGGCGGGCAGCAGTTGTTTATGAAGCATCCCCGGCTACCCGCTGGTCCATTACTGCCCTCCGCTCCGCTGAAAATGAACCCTTTTGCGGAATTCATATTTCGTGCGTGTGACTTCCGCCATTACACGCACGACCTCCGCCATTACACGCACCACGCATGCTCCAAACCCAACCAGGATGCGCGCCTGCGCACTGAACTCCTCTAGTCTGGGTGCGGCACATTCTCTCCCGTCTGGCATGCTGGGTAAATACCCTGCCATTGAAGGGCATGAGTGAATAGTACAGTATTTCCTGGCATTGCATTGGGCAGTGAACCATGTTCATTCTGGCAGTTATTGTTTGTTTATGATGATCTTAATAATCCCTATACACGAGCTGGAGATTGATGTTGTGTATAAATATTGAATAAATCAGCTTGCTTCAAACATTTGATTTCTCCATAATAAGAGGAGACCAATTAATGTTCTGTTACTGACTGTTCCAATTTGGGCCTTTTCTTACTCTAGATTACTTCACTTCTCACTCAGTTCATCATTTAACACTTCAAATCCCAAGGTTTTTCTGTTTGAGTGTTCTTGTGGGTGTCATAGACTGAACATGGTGTGTCTCACTTTACACTCATCTGACATTCCTTTCAACCAACCATTGAAAGAACTATCTTGCTTAAGACCTAAAATCTATTATTTTGTATATTGTTTAACGCTTTTTGAATGTGATTACTGCATGTAATAGTCTTTGAAATGTCTGAACTTTGTAATTGTCTTTGCTGATTTTGATAGTTTTGTTGATATAATTACTTGTTACTAACATACCTTGCAGTATTTCTTGCATCAAGATAATTGTTTAAATACTTCCATTATCAGGTCTTTAGATCCTCCACTGATCCCTGTCAACAATCCTTGGTTAGGGGCTGGCGTTAGTGTTAGTGGTTGCAGTTATTTGTTAGAAATGGGCTTAGTGGTTGGGATAGTCAATAGGATATTAGGCAGCTGGGCATCCCTGGCCCAAGATCACCATAAGTGGAGGAAGAGCATCGAGGAGGGCGCTGAACACCTTGAGTCTTGTCGCCGAGCATGCAGAAAACAAGCACAGGCAATGGAAGGAGCATGTGGCAAACCATCCCACCCACCCTTTCCTTCAACGACTGTCTGTCTCACCTGTGACAGCAACTGCAATTGCCAGATCAGACTGTACAGTCACCTGAGAACTCACTTTTAGAGTGTAAGTAAGTCTTCCTCGATTTCAAGGGATTGTATATGATGAGATGATGGAGGCTTAGGAGATAGTGATTAACTTAGAAAGCATTATTGACAATATAAGTGTCAGTGGACGTGCCATTTTCCATTTCATGCTTTTAACCTCATGCAGACGAGTCATAAAACAGCCTCATAAACTGTTCATTCAAGGAACCTTCATTCCTGCAAGCCTCATTTCCTCCCTTCTTACGCATCTCGACAAATCTCACCGAACATTTAATTAGGGACATTAGATTTTGGGATTTTGGAACAAGAACAGATGGATACATTTGTTGTGCTGGTTACAGCTGATTATCAGCCTGTCTGAAAAGTGCTTCTGACAATAACTTCTCACCAAATTGGCAGAAAAAATAGAAAAGCAAATTATAATTTAAATGGAGAAAAATTGCAAAGTGCTGCAGTACAGAGGAATCTGGGGGTCCTTGTGCATGAAACACAAAACGTTAGTATGCAGATACAGCAAGTGATCAGGAAGGCAAATGGAATGTTGGCCTTTATTGCAAGGGGGTTAGAATATAAACGCAGAGAAGTCCTGTTACAAATGTACAGGGTATTGGTGAGGCCAAACCTAGAGTACTGTGTACAGTTTTGGTCTTGTATTTAAGGAGGGAATACACTTGCATTGGAGGCAGTTCAGACAAAGTTCACTAGGTTGATTCCAGAGATGAGGGGGTTGACTTATGAAGATAGGTTGAGTAGGTTGAGCCGATACTCATTGGAGTTCAGAAGAATGAGAGGTGATCTTATTGAGACATAGAGGATAATGAGGGGGTTCGACAATATGGATAGAGAGAGGATATTTCCACTCATCGGGGAAACTAAAACTAGGGGGCATAGTCTCAGAATAAGGGGCCGCCCATTTAAAACTGAGATGAGGAGGAATTTCTTCTATCAGAGGGTTGTAAATCTGTGGTATTCTCTGCCCAGAGAGCTGTGGAGCCTAGGTCATTGAATATATTTAAGGTGGAGATAGACAGATTTTTGAGTGAAGGGAATAAAGGGTTATGGAGAGCGGGCAGGGAAGTGGAGCTGAGTCCATGATCAGATCAGCCATGATCTTATTGAATAGCAGAGTAGGCTCGAGGGGCCAGGTGGCCGATTCCTGCTCCTATTTATTATGTTCTTGTACCAGGCCCCATCAGTCGCCATGTGATTCCACTGCCATATCTTCATCCATTACTCAATTTTTGCCCTCACTCGAGCTGGTTTCACCACCATGAGCATTACCCACACTGAGGCTCTCTAATTCCTGAGTAGAGCATAGATGCTGGCATGGACTGGTTATTTCAAATGGCCCGATTCCGTGCCATATATCCTATGTAAATTTGTAGTTTCAGTGGATTTGGTGCTTCCATGTAAGTGGTCCAATGATTTACTGTCACAGTATAAGTGGTCCCTGGATTTGGTGTCACAATGTAAGTGGTCCCTGGATTTGGTGTCACAATGTAAGTGGTCCCTGGATTTGGTGTCACAATGTAAGTGGTCCCTGGATTTGGTGTCAAAAGCACCTCATCACTGGGATTGAGGGCAAATGCGCAGCTCAGCAATGCAGTCAGTACAGAATGAGCCCACTCAAATCTATTCCCAATTAACACACCCCACATTAATTCACCAGTAACAGCCCAGTGCCCGTAAGTAACTGTAGCCCCGCATCTAACTTCATTGAAACAATTCTAAACATTTTAAAGGGAAAATAAACCCCATCACAGCTCAACAAAGGTGATTAATGGGCAGTAAGTCCCCATCACTCAATACATCCTTCACCCCTACTCACCAACTCCCTCTACATACACCTTCACCCCTACTCTCCAACTTCCTCTCTACATACACCTCCTTCACCCCTCCTCTCCAACTCCCTCTCTACATACACCTCCTTCACTCCTACTCTCCAATTCATAAGAACATAAGAATTAGGAACAGGAGTAGACCATCGAGCCCGCTCCGCCATTCAACAAGATCATGGCTGATCTGGCCGTGGACTCAGCTCCACTTACCCGCCCGCTCCCCAAAACCCTTAATTCCCTTATTGGTTAAAAATCTATCACTGACTTGAATAGATTCAATGAGCTAGCCTCAACTGCTTCCTTGGGCAGAGAATTCCACAGATTCACAACCCTCTGGGAGAAGAAATTCCTTCTCAACTCGGTTTTAAACTGGCTCCCCCGTATTTTGAGGCTGTGCCCCCTAGTTCTAGTCTCCCCAACCAGTGGAAACAACCTCTCTGCCTCTATCTTGTCTATCCCTTTCATTATTCTAAATGTTCCTATAAGATCACCCCTCATCCCTCTGAACTCCAACGAGTAAAGACCCAGTCTACTCAATCTATCATCATAAGGTAACCCCCTCATCAGCCCAGTGAATCGTCTCTGTACCCCCTCCAAAGCTAGTATATCCTTCCTTAAGTAAGGTGACCAAAACTGCACGCAGTGCTCCAGGTGCGGCCTCACCAACACCCTGTACGGTTGCTTTTGTACTCCATCCCTCTCGCAATGAAGGCCAACATTCCATTCGTCTTCCTGATTACCTGTTGCACCTACAAACTAACTTTTTGGGATTCATGCACAAGGACCCTCAGGTCCCTTTGCACTCAGCATGTTGTAATTTCTCCCCATTCAAATAATATTCCCTTTTACTGTTTTTTTTCCCCCAAGGTGGAGGAGCTCACATTTTCCGACATTGTATTCCATCTGCCAGACCTTAGCCCATTCGCTTAACCTATCTCAATCGCGTTGCAGCCTCTCTGTGTCCTCTACACAACCCGCTTTCCCACTAATCTTTGTGTCATCTGCAAATTTTGTTACACTACACTCTGTCCCCTCTTCCAGGTCATCTATGCATATTGTAAACAGTTGTGGTCCCAACACCGATCCCTGTGGCACACCACTAACCACCGATTTCCAACCCGAAAAGGACCCATTTATCCCGACTCTCTGCTTTCTGTTAGCCAGCCAATTCTCTATCCATGCTAATACATTTTCACTGACTCCGCGTACCTTTATCTTCTGCAGTAACCTTTTGTGTAGCACCTTATCGAATGCCTTTTGAAAATTGAAATACACCACATCCATTGGTACACCTCTATCCACCATGCTCGTTATATCCTCAAAGAATTCCAGTAAATTAGTTAAACATGATTTCCCCTTCATGAATCCATGCTGCGTCTACTTGATTGCACTATTCCTATCTAGATGTCCCGCTATTTCTTCCTTAATGATAGTTTCAAGCATTTTCCCCACTACACATGTTAAACTAACTGGCCTACAGTTACCTGCCTTTTGTCTGCCCCCTTTTTTAAACAGAGGCGTTACATTAGCTGCTTTCCAATCCGCTGGTACCTCCCCAGAGTCCAGAGAATTTTGGTAGATTATAACGAATGCATCTGCTATAACTTCCGCCATCTCTTTTAATACCCTGGGATGCATTTCATCAGGACCAGGGGACTTGTCTACCTTGAGTCCCATTAGCCTGTCCAGCACTACTCCCCTAGTGATAGTGATTGTCTCAAGGTCCTCCCTTCCCACATTCCTGTGACCAGCAATTTCTGGCATGGTTTCTGTATCTTCCACTGTGAAGACCGAAGCAAAATAATTGTTTAAGGTCTCAGCCATTTTCCCATTTCCCATTATTAAATCCCCCTTCTCATCTTCGAAGGAACCAACATTTACTTTAGTCACTCTTTTCCGTTTTATCTATCGGTAAAAGCTTTTACTATCCGTTTTTATGTTTTGCGCAAGTTTACCTTCGTAATCTATCTTCCCTTTCTTTATTGCTTTCTTAGTCATTCTTTGCTGTCGTTTAAAATTTTCCCAATCTTCTAGTTTCCCACTAACCTTGGCCACCTTATACGCATTGGTTTTTAATTTGATACTCTCCTTTATTTCCTTGGTTATCCACGGCTGGTTATCCCTTCTCTTACTGCCCTTCTTTTTCACTGGAATATATTTTTGTTGCGCACTATGAAAGAGCTCCTTAAAAGTCCTCCACTGTTCCTCAATTGTGCCACCGTTTAGTCCGTGTTTCCAGTCTACTTTAGCCAACTCTGCCCTCATCCCACTGTAGTCCCCTTTGTTTAAGCATAGTACGCTTGTTTGAGACACTACTTCCTCACCCTCAATCTATATTACAAATTCAACCATACTGTGATCACTCATTCCGAGAGGATTTTACTCGGAGATCGTTTATTATTTCTGTCTCATTACACAGGACCAGGTCTAAGATAGCTTGCTCCCTTGTAGGTTCTGTAACATATTGTTCTAAGAAACAATCCTGTATGCATTCTATGAATTCCTCCTCCAGGCTACCCCGTGCGATTTGATTTGACCAATCGATATGTAAAATCCCCCATGACTACTGCCGTTCCTTTTTCACATGCCTCCATTATTCCCTTGATTATTGCCCACCCCACCGTGAAGTTATTATTTGGGGGGCCAATAAACTATGCCCACCAGTGACTTTTTCCCCTTACTATCTCTAATCTCCTCCCACAATGATTCAACATTTTGTTCATTAGAGCCAATATCGTCTCTCACAACTGCCCTGATATCATCCTTTATTAACAGAGCTACCCCACCTCCTTTCCCCTTCTTGTCTTTCTTTCCGAATTGTCAGATACCCCTGTATGTTTAATTCCCAGTCTTGGAATGTGGGAAGGGAGGACCTTGAGATAATCATTGTCACTAGTGGGGTAGTGCTGGACAGGCTAATGGGACTCAAGGTAGAAAAGTCCCCTGGTCCTGATGAAATGCATCCCAGGGTATTAAAAGAGATGGCGGAAGTTATAGCAGATGCATTCGTTATAATCTACCAAAATTTTCTGGACTCTGGGGAGGTACCAGCGGATTGGAAAGCAGCTAATGTAATGCCTCTGTTTAAAAAAGGGGGCAGACAAAAGGTAGATAACTATAGGCCGGTTAGTTTAGTGGGGAAAATGCTTGAAACTATTAAGGAAGAAATAGCGGGACATCTAGATAGGAATAGTGCAATCAAGTAGACGCAGCATGGATTCATGAAGGGGAAAATCATGTTTAACTAATTTACTGGAATTCTTTGAGGATATAACGAGCATGGTGGATAGAGGTGTACCGATGGATGTGGTGTATTTCAATTTTCAAAAGGCATTCGATAAGGTGCTACACAAAAGGTTACTGCAGAAGATAAAGGTACGCGGAGTCAGTGAAAATGTATTAGCATGGATAGAGAATTGGCTGGCTAACAGAAAGCAGAGAGTCGGGATAAATGGGTCCTTTTCGGGTTGGAAATCGGAGGTTAGTGGTGTGCCACAGGGATTGGTGCTGGGACCACAACTGTTTACAATATGCATAGATGACCTGGAAGAGGGGACAGAGTGTAGTGTAACAAAATTTGCAGATGACACAAAGATTAGTGGGAAAGCGGGTTGTGTAGAGGACACAGAGAGGCTGCAAAGAGATTTAGATAGGTTAAGCGAATGGGCTGAGGTTTGGCAGATGGAATACAATGTCAGAAAGTGTGAGGTCATCCACCTTGGGGAAAAAAAAACAGTAAAAGGGAATATTATTTGAATGGGGAGAAATTACAACATGCTGCGGTGCAGAGGGACCTGGGGGTCCTTGTGCATGAATCCCAAAAAGTTAGTTTGTAGGTGCAACAGGTAATCAGGAAGGCGAATGGAATGTTGGCCTTCATTGCGAGAGGGATGGAGTACAAAAGCAGGGAGATCCTTCTGCAGCTGTACAGGGTGTTGGGTGAGGCCGCACCTGGAGTACTGCGTGCAGTTTTGGTCACCTTACTTAAGGAAGTATATACTAGCTTTGGAGGGGGTACAGAGATGATTCACTAGGCTGATTCCGGAGATGAGGGGGTTACCTTATGATGATAGATTGAGTAGACTGGGTCTTTACTCGTTGGAGTTCAGAAGGATGAGGGGTGATCTTATAGAAACATTTAGAATAATGAAAGGGATCGACAGGATAGAGGCAGAGAGGTTGTTTCCACTGGTCGGGGAGACTAGAACTAGGGGGCACAGCCTCAAAATACGGGGGAGCCAATTTACAACTGAGTTGAGAAGGAGTTTCTTCTCCCAGAGGGTTGTGAATCTGTGGAATTCTCTGCCCAAGGAAGCAGTTGAGGCTAGCTCATTGAATCTATTCAAGTCAGTGATAGATTTTTAACCAATAAGGGAATTAAGGGTTCTGGGAAGCGGGCGGGTAAGTGGAGCTGAGTCCACGGCCAGATCAGCCATGATCTTGTTGAATGGCGGAGCAGGCTCGAGGGGCTAGATGGCCTACTCCTGTTTCTAATTCTTATGTTCTTATATTCTGTATTGTGCAGTGATTGTAAAGCTGTCTATTTCAGTGACTTGAGCCTTTCTAAAATGTCTCACTCTGTTTGATGGTCCATTTAACATGCTTGTATAATTTGGAAAGACTTCAGAATTGTGCAGTGTCATGAAGGTTTCGTTTAAAGGTGGAGTAAAACTTGTCTCAAAATATTCTGTTCTAACCCTCCCCCAACGCCCCAAATTTTAGAACACTGCAGTACTGACTGGGAAGGTCCCAAGTTTGATCCTTGATCTGGGCCGTGAGCTAATCTCAGCCAAGGCAGCAGTTCAGCGGTTATAATTGTCCTCAGTATCACTGGGCTAAATACAAGTAAAAATCAGCCAGTGCCCCTGCTCTTCGTACCGATCCAGTGACCTCAACTGGGAAGTGTCTGGATATCATTTGAGGGCAGGGTTTGAGGCTGTGATGCCCACCACAGTGGAAATCTGCTGACACTCACTGATTCGACTGATGGTAAGTTACTAGACGTTAACTCATAAGTGGTCCCTCAAAACGAGGATGACTTGCTTCCACGCCCCAAAAAAAAGCAGTTCACAGGTGTTTCGAAAGAAGAACCCGAACTACATCCTCAAGGGTGGAAGAGTCCTGTGCGTGGATTTTTTTAACGTGTGGTGGCCGTTGCACACCAACCACCACATGGGCTTGACAGAGCTAGGTCTTGGTCCAGTGGCAAGGATTACTCAAGACAAGCGGAGACCTGCTCTGCTGCACGGACCCAGTCCGTACCCATATCGCAGTGTGGGCTGGCCCGTGCTGTCCCTGGGCCCCTGGCCCCAAACTCATGCCTCCCCTGGGCTCCGATCACATCCCTCCAGTCTCTCGCCGCTCCTTCGCCCCGATCTCGTCGCTCTTGCTGCACCTGCCCACGCGCCAATCACCATCCTGGACCTTGCTGACGTCACTCTTCACTGCTGTTGTCCTCCTGTACCAGCTCGTGCTGTACCTTGTAGTGGCATGCCTCCATACTGCTCCCTGGGCCGTCACTCACCGCTCCTTTTATGGCCCCGACCTGCCGCTGATGGTCTCCCGCAGTTCGGGGCCTCCACGCTGCGTAGATGAAAACGTGGAAAGAAATCGCATTAAAACATGCATTAGGCTGGCTAATTTCTGACTCTCTGACTCCTAGTTCTAAACTCTCCAACCAGGGAAAAAACAGCCTCAGCATCTACCCAGACAGCCCCTCTCAATCTCAGACATAAGGATACACGAGTTCAGTTCTCTTTTAAAATACAAGTTCTGTTTCCTGCGGGTAAGAGAGTTCATGATAAATTAAGGGTCAAATAAGGGTCTGTTATGAGCGATATTGCAGCAACTGTTTTAAAGATGAAAGCACTGGCACAAAAACCGATGGGACCAAACAGGGCAGTTTTATGGACTGGGAAAATATGTTAAAGGGTAAGACTGTAGAAATGCAGTGGCAAATATTTAACGAGATATTTCATAATCACAGCAAAGATTTATTCAAGGGAGAGATAAAGATGCTAAGAGAAGGATGAACCATCCCTGGCTAACTAAGGAAGTAAAGAATGGTATCAAATTGAAAAAAAAGGCATACAATGTTGTGAAGGACAGTGGATTGGGAAATTTCTATAAACCAGCAAAGGACGACTTAAAAAAAATGATAAAGACAGAGAAGATAGCATATGAAATATAAAGACAGTAAGAGCTTCTACAGGTATATAAAAAGGAAACGAGTAGCTAAAGTAAACGTTGGTCCCTTAGAGGGGGAGATTGGAGAATTAATGGGAAACATGGAAATGGCAGAGATTTTGAACAAATATTTTGTATCAGTCTTTACGGTAGAGGACACTAAAAACATCCCAACAGTTGATAATCAAGGGGCTATTTGGGAGGAGGGGTGGGGGAAGTAGACTTAAAACAGATCACTATCACTAGAGATAAGGTACGAAGCAAACTAATGGGACAAAAGGTGGACAGGTCCCCTGGACCTGATGGCATGCATCCTAGGTCTTAAAAGAAATGGCTGCAGAGATAGTGACAGCATTGGTTGTAATCTAGCAAAATTCCCCGAATTCTGGACAGGTCCCAACGGACTGGAAAACTGCAAATGTAACACCCCTATTCAAGAAAGGAAGGAGTCAGAAGGCAGGAAACTATAGACCAGTCATCTGTCATTGGGAAAATACTGGAGTCCATCATTATGTTGTAGTCGTAGCAGGACATTTAGAAAATCATATTTCAGTCAAGCAGAGTCAGCATGGTTTTATAAAAGGGAAATCATGTTTGACAAATTTGCAGGAGTTGTTTGAGGATGTAACAAGCAGAGTGAATAAAGGAGAACCAGTTGATGTCATATATTTGGATTTCCAGAAAGCATTCGATAAAATGCCACATAAAAGGTTACTATACAAGATAAAAGTTCATGGGGTTGGAGGTAATATATCAGCATGGATAGAGGGGATTGGCTAACTAACAGAAAATAGAGAGTCGGGATCAATGGATCATTTTCAGATTGGCAAACTGTAACTAGTGGGGTGCTGAAGGGATCAGTGCTGGGGCCTCAACTATTTCATTTTATATTAATGACTTGGATGAAGGGACCGAGTGTAATGCAGCCAAATTTGCTGATGATACAAAGGTAGGTGGGAAAGCAAGTTGTGTGGAGGATGCAAAGAATCTACAAAGGGATATAGATAGGCTCAGTGAGTGGGCAAAAATCTGGCAGATGGACTGTAATGTGGTAAAATGTCAGGTTACCCCTTTTGGTTGGAAAAAAAAAGGAAATTATTATTTAAATGGGACAATTACAAAATGCGGCAGTAGAGGGATCTGGGGGATCTTGGTGCATGAAACTCAAAACGTTGGCATGCAGGTACAGCAAGTAATCAGGAAGGCAAATGGAATGCTGACCTTTATTGCAAGGGGGATGGAGTATAAAAGTAGGCAAGACCACACCTGGAGTACTGCGCACAGTTTTGGTCCGGCCTTGTCTCCATTCCCGTGCTGAGGGAATTGCTACACCAGACAGGAAGGGCAACATTTGGGGACATTGATTCCCCACCAATTCCCATTCCCATTCTTTCTGGTGGATAATGGAGGGGCCACTGTTTGTAATGTGCAAGTCAGTAAGAATTGCCAGCAAGCTCATTCAGTAGCAACTTTGACACTATTGTAGATTTTGAACAAAGATCAATTTAGCATTGTAGTAAAAGTTCATAATTTTATTGCAAACTAAATTTCTGTTGAGAGTCGCTGAATTAAGGGGAAAGATAACACACAGCGTTTCTTAAATGGACATTGCAACCCCAAGAACACAATCAGCAATATATCCAGAATATTAAAGTCCAGCCCAGTTATAGGGTTATCATCATCAGAAACAAACCCCAACTGTCAGAATGAACATGATTCAGTCGGGATGTGATTAACAGCAGCAATAACAGCAGATTCCAACCCCTGCAGTCACTTGTGAACTCGTTGGTGTCTCAGCCGGAAGAAGACCAAGTGAATCCCCTCCCACACTCTGAGCAGGTGAACGGCCTCTCCCCAGTGTGATTGTGTCGATGAATTTCCAGCGCAGACGGTGATCTGAGTACCTTCCTACAGTCACCACATTCCCACGGTTTGTAAATGGTGGGGTTATCCGTGTGACTCTCCATGGTGGGACGATCAGTTGAAGCCTCGTCCACACACACAACACGTTTTTGTGCGATGTTTTTTCAGGCTGTGTAACTGATTAAAGCTCTTTCCACAGGCAGTGCACTGGAACACTCTCACTCGGGTGTGTGTGTGTCTCGGTGCTTTTCCAGTTACAGTGACGTTTGAAATCTTTTCCCACAGGCAGAACAAATAAATATTTCTCCTTCCACTTTCAAAGGCCGATGATATTCAGGTCCTGATGAAACGATTGACTCCGTCAGATCTTGACGTGATGTTTGGTTTGTGTTTCCTGTCTGAAAATCTCCCCTTCTAATACACTGTAAAAGGAACCAACAAAACTCATCACTGTAAGCACAAGACAGAAATTCAGAATAGACAAACTGTAAGGGATAAATTGCAAGAGTTGCAAATAGGTGGTCAGAATTATGCTGAAGGTAGTGAACTTGTCTGTATTAGGATTGCCTATGTATGTAACACTTGCTTATGTAGGTATAGCACAAATGTATAACGCATTAAACTGAATCCGTAACCTCTAATACTTAAACAGCAAACTCAGCAGTTGTTGATCAGAAGTCTCTGAGGAAGAGATAAGGAAGCCAGTTTAGGCGTCTATTATACTGTGGCAAAGTGCAAGTCATGGAACAACACCATAGAAGATGGGAATTGCATATACTACTCAGAGACAGTTTGATAAGAGTCGACAAATCAATGTAACTTTGCTGACAGAATTAGACCTATCGAGGATTTTGTAGGAGGGTGCTCCTCTCCAAAACCTGTATAAATTGTACTTGAAACCTCTTGTATTTCGCAGGTTTTAGGCTGAACCTTCCCGTGCATTGCTTGTAATAAAACCGGTAAACCTGAGGTTTCGTTTGTTTACTTCCGTGGTTTATATACAGTGGGAGCTCGGCGAGGTGTCGATTAACTATATCAGTTAATCCACCTTGAGGGAAAGAAGCCTCCTTTTACCCCAACTGACGGGCAGGTGTCGATTAACTATATCAGTTAGTCCACCTTAGAAGGAGAGAAGCCTCCTTTGTACCCCTACATTTGGCGTAGTCGGCAGGATATAGACCCTCTGACCTGGATGATGTGACAGCTGAATGGCAGTGAGTATGATTGTGTATCACCTGCAGCTGTAGCATTGACGGGGAAGGAGGTAATCTGTATAAAGAATTCGAAGGCGCAATCTGTAGAACAAGTTATAGCGAACCACAGAAGGACAAAAACCAAGGTCGGGAATAGGTGTATTGCCTGAAAAAGAAGGAATACAACCTAAGGGGGAGAGGACCCCAGCGATCGTTAGAGGAAAAATAAGGTGAATGTCCCGAAGCGTGACATGGTAATAACACGGAGAAGCCGGTATTGATCGTGCAAACAAAGAAGGAATACAACCTAAAAAGTGGGGTGGGACCCCAGGATCCTAGGAAAACTGGCCACTGGGATAAAATGCTAACTGAGTAAAATGGAAAATTAATAAAAGAAAAGAAAAAACACATTGAATTTACAAAGGACAGCGTCTTTTTATCAAAAGATAAAAATATGACCTTGAAAGCTGCAGCTGCTGGAAAGCGAAAGAAAGATGTTTAGGAAAATGGACTGGAGGAAGATCATCAAAATACAAAACCTAATTTGAAGAAAGGAGATTTAAATTGGCTGTGAAAAAGATATTGGTTTAAATACAAAAACTTACGAGTTAAACCCGACACAGAAGTTTTATGCCAAGAAAGAGAAACAAAGATGTTTAACTATGGACTAGAGGAAGGTCATCAAAAAATTACGTTCAGATTCAAAAGGAAAAAAAAAATCTAAGTTATGCAAATTCAGCAAAGGAAGGAAAAAAACTGGGAATGAAAGAATTCTTAAAAAAGATGGAACCAGCACGGAAGTTTAGATTTTGTGCCGAGAGAAATAAAACACAAGATTTGCTCAGTGAAATGCTGGAATGTATATAGCTTGTGTGAAAATTGGATTTCAGTAAACAAAATAGCTATTAAAAATGTCTAATCTCATTTTAAATCAATGAAAAAATCTTTGATAGGTATTTGAATTGGAAGTTTGGAGAAATTGGAGTTTACTCTAAAATGCTGTCTTTCCCGATGAGATGGTTTTATTATGACAACTTTACGAATGATTTCTGCTGTTTTAACGGATTCCTGAAAGCGCAAAGACTTGGGGAAAATTTTTTGGATGATTATGCAAAATCACGTAATGACGTCAGGGCTTCTTACAAACCTGTAAAGGAGTTAACCCTTTCCATTGACAGCTGTTTTATACTGGATATTATTAATTTGGATTTCTTAATAAAAGAAAAACTCATCTGACAGACAGAGGAAATGGTGGGATAGTCAGAATAAAAATAAAATGAAGAAAGCCTATGTAATAATACTCCCCTGCTACAGAGGACAGATAGATACTGAAACAAAACAAATTCAAGAGTTAGAAGCTAAGATCAATAAGCTGGAAGAGATAAAGACAGGACCAGATGGATAGTGCAGTGCACAGCCATTGCACCATCACCTATGGTAATAGAGCCAATGTACCCCACGGTGGATAAGTGTAGTCCACAAACATAACCTAACAGTAAAGCAGACCGGAGTAAAGTGGCCCCCGGCACATGATAATGGCTATTTATCAGTGGCACCGATACGCACTACCACCATTCCCACCAACGGACATAGAGCAGCTCACATTACCATACAGGTGGTACCCCTCAATCCACTGGAGACACAAATTCTATTGAATAAGTTACCAACCCCGAAAGCAAAATAGTAGAAATACAGAATTCTGACAAAAGATTAGAGTAGAATACAGTGACTCAAAAGGCAGGTGAAAGGGTAGGGGAGGACAGGGAACAAAAGTGAATTGAATACAAAAACCACTCTGGGGCTTGATGACCCCAACAAAAATGATGCAGCATTCTTGAAAATGTTTAAAGATGGACTAGGAGAGGCACATCAAAAGATAATTGTTAGGATTTAAGATAGGAGATGATTACGATGAAACTTTGGAATAGGCAGAACATGAAGAAGAGTTAAAGTCAAAACAAAGGGAGAAGGTAGCAGCAGAGATGAAGGGGGAGGAGACACCCCCGCGCAGCTCGCTAGCTGCAATAAGGGAAGAGGCGCAGGAAGGCGAGGCCCACTCTAGGCAAAGAAGGGAGCACCCTTTTGCAGTATGTGGATGATATCCTTATTGCCTCCAGCACAGAACAACACGTATTAGCTGCAACTACAATGCTAGGAGCTGTAGAGAGTGCAGGATTAAAAATAAATCCTAGGAAGGTGCAGGTGGGAAGGAGTGAAGTAACATATCTAGGATACATAATATCACAAGGGAAGAGACAGATGCCCAAGGACAGAAAGGAAGCAATTCAATCAATGCCCACGTCAGGAACCGCGAAAGTGGTCAGGCAGGTACTAGGGCTATTCAACTACTGCAGAAAGATCAGGAAATTGTGGTTGTAAGTTTAAAACAAGCTCTCACAAGTGCTCCAGCCTGGGATTATCCGACCAGAATAGGCCCTTCCACATCTATACCCACCACAGTAAGGATCATTACATGGGGACAGGCATAGGCCAGTGGCATAGTAATGTCGGGACACATACCCAGCATACCTTAGTAGAATTGCTTAACACAGGAAGGCTAAAACTGGTATCCGACGCACGAAGGACAAGGTGGGAAGCATGCTTTTACCCTCCCAACGGGACGGTAACAATAAAAGACAACTGTAACAACCCTGCAGGATGGATCATTACGCAGGGGAAGGAGCAGCAGTGTAGCCCGACAGGAGAAGACGAGGGAAGTAGTCAGGCTTGAGGAGGCAGACATGGATCTATATGTAGATGGGTCTCGGCACTATGTGGGACTCCACGGATGGGCCGTGGTAGATAGCAGCAAACAGGTCAAAAGTGAAGGACGGTTTGAAGGGGGTCAATCAGCTCAAGTGGCTGAATTAGTGACTCTCACTGAAGCTCTGAGGCTGGCTCGGGGAAACGGAGTAAACATCTATACAGACACTCGATATGCTTTTGGAGTAGTGCATGATTATATGATAGCCTGGAGCAGACGGGGATACATGATCTCAGGAGGAGGGCCGATTGTTAAACACTTAGTGGACGTCTCCCTCCTATCCAAAGAGTGTGCGATCAACATCAACAGGGGAATGAATGGGCAGATGAAGCAGCCAAGTGAGTGGCAGAGACAGGTACACTGGCCGGGGAAGCCCAAGTCGGAGCATGTACAATCAGGCCTGAGGAAGTAAACATGCTTAAGGCACAGGGAGAAGCCACTCCACAGGAAACGGAGGGGTGGAAGCAGAGGGGCCCCAACAAGAGACCGACAGGATATGGAAGAAATAATGGGAATGTGGTGGCCCCGGAATGCATCCAGGGGAGACTATTAAATTTATACCACGGGTAAGTCCATATAGGTAGAACCAACATGATAAGCTCGATGTCCAGATGCCGGTGGTGGAAGGAAATGGGTAGAGAGATAGAGGACCACAGTAGAAGGTGCGTGATATGCATAGACCTGTCAGCCAGATATCGGTAGTGGGTAAAATGATGGAATCAATTATTAAGGATGTCATAGCAGTGCATTTGGAAAGAGGCGACATGATAGGTCCAAGTCAGCATGGATTTGTGAAAGGGAAATCATGCTTAACAAATCTTCTGGAATTTTTTGAGGATGTTCCCAGTAGAGTGGACAAGTGGGAACCAGTTGATGTGGTATATTTGGACTTTCAGAAGGCTTTCGACAAGGTCCCACACAAGAGATTAATGTGCAAAGTTAAAGCACATGGGATTGGGGGTAGTGTGCTGACGTGGATTGAGAACTGGTTGGCAGACAGGAAGCAAAGAGTAGGAGTAAATGGGTACTTTTCAGAATGGCAGGCAGTGACTAGTGGGGTACCGCAAGGTTCTGTGCTGGGGCCCCAGCTGTTTACATTGTACATTAATGATTTAGACGAGGGGATTAAATGTAGTATCTCCAAATTTGTGGATGACACTAAGTTGGGTGGCAGTGTGAGCTGCGAGGAGGATGCTATGAGGCTGCAGAGTGACTTGGATAGGTTAGGTGAGTGGGCAAATGCATGGCAGATGAAGTATAATGTGGATAAATGTGAGGTTATCCACTTTGGTGGTAAAAACAGAAAGACAGACTATTATCTGAATGGTGACAGATTAGGAAAAGGGGAGGTGCAACGAGACCTGGGTGTCATGGTACATCAGTCATTGAAGGTTGGCATGCAGGTACAGCAGGCAGTTAAGAAAGCAAATGGCATGTTGGCCTTCATAGCGAGGGGATTTGAGTACAGGGGCAGGGAGATATTACTACAGTTGTACAGGGCCTTGGTGAGGCCACACCTGGAGTATCGTGTACAGTTTTGGTCTCCTAACTTGAGGAAGGACATTCTTGCTATTGAGGGAGTGCAGCGATGGTTCATCAGACTGATTCCCGGGATGGCGGGACTGACAGATCAAGAAAGACTGGATCAACTGGGCTTGTATTTACTGGAGTTCAGAAGAATGAGAGGGGATCTCATAGAAACGTTTAAAATTCTGACGGGTTTAAACAGGTTAGATGCAGGAAGAATGTTCCCAATGTTGGGGAAGTCCAGAACCAGGGGTCACAGTCTAAGGAGAAGGGGTAAGCCATTTAGGACCGAGATGAGGAGAAACTTCTTCACCCAGAGAGTGGTGAACCTGTGGAATTCTCTACCACAGAAAGTTCACTAAATATATTCAAAAAGGAGTTAGATGTAGTCCTTACTACTCGGGGGATCAAGGGGTATGGCGAGAAAGCAGGAATGGGATACTGAAGTTGCATGTTCAGTCATGAACTCATTGAATGGTGGTGCAGGCTCGAAGGGCCGAATGGCCTACTCCTGCACCTATTTTCTATGTTTCTATGTTTCTAAAATACAACCCGGGGGGAAAGTAAAGGTCAGAATGGGACATCAGCCCCGATCGAAAGGACCCTGGGAAAACTTGCAGATAGATTTAACTGGACCGTTACCCAGCAACAAAGGGAAGACATACTGCCTAGAAGTAATAGACCAGTTTACGAAGTGGGTAGAGGCTTTCACCACGAGAAATTGTTCATCAGAAATCGTGGCCAGCATCCTAGCAGAAGAAATAATGTAGACTTAAATTAAGGTAGACACTTCACATGGAAGATAATGAAACAGGATTGCGCTTTACTAGGGATCAGGCACAAATATCCCATATCAAAGAGACTGGAAAGGGCTGAGTAGACAGGATACCCGATGAAGCTCAAGGCAACCCCTAGTTGGACGCAGGACTGACACCCTTTGAACTAATAGAGACAGGATACGGAAATTTGTAATGGAACTCTCTAAACAGTTACATGATTTAAAGACACAGGCTAGAGATTAGCAAATCAAGGACTTAGAGAACGACATGAAGGACCCGAAAGTCCAGCACCCCAAATAGGCAGTCAGGTGATTACCCCAGAGGGGTCCAGGCTGGCACCCAAATGGACCGCACCCTATCAGGTAATAATGGTAAGTTATGGTAGTTAGAAGGGGTATCGTCAAATGGAAACACTGGACCCAGTTAAAAAAGCATGGTCACTAACTAACCGGTGACGACCAGGAAATATTGTTTTTTTGTTGGACTCTAGTGCTCATGGAAACAACGTGGGGTAACGCTGCCTCATATCAAGGACAACAGGCTGAGGGACGGCAAGGCCTGTATTACAGGGACTTGGGTGACATTAGTTTAAAAAGAATCAAAAACACTGATGGTGACGCATGGAGCAACAGCAGACTTAAATAACGGGCATAAAACAACGTAACAAGGAAACGAGACAACATTGGGGATGGGCCAGTAATACGGGACCAATAATTCGTGGGAATAAGACCAGGGTGTGTTTTATCAGGAGGGACAGAGATACTGCACCCGGGGGAAGGGGTTGCAGATTTTACTCAACATCTATGAATGGTGGTGGAGGGATATCTCCCGAGATAGACCCACCAACATGGCCCCACCCACTACTTTAGCAACAGTGAGCACTACCAGGGCCCCGACTATCACACCCCCAGTGCCACAAACGTGTCCAACTATGAACGCTGGAGCAAAAGGGGGATTGATAAGGCAGACCAAGGCTAAGATACACTTTGGGATACGTGGCGGGAGTTACAACGGTAAACACTACAGACCTACACACGATAGATAATCGAGTTAACGCTCCAACACACACCTTACAGGGATTGCTGGAAAGGGATGAGGATAATGAAAAGATACAGGCACAACTGGGTAATGGCGCAGAAAGGGAATTATTACAAGTGGCCCACACATTGTGAGACCACGCCAGAACTATAAATTCGATGAATAGAGCAGAACGGAACTTAAGTAAAACCATACAGACAGAACTAGTATGTACAGCGTATGGAATACAACACAACCTAGAGCAGCTTCAGAATGGAAAGGTGCCGGATTGGATAACACTTGATGTATTTACCAACTGGACCTTGGACAAAAACATGACTCATGCCTGCGAGGTGCGTAGAAACAGTCATGCTTGGGTCCCAAAGGCCAGGTTGTAATTGGACATTTAAATATAATAGGTTTTGTATTATCTATACCACAGTATGATTTGACAAAGGGAGGTCCTCTATACCAAACAATGTAGGAGAAATAAGAAATCAAACTTGCGTGCGGTACCATGACAAACCCAGAAATGTAACTGAAGAGAACAGGACTAAAAGTCTCAGCATAGATGATTGTTATAAAAATCACCCCCCTAACACAGGATTACTAAATATAAACGGGTTTATTATAACCCCTGAACTAAAGGAGGAAAGATCAATGGGACGATGATGGACATTACTGAGCAGTTTATGTGAAGGCCATCGGGCCACAAGGAAAACCGATACTCGAACTGAAAAAGGAACAAACTCGATTGAATTGGACACCATTCAACAACATAGAGGATACCCAGGCGGGGCAGAAATTCGGCAGAATAGAGAAGATCCCAAGTGGAGGAAAGATAGAAGAAACAGAGGATACCCCAGGCGGGGCATAATTCGAACACTGAGATAATGTTGGGTAAAAAGGACTTATACACGAACTATGCTGGACTAAATGTACTGGTTGTAGTGCAAGGGAACTCATCTTGCTAGTATCATCCTGTAAAAAGGTGTAACCGACGTAAGAGGCAGGCCCTAGCCCGTACTATAGTTAAAATAATGAATAAAAGGAAATCAAACAGTCCGGCAGAAAGGACTTACTTAGTATAACCTTGATGGGAAAACCAACAGGTACATCCTGCAGCTCGGGAAGTAGCGCTACCCAAGCGAATGGACAACCCTGAAAGCTCACCCGTGAGGTATTAATTGGGAAATGGCCTATCTTAGGCATATAGCCAAGGGCCATTAGGGGGGGAATTGTAAGGGATAAATTGTAAGAGTTGCAAATAAGTGGTCAGAATTATGCTGAAGGTAGTGAACTTATCTGTATTAGGAGGGTCTGTATAATTGCTTATGTATGTAACACTTGCTTATGTAGGTATAGCACAAATGTATAACGCATTAAACTGAATCCGTAACCTCTAATACTTAAACAGCAAAATCAGCAGTTGTTGATCAGAAGTCTCTAAGGAAGAGATAAGGAAGCCAGTTTAGGCGTTTATTATACTGTGGCAAAGTGCAAGTCATGGAACAACACCATAGAAGATGGGAATTGCATATACCACTCAGACAGTTTGAGAAGAGTCGACAAATCAATGTAACTTCGCTGATAGAATTAGACCTATCAAGGATTTTGTAGGAGGGCGCTCCTCTCCAAAACCTGTATAAATTGTACTTGAAACCTCTTGTATTTCGCAGGTTTTAGGCTGAACCTTCCCGTGCATTGCTCGTAATAAAACCGGTAAACCTGAGGTTTCGTTTGTTTACTTCCGTGGTTTATATACAGTGGGAGCTGGGCGAGGTGTCGATTAACTATATCAGTTAATCCACCCCGAGGAAGAGAAGCCTCCTTTTATCCCAACTGATGGGCAGGTGTCGATTAACTATATCAGTTAGTCCACATTGAAGGAGAGAAGCCTCCTTTGTACCCCTACACAAACCTAGTTTCCATGGAACATTCTTTCCTCTCTTGTTCTTACAAAGCTGTAAATCCCTGTCCCACACATTGTCCCTCCTGCTGTGCTGAAATCCAAACCCATTGGACGTCTCTCGACTGTTTCTCCTCCCAGTTTTCACCACCAATTCTGGCTGGGTTCAGTTCTGCACTGACTGGTTCCCCTCCCTCTCCTCCCCTGAAGGTGCTGACTCTGGCTGGGTTCAGTTCTACACTCACTGGTTCCCCTCCCCTGAAGGTGCTGACTCTGGCTGGATTCAGTTCTACACTCACTGGTTCCCCTCCCTCTACTCCCCTGAATAAGCTGGATCTGGCTGAGTTCAAGTCCGCACTCAATGGTTCCCCTCCCTCTCCTCCCCTTTAGGTGCTGACTCTGGCTGGGTTCAGTTCTACACTCACTTGTTCCCCTCCCTCTTCTCCCCTGAAGGTGCTGACTCTGGCTGGATTCAGTTCGACACTCACTGGTTCCCCTCCCTCTCCCTCCCCTGATCATGCTGACTTTTGCTGGGTTTAATTCTACAATCATTGGTTTCCTCTCCCTCTCTCCTCCTCTGAAGCACTGGCTATCTTCAATCTGGTCCTGTGTAATGAGACAGGATTAATAAACAATCTCCGAGTAAAGGATCCCCTTGGAATGAGTGAGCAAAGCATGATTGAATTTCAAATTCAGATGGAGAGCGAGAAAGTTGGATCTCAAACCAGTGTACGAAGCTTAAATAAAGGAGATTACAAAGGTATGAGGGCAGAGTTGGCTAAAGTGGACTGGGAAAATAGATTAAAGTGTAAGACGGTTGATGAACAGTGGTGTACATTTAAGGAAATATTTCACAACTCTCAAGAAAAATATATTCCAGTGAGGAGGAAAGGGTGTAAAAGAAAAGATAGCCATCCGTGGCTAACTAAAGAAATAAAGGATGGTATCCAATTAAAAACAAGGGCATACAAAGTGGCCCAAACTACTGGGAGGACAGAAGATTGGGAAGCTTTTAAAAGCCAGCAAAGAATGACAAAAAATGATTAAGAAAGGGAAGATATGTTATGAAAGTAAACTAACACGAAATAGAAAAACAGATAGCAAGAGTTTCTACAGGTATATAAAAAGGAAAAGTGTGGCTAAAGTAAATGTTGGTCCATTAGAGGATGAAACCAGGGAATCAGTGATGGGGAACATGGAGATAAACAAATATTTTGCATCAGTCTTTACGGTAGACGACTAAAACGATCCCAACAGTGGATAGTCAAGGGGCTATAGGGGGGGGAAGGAACATACCACAATCACAATCACTCACTGGTTCCCCTCCCTCTCCTCCCCTGAAGGAACAGTGTGGATGGAGCTTCACTCTGTATCTAACCTGTGCTGCACCTGCCCTGGGAGTGTTTGATGGGACAGTGTAGATGGAGCTTTACTTTGTATCTAGCTCTTGCTGTATCTGCATGGGAATGTTCGAACGGACAGTGCAGAGGGAACTTTGCTCTGTATTTATCCTCTGCTGTACCTGCCCTGGGAGTGTTTGGTGGGACAGTGTAGAGAGCGCTTTGCTCGGTATCTAACCCGTGCTGTACCTGCCCTGGGAATGCTTGCGAGGACAATGTAGAGGGATCTTTGCTTTGTATTTAACGCGAGCTGTCCCATCCTGGGAGTGTTTAATGGGACAGTAGATGGAGCTTTACTTTGTATCTAACTCTTGCTGTATCTGCCTGGGAATGTTGGATAGGACAGAGCAGAGGGAGCTTTACTCCGTATGTAATCCATGTAGGACCGGCCCATGAAATGTTTCATGGGACAGTGTAGAAGGAGCTTTACTCTTTACCTAACCCATGCTGTACCTGCACTGGGAATAGTTGAAGGGCCAGGGTAGAGGGACCTTTATGCCATATCTGTACCTAAACCATGCTGTATTTGATGGTAATTGCAGAGCAAGCTTTGCTCTATATCTAAACTGCTGCACCGACCCATGGAGTAATTGATGGGAAGGTATAAAGGGAGCTTTACTCTGTATCTAACCCTTGCTGTACCTGCCCTGGAAGTGCCTAATGAGTGAGTGTAGAACATAAGCACAAACAAACATAAGAAATAGGAGCAGAAATAGGCCCATTGAGCCCTGCTCCGCCACCCAACACGATCATGGCTGATCCGATCATGGACTCGGGTCCACTTCCCTGCCCGCTCCCATAACCCTTTATTCCCTTAGCGGTTAAGAAACTGTCTATCTCTGTCTTAAATTTATTCAGTGACCCAGCTTCCACAGCTCTCTGAGGCAGCGAATGCCACAGGTTTACAACCCTCAGAAGAAATTCCTCCTCAGCTCAGTTTTAAATGGGTGGCCCCTTATTCTAAGATTATGCCCCCTTGTTCTACTCTCCCCCATCAGTGGAAGCAGCCTCTCTGCATCCACTTTGTCAAGCCCCCTCATAATCATATGTTTTGATAAAATCACCTCTTATTCTTCTGAATTCCAATGAGTAGAGGCCCAACCTACTCAACCTTTCCTCATAAGTCACCCCCCTCATCTCTGGAATCAACCTAGTGAACCTTCTCTGAACTGCCTCCAAAGCAAGTATATCCTTTCATAAATATGGAAACCAAAACTGTGTGCAGTATTCTAGGTGTGGCCTCACCAATACCCTGTATAACTGTAGCAAGACTTCCCTGCTTTTATACTCCATCCCTTTGCAATAAAGGCCAATATTCCATTGGCCTTCCTGATCACTTGCTGTACCTGCATAATAACCTTTTGTGTTTCATGCACCAGGACCCCCAGTAGGTAACCTTTATCATTGTTGTTGCCAAATTAAGATAATCCAAGGGTTAAGTCATGGCAGGAGAGCTCGGACACGTGTCATGCTCCTCCTGTGCTGTGTGGGAACTCAGGGACGCTTCCAGTGTCCCTGATGACTACATGTGCGGGAAGTGCGTCCTGCTGCAGCTCATGATAGACTGCATTGCTGCATTGCATCACTGGAGCTGCGGGTGGATTCACTCTGGAGCATGCGCGATGCTGAGGATGTTGTGAATAGCACGTTTAATGAGTTGGTCTTACACAGACAGATAGTGAATGGATGACCAACAGGAAGAACAGTGGAAGGAAGGTAGTGCAGAGGTCCCCTGCGGTCATCCCCCTCCAAAACAGATACAACGCTTTGGATATTGTTGGGGGGGGGGGGGGGGGGGAATGACTCATCAGGGCAGGGCAGCAGCAGCCAAGTCCATGGCACCATGGGTGGCTCTGCTGCACAGGAGGGCAGGAAAAAGTGTGGGAGAGGTATAGTGATAGGGGATTCTATTGCAAGGGCAATAGATAGACGTTTCTGCAGCCGCAATCGAGACTCCAGGATGGTATGTTGCCTCCCTGGTGCAAGGTTCAAGGATGTCTCAGAGCAGTTGCAGGACATTTTGCACCAGCTGTCGTGGTGCATATAGGTACCAACGATATAGGTAAAAAACGGGATGAGGTCCTACAAGCTGAATTTAGGGAGCTAGGAGTTCAATTAAAAAGTAGGACCTCAAAAGGTATTAATCTCAGGATTGCTCCCAGTGCCATGCGCTAGTCAGAGTAGGAATCGCAGGATAGCTCAGATGAATATGTGGCTTGAGCAGTCATGCAGAAGGGAGGGATTCAAATTCCTGGGACATTGGAACCGGTTTTAGGGGAGGTGGGACCAGTACAAACCGGACGGTCTGCACCTGGGCAGGACCAAAACCAATGTACTAGGGGAGTGTTTGCTACTGCTGTTGGGGAAGGGTTAAACTAATATGGCAGGAGGATGGGAACCTATGCAGGGAGACAGAGGGGAGTAAAATGGGGGCAGAAGCAAAAGATAGAATGAAGAAAAGTAAAAGTGGAGGGCAGAGAAACCCAAGGTAAAAATCAAAAAGGGCCACATTGCAGCAAAATTCTAAAAGGGCAAAGTGTGTTAAAAAGACAAACCTGAAGGCTCTGCGCCTCAATGCGAGGAGTATTCGTAATAAGGTGGACGAATTAACTGCACAGGCAGCAATTAATGAATATGATATAATTGGCACCACAGATACATGGCTCCAGGGTGACCAAGACTGGGAACTCAACATCCAGGGGTATTCAACATTCAGGAAGGATAAACAGAAAGGAAAAGGAAGTGGGGTAGCGTTGCTGGTTAAAGAGGAAATTAACGCAATAGTAAGGAAGGACATTAGCTTGGATGATGTGGAATCGGTATGGGTGGAGTTGCGGAATACCAAAGGGCAGAAAACACTAGTGGGAGTTGTGTACAGACCACCAAACAGTAGTAGTGAGGGTGGGGACAGCATCAAACAAGAAATTAGGGATGCATGCAATAAAGGTACAGCAGTCATCATGGGCGACTTTAATCTGCATATAGATTGGGCTAACCAAACTGGTAGCAATACAGTGGAGGAGGATTTCCTGGAGTGTATTAGGGATGGTTTTCTGGACCAATATGTCGAGGAACCAACTAGAGGGTTGGCCATCCTAGACTGGGTGATGTGTAATGAGAAAGGACTAATTAGCAATCTTGTTGTGCGAGGCCCCTTGGGGAAGAGTGACCATAATATGGTAGAATTCTTTATTAAGATGGAGAGTTACACAGTTAATTCAGAGACTAGGGTCCTGAACGTAAGGATAGGGAACTTCGATGGTATGAGACGTTAATTGGCTACAATAGACTGGCAAATGATACTTAAAGGGTTGACAGTGGATAGGCAATGGAAAACATTTAAAGATCACATGACTGAACTTCAACAATTGTACATCCCTATCTGGAGTAAAAATAAAATGAGGAAGGTGGCTCAGCAAGGGAAATTAAGGATAGTGTTAAATCCAAGGAAGAGGCATATAAATTGGCCAGAAAAAGCAGTAAGGCTGAGGACTGGGAGAAATTTAGAATTCAGCAGAGGAAGACAAAGGGTTTAATTCGGAGGGGGAAAATAGAGTATGAGAGGAAGCTTGCCGGGAACATAAAAACTGACTGCAAAAGCTTCCATAGATTTGTGAAGAGGAAAAGGTTAGTGAAGACAAATGTAGGTCCCTTGCAGTCAGATTCAGGCAAATCTATAATGGGGAACAAAGAAATGGCAGACCAGTTGAACAAATATTTTGGTTCTGTCTTCACAAAGGAAGACACAAATAACCTTCCGGAAGTACTAGGGGACCGACGGTCTAGTGAGAAGGAGGAACCGATAGATATCCTTATTAGATGGGAAATTGTGTGAGGGAAATTGATGGGATTGAAGGCCGATAAATCCCCGGGGCCTGATAGTCTGCATCCAAGAGTACTTAAGGAAGTGGTCCTAGAAATAGTGGATGCATTGGTGATCATTTTCCAACAGTCTATCGACTCTGGATCAGTTCCTATGGACTGGAGGGTAGCTAATGTAACACCACTTTTAAAAAAAGGAGGGAGAGAAAACAGGTAATTATAGACCGGTTAGCCTGACATCAGTAGTGGGAAAAATGTTGGAATCAATTATTAAAGATGAAATAACAGCGCATTTGGAAAACACTGACAGGATCAGTCCAAGTCAACATGGATTTATGAAAGGGAAATCATGCTTGACAAATCTTCTAGAATTTTTTTGAGGATGTAACTGGTAGAGTGGACAAGGGAGAACCAGTGGATGTGGTGTATTTGGACTTTCAAAAGGCTTTTTACAAGGTCCCACACAAGAGATTGGTGTGCAAAATTAAAGCACATGGTCTTGGAGGTAATGTACTGACGTGGATAGGGAACTGGTTGGCAGACAGGAAGCAGAGTCGGGATAAACAGGTCCTTTTCAGAATGGCAGGCAGTGACTCGTGTGGTGCCGCAGGGTTCAGGTCTGAAGTTAGTTGACAAAAAATCCAGGGAGGAAATGAGGAGAAACATTTTTACACAGCGAGTTATGGTGATCTGGAGTACACTGCCTGAAAGGGCGGTGGAAGCAGATTCAGTAGTAACTTTCAAATGGGAATTGGATAAATAGTTGACTAGGAGACATTCACAGGGCTCTGGGGAAAGAGCAGAGGAGTGAGACTAATGGGACAGCTCTTTCAAAGAGCCAGCACAGGCACGATGGGCCGAATGGCCTCCAGTGCTGTGTGTTTCTATGATTCTAGGTGCTGACAGCAGAGTCAGGGCTCTTCTACAATTAGGATTAAATGTGAATTTTAAAATAAATTCTTAGCTGGACCAACTGTTTTAACTTCACTTCATAATGGTTGCAGCTGATGCAAAGCTGAAGTGGAGTCAAACTCTCTCCTGGCCCACGGTCAATGGAAACTATTGGTCTTCAGAGTTACTCTGCACATCTCCCCTCGCCATCAATCTCAAACTGCTTTGCATCAACACAGAGTATGTGACATGACTGTCCCAATCACACTGAGCCGGGACATACTGAGTTAAGACAGGCAGAATCAGCTGAACTATGCACAGAAGTACTGAGCTTTCTATACTTCAACAGCATTAGATTCACAGTAAGATTCCTGCCCTCCTCCAGCTCACAAGATATCCTGAAGTTTAAATAAGATGCAAAGTCAGGCAACACCATGTTTCCTATTGGGAAGGAGAGCAGGGGAGTTCACCTCAGTGTCCTGGGTCAATATTTATCCTTCAACCAACATCACTAAAACAGACAAGCTGGTTATTGTCACATTGCTGTTTGCGGGAGCTTGCTGTGCGCAAATTGGCTGCTGCGTTTCCTACTTTATAACACTGACTACGCTTCAAAAGTACTTCATTGGCTGTAACGCACTTTGGGACGCCCTGAGCTCGTGAAAGGCGCTATATAAATGCAAGTCTTTCTTTCTTTCTACGGGATTAACACACGCCGTTATTGCAGCATGACATGTCCTCTGCTAGAAACTGTCAGACAAAGTCAGCAACAGTGTGTGACTGAGATAGTCCTGATACAGCATCATTTCCTGTCGTTGCTGATTCAATCATTTCTTACCCATACTCCAGCTATGAGCAGATTCTTCACACTACAAGTCTAATTTAAGCACATACATACACACCTTACAATAGAGGACAGCCCCCTCAAAAAAACAGAAGATCCCATGCACAGATCGTCTTTAACCCATGACTAAGATTACCCACCATTTTATTATGGGGATTATTTGCATCCTTCCTCTGCCTCACCATTCCCCCTCCTCATCCCACCCCCCTTCCTCTCCCCATCCTCATCCCATCCCCCTTACTCTCCCCCCTTCCCATCCCATCCCCCTCCTCAATGCACATTGGGCCCATACTCTCTGGAGTTAAGAAGAAAGAGAGGTGATCTCATTGAAACACAAGATTCTGAGGGGGACTGACAGGGTAGATGCTGAGAGGTTGTTTCCCCTTTCTGGAGAGTCCAAAACTAGGGGACATAGTCTCAGGATAAGCGGTCGGCCATTTAAGACCGAGATGAGGAGGAATTTCTTCGCTGAGAGGGATGTGAATCTTTGGAATGCTCTAACCCAAAGGGTTATGGATGCTGAGCCTCTGAGTATATTTCAGGCTGAGATCGATAGATTTTTGGACTCTGGGGGAATCAAGGGATATGGGGATTGGGCGGGAAAGTAGAGTTAAGGTCGAAGATTAACCATGATCTTATTGAACGGGGGAGCAGGCTCGAATGGTAAAGGGGAGGGGAACCCTGATAATAAAGGATGATAATAAAGAACCTAGTTTCCCCTCAATTCCATCTATGCTATTCGCCTCAACAACTCCATGCGGCAGCGAATCTCACATTCTCAACACTCTCTGGGTAAAGAAGTCATTCTCTTAAAACTGTGCCTTCATATAGTGACAGGAGGGAGATAATTGCACCAAGACCTGCCCCCAACTCCTCCTGTCTATTTTTCTGTATTACCAATTTGGTTTTACGATTCAGAAGGTTATAGGTTTAAGTCCTGCTCCACAACCTGGAGCACAAAATCTAGGCTGACACACCAATGCAGTGCTGAGGGAGCGCTGCACTGTCGGAGGTGCCGTCTTTCGGATGAAATCTTAAACCGAGCCCCCCGTCTACCCCCTCAGGTGGATGTAAAAGATCTCACGGCACTATTTTGAAGAGCAGGGGAAGTTATCCACAATACCCTGGCCAATATTTATTCCTCAACCAACATCAACAAAAACATATTATTTGGTCGCTAACACATTGCTGCTTGTGGGAGCTTGCCGTGTGCAGATTGACGGCCACGTTTCCTACATTACAACCACAAGTACACTTCAAAAGTAGTTCCAGATCACAACAACTCGCTGTGTTTATAAAAAAAAAAGTTGCATTTCACCCCGCTTCTTAAATCGGTGTCAACACTGAGCCACGTGAGGAGATATTAAGACAGGTGACCAAAAGCTGGTAAAAGAGGCAGGTTTTAAGGAGCGCTTTAAAGGAGAGGGGTAGAGAGGCGGAGAGGTTTAGGGAGAGAATCCAGAGCTCAGGGCCCAGGCAGCTGAAGGCACGGCTGCGGTTTGTGAATTTAAAAATGATCCGCTATATGGTGCCCACTCCAAATAACAGACTTGGCAGGTCCGGAATTAGGTGCATTACCTTCCAATAGATGAAACATTTGATCTGTGCCCTCTGCAGCACATCCTGTACCCAGCAGCCAGGCCTGTGGCTCACTCACTGGGCAGCAGACCCTGTCATTGCAAACACTATTTCAATGTGTTTCCCCTCTGTAACAATCCACAACAACATTCAACACATTATATATAGTACAGCCTGGAGCAAACACATCCCCCTCCTCCTCAATCCCCCCTCCCCTCATCCCAGCCCTCACCCCCCGGGTATAAAACCAGGCGGCCGCTCCCACCGGCTCCAACTCACCGACACAAGGGCCCAGCGCCGCGTCACTGGCGCCCAGCCCAAACACACTGCCCGAGCTCCGAGTCCCACTGAGGCCCGCGTCAGAAACCCGCCTCCCTCACTCTGAGTGACAGGCGCTCCGGCCAATCCGCTTCCCCCGGGAGAGCCCGGCCCCGGAAACCCGCCCCCTCACTCTGAGTGACAGGAGCTACGGCCAACCCGCTTCACCCGGGAGCTCCTCACTGGGCCGCCCCTGGCCAATCAGCGCCGCCAGGAGGCGGGGTTTGCGGCCATGATTTGGGTTGAGCGAGGCTCGCGCTTGGAGCTTGGCGGTTGGCTTGAAATATTTGAATGTTTAACGGGCGGCGACCTTTGCCCCTGTGTTCCACTCCAGGACATTGTGACGTATTTACTGAGGCGGCCGAGAGCTCGGGCCTTACACTAAACATCCGTAAGACAAAGGTCCTCCAGCAACCTGTCCCCGCCGCACAGCACTGCCCCCCAGTCAGCAAGGTCCACGGCGCGGCCCTGGACACCGGGGACCATTCCCCAAACCTCGGGAGTCTCTTATCAACAAGGGCAGGCATTGACCACCAGATCCAACACCGCCTCCAGTGCGCCAGTGCAGCCTTCGGCCGCCTGAGGAAAAGAGTGTTTGAAGACCAGGCCCTCAAACCTACCACCGAGCTCATGGTCTACAGGGCTGTAGTAATAGCCGCCCTCCTGTATGGCTCAGAGACATGGGCCATGTACAGCAGACAGCTCAAGTCGCTGGAGAAATACCACCAATGATGTCTCTGCAAGATCCTGCAAATCCCCTGGGAGGACAGACGCACCAACGTTAGCGTCCTCGACCAGGCCAACATCCCCAGCATTGAAGCACTGACCACACTCGACCAGCTCTGCTGGGCAGGCCACATTGTCCGCATGCCCGACACGGAACTCCCAAAGCAAGTGCTCTACTCAGAGCTTCGTCACGGCAAATGAGCCAAAGGTGGGCAGAGGAAACGTTACAAGGACACCCTCAAAGCCTCCCTGATAAAGTGCAACATCCCCAGTGACACCTGGGAGACCCTGGCCAAAGACCGCCCGAAGTGGAGGAAGTGCATCCGGGAGGGCGTTGAGCTCTTCGAATCTCAACGCCGCGAGTGTGAAGAGGTCAGGCGCAGGCAGCGGAAGGAGCGTGTGATAAATCAGTGCCACCCACCCCTTCCTCCAACGAATATCTGTCCCACCTGTGACAGGGTCTGTGGCTCTCGTATTGGACTGTTCAAACACCAAAGAACTCATATTTTAGGAGTGGAAGCAAGTCTTCCTTGATTCCGAGGGACTGCCTATGAAAAAAAAGTGGGATTGGCGGGATAACAACAACAACTTGTGTTTATATAGGGCCTTTAACGCAGTAAAAGGTCCCCAGGTGCTTCACAAAGGGTCACAGATTGTTTTGTCTATTCCGAGGCAGATCTGCGATTGTCACCGAACTAATCTGCCTCCCACAATATCTACAGAATCCCGGGAATACCCGCAACCTCCCCGAGAATGGTCTTCATCATCATCAGCGCTCCCTGGAACCAGGATGACTTGCTTCCACATGGGTTCGCAGATGTTTCAATGAAGGAGCCGATATTCCAGTCCTGACCTCCAATTGAAGGGAGGAAGATGCCTGTGCCTGGATTGTTTTAACGTGTGGTGACCGTCTCACACCAGCCACCACATGGGATTGACAGAGCTCGGCCTTTATCCAGTGGCAAGGGTTAACCAGGAAGGCTGGAGACCTGCTCTGCTTCAAGGACCTAGTGCGCACACATATCGCAGTGTGGGCAGGTCCGTGCTGCTCTGGGCTCTCGGCTCTTCTGGGCCCCGTACCCTCATTCACCGCACCTCCGCCACGATCTCTCACCGCACCTCCGCCATGATCTCTCACCGTTCCTCCGCCATGATCTCTCACCGTTCCTCCGCCACGATCTCTCACCGTTCCTCCGCCATGATCTCTCACTGTACCTCCGTCACGATCTCTCACCGTTCCTCCGCCACGATCTCTCACCGTTCCTCCGCCACGATCTCTCACCGCTCATCCACCCCAACCTTCCCACTCCTCTGCTATACCTGGACCCTGCCAATGTTCCTGCCCACGCTCCAAACGGCGACCTGGGTTTTGATGATGTCATCCAGTCGCCCACCTCGAAGCCGTCGCACACTTGTAGCAGCTCACTCTGGAAGCTGCAGTGGTATGCTCTTTTATCCTCCCGACCCGCCGTGGCTTTTTTAAATTCAAAAATATACTTTATTTATATAAAATTTTCCAAATACATTGGAAAGTAGTTCAGTACCTTGCGGTCAACCATTCCATACAATTCGTTTGGATGCTGACAGCAGTTCCATACGATGCACTAGCGTGCATTTCATTTCAAGGTACAGTTTAGTACAATCCGTAAATCACGTTACATGTAGTACTGTGCAAATAAGGGTATTACATGGAGCAGATAATAACAGGTTTACATTACATTCCAGGATACATTTCAATACCGATCATGAATCTCGTTACATGTAACACTATGCAGATGAAAGCAGTACACGGAATGGATGAGAATATGTTCTCTCGCAGGTCGGGGTGACCCACGATGAATGAATGCCCCAGGAATAAGTTGCCCTGATGTTGATGCTCAGATTGTAATTATTTCTGTGGTGCCCAACTTTAATATTCTCCTGAAAGTCCCACTGCAATCCAGTTCCAGTTCCATTGAGGGTGTAAAAGAAAAGATAGCCATCCGTGGCTAACTAAAGAAATAAAGGACGGTATCCAATTTAAAACAAGGGCATACAAAGTTGCCCAAACTAGTGGGAGGACAGAAGATGGGGAAGCTTTTAAAAGCCAGCAAAGAACGACAAAAAAAATCATTAAGGGAAGATAGACTATGAAAGTAAACTAGCACAAAATATAAAAACAGATAGCAAGAGTTTCTCTCGGTATATAAAAAGGAAAAGAGTGGCTAAAATAAATGTTGGTCCCTCAGAGGACGAGAATGCGAATTAGTGATGGGGAACATGGAGATGGCAGAAACTCTGAACAAATATTTTGTATATGTCTTTACTGAGAAGTAAGATAATGGGACTAAAGGCGGATAAATCCCCTGGACTTGATGACTTGCATCCTAGGGTCTTAAGAGAAGTAATGGCAGGGATAGTGGATGCATTGGTTATAATTTACCAAAATTCCCTGGATTCTGGGAGGTCCCAGCAGATTGGAAAATGGCAAATGTAACACCCCTATTTAAAAAAGGAGTCAGACAAAAAGCAGGAAACTAGACCAGTTAGCCTAACATCTGTGGTTGGGAAAATGTTGGAGTCCATTATTAAAGAAGCAGTAACAGGATATTTGGAAAAGCAAAATTTGGTCAGGCAGAGTCAGCATGGATTTATGAAGGGGAAGTCATGTTTGACAAATTTGTTGGAATTCTTTGAGGATGCAATGAACATGGTGGATGAAGGGGAACCTGTGGATGTGGTGTATTTGGACTTCCAAAAGGCGTTTGACAAGGTGCCACATAAAAGGTTACTGCACAAGATAAAAGTTCACGGGGTTTGGGGATAATATATTAGCATGGATAGAGGATTGGCTAACAGAAAACAGAGAGTCGGGATAAATGGTTCATTCTCGGGTTGGCAATCAGTAACTAGTGGGGTGCTGCTGGGACCCCAACTATTTACAATCTATATTAACAACTTGGAAGAAAGGACCGAGTGTAACATAGCCAAGTTTGCTGACGTTGCAAAGATGGGATAAAAAGCAATGTGTGAGGAGGACACAAAATATCTTCAAAACGACATAGACAGGCTAAGTGAGTGGACAAAAATTTGGCATAATGTTGGAAAGTGAGGGTCATGCACTTTGGCAAAAAAAAATCAAAGAGCAAGTTATTATTTAAATGGAGAAAAATTGCAAAGTGCTGCAGTACAATGGGGCCTGGGGGTATTTGTGCATGAAACACAAAAGGTTAGTATTCAGGTACAGCAAGTGATCAGGAAGGCCAATGGTGTCTTGGCCTTCACTGCAAAGAGGATGGAGTATAAAAGCAGGGAAGTCTTGCTACAATTGTACAGGGTATTGGTGAGGCCACACCTGGAATACTGCCTTGGTTTCCATATTTACGAAAGGATGTACTTGCTTTGGAGGCAGTTCAGAGAAGGTTCACTCGGTTGATTCCGGAGATGAGGGGGTTGACTTACGAGGAAAGGTTGAGTAGAATGGGCCTATACTCATTGGAATTCAGAAGAATGAGAGGTGATCTTATGGAAAAGTATAAGATTATGAGGGGGCTTGACAAGGTGGATGCAGAGAGGATGTTTCTACTGATAGGGGAGACTAGAACTAGGGGGCATTATCTTAGAATAAGGGGCCGCCCATTTAAAACTGAGATGAGGAGAAATTGCTTTTCTCAGAGGGTTGTAAATCTGTGGAATTCGCTGCCTCAGAGAACTATTGAAGCTGCGACATTGAATAAATTTAAGACAACGGTAGACAGTTTCTTAACCGATAAGGGATTAAGGGGTTATGGGAAGCGGGCAGGAAAGTGGTCCTGAGTCTATAATCAGATCAGCCATGATTGTATTAAATGGCGGAGCAGGCTCCAGGGGCCGTACAGCCTACTCCTGCTCCTATTTCTTGTGTTCTTATGTAAAAGGCCGATGATAATCAGCTCTTGATGAATCGACTGACTCTGGCAGATATGGATGTGATCTTTAGGTTTGAGCTTCCCGTGTGCTAATCTTCTCCTTCTAATACCCTGTAAAAGGAGTTTACAAAAGTCATCACTCTAAGTACAGGATAGAACTTCAGAACATTCTCTCCTTGTTCCTGTCCCGTGGGCCATGCAGCGCTGATACACCTGGGTAATCTGGGCCTGTCACTGATGGTAAAACCCGCAGCTCCAGCCCCGCTGGACACACACATGACAACCAATGGGCTAATGGTTTTCCTGGTGCCCTCCCCGCCCCTGGTGCGAGGCTCGGTACTCGGCCATCCTGTGGTGTCGGTGCCCTCCCCTGGTGCCAGGCTCGGTATACGCCCATCCTGTGGGGTCGGTGCCCTCCCCTGGTGCCAGGCTCGGTATACGCCCATTCTGTGGGGCGGTGCCCTCCCCTGGTGCCAGGCTGTGTACACGGCCACCGGGGTCGGTGCCCTCCCCTGGTGCTAGGCTCGGTATATGTCATCCTGTGGGGTCGGTGCCCTCCCCTGGTGCTAGGCTCAGTATACATCCATCCTGTGGTGTCGGTGCCCTCTCCTGGTGCCAGGCTCGGTATATAGCCATCCTGTGGGCTCAGTGCCCTCCCTGCTCGGATACATGACGTCTTGAGACTGCGTTGCCAGGTTACTGATGTCACACACCTCGCGTTGCTGGGGTTTTGACGTCACACACCCCTACTTGCCGGTTTGTTGACGTCACGCAGCGCGCTGCCAGAATGGTGACGTCACTGGCGCAGAGTGAACGGAGGCGCGAATTCGAATTGCAGCCACGTGACCAGGAGCGAGCCGCCTCCGACGGTAGGAGTGGGCGCGGTAAGTGGCAGATACAGGGTCGCGATTGGTGGGCGGCCTGTCAATCAGGTCAATCAGCCAATTGCAGGGGCGGACAACGCCTCCCTGAGCGCGCTGAGAGGCGGCACTGCGCATGTCCAGGATCCCCAGAGATTGGCCGTTGGTGAAGGTAAACAAGATGGCGGAAAGTGAGCGGAGCTGAGCGGCACCGAGGGGAGAGGGGGCCGAGGGAGAGTATCCCGGGGGGGGGGGAGAGGGAGCCGAGGGAGAGTATCCCGGGGGGGAGAGGGAGCCGAGGGAGAGTGTCCCGGGGGGAGAGAGGGGGCCGAGGGAGAGTGTCCCGGGGGGGAGAGAGGGCCGAGGGAGAGTGTCCCGGCGGGGAGGTGAGACATGGAATGGGGGTGAGGGCGAGAGAGACACGGACACGCGCACACAGACTTGACACAGGTACATCCCCAGAATGACTGGAGAGGGAGGAGACAGACGGGGAAGGTGGGGGTTCGACAGACGAGGGGGAGAGAATGTGGCGTCCTGGGAAACCGTCCCCCTCCCCTCCTCCTGTAATCGGCTCCTCGTCCCCATCCCCGGGGCCCAGTGAGATCAGACAGTGTGTAACCCGGTGGCCCAGTGAGATCAGACAGTGTGTAACCCGGGGGCCCAGTGAGATCAGACAGTGTGTAACCCGGGGGCCCAGTGAGATCAGACAGTGTGTAACCCGGTGGCCCAGTGAGATCAGACAGTGTGTAACCCGAGGGCCCAGTGAGATCAGACAGTGTGTAACCCGGGGGCCCAGTGAGATCAGACAGTGTGTAACCCGGGGGCCCAGTGAGATCAGACAGTGTGTAACCCGGGGGCCCAGTGAGATCAGACAGTGTGTAACCCGGTGGCCCAGTGAGATCAGACAGTGTGTAACCCGGGGGCCCAGTGAGATCAGACAGTGTGTAACCCGAGGGCCCAGTGAGATCAGACAGTGTGTAACCCTGGGGCCCAGTGAGATCAGACAGTGTGTAACCCGGGGCCCGGTGAGATCAGACAGTGTGTAACCCGGGGGCCCAGTGAGATCAGACAGTGTGTAACCCGGGTGCCCAGTGAGATCAGACAGTGTGTAACCCGGTGGCCCAGTGAGATCAGACAGTGTGTAACCCGGGGGCCCAGTGAGATCAGACAGTGTGTAACCCGAGGGCCCAGTGAGATCAGACAGTGTGTAACCCGGGGGCCCAGTGAGATCAGACAGTGTGTAACCCGGGGCCCGGTGAGATCAGACAGTGTGTAACCCGGGGGCCCAGTGAGATCAGACAGTGTGTAACCCGGGGGCCCAGTGAGATCAGACAGTGTGTAACCCGGGGGCCCAGTGAGATCAGGCAGTGTGTAACCCGGGGAGATTTCTGGTGATTTACTGTAAGTCCAGACGGGCAGGAGAGATCTGAGGAAAAGGATAAAATAAAACAGAAGTACTGGATATATACTGTTCTGAAACGTTGGAAAAACACTTTACATTACATTCCACTTCACAACATTTATCTTCTAATTTTCTGCCCTGTGATAATTAGATCCCGGTGAATGGCGGAGTGATTGAGAAAGTTCCACAGCTGGAAGGTAACAGGGATTGTGGACTGAGGAACAACAGCAGGTGAACCAGCACAGTATTGTAAGAGCACCAACCAGTGAGCCCCTTCTGATTGAAAGCGCTTCAATAGATCGACTGGGGAGAAAGGTAAGAGAAAGTGCCATTTACTCAGATACACACCGGTCCTGTAGACAGTACACACAGGTTACAAGGTAAGACAGGAAATGAGACAGGGGGAGACTAACCACCGAGCACAATTATCCAGCATGAGGCCGTGCAATGGGATGTGAAGTGAGATCAGTTTCTGTCTCTGAACACAGTCACAGTGAATCTTGTGTGTGTTTTAGAGTAAAGGGCTTTGATCTAAGAGGTGACTCCAGTTTGAGACAGAGCCCAGCAGATGGACCGGTCTCTGTACATTAGGTGCGGCTGAACTCACACTGACACCATCAGATCTCAATGTTCAAATATTTCCCATCTGGTGAGAAAGCCAATGGAAAGATTGAACCGGAAGCACATCGTCAATTCACTGATCACGGTGCACAGACCGATCTGAAAGACCAGCACGGCCTATCACCCACAGAATCAAGTATTCATTCATGGACATTTAGAATTATAAGAAAATATATTGATAACTACTTTATATTAATTACTAATATTGAAGCATTAATCACGAGAGATATGTAGTATTCTAATATACTGAAACACAGATGTGGAGAGTTGCAATTTATTGATTGGCGTCGTACTTGACCCCGAGATGAGCTTCCGAACCCATATTCCCTCAATCACCAAGTACGCTTACTTCCACCTCCATAACATCGCCGGTCTCTGCCCCTTCCTCAGCTCATCTGCTCAAACTCTCATCCATGCCTCTGATCGGCCTCACACCTCACACTCTCCGTAAACATAAGCTTAAACTTAGGGGGCATAGTTTTAAGGTGGTTGGTGGAAGGTTTAGAGGGGATTTGAGGGGGGGCTTCTTTACGCAGAGGGTTTTGGGGATCTGGAACTCACTGCCTGGAAGAGTAGTGGATATAGAAACCCTCACTACTTTTAAGAGATGGTTGGATGGGCACTTAAAGTGCCGTAACATGCAGGGTACGGACCAAGAGCTGGTAATTGGGATTAGACGAGATCACCTCTTGTTGGCTGGCGCAGATATAATGGTAAGTGCTGCAGGGAATCGAATATGGCCAGGGTGATGTGGACTAGTTTCGATCGCCTGGATGGGTAGGAGAGAAATTTTCCCACATTTTCTTTCCCGAAATTGGCCTGGGTTTTTACCTGTTTTTTGCCTCTCCCAGGACATCACATGGTTCTGGTTGGGGTGGAGTGTAGAATGTTTTGGTGTAAGGGGTGAGGCGGACTGGTTGGGCTGGGTGCTATTTACCTTTCCGCCATTGTTCATTGTTCATAGGTTTATATGTAACCTTCAGGGCTGCTGACCGAGGGCCGTGCGGCTCTTTGTCGGCCGGCGCGGACACGATGGTCTTAAAAGGCCTCCTTCTGCGCTGTAAATTTCTATGTTTCATCAACACTCCTGTCCGTATCCTTACTCAAGAACACAAGAAGTAGCCATACGGCCCCTCCCATCTACTCTGCCATTCAGTAAGATCTCTATTCGATAGAGAATTTTAAAGATTCACAACTCTGAGTGAAGAAATAGCTCCTCCGATCTCTTGACTGATTAAATGACCGATCTCTTATCCTAATACTAGGACCCCTAACTCTAGACTATCCAGCCCTTGTCAATTCCTCTCAGAATTTTATATGTTTCAATGATATCACCTTCCGTTCTTCTAAACTCCAGAGAATATAGGCCTATTCTACTCAATCTGTCCTCAGCCCTCTCATCACAACTTGTACCAATTTCCATTCACCCATCACCCCTGTGCTCGTTGAAATACATTGGCTCCTGGTCCATCAGTGCCTCGCTTTCAAAATTCTTATCCTTGTTTTGAAATCCATCCAGGACCTTGCCCCTCCCTATTGCTGTAACCTCCTCCAACGCGATAACCCTCAGATCTTTACATTCCTCCTATTCTGGCCTCTTGAGCAGCCCCAATTTTCAGCAATATTGGTGGCCGTACCTTCAGCTGCCGAGGCCATAAGCTCTGGAATTCCTCCCTAAACCTCTCCACCTTTAAAATGCTCCTTAATACCTACCTTTTGAACAAGCTTTCAGTCACCTGTGCTAATATTTCCTTACATGACTGGGTGTCAGAGTTTGTTTGCTAACAGTCCTGTGAAGTGCCTTGGGACATTTTACTACGTTTAAGGCATGATATAGATGCCATTTGTTGCTGATAACTGAAGATATTTTGAATCGTAATATAACGAAACGACAGGCATGGGGAATTGCAATAGATTGATAACTGCAGAGGAAGAGGATTATTATGTATTGCTCATAGTGTGAATTCTTTTAATGTGAGGTGGCCCTTGCACATTCGCTACCACACAGGCTTAGCAGAGCAAGGTCTTGGTCCAATGGCAAGGGGATCCAAGATGACTGGAGACCAGGCTCTGCTGCATGTTTCCTCTGGCACTGATTCTCACTGAAATACAGTTTCCTCTGGCACTGACTCTCGCTGGAATATAGTTTCCTGTAGCATTGACTCTCACTGGGGTACAGTTTCCTCTGGCACTGACTCTCAATGGGGTACAGTTTCCTCTGGCAGACTCTCACTGGCGTACAGTTTCCTCAGGCACTGACTCTCAATGGGGTACAGTTTCCTCTGGCAGACTCTCACTGGCGTACAGTTTCCTCAGGCACTGACTCTCTGGGGTACAGTTTCCTCTGGCACTGACTCTCTCTGGGATACAGTTTTCTCTGGCACTGACTCACTGGGGTGCAGTTTCCTCTGACACAGATTTACTGTGTACCTAATTCGTGCTGTCCCTGCCCTGGGAGAGCTTCATGGGACAGTTTAGAAGGAGCTTTAACCTGAAACTGATCAGGAGCTGCGGGTGGAAAGTTTTCAGTGCAGTGGCAGATCGTACTGCTGCTGAATTTTAATTGATAAGCTGCCAGCAGTGCGGTCGGGAAGGACACCGAAGTGTGCCCTGCGGCAGTGTAGAGGAAACTTTACTCTGTATCGAACCCATATGCCACCTAGTCTGTGGGAATTTAGTGTGAATTTGAAAGCAATTGCTCGGGTAGATAGAGAGAAATTTATTCTGCTGCTTGGGGTGTCTTGGACGAGGGGACATAACCTTAAAATCCGATCCAGGCCATTCAGGAGAGATGTTAGGATACACTTCTTCACTCAATGGATGGTTGAAGTGTGGAACTTCCCACAATAAGCAATCGATGCTCGCCCATTGAATAATTCTGGGCCGGTTGTGATGTCTGCTAAATGACCGTTGCTTGTTCCCTTGGATTGGATCTTTATTTATTCCCTTTGTTTGTTTTCAGTTTCACTGCTGGACCCACCACTCAAAGCACTTTGTCTGATCTGCCCCTGGGAATGAGCAGACTCCGCCCTCCTCTCCCACACTGCACCGTCTCTCCTCCTCTTTCCCCCTTGGTTGTGTTCCACACTCTGGGCCTTGGGCCTTCCATGGGGATTCTAAGTATGAACAGGGGGATGTGTGTTGAGACAGGATGTCCCAGCTCTCCACCTTTAAAGGGACATGGTGAGGACCCACTTGGCTGAATGGCACTGCTTTATGACATCACTGCAGTGCCTAGCAACCAACCTCCCTGAGCCCTGCTCATTATGGGCTGGCAGTGTCTGATGGGACAGTGAAGAGGGAGAAAAACTTGAATTTATTTGGCGCCTTTCACGACCACCGGAGCCCTCAAAGCGCTTTACAGCCAATGAGGTACTTTTGGATTGTTGTCACTGTTGTAGTAAGAGAGATTTACCCTGTATCTAACCCGTGCTGTACCTGCCCTGGGATTGTTTGCTGGGACAATGTAGAGGGTGCTTTACTCTGTATCTAACCCGTGCTGTACCTGCCCTGGGAGTGTTTGATGGGACAGTGCATAGGGAGTTTTACTCTGTATCTAACCCGTGCTGTACCTGCCCTGGGAGTGTTTGATGGGACAGTTTAGAGGGAGCTTTACTCTGTATCTAACCCGTGTTGTACATGTCCCGGAACTGTTTGATGGGATAGTATAGAGAGAGTTTTACTCTCTATCTAACCCATGTTGTACATGTCCCGGGACTGTTTGATGGGATAGTATAGAGAGAGTTTTACTCTGTATCTAACCCTGTGCTGTACCTGCCCTGGGAGTTTTTGACGGGATAATGTAAAGGAAGCTTTGCGCTGTATCTAACCCATGTTGTACCTGATCTGGCAGAGTTTGCCGGGACAGTTTAGAGGAAGCTTTTCTGTCTATCTAACCCATACTGTAACTTCCTTGGGAGTATTTGATGGGACAGTGTGGTGGGAGCTTTTCTCTGAATCTAACCCATATTGTACCTGCCCTGGGAGTGTTTGATGGGATAATGTAGATGGAGATTTACTGTGTGCCAAACCTGTGCTAACCTAGCAAGTTGTGAAGAGGACACCAATAATCTACAAAGGGATATAGATAGGCTAAGTGAGTGGGAAAAACTTTGGCAGATGGAGTATAATGTGGGAAAATGTGAACTTATCCACTTTGGTCGGAGAAATAATAAAGCAAATTATTATTTAAATTGTGAGATTACAAAATGCGGTGGTACAGATGGATCTGGGGGTCCTTATACATTAAACACAAAAAGTTAGCATGCAGTTACTGCAATTAATCTGGAAGGCAAATGGAATGTTGGCCTTGATTGCAAGGGTGATGGAGTATAAAAGTAGGGAGGTCCTGCTGCAACTGTACAGGGCGTTGGTAAGACCACACCTGGAGTACTGCGTACAGTTTTGGTCTCCTTATTTAAGGATGGATATACTTGCACTGGAGGCAGTTCAGAGAAAGTTCCCGAGGTTGATAACTGAGATGAAGGGGTTTTCATAATGAGAAAGGTTGAGCAGATTGGGCCTATAATCATTGGAGTTTAGAAGACTTAGAGGTGATCTTATTGAAACGTATAAGATTCTGAGGGGACTTGACAGGGTAGATACAGAGAGGATGTTTCCCCTTGTGGGGGAATCTAGAACTAGAGGGCATAGTTTCAGAATAAGGAGTCGCTCATTTAAAACTGAAATGAGGAGAAATTTCTTATCTGAGGGATGTGAATCTTTGGAATTCTCTACCTCAGAGAGCTGTGGGGGCTGGGTCATTGAATGTATTTAAGGTGGGGATCGACAGATTTTTGAACGATAAGTGGGTCAAGGATTATGGGGAGTGGGCAGTGAAGTGGAGTTGAGACCTGGATCCGATCAGCCATGATCTTATTGAATGGCGGAGCAGGCTCGAAGGGACAAATGGTCTACTCCTGCTCCTATTTCTTATGTTCCATACCTGCCCTGGGAGTGTTTGATGGGACAGTGTACAGGGAGTGTTACGCTATATCTAACCCATGCTGTACCTGCCCTGGGAGTCTCTGATGGGACAGTGTAGGCGGAGGTTTACTCTGTATCTAATCCGTGCTGCACCTACCCTGGCAACGTTTCATTAGACAGTGTACATAAGAGCATAAGGAACAGGAGTAGGCCAAACGGCCCCTCGATCCTGCTCCGCCATTCAATAAGATCATGGACTCAGCTCCACTTCACCGCCCGCTCCCCATAACCCCTTATCCCTTTTCGTTTAAGAAACTGTCTATTTCTATCTTAAATTTATTCAATGTCCCAGCTTCTACAGCTTTCTGAGGCAGAGAATTCCACAGATTTAGAACCCTGTGAGAGAAGAAATTTCTCCTCATCTCTGTTTTAAATGGGCGGCCCCTTATTCTAAGATCATGCCCTCTCGTTCTCGTCTTCCCCCATCAGTGGAAACATCCTCTCTGCATCCACCTTGTCAAGCCCCCTCATAATCTTATACATTTCGATAAGATTGCCTCTCATTCTTCTGAACTCCAGTGAGTAGAGGCCCAACCTACTTAACCTTTCCTCATAAGTCAACCCTCTCATCCCCGGAATCAACCGAGTGAACCTTCTCTGAACTGCCTCCAAAGCAACTATATCCTTTCGTAAATATGGAAACCAAAACTGCACACAGTACTCCAGGTGTGGCCTCACCAAAACCTTGTATAGCTGCAGCAAGACTTCCCTGCTTTTATACTCCAACCACTTTGCAATAAAGTCCAAGATACCATTCGCCTTCCTGATCACTTGCTGTATCTGCATACTATGCTTTTGTGTTTCATGCACAAGTACCCACAGGTCCCGCTGTACTGTGGCGCTTTGCAATCTTTCTCCATTTAAATAATAATTTGCTCTTTGATTTTTTTCTGCCAAAGTGCATGACCTCACACTTTCCAACATTATACTCCAACTGCCAAATTTTTGCCCACTCACTGAGCCTGTCTATGTCCTTCTGCAGATTTTTTGTGTCCTGCTCACACATTGCTTTTCCACCCATCTTTGTATTGTCAGCAAACTTGGCTACGTTACACTCAGTCCCTTCTTCCAAGTCGTTAATATAGCTTGTAAATAGTTGGCGACCCAGCACTGATCCCTGCGGCACCCCACTAGTTACTGGTTGCTAACCAGAGAATGAACCATTTATCCCGACTCACTGTTCTCTATTAGTTAGCCAATCCTCTATCCATGCTAATATATTACCCCCAACTCCGTGAACTTTTATCTTGTGCAGCAACCTTTTATGTAGCACGTTGTTAAATGCCTGCTGGAAGTCCAAATACACCATATCCACTGGTTCCACTTTAGCCACCCTGTTCGTTACATCCTCAAAGAACTCCAGCAAATTTATCAAACATGACTTCCCCTTCATAAATCCATGCTGACTCTGCCTGATCGAATTTTGCTTATCCAAATGTCCTATTGCTTCTTTAATAATGGACAAGGGCAACATTTTCCCAACCACAGATGTTAGGCTAACTGGTCTATAGTTTCCTGTTTTTTGTCTGCCTCCTTTTTTAAATAGGGTCGTTACATTTGCAGTTTTCCAATCTGCTGGGAATTTTGGTAAATTACAACCAATGCATCTACTATCCCTGCTGCTACTTCTCTGAAGACCCTAGGATGCAAGCCATCAGGTCCAGGGGATATATCTGCCTTTAGTCCCATTATCTTACTGAGTACCACCTCCTTAGTGATTGTGATTGTGTTAAGTTTCCCCCCCCCCATAGCCCCTTGACTATCCACTGTTGGAATATTGTTGGTGTCCTCGAACGTAAAGACTGATACAAAATATTTGTTCAGAGTTTCTGCCATCTCCATGTTCCCCATTACTAATTCCCCGGTCTCGTCCTCTAAGGGACCAACATTTACTTTAGCCACTCTTTTCCTTTTTATGTACCTATAGAAACTCTTGCTATCTGTTTTTATATTTTGTGCTAATTTACTCTCATAGTCTATCTTCCCTTTCTTCTTCATTTTTTTAGTCGTTCTTTGCTGACTTTTAAAAGCTTCCTAGTCTTCTGTCCTTCCACTAGTTTTGATCACTTTGTATGCCCTTGTTTTTAGTTGGATACCGTCCTTTATTTCTTTAGTTAGCCACGGATGGCTATCTTTTCTCTTGCACCCTTTCCTCCTCACTGGAATGTATTTTTCTTGAAAGTTGTGAAATATCTCCTTGAATGTACACCACAGTTCATCAACCGTCCTACACATTAATCTATTTTCTCAGTCCACTTTACCCAACTCTGCCCTCATACCTTCATAGTCTCCTTTATTTAAACTTAGTACGCTGGTTAGAGATCCAACTTTCTCACCCTCCATCTGAATTTGAAATTCAATCATGTTATGATCACTCATTCCGAGGGGATCCTTTACTAGGAAATTGTTTATTAATCCTGTCTCATTACACAGGATCAGATCTAAGGTAGCCTGCCTCCTGGTTGGTTCTGTTACATACTGCTCAAGGAACCTGTCCCTTATGCACTCCATGAACTCCTCCTCAAGGCTGCCCTGACCAATTTAATTTGTCCAATCAATATGGAGGTTAATATCACCTATGATTATTGCTGTTCCCTTTTTACAAGCCCCCACTATTTCCTGGTTTATGCTGCGACCAACAGAGTTGTTACTGTTCGGGGGCCTATAGACTATGCCCACCAGTGACTTTTTCCCCTTATTATTCCTTAACTCCAACCAAACTGTCTCAACACCCTTATCATTTGAGCCAATATCGTTTCTGACTATTGCAGTGATTCCATCCTTTATCCATAGAGCTACCCCACCTCCTTTTCCTTTCTGTCTGTCCTACCGGATTGTCAAGTACCGCTGAATACTTGATTCCCAGTCCTGGTCACCTTGCAACCACATCTCTCTAATGGCTATCAGATCATACCCATTTGTCTCAATTTGTGCCGTCAACTTATCTATTTTGTTACAAATGCTACGTGCATTTTGACACAGTGCCTTTAAGTTTGTTTTTTTTTTACCTTTTTTTCTTGCTTGTATCCTCTCCTTCAAATTCACTTTCTTTATCTTTGCTTTCTAATTCCAGCTTTACTCCTCTCCCTATTGAATCTTTTTCAGGTTCCCATCCCCCTGCCGAGCTAGTTTAAACCCTCCCCAACAGCACTAGCAAACCAACCCGCAAGGATATTGGTCCTTGCTATGTTGAGGTGCAACCCGTCCGGCTTGTACAGGTCCCGCCTCCCCCAGAAGCATTCCCAATGCCTCAGGAAGCTAAAGCCTTCCCGCCTGCACCATCTCTCCAGCCATCTGTACTCACTAGCTCGTGGCACCGGGAGTAATCCAGAGATTACTACCTTTTGAGGTCCTGCTTTTTAATTTCTCTCCTAGCTCCCAAAACTCTGCCTGCAGGACCTCATCCCTCTTCCTACCCATGTCATTGGTACCGATGTGAACCATAACCTCTGGCTGTTCAACTCTCCCCCCAGAGTGTAGAGAGAGCTTTACTCACCACATAACCCGTGCTGTACCTATCTTGTGAGTGATTGATGGGACACTTCAGAGGGAGCTTTGCTCTGTATCTAACCCATGCTCTACCTGCCCTGTGAGCTTTGATGGGTTGGTGTAGGGGAAGCTTTCCTCTATATCTAACCGATACTCTACCTGCCCTAGTTGTGTCTGATAAGACAGTGTAGAGGGAGGTTTACTCTGTATCTAATCCATGCTGTAGCTGCCCTGGGAGTGTTTGATGGGACATTGTAGAGGGAGGTTTACTCTATCTAATCCATGCTGTACCTGCCCTGCAAGTGTTTGATGGGACAGTGTAGACGGAGCTTTACTCTGTTTCTGACCCGTGCTGTACCTGCTCTGGGAGTTTTTGATGGGACAGTGTAGAGGGAGATTTCTTCTGTATCTAATTTTGCTTTACCTGCCCTGCGAGTGTTTGATGGATAATGTAGATGGGGATTTACTCTGTATCCAACCTGTGCTAACTTAGCAAGTTGTGAGGAGGACGCAAAGGGAAATAGAGAGGCTAAGTGAGTGGGCAAAACTTTGGCAGATGGAGTATAATGTGGGAAAATGTGTGGTTATCCACTTTGGTCAGAGAAATAAAACAGCAAATTATTATTTAAATGGGGAGAGATTACAAAATGCGATAGTACAGAGGGATCTGGGGGTCCTTGTACATTAAACACACAAAGTTAGTGTGCAGTTACAGCAATTAATTAGGAACACAAATGGAATGTTGTCCTTTATTGCAAGGGGGATGGAGTATAAAAGTAAGAAAGTCCTTCTGCAACTGTACAGGGCATTGGTGAGACTACACCTGGAGTACTGTGTACAGTTTGGTCTCCTTACTTCAGGAGGGATATACTTGCATTGGAAGCAGTTCAGAGAAGGTTCCCAAGGTTGATGACTGAGATGAAGGGGTTGTCATAAGAAGAAAGGTGAAGCAGGTGGGGCCTATACACTTTGGAGTTTAGAAGACTTAGAGGTGATCTTATTGAAACGTATAAGATTCTGAGGGGGCTTGATAGGGTTGATACAGAGAGGATGTTTCCCCTTGTGGAGGAATCTAGAACTAGGAGCATAGTTTCAGAATAAGAGGAAGCTCATTTAAAACTGAAATGGAGGAATTTCTTAGCTGAGGGACGTGAATCTTTGGAATTCTCTACCTCCGAGAGCTGTGGAGGCTAGGTCATTGAATGTATTTAAGGTGGGGATAGACAGATTTTTGAATGATAAGGGAGTCCAGGGTTATGGGGAGCGGGCGGGGAAGTGGAGTTGAGGCCAGGATCAGATCAACCATGATCTTATTGAATGGCGGAGCAGGCTCGAGGGGCCAAATGGCCAACTCCTGCATCTATTTCTTATGTTCTATACCTACCCTTGGAGTGTTTGATGGGACAGTGCAAAGGGAGCTTTCCTCTATATTTAATCCAGGCTGTACCTGCCCTGGGAGTGTTTGAGGAACAGTGTAGAAGGAGATTTGCTCTGTATCTAACCAGTACTGTACCTGTCCTGGGAGTGTCTGATGGGACAGTATAGAGAGAGGTTTACTCTATCTAATCTGTGTTGTACCTGCCCTGGTGGGATAGTGTACACAGGGCTTTACTCTGTATCTGACCCATGCTGTACCTGCTCTGGGAGTGTTTGGGGCAGTGTAGAGGTAGGTTTACTCTGTATCTAACCTGTGCTGTACCTGTCCTGGGAGTGTTTGATGGGACAGTGGAGAAGGAGTTTTACTTTGTATCTAACCCGTGCTGTACCTGCCCTGGAGTGTTTGATGGGACAGTGTCGAGGGAGTTTTACTCTGTATCTAACCCGTGCTATACCTGCCCTGGGAGTGTTTGATGGGACAGTGTACAGGGAGCTTTACTCTGTATCTAACCCGTGCTGTACCTGCCCTGGGAGTGTTTGATGCGACAGTGCAGCGGGAGCTTTACTCTATCTAAGCCGTGCTGTACCTAACTGCAGAGTGCTTTAGGCAGACACTAGGTGCTCAGAATATCCCATTCCCCAGCAGTGACATCCATCACCTCGATGAGAACATCATTTAACCCAAAGATAAGAGAAACCCATCAATTCCTCCACCGGACACAGATCCGGAGAGACAGTAAGTGTCCTGAACATTGTTGTACAGTGTGCTCGATAGTTCCTCCCTGGGTTTGAGCCTTTTGGTGATTATTTGAATTTGATGCCCTCGAGTAAGGAAGTGGCCCTCGAAATAGTGGATGTATTGGTGGTCATTTTCCAACATTCTATAGACTCTGAATCAGTTCCTATGGATTGGAGGGTAGCTAATGTATCCCCACTTTTTAGAAAAGGAGGGAGAGAGAAAACAGTGAATTACAGATTGGTTAACCTGACATTGGGAGTGGGGAACATGCTGGAATCAATTATTAAGATGAAATAACAGTACATTTGGAAAGCAGTGACAGGATCGGTCCAAGTCAGCATGGATTTATGAAAGGTAAATCATACTTGACAAATCTTCTAGAATTTTTTGAGGATGTAACTAATGGAGTGGACAAGGGAGAACCAGTGGATGTGGTGTATTTGGACTTTCAAAAGACTTTTGACAAGGTCCCACACAAGAGATTAGTGTGCAAAATTAAAGCACATGGTATTGGGAGTAATGTATTGACGTGGATAGAGAACTGGTTGGTAGACAGGAAACAAAGTGTAGGAATAAACGGGTCCTTTTCAGAATGGCAGGTAGTGACTAGTGGGGTACCGCAAGGTTCAGTGCTGGGACCACTGCTATTTACAAGATACATTAATGATTTAGGCGAAGGAATTGAATGTAATATCTCCAAGTTTACAGATGACACTAAAATGGGTGGTAGTGTGAGCTGTGAAGAGGATGCTAAGAAGCTGCAGGGTGACTTGTTAGGTGAGTGGGCAAATGCATGGCAGATGCAGTATAATGTGGATAAATGTGAGATTATCCACTTTGGTGGCAAAAACAGGAAGGCAGAATATTATCTGAATGGTGACAGATTAGGAAAAGGGGAGGTGCAACGAGACCTGGGTGTCATGGTACATCAGTCATTGAAAGTTGGCATGCAGGTGCAGCAGGCGGTGACGAAGGCAAATGGCATGTTGGCCTTCATGGCGAGAGGATTTGAATATAGGAACAGGGAGGTCTTACTGCAGTTGTACAGGGCCTTGGTGAGGCTGTAAATGTAGATTCTTTTCTCAATCTGGTTCAGTAAAATTACTGAGTCGAATACCTATTGTGCTTTAAACAAAGCAGTCTTTATTTTACCGGCCGGCCAGACTTATCAGACAGAAGATATACTCTCTCGATAGAGCGTACACACTCCCTATGGATAAGTGAAGTTATATCGTAAAGCGACAACAGTTATACATTTTTGAAAATAGATAACAAAATACAATTAGATTGACAATCTAACTCAGCCACTCATTAGTCAATCTATATGAGATGTTTTTACGAAAGCTCAAGCATTGCCTCTGAATGTTTCAATTTAGTGGTGTGACTACCAACTGAGACCTTGCAATTCTTCAGATTTATCCATATATTCATTTCATGTTACAATTTATGTTATTGGCAGGATTAGTAACTTGAAACCCTGGGAAAGACTGTTAACTGTGCTGATGTTGCACTATTTGCAATCTGACATTCTCCCAGCTATTCTTCCATGGCTTGTACATTTTCATATCCAGTTTACTTCACTGTCTTTAATTCCATATATTCCGTTCAGATATCCACATTCCCTCCTTTTATCATTCTATGATAACATTTAGGATCATTCTGAGAGTATTGCATTCATCCGTTCACACTCCATTTCCAGAATCATATTATTGTTGAGTAGTTCTTTAGTTTGTTGGATCATAACCCGGGAACCCTTGACCACAAGAGGGTTTGCTAACCTTGCCATCATTACTTTACAGCAGAGGTTAAGGCAACCAACAATCAAACAACAGGTAATTATTATTACGATGAGAACAATTGCCCCATGTATTAGATAGGATCTCCAAGACCCACCTAAAAGCCAATCAAACCTGCTAAGTTCTTTTGCTGGTGTGGATAACTTCTTCACCTCCCTCCTTATGTGATCGGCGAGATTGGTTTTGTTTTCTGAACTATCAGGAATGTAAGGATCTGAATGTTGCACTATCAGGCCACACGTTCCCCCTTTCTCAGCTAACAGGTAATTGAGGGCCATTCGGTTTTGTAATTGTATTTGCCCCCCTCCTCTCATGATAGTTTGGCTCTGAATCCATCTGACAGTCTCAGTTAGGGTTAGTGGAACTCCCCCTTTGGAATGTATAGGGAATGTGAACACACCCAACATCTAGAAAAGTTCCCATTTTGCGCATAAACATAAGACATGTAGCTCTCGTCTCTGTCTCCCCTCCCATGCGCCGAAACTGTCATATATCAACACTATTATACAGACTGTGACATACAGACAGTTTCATCTTGTGGCTCAGGATTCAGATAAATAGTCCAATTATTTTGCTGATTAAAAGAGTTCAGTTTTCCCGTCTCTCTTCTCAGGTCACCGTCGGTGTAGCTGGCTGTCTATCACTACGGGTAAAAGTTCAAACTGGTCCACGTTCCAATTAGGATGCCAACGGCCTTGTTCAGCTATGGAGAAGAGGAAGTCTGGAACAGAAACAGGAGTTAGAATAACCAGTAAAATAGGTTCGTTAGAGGGTGGTGAGCTTGCAGTGGTGCAGGTGAACCCAGGCACTTTTCCCCTCAACCTTGGCTGCAGTGGGGGTAGTGAGTAACACCTGAAAAGGCCCCTCCCATTGTGGCTCTAATCCCTTCCGAATCCATACTTCCCTGGTGCCACGAGGGACAATTTGGGTAAAACTGGGAGGTCGAGGTGAGCATCTTGAACCTGGTTGTGAACTAGTCGCAGAGCCTGAGTCAGAGAAAGAACATAGGTGGTCATCAGTCGAGCTGAGATACCATATCTAGGAACAATTTCCCTCATTAACACCTTAACAACAGTTTGAGCCTTATTTTCCAGGTTAGGGTAGGCTTCAATTCATCTGCTAAACACATCTACTATTACTAACACATATTTGTAACACTGAACTTTTTGCAACTCAATGTAGTCCAACTGAAATGTCTCAAAGGGACCTTCAGGTAGGGGTGTTTTACCCCAATCACAGGGAACTCCCTTCCCTGGATTATGTTGCTGGCAAACCAGGCAACGACTACTGATGTTCTGGGCGAGCGCCTGGAGTCTAGGGTGCCACCAAGTAGCCAAAAGTATATCACTCGTCGCCCTTGCTCCACAATGAGTAGCAAAATGCATACATTCAATAACCCATAGAGCCAACTCGTCAGACATGCAAGTCTGTTCCGCGGGAGTGGTCCAGAGTTTAGAAACATTGTCATAAGTACATGCATAATATTTTCACAACAGTTTATCTTTTTCAGGAGCGTCCTCCTGTGCTTTTATAACATCTTGTATGGTTGGCATTGGTTTTTCCGAGGCTAACTTATCCTTCGCAGGATTTTTAGTCTGACTCATAATTTTGGGCACTACCATCTGTTGGTCACGAGAGGCCTGTTTGGCCTCTTGGTCAGCACAACGATTCTCTATATCAACCAGAGAATTTCCGGTAGTGTGGGCAGTACATTTGACAATGGCAATGCGTTGGGGAACATGAGGGCTTGCAACAAATCAGATACTAGCTGTTTATGGGATATCTCATTCCCCTGTGAGATTAGGAATCCCCTATTTTTCCATAATTGTCCGAAATCATGGGCCACCCCAAAGGCATACCTAGAGTCGGTATAGATATTGACTTTGAGATCTTTGGCCAAGATACAGGCTCGGGTGAGGGCGAATAGTTCAGCTTGTTGAGCAGAATAGGCAGTTTCAAAAGCGGCAGATTCCAAGACCTGATTCTCCTGGTTTACTATGGCGTATCCTGAGATTCGTGTACCTTCTGGATTAATTCCGTCAACATACATAATACAGTCTGGATCTTCAATTTTTACATCAACAAAATCTTCCCTGACTGATGTGGGCTCTTAAATTAAAGATAAACAATCATGACTGGGTTCTTCCTCATCTTGGGGTGGCTCAGTAAGAAAACAGGCCGGATTAATTGCAGTACAGTGCCGAAAGGTCAGCTTAGGATTGTTTAGTAAGTCGATCTCATATCTGCTTTGCCTGGCCATGGTAAGGTGTTGAGTCTGCAGTTGGCCCAGGAGGGCAGCTACGGAGTGAGATGTGTTAAGACAACGGTAGCGCAGTCTTTCAGAATTGTACAATACAGTTGAAAGGGCCGGTCATAGAGGGGCCGGCCCAAAGCCGGAGCTTGCAGCAGGGCTATCTTTAGTTCCTTAAAGGCTTGGACGTCTACGGTTTCTATTTCAAAGCTGCCTTACTTATTTGTATACGGGGTGAGGTGCTTAGTCATGAGGGCAACATTAGGGATCCAGGATCTGCAGTAATTGATCATCCCCAAACACTGTCGCATTTGTTTAGCCGTGCTAGGAACTGGAAACTGGCAAATTGGTTCGACTCGGCTAGCCTCCAAAACTCGGTGGATACTCGGTATTGCCCGTGATAATCCACTTGGGAGGGGTCCTCTGCCCACACATGAGGATCCACATAGTCAGGTATGTCAGAGCCAGTATGATGCTGCAGAGTTGTTAAGACATTCTTGGGGTCCCCGTGGAATTTGTACATCCCGGCTGGTAGGGTCAGCCTCGTCTATAGCCTGGCGCACCATAACTCCCAAATCTTTAGCGTGGTGGGGAGGTAATACTTCACGAGTAATATGTGGTGCCACCGTTGGGGGCTGTCCATTTCCACAAAATCTGCCTTCCCTTCCGGTCCAGTCACTCTAGCCCTTAATAGAATTTCCTTCACTTCCCCTTCGTGATCCTGATAAAAGTTCTGCAGGTCCTGATTTTTTCCACTGGGATCGTATGCTAGGGTCACGTGATAGGGTGCCTGCGGCAGGTCCAGAGACCACCACTGAGGGGTTCTAGTGGTATAATACTGCCGCTTAAGGGTTCCCTGTTTTACAATAATCCCATCATCTCCACACTCCAAATGCAACTGGAATTTGCAGAGGAGGTCTCTAGCCATCAAGTTACAGTCCAGATTGGTTGTGATAACAACTCGATGTTCCACCGATTCTTCCTGGTAACCCATTTTAACCGGTTCTGACACTGGGAATGTCGAGATTTGTCCCAGGAATCCTGAAAGTTCCTGTGTTTCAGTAGAGGCAGGGAGTTTAAGCTTTGATTGTACAGAAGACATGAAGGCTCCCGTATCTATCAAAAAGGGTTGGCACTCATTCAGAATTTTTAACGATATCATTGGTTCATCGTCCGGGGAGGATCCCTGCACAATCAAGCTGCGTAGTCAATCGGGGGACAATTGACCAAAGGGGTTGTTCTGGGAGAAGTTAGTGTAATATCCTCCTCTCCCCCCTTGCCCCCCTCCTCTTCCTCCTCTTCCTTTTCCATGCTGACGGTAGGGGCAATTTTTATTCCAATGTCCTTCCTGCCCACATTTGAAACAGTCAATTCCTCTTACCCAGTCCCGGCCTCTTCCCATACCACGCCGGGGACAATAGGGAGGTTTATTAGCAGGGCTCGGGCCGTTTGGTTGTTTAGTATAACCGTATCCTTGCTTATCCATCCAATCCTGTGTGCAACACTGCGGTTCTATTGATCCTTCCTCCCGAGATGGCTCTTCCTTTCTCGTCACGTAATCAGTCTTGACCCGGGTTGGGGGCGCACCTTCCCCCTCCCCTTTCTTTTCCTGCCAATAATATCTAACTGCCCTTTCCATTTGTCCGGATAGCGTGAGCAATCAAATAGTTGTTCGAAGATCACATAGACATCTATAGTGGAGTGGTCTGCAGCTTGTTGTGCATCAGGGTTTGGCATTGGTCTGACAGGTAATTGGTGTCGAGACTTTGGGATCTTGGAAATCATTTCTAAGTCGGAGGATGTTTCGGAGCTGTCTGACTGCTTGACAGTTCTGCATCTCGATCGGCGGGGGTGTTTACTATGTCTTTCACAACTTGGACTGGTAGATTGACTAGAAGATTTACGGGACTGTCTGTGATGTCGAGATATAGTTCTGCCCTTTCGAGTATGAGATCTGATTCTTTCGGCTATATTGCTTGTGAACTGGGGATCCGAATCGCTATCAGAGGATGAGGAGTCAGTTTGGGTTTGTTGCTTTGGTGGTATGGGGTTATTTTTAACTCCTCTCGCCGGAGTGTAAGGTGGAGGGTGTTGGGAAGAGGACTGGAGCAAGGGGCCAGGGGGTGCGGGAGGCGCCGTTGGGCGCTGAGTCAGTGACCACTCATCAATTTCATCATCAGCCTCGGTTAACACAAAGCCAGCCATTTTACTACGTAGTCGGTCAATACCTTTCTCAGAGGTCCCAGAGGATCTCTTAGTAAGTTTCTCGTGCGCACATTCTTTTTTTTTAAAGACGTCTACAGTTTTAACATGTGTTTCCTCTGTCAATGAAAGTCCTAATTTAATAGCATTTGTTTGCCAACTTGACAGAAGTGATGCATCTTTTAAATAAATTTTTCTTTTGACAATCCGTGCTTTTTTTTTGCTACCTCTACGCTTCTAGTAAGAGGAGGAAAAGGAGGGGGGCACGGGGGGAGAGGAGGATCTTACACTAACTTCTCCCAGAACAACCCCTTTGGTCAATTGTCCCCCGATTGACTACGCAGCTTGATTGTGCAGGGATCCTCCCCGGACGACGAACCCATTCTGAATGAGTGGCAACCCTTTTTGATAGATAAGGGAGCCTTCATGTCTTCTGTACAATCAAAGCTTAAAAACTCCCTGCCTCTACTGAAACACAGGAACTTTCAGGATTCCTGGGACAAATCTCGACATTCCCAGTGTCAGAACCGGTTAAAATGGGTTACCAGGAAGAATCGGTGAAACATCGAGTTGTTATCACAACCAATCTGGACTGTAACTTGATGGCTAGAGACCTCCTCTGCAAATTCCAGTTGCATTTGGAGTGTGGAGATGATGGGATTATTGTAAAACAGGGAACCCTTAAGCGGCAGTATTATACCACTAGAACCCCTCAGTGGTGGTCTCTGGACCTGCCGCAGGCACCCTATCACGTAACCCTAGCATACGATCCCAGTGGAAAGAATCAGGACCTGCAGAACTTTTATCAGGATCACGAAGGGGAAGTGAAGGGAATTCTATTAAGGGCTAGAGTGACTGGACTGGAAAGAGAGGCAGATTTTGTGGCAGTGGATAAGAATCTGTGGAAACAGCCCCTAACAATGGCACCGCATATTGCTCGTGAAGTATTAGCCCCTCACCATGCTAAAGATTTGGGAGTTATGGTACGCAAGGCCATAGATGAGGCTGACCCTACCAGCCAGGATGTGCAAATCGTAAAACATGACCAAACAGTCCAATTTCATGGGGACCCCGAGAAGGTCTTAACGACTCTACAGCATCATACTGGCTCGGACATACCTGACTATGTGGATCCTCATGTGTGGGCAGAGGACCCCTCCCAAGTGGGTTATATTCCCATTGATCCGATTGAGATCCCAGTGCAGGGCAATGTGGACTGGCCCTCTATCCGACAGAACCCACTGAAATCACAGGCAATCCTAAACTGACCTTTCGGCACTGTACTGCAATTAATCCGGCCTGTTTTCTTACTGAGCCACCCCAAGATGAGGAAGAACCCAGTCATGATTGTTTATCTTTAATTTAAGAGGCCACATCAGTCAGGGAAGATTTAGTTGATGTACCAATGGAAGATCCAGACTGTATTCTTACTGAGCCACCCCAAGATGAGGAAGAACCCAGTCATGATTGTTTATGTATGTTGATGGAAGTACTTCTATTAATCCAGAAGATACACGAATCTCAGGATACGCCATAGTAAACCAGGAGAATCAGGTCTTGGAATCTGCCGCTTTTGAAACCGCCTATTCTGCTCAACAAGCTGAACTATTCGCTCTCACCCGAGCCTGTATTTTGGATAAAGATCTCAAAGTCAATATCTATACCGACTCTAGGTATGCCTTTGGGGTGGCCCATGATTTCGGACAATTATGAAAAAATAGGGGATTCCTAACCTCACAAGGGAATGAGATATCTCATAAACAGCTAGTATCTGATTTGTTGCAAGCCCTCATGTTCCCCAAACGCATTGCCATTGTCAAATGTACCGCCCACACTACCGGAAAATCTCTGGTTGATATAGGGAATCGTTGTCCTGACCAAGAGGCCAAACAGGCCTCTCGTGACCAACAGATGGTAGTGCCCAAAATTATGAGTCAGACTAAAAATCCTGCGAAGGATAAGTTAGCCTCGGAAAAACCAATGCCAACCATACAAGATGTTATAAAAGCACAGGAGGACGCTCCTGAAAAAGATAAACTGTTGTGGAAATATTATGCATGTACTTATGACAATGTTTCTAAACTCTGGACCACTCCCGCGGAACAGACTTGCATGTCTGACAAATTGGCTCTATGGGTTATTGAATGTATGCATTTTGCTACTCATTGTGGAGCAAGGACCACGAGTGACACACTTTTGGCTACTTGGTGGCACCCTAGACTCCAGGCGCTCACCCAGAACATCAGTAGTCGTTGCCTGGTTTGCCAGCAACATAATCCAGGGAAGGGAGTCCCCAGTGATTGGGGTAAAATGCCCCTACCTGAAGGTCCCTTTGAGACATTTCAGTTGGACTACATTGAGTTGCAAAAAGTTCAGTGTTACAAATATGTGTTAGTAATAGTAGATGTGTTTAGCAGATGGATTGAAGCCTACCCTAACCTGGACAATAAGGCTCAAACTGTTGTTAAGGTGTTGATGAGGGAAATTGTTCCTAGATATGAGATCTCAGCTCGACTGATGACCACCTATGTTCTTTCTCTGACTCAGGCTCGCGACTAGTTCACAACCAGGTTCAAGATGCTCACCTCGACCTCCCAGTTTTACCCAAATTGTCCCTCGTGGCACCAGGGAAGTATGGATTCGGAAGGGATTAGAGCCACAATGGGAGGGGCCTTTTCAGATATTACCCGCTACCCCCACTGCAGCCAAGGTTGAGGGGAAAAGTGCCTGGGTTCACCTGCACCACTGCAAGCTCACCACCCTCTAACGAACCTATTTTACTGGTTATTCTAACTCCTGTTTCTGTTCCAGACTTCCTCTTCTCCATAGCTGAACAAGGCCGTTGGCATCCTAATTGGAACGTGGACCAGTTTGAACTTTTACCCGTAGTGATAGACAGCCAGCTACACCGACGGTGACCTGAGAAGAGAGACGGGAAAACTGAACTCTTTTAATCAGCAAAATAATTGGACTATTTATCTGAATCCTGAGCCATAAGATGAAACTGTCTGTATGCCACAGTCTGTATAATAGTGTTGATATATGACAGTTTCGCCGCATGGGAGGGGAGACAGAGACGAGCGCTACATGTCTTATGTTTATGCGCAAAATGGGAACTTTTCTGGATATTAGGTGTGTTCACATTCCCTATACATTTTACTCCTAGAATGATCCTAAGTGTTATCATGGAATAATAAAAGGGGGGAATGTGAATGTTTAAAATGTATAGAGACATTGAAGTTGAGAACGTGGGAATTGTATAGGGACAGTATAAGCTAACAAAGAATTCATGGAGGAATAGCCATGACATCTCGGACTCGAGACTGCAAAATGTTACAACACTAACACATATTGAAACAAAACCCACAGCTTGCAGAAAAACCTCAAGGTCTTATTAAATCATGTTATTAACCTGAAACATTAACAGAAGGTCTTTGTTTAAAATCAGACCATACTTAGGTCGGCTTATGAGTGGACAAAGGGAAGGAGGGATCAAAAGAGATAGGTTGAACTAGATTGTCACTCTAGCCCTATCTTGTTATCTTTTGCCGAGAATGTATAACTGTTGACGCTTTACGATGTAACTTCACTTATCCGTAGGGAGTGTGTACGCTCGATTGAGAATGTATATCATCTTTCTGATAAGTCTTGCCGGCCGGTAAAATAAAGACTGCTTTGTTCAAAGCACAAGAGATATTCGACTCAGTAATTTTACTGAACCAGATTGAGGTAAAAGAATCCAGGAATCAACAACTTTACACTCATTGGATGTTTTCAGATCCATCCCTTTATAGAAATATATCACACAAGATTTTAAATCTGTTATTTTCTGTACCAGTTATCCATTTTTGGATCTGATTTTTTAAAACTCCTCCACACATATTGCATGTGACAGCCTTTGAAATATTCTGATCTTTGTAATCGTCATTGCTGATTTGGATGGTCTCGTTGATTGAATCTCTTGTCACTATCACACATTGCACTATTTCTTTAATCGAGATCATTGTTTCAAATGCTTCGTTTATCATGGCATTAGGTCCTCCATTGATCCCCGTCAATAATCGTTAGTTACAGACTGGGATTTGGGTATAGGTTTAGGGGTTCGTGGTTGGGGCTGGTGGTTATTGGTTAGGATTGGGGTTATACTTGGGGCCAGTGGTTATTGGTTAGTATTGGGGTTAGTGGTTGGGGCTGGTGGTTATTGGTTAGGATTAGGGTTAATGGTTGGGGCTGGTGATTATTGGTTAGGATTGGGGTTAATGGTTGGGTCTGCTGGTTATTGGTTGGGGATAGTCGATACGATGTTCGGTTTATGAGTTAGTGATTAGGGTTAGAAACCACTATTGACAACGCAGTGTCACTAGACCCGTCGATTTTAATTTCATTTTTTTTATAAACCTCACGCAGACGAGTCAGAAAACAGCCTCATGAATTGTTCATTTCAGGAACCTTCTTTCTGACCGAGTCCCATTTCCTCCCTCCTTTCACATCTCGACATTTCTCATAGAAAAAACACAGGGACATTAGACTTTGGGACAAGAAAATGTGGATCCAGGTTGTTATGTATGTAAACATTGTAACTGTGTAAGACTTGCCACCAGAGGGCAACTGTTGGAGGCCCCAGGGTCACCTGCACACCTCGTGCAAGGGAATATAAAAGGTTGTCTGCCATGCTGCTTAGGCGCTCTGGAGTTGTATTAAAGAGACTAAGGTCACATCAGTTTTTGCTCACAGTTCTCAGTCTTGTGGAGTTCTTCCATACTTAACAATTGGCGACGAGTAACAGATCACAAACTTTCACGCAGTCATGGCTGCCGTTGGTATTTTAGAGAGATTTGTAGAGGGCGATGGTTGGGAAGCCATCGTTGAGCGTCTCGACTAGTACTTCGTAGCCAACAAGCTGGATGGGGATGATAAAGCGATCTAGCGTAGGGCAATTCTCCTCATTGTGTGTGGGTCCACAATATACGGCCTCATCAAGAATCTGCTAGCACCAGAAAAACCAGCGGAGAAGACATATACAGAGTTGTGTACGCTGGTTCGTAACCACCTCAAGCTGAAGGAGAGCGTCTTAATAGCCTGGTATCGCTTCCACACGCACCACCGCTCCAAGGGCCAGGATTTGGCGAGTTACGTCGCCGACCTGAGACACCTGGTGGGAACTTGCGAATTTGATGGATTTTTGGGGGAAATTCTGCGGGACTTTTTCGTGCTTGGCATCAGCCATGAGGTCATTCTTCGCAAGCTTCTGTCCGCCGAATCTCTAGACCTGAGCAAGGCTATTATGATAGCCCAGGCATTCATATCCACAAGCGATAATACCAGACAGATATCTTCCCAGCATCGAAGCTCACCGGCAAGTACTGTGCATAAAATAATGTCACTAGCAGGCAGAACTGTATATGGCAGGCCTACACGCCTGCAGCTGCAAGACCTAGGCTGACTCACAGTCCGCCATTGGGTGTAAATGCAAATCCATTCGCACCATGTTGGTGCTGCGGAGATAATCATCGAGCCCATCAATGTCGATTCAACCACTATGTGTGCAAAGGCTGCGAAACAATTGGGCAGCTCCAGCGAATGTGCAAGAGTGCTGCAACTCACCTCGTGGCAGAGTTGGCAGAGGATGATCGATCCGGCATGGATCTCGCAGAACAAACGAGAGAGGCAACTCAAGCTGAGGAAGAAGTGTATGGGGTACATACCTTCACCACCAAGAGCCCTCCTATCATGCTGAAAGTCAAATTGAACGGTATTTCGGTATCAATGGAGTTGGACAAGGGGGCGAGTCAGTCAATTATGAGCCAGAAACTGTGGGGCAACAAGGCACAAAGGCCCAAACTGAGTCAGACAAAGCTGTGCACCTACACCAAAAAGCTCATACCAGTCATTGACAGTGCAGCAGTTAAGGTATCGGATGATGGAGCTGTGCATGATTTATCACTGTGGATTGTACCAGGCGATGGCCCAACGCTATTCAGCAGAAGCTGGCTGGGAAAGATTCAATAGAACTGGGATGACATCAAAGTACGATCTTCAGTGGATGATGCCTCGTGCGCCCAAGTACTGAGCAAGTTTCCGTCACTATTTGAACCAGGCATCGGCAACTTCAGAGGTGCCACGGTGCAGATCCATCTAGTCCCCGATGCAAGGCCCATTCATCACCAGGCCCGAACAGTTCCATACATGATGAGGGAGAAAGTCGAGATCGAGCTGGATAGACTTCAACGAGAGGGAATCATATCACCAGTTGAGTTCAACGAGTAGGCCTGTCTGATTGTTCCGGTGTTAAAAGCGATGGCATGGTCAGAATCTGATGAGACTACAAGGTAACAATCGAGTCTCGTTACAAGACCAGTACCCGCTACCCAAGGTGGATGACCTGTTCGCAACATTAGTGGGGGGGGCGAGGGGGGCGAAGTCGTTCACCAAGTTGGACCTAACCTCCGCCAACATGACACAGGAGCTGGCTGAATCTACGAAAAGATTGATGTGCATCAACACGCACAAAGGACTGTTTATATACCACAGATGCCCTTTTGGGATTCGCTCAGCTGCTGCCATCTTCCAGAGGAACATGGAGAGTCTGCTGAAATCGGTTCTGTGCACCGTTGTGTTCAAGACGACATCCTGATCACCGGTCGAGACACCACCGAACACTTGCACAACCTGCAAGAGCTTCTAAGTCGACTAGACAGAGTGGGACTTAGGCTGAAACGCTCCAAGTGTGTTTTCCTGGTGCCAGAGATCGAATTTTTGGGGAGAAAGATTGCGGCAGACGGCATCAGGCCAACGGACTCAAAGACAGAGGCCATCAAGAATGCACCCAGACCACAGAGTGTGATGGAGCTGCGTTCGTTCCTGGGACTCCTCGCTATTTTGGTAACTTTCTACCCGGGTTAAGCACTTTGCTGGAACCGTTGCACATGTTGCTACTGAGGGGTGACGACTGGGTTTGGGGTAAATCACAAGAGACAGCCTTTGAGAAGGCCAGAAACCTACTTTGTTCTAATAAGTTACTTGTACTGAATGACCCGTGTAAACGATTAGTGTTAGCTTGTGATGCATCTTCGTACGGGGTCAGCTGTGTGTTACAGCAAACCAATGTATCGGGCAAACTTCAACTGGTTGCATATGGATCTAGAAGTCTGTCTAAGGCTGAAAGAGCCTACAGTATCGTTGAGAAAGAGGCATTAGCACGTGTATATGGGGTTAAGAAAATGTACCAATACCTATTTGGACTTCGGTTTGAGCTTGAAACCGACCACAAACTGCTCATTTCACTGTTTTCAGAAAACAAAGGTATAAACAATAATGCTTCATCCCACATCCAAAGATGGGCACTAACATTGTCTGCCTATGACTATGTTATCCGCCACAGTCCAGGCATGGAGAACTGTGCTGATGCCCTCAGTCGGCTACCATTGCCCACTACCGGGGTGGAAATGGCGCAGCCGCAGACTTGCTTCTGGTCATGGATGCTATTGAGAGCGAGGGGTCACCCGTCACTGCTCGCCACATCAGGACCTGGACCAGCCAGAATCCTGTGCTATCACTTGTAAAAAGTTGCATCCTCAATGGGAGCTGGTCAGCCGTTCCCGGGGAAATGCAAGATGAAATTAAGCCAGTACACCGACACAAAGATGAAATGTCCACGCAGTCGGATTGTCTCTTATGGGGTAATCATGTGGTTTTGTCCAAAAATAGGCAGGGAAACATTTATACGTGAACTGCACAATATCCACCCATGCATAATCATGCTGAAGGCTATAGCCAGGTCGCATGTTTGATGGCCCGGCATTGACTTGGACTTAGTCATGCGTACACCAGTGCAACACGTGCTCACAACTGAGCAATGCACCAAGGGAGGCTCCATTGAGTCTGTGGTCATGCCCCTCCAAACTGTGGTCCAGGATCCACATAGATTTTGCTGGCCCCTTTCTCAGAAAGATGTTTTTAGTTGTAGTGGACGTTTACTCGAAAAGGATTGAATGTGTAATCATGTCATCCAGCACATCCACTGCCACCACTGAAAACCTGGCTTGCCCGATGTCCTTGTCAGTGCCAATGGACCGTGTTTCACCAGCTCTGTAACATCGCCCATCTCTGCTCTTGCCTCAGCTCATCCACTGCTGTAGCCCTCAACCATGCCTTTGTTACTTCTGAACTTGGAAATTGCAACGCACTCCTTCCACATTCCACCCTACATAAACTAGATTTGATCCAAAACTCAGCTGCCCGTGTCCTAACTCACACCCTGGGTGTGTTTGATGGAACAATATAGAGGGAGATTTACTCTGTATCTAACCCGTGCTGTACCTGCCCTGGGATTGTTTGATGGGGCAGTGTAGAGGGAGTTTTACTCTGTATCTATCCTGTGCTGTACCTGCGATGGGAGTGTTTGATGGATCAGTCCATGGGGAGCTTTACTCTTTGACTAACCCGTGCTGTGCCTGTTGTGGGACTGTTTGATGGGACAGCATAGAGGGAGATTAACTTTGTATCTAACCCATGCTGTACCTACCCTGGGAGTGTTTGGGACCGTGTAGAGGGAGCTTTACTCTGTATCTAACCAATGCAGTATCTACTCTGGAATGCTTGGGACAGGTTAGAGGGGGATACCTGGGCAGGACCGGAACCAATGTCCTAGGGGGAGTGTTTGCTAGTGCTGTTGGGGAGGAGTTAAACTAGTATGGCAGGGGGATGGGAACCAATTCAGGGAGACAGAGGGAAACAAAAAGGAGGCAAAAGCAAAAGACAAAGGAGATGAGGAAAAGTGGAGGGCAGAGAAACACAAGGCAAAGAACAAAAAGGGCCACTGTACAGCAAAATTCTAAAAAGACAAATGGTGTTAAAAAAACAAGCCTGAACGCTTTGTGTCTTAATGCAAGGAGTATCCGCAATAAGGTGGATGAATTAACTGTGCAAATAGATGTTAACAAATATGATGTGATTGGGATTATGGAGACGTGGCTCCAGGATGATCAGGGCTGGGAACTCAACATCCAGGGGTATTCAACATTCAGGAAGGATAGAATAAAAGGAAAAGGAGGTGGGGTACCATTGCTGGTTAAAGAGCAGATTAATGCAATCGTTAGGAAAGACATCAGCTTGGATGATGTGGAATCTATATGGGTAGAGCTGCAGAACACCAAAGGGCAAAAAACGTTAGTGGGAGTTGTGTACAGACCTCCAAACAGTAGTAGTGATGTTGGGGAGGGCATCAAACAGGAAATTAGGGATGCATGCAATAAAGATGCAGCAGTTATAATGGGTGACTTTAATATGCACATAGATTGGGCGAGCCAAACTGGAAGCAATACGGTGGAGGAGGATTTCCTGGAGTGCAAAAGGGATGGTTTTCTAGACCAATATGTCGAGGAACCAACTAGGGGGGAGGCCATCTTAGACTGGGTGTTGTGTAATGAGAGAGGATTAATTAGCAATCTCATTGTGCGAGGCCCCTTGGGGAAGAGTGACCATAATATGGTGGAATTCTGCATTAGGATGAAGAATGAAACAGTTAATTCAAAGACCATGGTCCAGAACTTAAAGAAGGGTAACTTTGAAGGTATGAGGCGTGAATTGGCTCGGATAGATTGGCGAATGATACTTAAGGGGTTGACTGTGGATGGGCAATGGCAGACATTTAGAGACCGCATGGATGAACTACAACAATTGTACATTCCTGTCTGGTGTAAAAATAAAAAAGGGAAGGTGGCTCAACCGTGGCGATCAAGGGAAATCAGGGATAGTATTAAAGCCAAGGAAGTGGCATACAAATTGGCCAGAAATAGCAGCGAAACCCGGGGACTGGGAGAAATTTAGAACTCAGCAGAGGAGGACAAAGGGTTTGATTAGGGCAGGGAAAATGGAGTACGAGAAGAAGCTCGCAGGGAACATTAAGGCGGATTGCAAAAGTTTCTATAGATATGTAAAGAGAAAAAGGTTAGTAAAGACAAACGTAGGTCCCCTGCAGTCAGAATCAGGGGAAGTCATAACAAAGAAATGGCAGACCAATTGAACAAGTACTTTGGTTCGGTATTCACTAAGGAGGACACAAACAACCTTCCGGATATAAAAGGGGTCAGAGGGTCTAGTAAGGAGGAGGAACTGGGGGAAATCCTTATTAGTCGGGAAATGGTGTTGGGGAAATTGATGGGATTGAAGGCCAATAAATCCCCAGGGCCTGATGGACTGCATCCCAGAGTACTTAAGGAGATGGCCTTGGAAATAGCGGATGCATTGACAGTCATTTTCCAACATTCCATTGACTCTTGATCAGTTCCTATGGAGTGGAGGGTAGCCAATGTAACCCCACTTTTTAAAAAAGGAGGGAGAGAGAAAACAGGGAATTATAGACCGGTCAGCCTGACCTCAGTAGTGGGTAAAATGATGGAAACAATTATTAAGGATGTCATAGCAGCGCATTTGGAAAAAGGTGACATGATAGGTCCAAGTCAGCATGGATTTGTGAAAGGGAAATCATGCTTGACAAATCTTCTGGAATTTTTTGAGGATGTTTCCAGTAAAGTGGACAAGGGAGAACCAGTTGATGTGGTATATTTGGACTTTCAGAAGGCTTTCGACAAGGTCCCACACAAGAGATTAACGTGCAAAGTTAAAGCACATGGGATTGGGGAAAGTGTGCTGACGTGGATTGAGAACTGGTTGTCAGACAGGAAGCAAACAGTAGGAGTAAATGGGTACTTTTCAGAATGGCAGGCAGTGACTAGTGGGGTACCGCAAGGTTCTGTGCTGGGGCCCCAGCTGTTTATATTGTACCTTAATGATTTAGACGAGGGGATTAAATGTAGTATCTCCAAATTTGCGGATGACACTAAGTTGGGTGGCAGTGTGAGCTGCGAGGAGGATGCTATGAGACTGCAGAGTGACTTGGATAGGTTAGGTGAGTGGGCAAATGCATGGCAGATGAAGTATAATGTGGATAAATGTGAGGTTATCCACTTTGGTGGTAAAAACAGAGAGACAGACTATTATCTGAATGGTGACAGATTAGGAAAAGGGGAGGTGCAATGTGACCTGGGTGTCATGGTACATCAGTCATTGAAGGTTGGCATGCAGGTACAGCAAGTGGTTAAGAAAGCAAATGGCATGTTGGCCTTCATAGCGAAGGGATTTGAGTACAGGGGCAGGGAGGTGTTGCTACAGTTGTACAGGGCCTTGGTGAGGCCACACCTGGAGTATTGTGTACAGTTTTGGTCTCCTAACTTGAGGAAGGACATTCTTGGTATTGAGGGAGTGCAGCGAAGATTCACCAGACTGATTCCCGGGATGGCGGGACTGACCTATCAAGAAAGACTGGATCAACTGGGCTTGTATTCACTGGAGTTCAGAAGAATTAGGGGACCTCATAGAAACATTTAAAATTCTGACGAGTTTAGACAGGTTGGATGCAGGAAGAATGTTCACAATGTTGGGGAAGTCCAGAACCAGGGGTCACAGTCTAAGGATAAGGGGTAAGCCATTTCAGACCGAGATGAGGAGAAACTTCTTCACCCAGAGAGTGGTGAACCTGTGGAATTCTCTACCACAGAAAGTAGTTGAGGCCAATTCACTAAATATATTCAAAAGGGAGTTCGATGAAGTCCTTACTAATAGGGGGATCAAGGGGTATGGCGAGAAAGCAGGTAGAGGGTACTGAGGTTGCATGTTCAGCCATGAACTCATTGAATGGCGGTGCAGGCTAGAAGGGCTGAATGGCCTACTCCTGCACCTATTTTCTATATACTTCGTATTTAACTTGTGTTGTACTTGCCCTTGGAATGTCTGCTGGAACTGTGTTGAGGAAGCTTTACTCTGTAGCTAAGCAAAGCAAGTATATCCTTCCTTAGAGAAGGAGACCAAAATTGTGGACAGTCCTGTCGGTGTGGTACGGGAGTAAAGGGTTCTGAGGAGGGGGCAGGAAAGTGGAGCTGAGTCTATGATCAGACCAGCCAAGATCTTATTGAATGGGGAGCAGGCTCGGGGGGGTCCGGGTGGCCCACTCCTGTTCTAATTTCTCATGGTCTTTTGTACCCAGCATGCCCCGCAGGGGAGAATGTGCCTCACCCAGACTACAGGAGATCAGTGCGCAGGCGCGGGTCCTGGCTGTGTTTGGAGCATGCGCGGCGCGTGTAATGGCGGTGGTGACATATTTTACACAGGCTCCACAGAAGTGTCCTTTTCAGCGGGACAGAGCGGAATAATGGACCAGCAGGGTGCCGGGGAGGCTTCATAAACAACCGGTGCCCGCCGCAAGCCCGGAATAATAACCGGAATATCGGCGGTTGCAGCTGCGGGGCTTTCTCCCGGTAACAGGTCCAGGCTTACGGCGGCCATCTTGGTGCAGGAAGGCAGGTTCAACGGTCGGCCATACTGATTCAGTGAGTAGCACAGCGCATGCGCGGCCATTTTGATGCAGGTACAAAGTGAATGATGTCAGTGTCTAGAACTGAACCCAGCCAGAGTCAGCACCTTCAGGGGAGGGGAATCAGTGAATGTAGAACTGAACCCAGACAGAGTCAGCACCTGAAAAGAACATAACAAATAGGAGTAGGCCATACAGCTGCTCGAGCCTGCTCCGCCATTCAATAAGATCATGGCTGATCTGATCATGGACTCAGCTCCACTTCCCTGCCCGATTCCCATAACCTCTTATCCCCTTATCGTTTAAGAAACTGTCTATTTCTGTCTTAAATGTATTCAATGTCCCAGCTTCTACAGCTCTGAGGCAGTGAATTCCACAGATTTACAACCCTCTGATAGCAGAAATTTCTCCTCATCTCTGTTTTAAATTGACGGCCTCTTATTCTAAGATCATGCCTTCCAGTTCTAGTCTCCCCCATCAGTGGAAACATGCTCTCTGCATCCACCTTTACAAGCCCCCTTATATCTTATACATTTTGATAAGATCACCTCTCATTCTTTTGAATTCCAATGAGTAGAGGCCCAACCTACTCAACCTTTCTCCCTCATCCATGGAATCAACCTAGTGAACCTTCTCTGAACTGCCTCCAAAGCAAGTATATCCTTTCGTAAATATGGAAACCAAAACTGCATGCAGTATTCCAGGTGTGGCCTCACCAATACGTTGTACAACTGTAGCAAGACTTCCCTGCTTTTAAACTCCATTCCATTGGCCTTCCTGATCACTTGCTGTACCTGCATACTATCCTTTTGTGTTTCATGCACAAGTACCCCCAGGTCCCACTGTACTGTGGCACTTTGCAATCTGTCTCCATTTAAATAATAACTTGCTCTTTGATTTTCTTTCTGCCAAAGTGCATGACCTCACACTTTCTAACATTATAATCCATCTGCCAAATTTTTGCCCACTCACTGAGCCTGTCTGTGTCCTTTTGCAGATTTTACTTGTCCTCCCATCTTTGTATCATCAGCAAACTTGGCTACGTTACACTCAGTCCCTTCTTCCAATATAGAATGTAAATAGTTGGGGTCCCAGCACTGATCCCGGTGGCACCCCACAGTTACTGGTTGCCATCCAGAGAATGAACCATTTATCCTGATTCTCTGTTCTCTGTTAGTTAGCCAATCCTCTATCCATGCTAATATATTACCCCCATCCCCGTGGACTTTTATCTTGTGCAGTAACCTTTTATGTGGCACCTTGTCAAATGCCTTCTGGAAGTCCAAATACACCACATCCACTGGTTCCCCCTTATTCACCCGGTTCGTTACATCCCCAAAGAATTCCAGCAAATTTGTCAAACATGACTTCCCCTTCATAAATCCATGCTGACTCTGCATGACAGAATTTTGCTTTTGCAAATGTCCTGCTACTGCTTCTTTAATAATGGATCCAACATTTCCCCATCACAGATGTTAGGCTAACTGGTCTATAGTTTCCTGCTTTTTGTCTGCCTCCTTTTTGAAATAGGGGCATTACATTTGCAGTTTTCCAATCTGCTGGGACCTCCCCAGAATCCAGGGAATTTTGGTAAATTACAACCAATGCATCCACAATCCCTGCCGCTACTTCTCTTAAGACTCTAGGATACAAGCCATCAGGTCCAGGGGTTTTATCTGCCTTTAATCCCATTATCTTACCACCTCCTTAGTGATTGTGTTAAGTTCCCCCGCCCCCCCCGTATCCCCTTGACTATCCACTGTTGGAATATTAGTGTCCTCTACCGTAAAGACGAATACAAAATATTTGTTCAGAGTTTCTGCCATCTCCCTGTTCCCTGTTACTAATTCCCTGGTCTCGTCCTCTAAAGGACCAACAATTACTTTAGCCACTCTTTTCCTTTTTATATACCTATAGAAACTCTTGCTATCTGTTTTTATATTTTGTGCTAGTTTACTTTCACAGTCTATCTTCCCTTTCTTACTCATTTTTTCGTTATTCTTTGCTGGTTTTTAAAAGCTTCCCAGTTTTCTGTCCTCCCAGTAGATTTGGTCACTTTGTATGTCCTGTTTTTAATTGGATAACGGCCCTTATTTCTTTAGCTAGCCATGGATGGCTCTATTTTCTCTTGCACCTTTTCCTCCTCACTGGAATAGATTTTTCTTGAGAGTTGTGAAATATTTCCTTAATTGTACACCACTGTTCATCAACCATCCTGCACTTTAATCTATTTTCCCAGTCCAAGTTACCCAACTCTGCCCTCATACCTTCAAAGTCTCCTTTATTTAAGCTTAGTACGCTGGTTAGAAATCCAACTTTCTCGCCTTGTGTCTGAATTTGAAATTCAGTCATGTTATGATCACTCATTCCGAGGGGATCCTTTACTAGGAGATTGTTTATTAATCCTGTCTCATTACACAGGACCAGATCTAAGACAGCCTGCCCCCTGGTTGGTTCTGTTACATACTGCTCAAGGAACCTGTCCCTTATGCACTCCATGAACTCCTCCTCAAGTCTGCCCTGACCAATTTGATTTATCCAATCAATATGGAGATTAAAATCACCCATGATTATTGTTGTTCCCTTTTTACAAGCCCCCACTATTTCCTGGTTTACGCTCCGACCAACAGAGTTGCTACTGTTCGGGGGCCTATAGACTGCCCACCAGTGACTTTTTCCCCTTATTGTTCCTTATCTCCACCCAAACTGTTTCAACATCCTTATCATTTGAGACAATATTGTTTCTTATTATTGCAGTGATTCCATCCTTTATCAATAGAGCTACCCCACCTCCTTTTCCTTTCTGTCTGTCCTTCCGGATTGTCAAGTACCCCTGAATATTTAATTCCCAGTCCTGGTCACCTTGTAACCACGTCTCTGTAATGGCTATCAGATCATACCCATTTGTCTCAATTTGTGCCGTCAACATATCTATTTTGTTACAAATGCTACGTGCATTTAGACAAAGTGCCTTTGAGTTTGTTTTTTTTTACCCTTTTTTCCTGCTTGTTTCCTCTCTCCTTCAAACTCACTTTCTTTATTTTTGCTTTCTAATTCCAGCTTTGCTCCCCTCCCTGCTGAATCTATTGTCAGGTTCCCATCCTCCTGCCAAGCTAGTTTAAACCCTCCCCAACAACACTAGCAAACCCCCTCACCCTCCCACAAGGATATTGGTCTCGGCTCTGTTGAGGTGCAACCCATTCGGTTTGTACAGGTCCCACCTCCCCCAGAAGTGGTCCCAATGTGTCAGGAATCTAAAGCCCTCCCTCTTGCACCATCTCTCCAGCCACGCATTCATCTGCTCTATCCTCCTATTTCTGTACTCACTAGCTCGTGGCACTGGGAGTAATGCAGAGATTACTACCTTTTGAGGTCCTGCTTTTTAATCTCCCTGCTAGCTCCCTAAACTCTGCCTGCTGGAGAGGGGAGGGAGGGGAAACAGTGAATGTGAAATTGAACACAGCCAGAGTTAGCGCCTTCAGGGAAGAGGCGGATGGGAGGGAGGGGAACATGCGAGTATACAACTGAACTCAGCCAGAGTCAGCACCTTCAGGAGAGGGGAACCAGTGAGTCTAAAACTGAACCCAGCCAGAGTCAGCACCTTCAGGGAAGAGAGAGAGGGGAACCAGTGAATGTAGAACTGAACCCAGCCAGAGTCAGCACCTTCAGGGGAGCAGTGGGAGGGGAACCAGTGAATGTAGAACTGAACCCAGCCAGAGTCAGCACCTTCAGGGGAGCAGTGGGAGGGGAACCAGTGAGTGCAGAACTGAAACCAGACAGAGTCTGCATCTTCAGGGGAGGAGAGGGGAGGCAATTCAGAGAAGGTTCACGAGGTTGATTCCGGAGATGAGAGGGTTCTTATGAGGAAATGTTGAGGAGGATGGGGGCAATATATTAGCATGGATAGGGGATTGGCTAACTAACAGAAAACAGAGAGTCGGGATAAATGGTTCATTCTCGGTTTGGCAATCAGTAACTAGTCGGTTGCCGCAGGGATCAGTGCTGGGACCCCAACTATTTACAATCTATATTAACGACTTGGAACAAGGAACCGAGTGTAACATAGCCAAGTTTGCTGACGATATAAAGATGGGAGGAAAAGCTATGAGTGAGGAGGACACACAAAATCTGCAAAAGGACAGAAGCTTAGGGAATGGGCAAAAATTTGGGAGATGGAGTATAATATTGCAAAGTGTGAGGTCACGCACTTTGGCAGAAAAAAAATCAAAGAGCAAGTTGTTATTTAAATGCAGAAAAATTGCAACGTGCTGCAGTACAGTGGTACCTGGGGGTACTTGTGCAAGAAATACAAAAGGTTAGTATGCAGGTACAGCAAGTGATCAGGAAGGTCAATGGAATCTTGGCCTTTATTGCAAAGGGGATGGAGTATAAAAGCAGGGAAGTCTCGCTACAATTGTACAGAGTATTGATGAGGCCACACCTGGAATACTGCGTGCACTTTTGGCTTCCATATTGAAGAAAGGATACACTTGCTTTGGAGGCAGTTCAGAGAGGGTTCACAGGTTGATTCCGGAGATGAGGGGGTTGACTTATGAGGAAAGGTTGAGTAGGTTGGGCCTCTACTCATTGGAATTCAAAAGAATGAGAGGTGATCTTATCAAAACACATATACGATTATGAGGGAGCTTGACAAGGTGGATGCAGAGAGAATGTTTCCACTGAAAGGAGAGAATAGAACTTGGGGGCATAATCTTGGTATAAGGGGCCGCCCATTTAAAACTGAGATGAGGAGAAATTTCTTTTCTCAGGGTTGTAAATCTGTGGAATTTGCTGCCTCAGAGAGCTGTGGAAGCTGGGACATTTGTATAAATTTAAGACAGAAATAGACAGTTTCTTAAACGATAAGGGGTTATGGGAATCGGGCGGGGAAGTGGACCTGAGTCCATGATCGGATCACGAATAATCGTATTAAATGGCGGAGCAGGCTCGAGGGGCCGTATGGCCTACTTCTGCTCCTATTTCTTATGTTAACCAGTGAGTGCAGAACTAAAACCAGCCAGAGTCACCATCTTCAGAGGAGGGGAGGGGATGGGAACCAGTGAGTGCAGAACTGAACCCAGCCAAAGTTAGCATCTTAAGGGAGGAGAGGGGAGGCAGTTCAGAGAAGGTTCACGAGGTTGATTTCAGAGATGAGTGTGTGAACTTATGAGGAAATATAGAGGAGGTTGGGAGCAATATATTCGCATGGATAGAGGATTGGTTAACTAACAGAAAACAGAGAGTCGAGCTAAATGGTTCGTTCTTGGGTTGGCAACTAGTAACTAGTGGGGTGCCGCAGGGATCAGTATTGGGACCCCAACTATTTACAATCTATACTAATGACTTGGAAGAAGGGACTGATTGTAACGTAGCGAAATTTGCTGATGATACAAAGATGAGAGGAAAAGTAATGTGTGAGGAGGACACACAAAATCTGCAAAATGACATAGACAGGCTAAGTGCGTGAGCGAAAATTTGGCAGCTGGAGTATAATGTGGAAAGTGTGAGGTCATGCACTTTGGCAGAAAAAAATGAAAGAGCAAGTTATTATTTAAATGGAGAAAGATTGCAAAGTGCCGCAGTACAGCAGGACCTGGGGGTACTTGTGCATGAAATGCAGATACAGCAAGTGATCAGGAAGACCAATGGTATCTTGGCCTTTATTGCAAAGGGGATGGAGTCTAAAAGCTGGGAAGTCTTGCTACAGCTATATAAGGTATTGGTGAGGCCACACCTAGAATGCTGCGTGCAGTTTTGGTTTCCAATTTTACGAAAGGATATACTTGCTTTGGGGGCAGTTCAGAGAAGGTTCACAAGGTTGATTCCGGGGATGAGGGGGTTGACTTATGAGGAAAGGTTGAGTAGGTTGGGCCTCTACTCATTGGAATTCAGAAGAATGAGAGGTGACCTTATCGAAACATATAAGATTTATGAGGGGGCTTGACAAGGTGAATGCAGAGAGGATGTTTCTACTGATGGGGGAGACTAGAACTAGAGGGCATAATCTTAGAATAAGGGGCCGCCCATTTAAAACTGTGATGAGGAGAAATGTCTCCTCTCAGAGGGTCGTAAATCTGTGGAATTTGCTGCCTCAGAGAGGTATGGAAGCCGGGCCACTGAATAAATTTAAGACAGAAATAGACAGTATCTTAACCGATAAGGGGTTATGGGGAGCGGGCGGGTAAGTGGAGCTGAGTCCATGCTCGAATCAGCCATGATCTTATTGAATGGCAGAGTAGGCTCGAGGGGCCGTATGGCCTACTCCTGTTCCTATTTCTTATGTTCTTATGTTCTCTGCCCACTCCACATAACCCCTGATCCGCTTATCATTTAGAAACTGAGTAATTGGGAGGAGGGTCCAGTGACCTTGCTGGAAAATGCACGTGTGAGGCCTCAGGTGAGGACAGTGGAATAGCCTGTTGACACTCACTGTTGAGGTTCACACAGGGAGATTGGGCACATAGGTCACTACTGGAGAGAAACTGGTGAGTGTAGAACTGAACCCAGCCAGAGTCAGCACCTTCAGGGGAGGAGATGGAGGGGAACCAGTGAATGTAGAACTGAACCCAGCCAGAGTCAGCACCTTCAGGGGAGGAGAGGGAGGGGAACCAGTGAATGTAGAACTGAACCCAGCCAGAGTCAGCACCTTCAGGGGAGGAGAGGGAGGGGAACCAGTGAGTGTAGAACTGAACCCAGCCAGTATTAGTGGTGAAAACTAGGAGTGGAGGAGAAACAGTCTAGAAATGTGCGATGGTTTTTGATTTCAGCACAGCAGGAGGGACAATGTGTGGGACAGGGATTTACAGCTTTGGAAGAACAAGAGAGGAAAGTATGTTCCATGGAAACTTGGGGCCAAGTTTCGACCGACCCGTAGAATGGCGCACCTCCGAGAGGTCCGTCGACTTTCTAGAAGGAAAAGCGCACCTAATACTTACCTCTGGATTCTCCACGATGATCAGGCCTGCTTTGGACTGGGTGCAGCGCAGCAGAAGCAGTGGGGGGCGGAGCTACAGCCCTTCGCCGAAAAAAGTGCCGGCAGCTGCGCCCATGCGCAGTGGAGTCTGTGCGCATGCGCAGTAGTTTCTGGCCCTCCCAGTGCATCGTGGCTCCAGGTGACCCTATCCCTGGCCGAGTGGCCTGCCTGCCTCACCGTCGCTCGCCTCGCTGCTGCCTAAACCCAGGCCTCGCCTCACCGTCCCTCGCCTCGCTGCTGCCCAACCTCGGGCCTCGCCTCACCACCCCTCGCCTCGCTGCTGCCCAACCTCGGGCCTCACCTCGCCACCACTGCTCTTACCGCAAGGCCTCCTCGCCGGCCCACCTGAACACCTCCTCCACGATGGGGCCGCCCGACCACCTCCTCAGCAGCGGGCCCCAACGGACCACCTCCTCGCCGGCGGGGCACACCCGAGCTCTTCCCCTTGAAAATGTAATCAGGCAGGCAGGCAGGGCTGAGTGTGGGCCGTGTGCTGCTGGAGGGCTCCCGGTGCTCCCCAACGCATCGGTGCTGCAATAGGTGAGGTAGGAACTTATAATTTTTTATTTATTGATTTATTGATTTTTTTAATTTATTGATTTATTTATTGATTGATTTATTGATCATTTATTATTGATGATGGTTCTTTATTTTTAAAAGTGAAATGTTTAATGCTTTGGAAAATCCCCTAACTTCGCTTCCCCCTTCCCTTAACTCTGGCTACCTGCGACTGATTGCTAAAGTGTCCACAAGGTTTTCTGAGCATATCAAAGTGGACATTGACTCAGGCCTAAGTTAGTTTGGAGTAACTTTTCGCTGTCTAAACTTACTTAAATGGCCAAAACGGGCGTAAGTGGCTAGTAACGCCCTCTTTTGGAAAAAAAAACTGAACTAAAAAGAAACTGAACTAAAAAAAAAACTGAACTAACCGACTGAAACTGGAGCAAACTAAATGGGGAGAATTGCGATTTCTAGGATACTCAAAAAAAAAACTAGTTGTTCCAAAAAAATAGGAGCAACTCCTGTCGAAACTTGGTCCCTAGATTGTCTATTCTGAATTTCTGTCTTGTACTGACAGTGATGAGTTTTATTATCTCCTTTTACAGAATATTGGAAGGGGAGATTTTCAGATAGGAAGCACAAACCAAACATCACATCAAGATCTGACAGAGTCAATCGATTCTTCAGGACCTAAATATCATTGGCCTTTGAAAGTGGAAGGAGAGTTGTTTGCCTGTTCTGCCTGTGGGAAAAGATTTCAAACATCAGTGTGACTGGAAAAGCACCGAGACACACACACCCGAGTGAGTGTTCCACTGCCTGTGGAAAGAGCTTTAACCAGTTACACAGCCTGAAAAAACATCGCACCATTCACCGCGCGGAGAAACTGTAAACGTGTTTTGTGCGTGGGCGAGGCTTCAACTGATCATCCAACCATGGAGAGTCACAAGGACACCCGCACCATGGAGAAACCGTGGAAATGTGGTGACTGTGGAAAGGTATTCAGATCACCATCAGAGCTGGAAATTCATCGACGCAATCACACTGGGGAGAGGCCGTTCACCTGCCCCGTGTGTGGGAAGGGATTCACTCAGTCATCCTACCTGCTGACACACCAGCGAGTTCACACCGGGGAGAGGCCGTTCACCTGCTCTGAGTGTGGGAAGGGATTCAGTCAGTCATCCCACCTGCTGAGACACCAGCGAGTTCACACTGGGGACAGGCCGTTCACCTGCTCTGAGTGTGGGAAGGGATTCACTCAGTCAGCCGACCTTGTAGTTCACCAGCAAGTTCACACTGGGGAGAGGCCATTCACCTGCTCCGTGTGTGGGCAGGGATTCACTCGGTCATCCAAACTTGTAGCTCACCAGCGAGTTCACACTGGGGAGAGGCCATTCACCTGCTCTGAGTGTGGGAAGGGATTCAGTCGGTCATCCCACCTGCTGAGACACCAGCGAGTTCACACTGGGGAGAGGCCATTCACCTGCTCTGAGTGTGGGGAGGGATTCACTCAGTCATCCAACCTGCTGATACACCAGCGAGTTCACACTGGGGAGAGGCCGTTCACCTGCTCTGAGTGTGGAAAGGGAGTCACTCAGTCATCCCACCTTGTAGCTCACCAACGAGTTCACACTGGGGAGAGGCCATTCACCTGCTCTGAATGTGGGAAGGGATTCACTACATCATCCACCCTGCTGAGACACCAGCGAGTTCACACTGGGGAGAGGCCATTCACCTGCTCTGAGTGTGGGAAGGGATTCACAGATTCATCCACCCTGCTGACACACCAACGAGTTCACACCGGGGAGAGGCCATTCACCTGCTCTGAGTGTGGGAAGGGATTCACTCATTCATCCCACCTGCTGAGACACCAGCGAGTTCACACTGGGGAGAGGCCGTTCACCTGCTCTGAGTGTGGGAAGGGATTCAGTCAGTCATCCAACCTGCTGATACACCAACGAGTGCACACTGGGGAGAGGCCGTTCACCTGCTCTGAGTGTGGGAAGGGATTCACTTCTTCATCCGACCTGGTGAAACACCAGCGAGTTCACACTGGGGAGAGGCCGTTCATCTGCTCTGAGTGTGGGAAGGGATTCACTCGTACATCCGACCTGCTGACACACCAGCGAGTTCACACTGGGGAGAGGCCATTCACCTGCTCTGAGTGTGGGAAGGGATTCACTCGGTCATCCGACCTGTTGACACACCAGCGAGTTCACACTGGGGAGAGGCCATTCACCTGCTCTGAGTGTGGAAAGGGAGTCACTCAGTCATCCCACCTTGTAGCTCACCAACGAGTTCACACTGGGGAGAGGCCATTCACCTGCTCTGAATGTGGGAAGGGATTCACTACATCATCCACCCTGCTGAGACACCAGCGAGTTCACACTGGGGAGAGGCCATTCACCTGCTCTGAGTGTGGGAAGGGATTCACAGATTCATCCACCCTGCTGACACACCAACGAGTTCACACCGGGGAGAGGCCATTCACCTGCTCTGAGTGTGGGAAGGGATTCACTCATTCATCCCACCTGCTGAGACACCAGCGAGTTCACACTGGGGAGAGGCCGTTCACCTGCTCTGAGTGTGGGAAGGGATTCAGTCAGTCATCCAACCTGCTGATACACCAACGAGTGCACACTGGGGAGAGGCCGTTCACCTGCTCTGAGTGTGGGAAGGGATTCACTTCTTCATCCGACCTGCTGACACACCAGCGAGTTCACACTGGGGAGAGGCCGTTCATCTGCTCTGAGTGTGGGAAGGGATTCACTCGTACATCCGACCTGCTGACACACCAGCGAGTTCACACTGGGGAGAGGCCATTCACCTGCTCTGAGTGTGGGAAGGGATTCACTCGGTCATCCGACCTGTTGACACACCAGCGAGTTCACACTGGGGAGAGGCCATTCACCTGCTCTGAGTGTGGAAAGGGAGTCACTCAGTCATCCCACCTTGTAGCTCACCAACGAGTTCACACTGGGGAGAGGCCATTCACCTGCTCTGAATGTGGGAAGGGATTCACTACATCATCCACCCTGCTGAGACACCAGCGAGTTCACACTGGGGAGAGGCCATTCACCTGCTCTGAGTGTGGGAAGGGATTCACAGATTCATCCACCCTGCTGACACACCAACGAGTTCACACCGGGGAGAGGCCATTCACCTGCTCTGAGTGTGGGAAGGGATTCACTCATTCATCCCACCTGCTGAGACACCAGCGAGTTCACACTGGGGAGAGGCCGTTCACCTGCTCTGAGTGTGGGAAGGGATTCACTCGTACATCCGACCTGCTGACACACCAGCGAGTTCACACTGGGGAGAGGCCATTCACCTGCTCTGAGTGTGGGAAGGGATTCACTCGGTCATCCGACCTGTTGACACACCAGCGAGTTCACACTGGGGAGAGGCCATTCACCTGCTCTGAGTGTGGGAAGGGATTCACTCGGTTATCCCACCTGCTGACACACCAGCGAGTTCACAAGTGACTGCAGGAGTTGGAATCTACTGTTATTGCTGCTGTTAATCACATCCCAACTGAACCATGTTCATTCTGACAGTTGGGGTTTGTTTCTGCTGATGTTAATAACCCTATAACTGGGCTGGACTTTAATATTCTGGATATATTGCTGATTGTGTTCTCGGGGCTGCAGTGTCCATTTAAGAAATGCTGTGTTATCTTTCCCCTTAATTCAGCGACTCTCAACAGAAATTCAGTTTGGAATAAAATTATGAACTTTTACTTTAATCCTAAACTGATCTTTGGTACAAAATCTACAATAGTGTGTGAAAGTTTCCACTGAATAAAATCTCCAATTAGAAAGAGCTTGCTGACAATTCTTACTGACTTGCACATTACACACAGTGGCCCCTCCATTATCCACCAGAAAGAAGGGGAATGGGAATTGGTGGGGAATCCGTGTCCCCAAATGTTGCCCCTCCCGTCTGGTGCAGCAATCCCCTTGGCACGGGAATGGAAACAAGTCCAGACCAAAACTGTGCGCAGTACTCCAGGTGTGGTCTTACCAACGCCCTGTACAGGTGTAGCAGGACTTCCCTACTTTCAGACTCTATCCCCCTTGCAATAAAGGCCAGCATTCCATTTGCCTTCTGATTACTTGCTTTACCTGTATGCTAATCTTTTGAGTTTCATGTACAAGAACCCCTAGATCCCTCTGCACTACAGCATTTTGTAATCATCTCCATTTAAATCATAATTTGCTTTTTTATTTTTCCTACCAAAGGGGATAACCTGACATTTTACCACATTATAGTTCATCTGCCAGATTTTTGCCCGCTCATTGAGCCTATCTATATCCCTTTGTAGATTCTTTGCGTCCTCCTCACAACAACCTATCTTTGTATCATCAGAAAATTTGGCTATGTTACACTCAGTCCCTTCATCCAAGTCATTAATATAAATTGTAAATAGTTGAAGCCCCAGCACTGATCCCTGCGGCACCCCACTAGTTACAGTTTGCCAACCGAAAAATGACCCATTTATGCTGACTCTGTTTTCTGTTAGGTCGCCAATCCTCTATCCATTCTGATATATTTCCCCCAACCCCTTGAGCTCTTACCTTGTGCAGTAACCTTTTGTGTGACACCTTCTCAAATGTTTTCTGGAAATGCAAATATACAACATGAACTGATTCTCCTTTATCCACTCTGCTTGTTACATCTTCAAACAACTCCAGCAAATTTGTCAAAACATGATTTCCCTTTCATAAAACCATGCTGACTGCCTGACTGCAGTATGATTTTCTAAATGTCCTGCTACTACTTCCTTAATGCTGGATTCCAGTATTTTCCCACTGAGATGGTAGGCTAACTGGTCTATGGTTTCCTGCTCTGTGCCTCCCTCCTGACTTGAATAGGGGTGTTACATTTGCAGTTTTCCAGTCCGCTGGGACCTCTCCAGAATTCAGGGAATTTTGGTAGATTACAACCAGTGCATCCACTATCTCTGCAGCCACTTCTTTTAAGACCCTAGGATGCATGCTATCAGGTCTTGGGGACTTGTCCACCTTTAGTCCCATTTGTTTGCTGAGTACTTTATCTCTAGTGATAGTGACTGTTTTAAGTCCCGCTTCACCCCACCCTCACCACCGCAATAGCTCCTTGATTATCAACTGTTGGGATGTTTTTAGTGTCCTCGACCGTGATCAACAATACAAAATATTTGTTCAAAATCTCTGCCATTTCCGTGTTTCCCGTTATTAATTCTCCAGTCTCATCCTCTAAGGGACCAACATTTACTTTAGCCGCTTGTTTCCATTTTATATACCTGTAGAAGCTCTTACTGTCTGTTTTTATATTTCTTGCTAGTTTGCTCTCATATGCTATCTTCTCTGTCTTTATCATTTTTTTAGTCGTCCTTTGCTGGTTTCTAAAAATTTCCCAATCTTCTGGCCTTCCACTGTGCTTCGCAATATTATATCAGACAGGAGGGGATTGGTGACATGGAATCATAGCAGTTTACAACACAGAACGAGGCCATTCGGCCCATCATGTCTGTGCGACCGACAAAGAGCTATCCAGCCTAATCCCATTTTCCAGCTCTTGGTCCGTAGCCCTGTAGGTTAACGCACTTCCAGTGCATATCCAAGTACTTTTGTAAATGCGATGAGGGTTTCTGCCTCTGCTGCTCTTTCGGGCAGTAAGTTCCAGACTCCCACCTCCCTCTGGAGGTTATGCTCGAACTGTGTAAAACACTAGTTAGGACACAGCTGGAGTACTCACACAGTTCTGGTCATTACATCACCCTATTGGGCCAGCCCGGGCTCACCCTATTGGGCCAGCACAGAAGGCCCAGTATCCAGCAGAGAAAATGAGCAGCTCATTGATTTTATTCTCATCTGCGCACTGAACCCAACCTTATAAACTGTAAATGCATCGTCGCAGTCACACCGGGGAGAGGCCATTCACCTGCTCTGTATGTGGGAAGGGATTCACTCGGTCATCCCACCTGCTGAGATACCAACGAGTTCACAAGTGACTGCAGGAGTTGGATTCTACTGTAATTGCTGTTAATTGCATCCTGACTGAATCGTGTTCATTCTGTCAGTTGGGGGTTTGTTTCTGCTGATGTTAATAACTCCTATAACTCGGCTGGAGTTTAATAGTTTGATATTTCAAATAACAAAGTGTGTCAATATTTGATGTCTGCACTAAAGAGGAGACCGATTTATGTTCTGTTACCAACTGCACCATTTTGGGCCTTTTTCTCCTTTTTAACTCAAGGTTATTTCAGTTCTCATATCTTCGGTTACTCTCTGGGACAAGTCCCAGTTCCCCATACCTTCCAGAGTGCCTCTCCTAGCCTTGGTATCCAGGGAAGGTGTTGGTAACATGCCCAGGATCACTAAACATAAAACCCAGTCTGTTAATCACCTTCAGATACTGGACTTAGCGTGTGCCCCACAGCATCTCTCTCACCTTCGATGTGCAAATGGAGCATCACGCCTGCAAACCTGGTTTCAATTTGTATTTGAATCCACTCAGCAAATGTATTTTAAAAATATGTACATATAAACAGATCACATCAAATAATTGGCGATGGTTTAGAGTCAACAAGATGAATAAGTAAACACATCACAGCCCAATAAACCAGCTCTATATTCACAGGAGAAAGTCTGTTATCTAATTACTCAAATGTCAGTTGGTGAGATGAGCGACTGAATCACTTTCCATGTACAACAGCATCCATTCCCACTGTCCCCACATTTAGTGTTGAGTCAGGTGGGTACACGAGTCTCACAGGCTGAACGATTGGTTGAAGGTGTATCCACACACACAACATGTGTCCTGTTTCTCCCCGCTGTGATTGGTGTTTTTACAAAGGCTGATGATAAGGTGATCCTGATCAATCCGGGAATCTGTCAAATCTTGAGGCGATGTTTGGATTGAGTTTCCCAGCTGCAGATCCTCCCCTTCTAATACCCTGCAAATAAATGGTGGTTACAAACGTTGTTACTTTAAATACAGGATAGAAATTCAGAACAGACAATTCTAGATTCTACAGAACATTCTGTCCCCTCTTGTCCCTCCTTATTCTAGACACTCTCCTTCCATCCTCACTGTCTAAAAATCAACATTCCTTTCAGCATCTGAGATTTTTTATCTCCAGAAAGTGCTGAATCTGGCTGTGTGCAATTCCACAGACATTACTTAACCTCAAGTGCCTCACCGTCAGTCGACTCAGTGAGTGCCAGCAGGACTTCCACTGTGGTAGGCCTCAAATCCTGTCCGCAAATAATGCAGAAGATAGAGGTACGCGGAGTCAGAGGAAATGTATTAGCATGGGAATTGAGAATTGGCTGCCGAACAGAAAGCAGAGAGTCGGGATAAATGGGTCCTTTTCGGGTTGGAAATCGGTGGTTAGTGGTGTGCCACAGGGATCGGTGCTGGGACCACAACTGTTTACAATATACATAGATGACCTGGAAGAGGGGACAGAGTGTAGTGTAACAAAATTTGCAGATGACACTAAGATTAGTGGGAAAGCGGGTTGTGTAGAGGACACAGAGAGGCTGCAAAGAGATTTAGATAGGTTAAGTGAATGGGCTAAGGTTTGGCAGATGGAATACAATGTCGGAAAGTGTGAGGTCATCCACCTTGGGGGAAAAAAAAAACAGTAAAAGGGAATATTATTTGAATGGGGAGAAATTACAACATGCTGAGGTGCAGAGGGACCTGGGGGTCCTTGTGCATGAAACTCTTTTTGGAAAAGTACACTAGCTCCTTCGAGCCAGAATTGAACCAGCGACCTAAGGATGACTTTGCTGAGTATTCCACTACAGTCCTCCGCTCTACCAACTCAGCTATCGAAGGGAAGCAGCTCCTTGTGCATGAAACTCTTTTTGGAGTTCACCTGCAAAAACATAAAACATTAAACCGTGCCACCCGACCTGGGTGACACACCAGACATTTACAAGGCCCTTTTTTCCTTTTTTTTTGTTTTTCATTTTTTTTTGTTTTTTTTTTTCGGCGCTAAAATCACATTTTTCCAGTGCCCCCTATAAAAGGAAAGGGGACACTAAAAGCACCGGCAATTAAAACAAATTAAACTTTAAAACGTAAAATCAAATTAAAATTTGGTTGCCGGGATGATGCACTCCAGTCCCTCCGGTGCCCACCTCTCGCGGAAGGCCGCGAGCGTACCGGTGGACACCGCGTGCTCCATCTCCAAGGACACCCTGGACCGGATGTAAGAGTGGAAGAGAGGCAGGCAGTCAGGTTGAACGACCCCCTCGACCGCCCGCTGCCTGGACCGGCTGATGGCACCCTTGGCCGTGCCCAGGAGCAGTCCTACGAGGAGGCTCTCGGACCTACCCGCTCCCCTCCGCACAGGGTGCCCAAAGATCAGGAGAGTGGGACTGAAGTGCAGCCAGAATTTCAGGAGCAGCCCCTTCAAATAATGGAACAGGGGCTGCAACCTTGTGCACTCAATAAAAACATGGAATACGGACTCCTCCAGACCACAGAAATTGCAGGCGGCCTGGGAGTCCGTGAACCGGCTTAAAAATTTGTTGCACGGCACTGCTCCGTGCACCACCCTCCAGGCCAAGTCCCCGATGAATAGTGGGAGAACCCCTGCGTAGAGTGCCCTCCATCGGGGACCCCCGCCTCCTCCGGACGGCAAGATGGTACGCCATGGCGTGTCCGGATGGCCGGCGAGGATGGCAAAGTTGAGAGTGTGCAGGAGCAGCCCGTACAGGATACCCCTCCGCGCGGAACTGAAAAGTCACGGAGGGGATTTCCCCGAGGCGGCTCAAGTTGTGAGGCGCCAACCCCCGAGGGAGGTTCCGGGGTTTGGCGCCGATGAGGAATTCCGTCCGGACGGGGGTCAGTTCGGACGGGATCTCCCCACGTGCTTGAGCCTCCTCGATGCACCTAACAGAGTCAGGGCCCAGAGCTGTTTTTAGCGACTCGATGGCATCGGCCGCGTGGCGGACGTTGGCAGAATTTAGGCACCGCGCCAGCGTGTCTGGCGCCATCCAGCCCGCTCCTCCGCCATCGAGCAGGTCCCTGACCCTGGTCACCTCACCAGCCACAGCCCTCTCTTCCGAACGCCACATAAAACCTCGGCCGTGGAGGTACGGATTCCCGAGCAGCGGTTCCTGCAGGACGGCCGCCACTCCAGCCGGCGGAGAGCTGCGCTTGGTGGAGACTTTGTTCCAGACCCTGATGAGTTCCCTGTAAAAGACAGGCAGCTCCCGGAGGGCGGTCCTGGCACCCCCCAAGTTCACAAACAGGAGCTGCGTGTCATAATTGAGGTCGAGCTGCTGGCGGAAGAAATACCTCGCCAGAGCACACCACCTAGGAGGGGGCTCGACGTAAAGGTATCTCTGCAGGGTCTGAAGATGGAAAGTCGCGAGCTGGGCGCTGACGCACACCAACGACTGACCGCCCTCCTCAAGCGGGAGACTCAGGACCGCGGCAGAGACCCAGTGCTTCCTGTTGTTCCAGAAGAAGTCCACCAGCTTCTTCTGTATCTTGGCGACAAACGCAGGGGGAGGGGTCAAAGTGACCAGCCGGTACCACAACATTGCGGCCACCAGCTGGTTTATGACTAGCGCTCGACCACTGTAGGACAGCACTCGGAGCAGTCCTGTCCAGCGCCCTAGGCGAGCGGCGACCTTGGCCTCCAGCTCCTGCCAGTTCGCAGGCCAGGCTCCCTCGTCGGGGCTAAGGTAGACTCCCAGATAGAGGAGATGGGTCGTGCTCCAGGCAAAAGGCCTGAGCTCCTCCTGCAGGGAGTCCACCCGCCACTGACCCACCAGGAATCCGGAACATTTCTCCCAGTTGATCCTGGCGGAGGACGCAGCCGAGTAAATCTCCTGGCACTCACGCATCCTCCGCAGGTCAGCGGGATCCTCTACCGCGAGGAGCACGTCATCGGCGTAAGCCGAGAGGACGACCTCCACGCCCGGCCCTTGCAGAGCCAGTCCCGTCAACCTCGTCCGCAAGAGGCGCAGGAAAGGCTCCACGCAAATGGCGTATAACTGGCCGGACATGGGGCATCCCTGGCGCACCCCTCTCCTAAAGCGAAGGGGCGCCATCAAGGACCCGTTAACCTTAATCAGACACTCCGCGGCGGCGTACAAAAGTTGGATCCGGGCGACGAAATGCGTCCCGAACCCGAAAGCGCGCAGAGTTCCGAGCAGATAGTCGTGATCCACCCTGTCGAACGCCTTCTCTTGGTCGAGGGATAGGAAGGCGACCGACAGACCAGCCTCCTGGGAACAATGGATGAGGTCCCGGACCAGATGGATGTTATCGTGGATTGTCCGGCCCGGGACCGTGTAGGACTGGTCGGGGTGGATCATGTGGTCCAGCACGGCACCAAGGCGAGCAGACATCGCCCTGGCGAAGATTTTGTAGTCCGTGCTGAGGAGGGAGACCGGGCGCCAGTTCTTAAGGAGGCGGAGATCGCCCTTCTTAGGCAGCAGGGCGATGACTGCCCTGCGCCAAGAGAGGGGCATCTCCCCGGTCGCCAGACTTTCCCCCAGGACCCGCGCGTAGTCGCTCCCCAGGACGTCCCAGAACGCCCTGTGGAACTCCACGGTCAGCCCGTCCAGCCCCGGGGATTTTCCCCTCGAGAGCCGGGCGAGGGCACCGGTCAGCTCCGCCAGGCTTAGCGGAGCTTCCAGATTTTCGGCGCCCTCCGGGCTGACCTTCGGCAGGTCCTCCCACAAAACTCTACGCGCTTCCTCGCTGGACGGATCCGGAGAGAACAGAGCCCCGTAATATTCACGGACCCTGTTGTTGACGCCCTCCGGATCCGAGACGAGAGAGCCGTCGTCGGCCAGCAGCGTCAAGAGCTGCTTACGGACACTCTGCCTTTTTTCCAGCGAGTAGAAGAAGGGGGAGCCACGGTCCAGATCCCGCAGGAACCGGATCCGCGACCTCACGAACGCGCCTCGGGACCCAACGAGCTGCAGGTCCTTCAGCGCGGCCTTCTTCGCTTCGTACACCGTCCGCAGGGCCGGGTCCTGGACGACTTGACCGAGACGGGCTTCCAGGTCGAGCACCTCTTTTTCTAGGCGCCCGACTCTGGCCGCCCGCCTCTTGGTCGACCCCCTCGCGTACTCTTGACAGAAGACGCGGACGTGAGCCTTGCCCACGTCCCACCATAGCCTCAAGGAGGGGAAGCCCCCCTGCTTCCTTCTCCAGTCGGACCAGAATCGACGGAACGAGTCCTGGAACCGCACGTCCTCCAGCAGCCGGTTGTTAAAGTGCCAGTACGCGGACCCCGTCCTCGCGCGGAGCGAAGCGAGCTCCGCCCACACCAGGTGGTGGTCCGAACACGGCACCGGCCGCATGGAGGCCGCCGGGACGCAGGAAACGTACGCTCGAGACACGTAAAGGCGGTCGACTCTAGACCATCCAACTCCAGGCCTCACCCAAGTAAAGGCGCTGGAGTCGGGGTGGAGATTTCGCCAGACGTCCACCAAGTCGAAGGACCCGACCAGGTCCCTCAACTTCTCCATCGCCGTCATGCACTGCGGGGCACCGGAGCGGTCCCTCGCCTCGAGGGTGCAGTTAAAATCCCCTCCGAGGACAATGCAGTCGCCGACGTCGACGGAGCCAAGAAGAGCGGACACCTCTTCAAAGAAGCGCGTTTGCTGCGGGCCGGGATGAGGGGCGTACACGTTCACGAGATGGAGCGGCACGTCCCCCAGGCGAACCGTTACGTGCAGCAAGCGGCCTGGCACGGGCTCCTCGACCCCCAAGATCTCCGGCTGAAAATGCGGGCCCAGCAAGATGGCCACCCCACTAGAAATGGCGGTGAGGTGGCTCATGCGGACCTCTCCTTGCCATTCCAGGAGCCACGTGGCTTCGTCTCCCGGAACGGTGTGGGTTTCTTGCAGGAAGCACACCGCATATTTCCCCTCCTGCAGGAGAGAAAAATTGTCAAATCTACGGCGTGCCCCTCTGCCGCCGTTGATGTTGAGGCTGGCTATGGTTATCTTCATGGCAAAAGCATAGTGCAACCTCTACCTTAACCTATTGTGGGGGAGGGAGCGGAGTCTTTTGTTGAACTCCGCTCCCTCCGCAGCCCAGCGAGGAGTCCCTCGAGCTCGCGCAGCTCAAGGTGTTGCGCCTTTGTCAGGGGCCCGCCCGCGGCCAAGGTTTTGACGGCGGCGCGGACGGACGCCTTGATCAGCTCTGGCTCGGACCATTTTTCCAGGGCCAGTCGGGCTTGGTCGCAGCGACCCCGGCTCTGGGCCAAAAAGTCCCGGAGTTCCTTTGCAGGAATGAGGATGGTCTCGGCGGCGGCCGCGAGCAGATCCACCGCCTCGCTGGCGGTGGTCTCTAGGTCTTCACCCGCGTCCCCCACCGAGTCCCCGTCCTCCTCCGGGAGGTGGCCGCCAGCAGCCGGCCCATCGACCGCACAAGGTACGGCAAATGAACCGGCCGCTCCAACCGGCCCTGGCACTGCCCCGATCCCACCCCCAGGATCGTCGGCAGAGGAGTCCCCACTGGGCTCTTTTAAAAATGGTGCTGGGTCGGGAAATGACAGCGGAAGGGGTTCCCCCCCCGCCCCAGGAACCGGAGAACAAGGAGAGACCCGGCCATAGGAAATCCCCAGGCTCTCCAAGTGCTCCAGCTCCACAGCAAGAGGCGAGGGTGGGTGTTCCTCCCCCTCCCCGCTGCCGCCCCCCGGCCCAGCATTTACAGTGTCATATTTAATAGTTTGTGTTTCTGCCGGGTCGAGCGACTCCCGGGGGAAGTTGGGTATTGGCTGGGCGGGCTCAGGTTCGGCCTTTTCGGCCTCGCCCGCCTCAGTCCCCGGGACGCCCGGCCCGGCGGCTACGCATTCCTCCGCGGTCCCCACGCCCCCCACGACAGGCAGATCTTCCACTCCATCCCCGGGAGGCAGAGGCTGGGCAGCCTCAACTGTTTCACCCTCCCCGGGGACAGACTCCTCCCGCCTACGGCGCTGCTTGGGGGCGCTGGTTGGGGACGCGGGACACGCGGCGGGCACCAACTCCTCCACGGAGGGATGTTGTTCCCCCTCCGTCTCATCGGAGCCGTGCCTCCTTTTGTTCCTGGGGGCGCGCGGAGGCAGGGAGACCCCCATGTCTGCCGAGGCCTCCCGCTCCGCCTCCCCCTTTTTCTTTTCTTGCCCGCGCCCGGGCCCCTCTGTGGTGTTATTCAAGGGCCCGGGCACGGGCTCGGGGCACCCCGCGCTCGCCGGTGACTGGGTTGGGCTGAGCGCGGTGGTCAAACTTTCCGGCGCACCGAGGGGACCCGCCTCTAGATGTTTCTCCTTCTTCCGCGCCTTCTTTCCGCTCGGACGCTCTCCCTCCCCCCCGCCGGAGGCCCTGAAAACAAAGGCCTCCGACGATGCCCGCGCACCCATGGCTCCCGGCACGCGGACGCAACTAGGGGGAGGTGTGGCGGCGGCGCCAGCCTTGGCCGCCTTCGGTGGTTTGGCGGCCTTGGAGGCGGGGCAGTTCTTGCGAACGTGCCCCACCTCCCTGCAGGCATGGCACCGCACGCCGTCCGACGTCCAAAAGACGCGGTAGGCAGTCCCCTCGTGCACCACATTAAAGTTCCCCTCCGTCGTGTCCTCCCGCGCCAGCCGGACAAAGAGCTGGCGGCGGAAGGAGAACACGTGGCGCAGGCTGCTCTCCCTGAGGCCGAGCGGTATGGGGTTGATCCCCGACCTTACCTCCCCCAGTTGGTGTAGGTGAGGGAGGAGGAGCTCAGCGGGAACAAAGGGCGGGACGTTTGAAATGATGACCCTCTGCGCGGTGGCCTCGAGAGGGTCCACCGGCAGGAACGTCCCGCCCACCGTGAGCCCCTTTTCAAGGGCCAGGGACACCGCCCGCTCCGACCCCAGGAAGAACACGGCCTTCCCAGACATCTTGGAGGCTGCGACAATGGCCGAGGGGCCGACTACCCCAGCCATCGCCCGCACGCACTCCTCGATGGTCATTGTGGGGTGAGTGTAGCTCTTGACCCCGTGTTTTTTAGTAATTAATCTAAATGGTGGCAGGGCAGCGGGTGGCGCAGGAGGTGCCGTGGATGTGGACACCGCCTGCGCATACGTCCTTGCTGGCCCTGCCACCGGCGTGGATGGGGTCGCCATCACGGGGTCCCTTTAAGGGCTACACCCACCCCAAAGTCACAGGCCTTAATGGTCTTAATTAGGCCTCTTATCTAAAAGACTGAAGCAGAGGAGCTCTTAACGAGGTACCTCTCCCCTAGTTGGCAATTGGGGAGGGGCCTTGCTCCCTCTGCTCAGTTGTCTTAATTGGGTTTTTTTTTTAAATTAAATTTGGAAGGAAGGGCTCTCAGAGAGAGAGGGGAGAAACAGTGTAACAGAGAAAGAGAGAGGGGGGTGGGAAGGGGGGTGGGGGACTGCGAGGTCAGGTCTCCCCTCGCAGCTGTGGGTGGGTGCACTCCCCAGATGGCAAAAACACAAACACAGTCTTTGGGGTGGTCTTCAGGTGGGGGGAGAAGATGTCTTCACCTGGGGTAGCTGGAGCCACCAGGCACACACTCCTAAACGATGTTAATTGGGTGATTAAACAATCTTCAGCCTGGTAGCTCCAGCTATCCCAGGCTAGGCAAATGTGGGGGGTGGGGGGGGTTCCAATTGTGGGGGGGGGGCCTAGTTGTAAGCAAGGCCCCCCCACACACACACACACCCCCCGCGATGTTCCGGCCCTCAGTGGTCTTCTTTCCTCCCCCCACCGATACAACAAAGTCTTTTTGGGAAATGCACCCACACCCACCTGTTGAATTGTAGAGTCTCCCTCCTTCCACACTGGATGTTGTTGGTCTTTTCCCTCTCTCTCCAACTCCTTGCAGAATGGTAAAAAATGTTGAAAAGTTTTCTGTTCTCCTCCTCTCCCTCTGGATAAAAGTTGAAGGTGAAGCCCCTTCCTTCCTTCTCTTCCTGGGCTGGTCTCAGGGCTCTCCAGACAGGAGCACAAGTTGCTAGCTGCTCTCCTCACTGCTCACAGCTCCAACTGAGCAGGACACGCCTCTACTGCTTCACAATTGGTCCTTGTGCATGAAACTCTTTTGAGTTTACCTGCAAAACATAAAAACATTAAACGGTGCCACCCGACCTGGGTGACACTCCAGACATTTTCAAGGCCCTTTTTTTTTTTTTTTCCCCCCTTTTTTTTTGTTTTTTTTTGTGTTTTTCTTTTTTTGTTTTTTTTTTTGGGCACTAAAATCACAATTTTCCCCAGTGCTCCCTATAAAAGGGAAGGGGGACACTAAAAGCACCGGCAATTAAGACAAATTAAACTTTAAAACGTAAAATCAAATTAAAATTTGGTTGCCGGGCGTGATGATGCACTCCAGTCCCTCCGGTGCCCACCTCTCGCGGAAGGCCGCGAGCGTACCGGTGGACACCGCGTGCTCCATCTCCAAGGACACCCTGGACCGGATGTAAGAGCGGAAGAGAGGCAGGCAGTCAGGTTGAACGACCCCCTCGACCGCCCGCTGCCTGGACCGGCTGATGGCACCCTTGGCCGTGCCCAGGAGCAGTCCTACGAGGAGGCCTTCGGACCTACCCGCTCCCCTCCGCACAGGGTGCCCAAAGATCAGGAGAGTGGGACTGAAGTGCAGCCAGAATTTCAGGAGCAGCCCCTTCAAATAATGGAACAGGGGCTGCAACCTTGTGCACTCCATAAAAACATGGAACACGGACTCCTCCAGACCGCAGAAATTGCAGGCGGCCTGGGAGTCCGTGAACCGGCTTAAAAATTTGTTGCACGGCACTGCTCCGTGCACCACCCTCCAGGCCAAGTCCCCGATGAATAGTGGGAGGACCCCTGCGTAGAGTGCCCTCCATCGGGGACCCCCGCCTCCTCCGGACGGCAAGATGGTACGCCATGGCGTGTCCGGACAGCCGGCGAGGATGGCAAAGTTGAGGGTGTGCAGGAGCAGCCCGTACAGGAAACCCCTCCGCGCGGAACTGAAAGGCACGGAGGGGATTTCCCCGAGGTGGCTCAAGTTGTGAGGCGCCGGCCCCCGAGGGAGGTTCCGGGGTTTGGCGCCGATGAGGAATTCCGTCCGGACGGGGGTCAGTTCGGACGGGATCTCCCCACGTGCTTGAGCCTCCTCGATGCACCTAACGGAGTCAGGGCCCAGAGCTGTTTTTAGCGACTCGATGGCATCGGCCGCGTGACGGACGTTGGCAGAATTTAGGCGCCGCGCCAGCGTGTCTGGCGCCATCCAGCCCGCTCCTCCGCCATCGAGCAGGTCCCTGACCCTGGTCACCTCACCAGCCACAGCCCTCTCTTCCGACCGCCACATAAAGCCTCGGCCGTGGAGGTACGGATTCCCGAGCAGCGGTTCCTGCAGGACGGCCGCCACTCCAGCCGGCGGAGAGCTGCGCTTGGTGGAGACTTTGTTCCAGACCCTGATGAGTTCCCTGTAAAAGACAGGCAGCTCCCGGAGGGCGGTCCTGGCACCCCCCAAGTTCACAAACAGGAGCTGCGTGTCATAATTGAGGTCGAGCTGCTGGCGGAAGAAATACCTCGCCAGAGCGCACCACCTAGGAGGGGGCTCGACGTAAAGGTATCTCTGCAGGGTCTGAAGACGGAAAGTCGCGAGCTGGGCGCTGACGCACACCAACGACTGACCGCCCTCCTCAAGCGGGAGACTCAAGACCGCGGCAGAGACCCAGTGCTTCCTGTTGTTCCAGAAGAAGTCCACCAGCTTCTTCTGTATCTTGGCGACAAACGCAGGGGGAGGGGTCAAAGTGACCAGCCGGTACCACAGCATTGCGGCCACCAGCTGGTTTATGACTAGCGCTCGACCCCTGTAGGACAGCACTCGGAGCAGTCCTGTCCAGCGCCCTAGGCGAGCGGCGACCTTGGCCTCCAGCTCCTGCCAGTTCGCCGGCCAGGCTCCCTCGTCGGGGCTAAGGTAGACTCCCAGATAGAGGAGATGGGTCGTGCTCCAGGCAAAAGGCCTGAGCTCCTCCGGCAGGGAGTCCACCCGCCACTGACCCACCAGGAGTCCGGAACATTTCTCCCAGTTGATCCTGGCGGAGGACGCGGCCGAGTAAATCTCCTGGCACTCACGCATCCTCCGCAGGTCAGCGGGATCCTCTACCGCGAGGAGCACGTCATCGGCGTAAGCCGAGAGGACGACCTCCACGCCCGGCCCTTGCAGAGCCAGTCCCGTCAACCTCGTCCGCAAGAGGCGCAGGAAAGGCTCCACGCAAACGGCGTATAACTGGCCGGACATGGGGCATCCCTGGCGCACCCCTCTCCTAAAGCGAAGGGGCGCCGTCAAGGACCCGTTAACCTTAATCAGACACTCCGCGGCGGCGTACAAAAGTCGGATCTGGGTGACGAAATGCGTCCCGAACCCGAAAGCGCGCAGAGTTCCGAGCAGATAGTCGTGATCCACCCTGTCGAACGCCTTCTCTTGGTCGAGGGATAGGAAGGCGACCGACAGACCAGCCTCCTGGGAACAATGGATGAGGTCCCGGACCAGATGGATGTTATCGTGGATTGTCCGGCCCGGGACCATGTAGGACTGGTCGGGGTGGATCATGTGGTCCAGCACGGCACCAAGGCGAGCAGACATCGCCCTGGCGAAGATTTTGTAGTCCGTGCTGAGGAGGGAGACCGGGCGCCAGTTCTTAAGGAGGCGGAGATCGCCCTTCTTAGGCAGCAGGACGATGACTGCCCTGCGCCAAGAGAGGGGCATCTCCCCGGTCGCCAGACTTTCCCCCAGGACCCGCGCGTAGTCGCTCCCCAGGACGTCCCAGAACGCCCTGTGGAACTCCACGGTCAGCCCGTCCAGCCCCGGGGATTTTCCCCTCGAGAGCTGGGCGAGGGCACCGGTCAGCTCCGCCAGCCTTAGCGGAGCTTCCAGATTTTCGGCGCCCTCCGGGCCGACCTTCGGCAGGTCCTCCCACAAAACTCTACGCGCTTCCTCGCTGGACGGATCCGGAGAGAACAGAGCCCCGTAATATTCACGGACCCTGTTGTTGACGCCCTCCGGATCCGAGACGAGAGAGCCGTCGTCGGCCAGCAGCGTCAAGAGCTGCTTACGGACACTCTGCCTTTTTTCCAGCGAGTAGAAGAAGGGGGAGCCGCGGTCCAGATCCCGCAGGAACCGGATCCGCGACCTCACGAACGCGCCTCGGGACCCGACGAGCTGCAGGTCCTTCAGCGCGGCCTTCTTCGCTTCGTACACCGTCCGCAGGGCCAGGTCCTGGACGACTTGACCGAGACGGGCTTCCAGGTCGAGCACCTCTTTTTCTAGGCGCCCGACTCTGGCCGCCCGCCTCTTGGTCGACCCCCTCGCGTACTCTTGACAGAAGACGCGGACGTGAGTCTTGCCCACGTCCCACCATAGCCTCAAGGAGGGGAAGCCCCCCTGCTTCCTTCTCCAGTCGGACCAGAATCGACGGAACGAGTCCTGGAACCGCACGTCCTCCAGCAGCCGGTTGTTAAAGTGCCAGTACGCAGACCCCGTCCTCGCGCGGAGCGAAGCGAGCTCCGCCCACACCAGGTGGTGGTCCGAACACGGCACCGGCCGCATGGAGGCCGCCGGGACGCAGGAAACGTACGCCCGAGACACGTAAAGGCGGTCGACTCTAGACCATCCAACTCCAGGCCTCACCCAAGTAAAGGCGCTGGAGTCGGGGTGGAGATTTCGCCAGACGTCCACCAAGTCGAAGGACCCGACCAAGTCCCTCAACTTCTCCATCGCCGTCATGCACTGCGGGGCACCGGAGCGGTCCCTCGCCTCGAGGGTGCAGTTAAAATCCCCCCCGAGGACAATGCAGTCGCCGACGTCGACGGAGCCAAGAAGAGCGGACACCTCTTCAAAGAAGCGCGTCTGCTGCGGGCCGGGATGAGGGGCGTACACGTTCACGAGATGGAGCGGCACGTCCCCCAGGCGAACCGTTACATGCAGCAAGCGGCCTGGCACGGGCTCCTCGACCCCCAAGATCTCCGGCTGAAAATGCGGGCCCAGCAAGATGGCCACCCCACTAGAAATGGCGGTGAGGTGGCTCATGCGGACCTCTCCTTGCCATTCCAGGAGCCACGTGGCTTCATCTCCCGGAACGGTGTGGGTTTCTTGCAGGAAGCACACCGCATATTTCCCCTCCCGCAGGAGCGAAAAATTGTCAAATCTACGGCGTGCCCCTCTGCCGCCGTTGATGTTGAGGCTGGCTATGGTTATCTTCATGGCAAAAGCATAGTGCAACCTCTACCTTAACCTATTGTGGGGGAGGGAGCGGAGTCTTTTGTTGAACTCCGCTCCCTCCGCAGCCCAGCGAGGAGTCCCTCGAGCTCGCGCAGCTCAAGGTGCTGCTCCTTTGTCAAGGGCCCGCCCGCGGCCAAGGTTTTAACGGCGGCGCGGACGGACCCCTTGATCAGCTCCGGCTCGGACCATTTTTCCAGGGCCAGTCGGGCTTGGTCGCGGCGACCCCGGCTCTGGGCCAAAAAGTCCCGGAGTTCCTTTGCAGGAATGAGGAGGGCCTCAGCGGCGGCCGCGAGCAGATCCACCGCCTCCCTGGCGGTGGTCTCTAGTTCTTCTCCCGCGTCCCCCACCGAGTCCCCGTCCTCCTCCGGGAGGTGGCCGCCAGCAGCCGGCCCATCGACCGCACAAGGTACGGCAAATGAACCGGCCGCTCCAACCGGCCCTGGCTCTGCCCCGATCCCACCCCCAGGATCGTCGGCAGAGGAGTCCCCACAGGGCTCTTTTAAAAATGGTGCTGGGTCGGGAAATGACAGCGGAAGGGGTTCCCCCCCCGCCCCAGGAACCGGAGAACAAGGAGAGACCCGGCCATAGGAGATCCCCAGGCTCCCCAAGTGCTCCAGCTCCAAAGTAAGAGGCGAGGGTGGGTGTTCCTCCCCCTCCCCGCTGCCACACCCCGGCCCAGCATCTACAGTGTCATTAAAATCACTAAATTGTGTTTCTGCCGGGTCGAGCGACTCCCGGGGGAAGTTGGGTATTGGCTGGGCGGGCTCAGGTTCGGCCTTTTCGGCCTCGCCCGCCTCAGTCCCCGGGACGCCCGGCCCGGCATCTACGCATTCCTCCGCGGTCCCCACGCCCCCCACGACAGGCAGATCTTCCATGCCATCCCCAGGAGGCAGCGGCTGGGCAGCCTCGACTGCCTCACCCTCCCCGGGGACACACTCTTCGCGCCTGCAGCGCAATTTGGGAGCGCTGGTGGGGGACGCGGGACACGCGGCGGGCACCGACTCCTCCGCGGAGGGATGTTGTTCCCCCTCCGCCTCATCGGAGCCGCGCCTCCTTTTGTTCCTGGGGGCGCGCGGAGGCAGGGAGACCCCCATGTCTGCCGAGGCCTCCCGCTCCGCCCCCCCCTTTTCCTTTTCTTGCCCGCGCCTGGGCCCCTCCGTGGTGTTATTCAAGGGCCCGGGCACGGGCTCGGGGCACCCCGCGCTCGCCGGTGACTGGGTTGGGCTGAGCGCGGTGGTCAAATTGTCTGGCGCACCGAGGGGACCCGCCTCTGGATGTTTTGTCTTCTTCCGCGCCTTCCTTCCGGTCGGACGCTCTCCCTCCCCCCCGCCGGAGGCCCTGAAAACAAAGGCTTCCGACGATGCCCGCGCACCCATGGCTCCCGGCACGCGGACGCAGCTAGGGGGAGGGGTGGCGGCGGCGCCAGCCTTGGCCGCCTTCGGTGGTTTGGCGGCCTTGGAGGCGGGGCAGTTCTTATGAACGTGCCCCACCTCCCTGCAGGCATGGCACCGCACGCCGTCCGACGTCCAAAAGACGCGGTAGGCAGTCCCCTCGTGCACCACATTAAATGATCCCTCCGTCGTCTCCTCCCGCGCCAGCCGGACAAAGAGCTGGCGGCGGAAGGAGAACACGTGGCGCAGGCTGCTCTCCCTGAGGCCGAGCGGTATGGGGTTGATCCCCGACCTTACCTCCCCCAGTTGGTGTAGGTGAGGGAGGAGGAGCTCAGCGGGAACAAAGGGCGGGACGTTCGATATGATGACCCTCTGCGCGGTGGCCTCGAGAGGGTCCACCGGCAGGAACGTCCCGCCCACCGTGAGCCCCTTTTCGAGGGCCAGGGACACCGCCCGCTCCGACCCCAGGAAGAACACGGCCTTCCCAGACATCTTGGAGGCTGCGACAATGGCCGAGGGGCCGACTACCCCAGCCATCGCCCGCACGCACTCTTCGATGCTCATTGTGGGGTGAGTGTAGCTCTTGACCCCGTGTTTCTTCGTAATGAGTCTGAATGGTGGCAGGGCAGCGGGTGGCGCAGGAGGTGCCGTGGAAGCGGTTGCCACCTGCGCATATGTCTTCGCTGGCCCTGCCACCGGCGTGGATGGGGTCGCCATCACGGGGTCCCTTTAAGGGCTACACCCACCCCAAAGTCACAGGCCTTAATGGTCTTAATTAGGCCTCGTATATTAACTGAGCAGAGGAGCCCTTAACGAGGCACCTCTCCCCTAGTTGGTGATTGGGGAGGGGCCTTGCTCCCTCTGCTCAGTTGTCTTAATTGGGTTTTTTTTTATTAATTTGGAAGAAAGAGGCTTCAGAGAGAGAGGGGAGAAACAGAGTAACGGAGAAAGAGAGAGGGGGGTGGGAAGGGCGGGGGGACTGCAAGGGCAGGTCTCCCCTCGCAGCTGTGGGTGGGTGCACTCCCCAGATGGCAAAAACACAAACACAGTCTTTGGGATGGTCTTCAGGTGAGGGGAGAAGACGTCTTCACCTGGGATAGCTAGAGCCACCAGGCACACACTCTTAACGATGTTAATTGGGTGATTAAACAATCTTCAGCCTGGTAGCTCCAGCTATCCCAGGCTAGGCAAATGTGGGGGGGTGGGGGGGGTTCCAATTGTGGGGGGGGGCCTAGTTGTAAGCACGGCCCCCACGCACACTACCACACACACACACACCCCCCGCGATGTTCCGGCCCTCAGTGGTCTTCTTTCCTCCCCCCACCGATACAATAAAGTCTTTTTGGGAAATGCACCCACACCCACCTGTAGAAGATGTAGAGTCTCCCTCCTTCCACACTGGATGTTGTTGGTCTTTTCCCCCTCTCTCCAACTCCTTGCAGAATGGTAAAAAAAAAGATGTTCAAAGTTTTCTTTTCTCCTCCTCTCCCTCTGGATAAAAGTTGTGGTGAAGCCCCTTTCTTCCTTCTATTCCTGGGCTGGTCTCAGGGCTCTCCAGGCAGGAACTCAAGTTGCTAGCAGCTCCACTCACTGCTCACAGCTCCAACTGAGCAGGACACGCCTCTACTGCTCCACGATTGGTTCCTTTGGCATGAAACTCTTTTGAGTTTACCTGCAAAACATAAAACATTAAGACCATGCCACCCGACCTGGGTGACACAGCAGACATTATTCAAGGCCCCTTTTTTTTTTTTTTTAATTATTTTTTTTGGTTTTTTTTTTGGGGCGCTAAAATCAAATTTTCCCAGTGCCCCCTATAAAAGGGGAGAGGGACACTAAAAGCACCGGCAATGAAAACAAATTAAACTTTAAAACGTAAAATCAAATTAAAATTTGGTTGCCGGGCGTGATGATGCACTCCAGTCCCTCCGGTGCCCACCTCTCGCGGAAGGCCGCGAGCGTACCGGTGGATACCGCGTGCTCCATCTCCAAGGACACCCTGGACCGGATGTAAGAGCGGAAGAGAGGCAGGCAGTCAGGTTGAACGACCCCCTCGACCGCCCGCTGCCTGGACCGGCTGATGGCACCCTTGGCCGTGCCCAGGAGCAGTCCTACGAGGAGGCCTTCGGACCTACCCGCTCCCCTCCGCACAGGGTGCCCAAAGATCAGGAGTGTGGGACTGAAGTGCAGCCAGAATTTCAGGAGCAGCCCCTTCAAATAATGGAACAGGGGCTGCAACCTCGTGCACTCGATAAAAACATGGAACACGGACCCCTCCAGACCACAGAAATTGCAGGCGGCCTGGGAGTCCGTGAACCGGCTTAAAAATTTATTGCACGGCACTGCTCCGTGCACCACCCTCCAGGCCAAGTCCCCGATGAATAGTGGGAGGACCCCTGCGTAGAGTGCCCTCCATCGGGGACCCCCGCCTCCTCCGGACGGCAAGATGGTACGCCATGGCGTGTCCGGACGGCCGGCGAGGATGGAAAAGTTGAGGGTGTGCAGGAGCAGCCCGTACAGGAAACCCCTCCGCGCGGAACTGAAAGGCACGGAGGGGATTTCCCCGAGGCGGCTCAAGTTGTGAGGCGCCGGCCCCCGAGGGAGGTTCCGGGGTTTGGCGCCGATGAGGAATTCCGTCCGGACGGGGGTCAGTTCGGACGGGATCTCCCCACGTGCTTGAGCCTCCTCGATACACCTAACGGAGTCAGGGCCCAGAGCTGTTTTTAGCGACTCGATGGCATCGGCCGCGTGGCGGACGTTGGCAGAATTTAGGCGCCGCGCCAGCGTGTCTGGCGCCATCCAGCCCGCTCCTCCGCCATCGAGCAGGTCCCTGAACCTGGTCACCTCACCAGCCACAGCCCTCTCTTCCGACCGCCACATAAAGCCTCGGCCGTGGAGGTATGGATTCCCGAGCAGCGGTTCCTGCAGGACGGCCGCCACTCCAGCCGGCGGAGAGCTGCGCATTCCTTTGGCATGAAACTCTTTTGAGTTCACCTGTGAAAACATAAAAACAATAAACGGTGCCACCCGACCTGGGTGACACTCCAGACATTTTCAAGGCCCTTTTTTTTCCCCCTTTTTTTTTGGTTTTTTTTTTGTGTTTTTCTTTTTTTTTTTGTTTTTTTTTTTGGGCACTAAAATCACAATTTTCCCCTGTGCCCCCTATAAATGGGAAGGGGGACACTAAAAGCACCGGCAATTAAAACAAATTAAACTTTAAAACGTAAAATCAAATTAAAATTTGGTTGCCGGGCGTGATGATGCACTCCAGTCCCTCCGGTGCCCACCTCTCGCGGAAGGCCGCGAGCGTACCGGTGGACACCGCGTGCTCCATCTCCAAGGACACCCTGGACTGGATGTAAGAGCGGAAGAGAGGCAGGCAGTCAGGTTGAACGACCCCCTCGACCGCCCGCTGCCTGGACCGGCTGATGGCACCCTTGGCCGTGCCCAGGAGCAGTCCTACGAGGAGGCCTTCGGACCTACCCGCTCCCCTCCGCACAGGGTGCCCAAAGATCAAGAGAGTAGGACTGAAGTGCAGCCAGAATTTCAGGAGCAGCCCCTTCAAATAGTGGAACAGGGGCTGCAACCTCGTGCATTCAATAAAAACATGGAACACAGACTCTTCCAGACCGCAGAAATTGCAGGCGGCCTGGGAGTCCGTGAACTGGCTTAAAAATTTATTGCACGGCACTGCTCCGTGCACCACCCTCCAGGCCAAGTCCCCGATGAATAGTGGGAGGACCCCTGCGAAGAGTGCCCTCCATCGGGGACCCCCGCCTCCTCCGGACGGCAAGATGGTGCGCCATGGCGTGTCCGGACGGCCGGCGAGGATGGCAAAGTTGAGGGTGTGCAGGAGCAGCCCGTACAGGAAACCCCTCCGCGCGGAACTGAAAGGCACGGAGGGGATTTCCCCGAGGCGGCTCAAGTTGTGAGGCGCCGGCCCCCGAGGGAGGTTCCGGGGTTTGGCGCCGATGAGGAATTCCGTCCGGACGGGGGTCAGTTCGGACGGGATCTCCCCACGTGCTTGAGCCTCCTCGATACACCTAACGGAGTCAGGGCCCAGAGCTGTTTTTAGCGACTCGATGGCATCGGCCGCGTGGCGGACGTTGGCAGAATTTAGGCGCCGCGCCAGCGTGTCTGGCGCCATCCAGCCCGCTCCTCCGCCATCGAGCAGGTCCCTGAACCTGGTCACCTCACCAGCCACAGCCCTCTCTTCCGACCGCCACATAAAGCCTCGGCCGTGGAGGTATGGATTCCCGAGCAGCGGTTCCTGCAGGACGGCCGCCACTCCAGCCGGCGGAGAGCTGCGCATTCCTTTGGCATGAAACTCTTTTGAGTTCACCTGTGAAAACATAAAAACAATAAACGGTGCCACCCGACCTGGGTGACACTCCAGACATTTTCAAGGCCCTTTTTTTTCCCCCTTTTTTTTTTGTTTTTTTTTTGTGTTTTTCTTTTTTTTTTTGGTTTTTTTTTTTGGGCACTAAAATCACAATTTTCCCCAGTGCCCCCTATAAATGGGAAGGGGGACACTAAAAGCACCGGCAATTAAAACAAATTAAACTTTAAAACGTAAAATCAAATTAAAATTTGGTTGCCGGGCGTGATGATGCACTCCAGTCCCTCCGGTGCCCACCTCTCGCGGAAGGCCGCGAGCGTACCGGTGGACACCGCGTGCTCCATCTCCAAGGACACCCTGGACTGGATGTAAGAGCGGAAGAGAGGCAGGCAGTCAGGTTGAACGACCCCCTCGACCGCCCGCTGCCTGGACCGGCTGATGGCACCCTTGGCCGTGCCCAGGAGCAGTCCTACGAGGAGGCCTTCGGACCTACCCGCTCCCCTCCGCACAGGGTGCCCAAAGATCAGGAGAGTAGGACTGAAGTGCAGCCAGAATTTCAGGAGCAGCCCCTTCAAATAGTGGAACAGGGGCTGCAACCTCGTGCATTCAATAAAAACATGGAACACAGACTCTTCCAGACCGCAGAAATTGCAGGCGGCCTGGGAGTCCGTGAACTGGCTTAAAAATTTATTGCACGGCACTGCTCCGTGCACCACCCTCCAGGCCAAGTCCCCGATGAATAGTGGGAGGACCCCTGCGAAGAGTGCCCTCCATCGGGGACCCCCGCCTCCTCCATGGCGTGTCCGGACGGCCGGCGAGGATGGCAAAGTTGAGGGTGTGCAGGAGCAGCCCGTACAGGAAACCCCTCCGCGCGGAACTGAAAGGCACGGAGGGGATTTCCCCGAGGCGGCTCAAGTTGTGAGGCGCCGGCCCCCGAGGGAGGTTCCGGGGTTTGGCGCCGATGAGGAATTCCGTCCGGACGGGGGTCAGTTCGGACGGGATCTCCCCACGTGCTTGAGCCTCCTCGATACACCTAACGGAGTCAGGGCCCAGAGCTGTTTTTAGCGACTCGATGGCATCGGCCGCGTGGCGGACGTTGGCAGAATTAAGGCGCCGCGCCAGCGTGACTGGCGCCATCCAGCCCGCTCCTCCGCCATCGAGCAGGTCCCTGACCCTGGTCACCTCACCAGCCACAGCCCTCTCTTCCGACCGCCACATAAAACCTCGGCCGTGGAGGTACGGATTCCCGAGCAGCGGCTCCTGCAGGACGGCCGCCACTCCAGCCGGTGGAGAGCTGCGCTTGGTGGAGACTTTGTTCCAGACCCTGATGAGTTCCCTGTAAAAGACAGGCAGCTCCCGGAGGGCGGTCCTGGCACCCCCCAAGTTCACAAACAGGAGCTGCGTGTCATAATTGAGGTCGAGCTGCTGGCGGAAGAAATACCTCGCCAGAGCACACCACCAAGGAGGGGGCTCGACGTAAAGGTATCTCTGCAGGGTCTGAAGACGGAAAGTCGCGAGCTGGGCGCTGACGCACACCAACGACTGACCGCCCTCCTCAAGCGGGAGACTCAAGACCGCGGCAGAGACCCAGTGCTTCCTGTTGTTCCAGAAGAAGTCCACCAGCTTCTTCTGTATCTTGGCGACAAACGCAGGGGGAGGGGTCAAAGTGACCAGCCGGTACCACAGCATTGCGGCCACCAGCTGGTTTATAACTAGCGCTCGACCCCTGTAGGACAGCACTCGGAGCAGTCCTGTCCAGCGCCCTAGGCGAGCGGCGACCTTGGCCTCCAGCTCCTGCCAGTTCGCCGGCCAGGCTCCCTCGTCGGGGCTAAGGTAGACTCCCAGATAGAGAAGATGGGTCGTGCTCCAGGCAAAAGGCCTGAGCTCCTCCGGCAGGGAGTCCACCCGCCACTGACCCACCAGGAGTCCGGAACATTTCTCCCAGTTGATCCTGGCGGAGGACGCGGCCGAGTAAATCTCCTGGCACTCACGCATCCTCCGCAGGTCAGCGGGATCCTCTACCGCGAGGAGCACGTCATCGGCGTAAGCCGAAAGGACGACCTCCACGCCCGGCCCTTGCAGAGCTAGTCCCGTCAACCTCGTCCGCAAGAGGCGCAGGAAAGGCTCCACGCAAACGGCGTATAACTGGCCGGACATGGGGCATCCCTGGCGCACCCCTCTCCTAAAGCGAAGGGGCGCCGTCAAGGACCCGTTAACCTTAATCAGACACTCCGCGGCGGCGTACAAAAGTCGGATCCGGGCGACGAAATGCGTCCCGAACCCGAAAGCGCGCAGAGTTCCGAGCAGATAGTCGTGATCCACCCTGTCGAACGCCTTCTCTTGGTCGAGGGATAGGAAGGCGACCGACAGACCAGCCTCCTGGGAGCAATGGATGAGGTCCCGGACCAGATGGATGTTGTCGTGGATCGTCCGGCCCGGGACCGTGTATGACTGGTCGGGGTGGATCATGTGGTCCAGCACGGCACCAAGGCGAGCAGACATCGCCCTGGCGAAGATTTTGTAGTCCGTGCTGAGGAGGGAGACCGGGCGCCAGTTCTTAAGGAGGCGGAGATCGCCCTTCTTAGGCAGCAGGACGATGACTGCCCTGCGCCAAGAGAGGGGCATCTCCCCGGTCGCCAGACTTTCCCCCAGGACCCGCGCGTAGTCGCTCCCCAGGACGTCCCAGAACGCCCTGTGGAACTCCACGGTCAGCCCGTCCAGCCCCGGGGATTTTCCCCTCGAGAGCCGGGCGAGGGCACCGGTCAGCTCCGCCAGGCTTAGCGGAGCTTCCAGATTTTCGGCGCCCTCCGGGCTGACCTTCGGCAGGTCCTCCCACAAAACTCTACGCGCTTCCTCGCTGGACGGATCCGGAGAGAACAGAGCCCCGTAATATTCACGGACCCTGTTGTTGACGCCCTCCGGATCCGAGATGAGAGAGCCGTCGTCGGCCAGCAGCGTCAATAGCTGCTTACGGACACTCTGCCTTTTTTCCAGCGAGTAGAAGAAGGGGGAGCCGCGGTCCAGATCCCGCAGGAACCGGATCCGCGACCTCACGAACGCGCCTCGGGACCCGACGAGCTGCAGGTCCTTCAGCGCGGCCTTCTTCGCTTCGTACACCGTCCGCAGGGCCGGGCCCTGGACGACTTGACCGAGACGGGCTTCCAGGTCGAGCACCTCTTTTTCTAGGCGCCCGACTCTGGCCGCCCGCCTCTTGGTCGACCCCCTCGCGTACTCTTGACAGAAGACGCGGACGTGAGCCTTGCCCACGTCCCACCATAGCCTCAAGGAGGGGAAGCCCCCCTGCTTCCTTCTCCAGTCGGACCAGAATCGACGGAACGAGTCCTGGAACCGCACGTCCTCCAGCAGCCGGTTGTTAAAGTGCCAGTACGCGGACCCCGTCCTCGCGCGGAGCGAAGCGAGCTCCGCCCACACCAGGTGGTGGTCCAAACACGGCACCGGCCGCATGGAGGCCGCCGGGACGCAGGAAACGTACGCCCGAGACACGTAAAGGCGGTCGACTCTAGACCATCCAACTCCAGGCCTCACCCAAGTAAAGGCGCTGGAGTCGGGGTGGAGATTTCGCCAGACGTCCACCAAGTCGAAGGACCCGACCAGGTCCCTCAACTTCTCCATCGCCGTCATGCACTGCGGGGCACCGGAGCGGTCCCTCGCCTCGAGGGTGCAGTTAAAATCCCCCCCGAGGACAATGCAGTCGCCGACGTCGACGGAGCCAAGAAGAGCGGACACCTCTTCAAAGAAGCGCGTTTGCTGCGGGCCGGGATGAGGGGCGTACACGTTCACGAGATGGAGCGGCACGTCCCCCAGGCGAACCGTTACGTGCAGCAAGCGGCCTGGCACGGGCTCCTCGACCCCCAAGATCTCCGGCTGAAAATGCGGGCCCAGCAAGATGGCCACCCCACTAGAAATGGCGGTGAGGTGGCTCATGCGGACCTCTCCTTGCCATTCCAGGAGCCACGTGGCTTCGTCTCCCGGAACGGTGTGGGTTTCTTGCAGGAAGCACACCGCAAATTTCCCCTCCCGCAGGAGCGAAAAATTGTCAAATCTACGGCGTGCCCCTCTGCCGCCGTTGATGTTGAGGCTGGCTATGGTTATCTTCATGGCAAAAGCATAGTGCAACCTCTACCTTAACCTATTGTGGGGGAGGGAGCGGAGTCTTTTGTTGAACTCCGCTCCCTCCGCAGCCCAGCGAGGAGTCCCTCGAGCTCGCGCAGCTCAAGGTGCTGCTCCTTTGTCAAGGGCCTGCCCGCGGCCAAGGTTTTAACGGCGGCGCGGACGGACCCCTTGATCAGCTCCGGCTCGGACCATTTTTCCAGGGCCAGTCGGGCTTGGTCGCGGCGACCCCGGCTCTGGGCCAAAAAGTCCCGGAGTTCCTTTGCAGGAATGAGGAGGGCCTCAGCGGCGGCCGCGAGCAGATCCACCGCCTCACTGGCGGTGGTCTCTAGGTCTTCACCCGCGTCCCCCACCGAGTCCCCGTCCTCCTCCGGGAGGTGGCCGCCAGCAGCCAGCCCATCGACCGCACAAGGTACGGCAAATGAACCGGCCGCTCCAACCGGCCCTGGCACTGCCCCGATCCCACCCCCAGGATCGTCGGCAGAGGAGTCCCCACTGGGCTCTTTTAAAAATGGTGCTGGGTCGGGAAATGACAGCGGAAGGGGTTCCCCCTCCGCCCCAGGAACCGGAGAACAAGGAGAGACCCGGCCATAGGAAATCCCCAGGCCCTCCAAGTGCTCCAGCTCCAAAGTAAGGGGCGAGGGTGGGTGTTCCTCCCCCTCCCCGCTGCCACCCCCCGGCCCAGCATCTACAGTTTCATTAAAATCAATATATTGTGTTTCTGCCGGGTCGAGCAACTCCCGGGGGAAGTTGGGTAATAGCTGGGCGGGCTCAGGTTCGGCCTTTTCGGCCTCGCCCGCCTCAGTCCCCAGGACGCCCGGCCCGGCGGCTACGCATTCCTCCGCGGTCCCCACGCCCCCCACGACAGGCAGATCTTCCACTCCATCCCCGGGAGGCAGAGGCTGGGCAGCCTCAACTGTCTCACCCTCCCCGGGGAAAGACTCCTCGCGCCTGCAGCGCAATTTGGGGGCGCTGGTGGGGGACGCGGGACACGCGGCGGGCACCGACTCCTCCGCGGAGGGATGTTGTTCCCCCTCCGCGTCATTGGGGCGGTGCCTCTTTTTGTTCCTGGGGGCGCGCGGAGTCAGGGAGACCTCCATGTCTGCCGAGGCCTCCCGCTCCGCCCCCCCCTTTTCCTTTTCTTGCCCGCGCCCGGGCACCTCTGTGGTGTTGTTCAAGGGCTCGGGCACGGGCTCGGGGCACCCCGCGCTCGCCGGTGACGGGGTTGGGCTGAGCGCGGTGGTCAAATTATCCGGCGCACTGAGGGGACCCGCCTCTTGATGTTTTGTCTTCTTCCGCGCCTTCCTTCCGGTCGGACGCTCTCCCTCCCCCCCGCCGGAGGCCCTGAAAACAAAGGCCTCCGACGATGCCCGCGCACCTACGGCTCCCGGCACGCGGACGCAACTAGGGGGAGGGGTGGCGGCGGTGCCAGCCTTGGCCGCCTTCGGTGGTTTGGCGGCCTTGGAGGCGGGGCAGTTCTTGCGAACGTGCCCCACCTCCTTGCAGGCATGGCACCGCACGCCGTCCGACGTCCAGAAGACGCGGTAGGCAGTCCCCTCGTGCACCACATTAAAATCTCCCTCCGTCGTGTCCTCCCGCGCCAGCCGGACAAAGAGCTGGCGGCGGAAGGAGAACACGTGGCGCAGGCTGTTCTCCCTGAGGCCGAGCGGTATGGGGTTGATCCCTGACCTTACCTCCCCCAGTTGTTGTAGGTGAGGGAGGAGGAGCTCAGCGGAAACAAAGGGCGGGACGTTTGAAATGATGACCCTCTGCGCGGTGGCCTCGAGAGGGTCCACCGGCAGGAACGTCCCGCCCACCGTGAGCCCCTTTTCAAGGGCCAGGGACACCGCCCGCTCCGACCCCAGGAAGAACACGGCCTTCCCAGACATCTTGGAGGCTGCGACAATGGCCGAGGGGCCGACTACCCCAGCCATCGCCCGCACGCACTCCTCGATGGTCATTGTGGGGTGAGTGTAGCTCTTGACCCCGTGTTTCCTGGTTATAAGTCTGAACGGTGGCAGGGCAGCGGGTGGCGCAGGAGGTGCCGTGGATGTGGACACCGCCTGCGCATACGTCCTTGCTGGCCCTGCCACCGGCGTGGATGGGGTCGCCATCACGGGGTCCCTTTAAGGGCTACACCCACCCCAAAGTCACAGGCCTTAATGGTCTTTAATGGCCTCGTATGTTAACTGAGCAGAGGAGCCCTTAACGAGGCACCTCTCCCCTCGTTGACAATTGGGGAGAGGCCTTGCTCCCTCTGCTCAGTTGTCTTAATTGGGTGTTTTTTTTTTTAAAAAATTCGGAAGAAAAGGGCTCTCAGAGAGAGAGGGGAGAAACAGAGAGTAACGGAGAAAGAGAGAGGGGGGTGGGAAGGGGGGGGGCTGCGAGGGCAGGTCTCCCCTCGCAGCTGTGGGTGGGTGCACTCCCCAGATGGCAAAACACAAAAGTCTTTGGGGTGGTCTTCAGGTGGGGGGAGAAGATGTCTTCACCTGGGGTAGCTGGAGCCACCAGGCACTCCTAACGATCTCCAATTGGGTGATTAAAGAATCTTCAGCCTGGTAGCTCCAGCTATCCCAGGCTAGGCAAATGTGGGGGGGGGTGGGGGGGGTTCCAATTGTGGGGGGGGGCCCAGTTGTAAGCACGGCCCCCACGCACACTACCACACACACACACACCCCCCGCGATGTTCCGGCCCTCAGTGGTCTTCTTTCCTCCCCCCACCGATACAACAAAGTCTGTTTGGGGAAATGCACCCACACCCACCTGTAGAATGTAGAGTCTCCCTCCTTCCACACTGGATGTTGTTGTGGTTTTTCCCCCTCTCTCCAACTCCTTGCAGAATGGTAAAAAAAAAGATGTTCAAAGTTTTCTTTTCTCCTCCTCTCCCTCTGGATAAAAGTTGTGGTGAAGCCCCTTTCTTCCTTCTATTCCTGGGCTGGTCTCAGGGCTCTCCAGGCAGGAGCTCAAGTTGCTAGCAGCTCCACTCACTGCTCACAGCTCCAACTGAGCAGGACACGCCTCTACTGCTCCACGATTGGTTCCTTTGGCATGAAACTCTTTTGAGTTTACCTGCAAAACATAAAACATTAAGACCATGCCACCCGACCTGGGTGACACAGCAGACATTTTCAAGGCCCCTTTTTTTTTTTAAATTATTTTTTTTGGTTTTTTTTTTGGGGCGCTAAAATCAAATTTTCCCAGTGCCCCCTATAAAAGGGGAGGGGGACACTAAAAGCACCGGCAATGAAAACAAATTAAACTTTAAAACGTAAAATCAAATTAAAATTTGGTTGCCGGGCGTGATGATGCACTCCAGTCCCTCCGGTGCCCACCTCTCGCGGAAGGCCGCGAGCGTACCGGTGGACACCGCGTGCTCCATCTCCAAGGACACCCTGGACCGGATGTAAGAGCGGAAGAGAGGCAGGCAGTCAGGTTGAACGACCCCCTCGACCGCCCGCTGCCTGGACCGGCTGATGGCACCCTTGGCCGTGCCCAGGAGCAGTCCTACGAGGAGGCCTTCGGACCTACCCGCTCCCCTCCGCACAGGGTGCCCAAAGATCAGGAGTGTGGGACTGAAGTGCAGCCAGAATTTCAGGAGCAGCCCCTTCAAATAATGGAACAGGGGCTGCAACCTCGTGCACTCGATAAAAACATGGAACACGGACTCCTCCAGACCACAGAAATTGCAGGCGGCCTGGGAGTCCGTGAACCGGCTTAAAAATTTATTGCACGGCACTGCTCCGTGCACCACCCTCCAGGCCAAGTCCCCGATGAATAGTGGGAGGACCCCTGCGTAGAGTGCCCTCCATCGGGGACCCCCGCCTCCTCCGGACGGCAAGATGGTACGCCATGGCGTGTCCGGACGGCCGGCGAGGATGGAAAAGTTGAGGGTGTGCAGGAGCAGCCCGTACAGGAAACCCCTCCGCGCGGAACTGAAAGGCACGGAGGGGATTTCCCCGAGGCGGCTCAAGTTGTGAGGCGCCGGCCCCCGAGGGAGGTTCCGGGGTTTGGCGCCGATGAGGAATTCCGTCCGGACGGGGGTCAGTTCGGACGGGATCTCCCCACGTGCTTGAGCCTCCTCGATACACCTAACGGAGTCAGGGCCCAGAGCTGTTTTTAGCGACTCGATGGCATCGGCCGCGTGGCGGACGTTGGCAGAATTAAGGCGCCGCGCCAGCGTGACTGGCGCCATCCAGCCCGCTCCTCCGCCATCGAGCAGGTCCCTGACCCTGGTCACCTCACCAGCCACAGCCCTCTCTTCCGACCGCCACATAAAGCCTCGGCCGTGGAGGTATGGATTCCCGAGCAGCGGTTCCTGCAGGACGGCCGCCACTCCAGCCGGCGGAGAGCTGCGCATTCCTTTGGCATGAATCCCAAAAAGTTAGTTTGCAGGTGCAGCAGGCAATCAGGAAGGCGAATGGAATATTGGCCTTCATTGCAAGAGGGATGGAGTACAAAAGCAGGAGGTCCTTCTGCAAATTGCATACAAATTGGCCAGAAATAGCAGTGAACCCGGGGACTGGGAGAAATTTAGAACTCAGCAGAGGACAAAGGGTTTGATTAGGGCAGGGAAAATGGAGTACGAGAAGAAGCTTGCAGGGAACATTAATGCGGATTGCAAAAGTTTCTATAGGTATGTAAAGAGAAGAAGGTTAGTAAAGACAAACGTAGGTCCCCTGCAGTCAGAATCAGGGGAAGTCATAACTGGGAACAAAGAAATGGCAGACCAATTGAACAAGTACTTTGGTTCGGTATTCACTAAGGAGGACACCAACAACCTTCCGGATATTAAAGGGGTCAGAGGGTCTAGTAAGGAGGAGGAACTGAGGAAAATCTTTATTAGTCGGGAAATTGTGTTGGGGAAATTGATGGGATTGAAGGCAGATAAATCCCCAGGGCCTGATGGACTGCATCCCAGAGTACTGAAGGAGGTGGCCTTGGAAATAGTGGATGCATTGACGGTCATTTTCCAACATTCCATTGACTCTGGATCAGTTCCTATCGAGTGGAGTGTCGCCAATGTAACCCCACTTTTTAAAAAAGGAGGGAGAGAGAAAACAGGGAATTATAGACCGGTCAGCCTGACCTCAGTAGTGGGTAAAATGATGGAATCAATTATTAAGGATGTCATCGCAGTGCATTTGGAAAATGGTGACATGATATGTCCAATTCAGCATGGATTTGTGAAAGGGAAATCATGCTTGACAAACCTTCTGGAATTTTTTGAGGATGTTTCCAGTAAAGTGGACAAGGGAGAACCAGTTGATGTGGTATATTTGGACTTTCAGAAGGCTTTCGACAAGGTCCCACACAAGAGATTAATGTGCAAAGTTAAAGCACATGGGATTGGGGGTAGTGTGCTGACGTGGATTGAGAACTGGTTGTCAGACAGGAAGCAAAGAGTAGGAGTAAATGGGTACTTTTCAGAATGGCAGGCAGTGACTAGTGGGGTACCGCAAGGTTCTGTGCTGGGGCCCCAGCTGTTTACATTGTACATTAATGATTTAGACGAAGGGATTAAATGTAGTATCTCCAAATTTGCGGATGACACTAAGTTGGGTGGCAGTGTGAGCTGCGAGGAGGATGCTATGAGGCTGCAGAGTGACTTGGATAGGTTAGGTGAGTGGGCAAATGCATGGCAGATGAAGTATAATGTGGATAAATGTGAGGTTATCCACTTTGGTGGTAAAAACAGAGAGACAGACTATTATCTGAATGGTGACAGATTAGGAAAAGGGGAGGTGCAACGAGACCTGGGTGTCATGGTACATCAGTCATTGAAGGTTGGCATGCAGGTACTGCAGGATGTTAAGAAAGCAAATGGCATGTTGGCCTTCATAGCGAGGGGATTTGAGTACAGGGGCAGGGAGGTGTTGCTACAGTTGTACAGGGCCTTGGTGAGACCACACCTGGAGTATTGTGTACAGTTTTGGTCTCCTAACTTGAGGAAGGACATTCTTGCTATTGAGGAAGTGCAGCGAAGATTCACCAGACTGATTCCCGGGATGGTGGGACTGACCTATCAAGAAAGACTGGATCAACTGGGCTTGTATTCACTAGAGTTCAGAAGAATGAGAGGGGACCTCATAGAAACGTTTAAAATTCTGACGGGTTTAGACAGGTTAGATGCAGGAAGAATGTTCCCAATGTTGGGGAAGTCCAGAACCAGGGGTCACAGTCTAAGGATAAGGGGTAAGCCATTTAGGACCGAGATAAGGAGAAACTTCTTCACCCAGAGAGTGGTGAACCTGTGGAATTCTCTGCCACAGAAAGTAGTTGAGGCCAATTCACTAACTATATTCAAAAGGGAGTTAGATGAAGTCCTTACTACTCGGGGGATCAAGGGTTATGGCGAGAAAGCAGGAAGGGGGTACTGAAGTGCATGTTCAGCCATGAACTCATTGAATGGCGGTGCAGGCTAGAAGAGCTGAATGGCCTACTCCTGCACCTATTTTTTATGTTTCTATGTAACTGTATGGGGTATTGGTGAGGCCGCAGCTGGAGTACTGCGTGCAGTTTTGGTCACCTTACTTAAGGAAGGATATACTAGCTTTGGAGGGGCTACAGAGCCGATTCACTGGGCTGATTCCGGAGATGAGGCGGGGTTACCTTATGATGATAGATTGAGTAGACTGGGTCTTTACTCGTTGGAGTTCAGAAGGATGAGGGGTGATCTTATGGAAACATTTAAAATAATGAAAGTGATAGACAAGATAGAGGCACAGAGGTTGTTTCCACTGGTCGGGGAGACTCGAACTAGGGGGCACAGCCTCAAAATACGGGGGAGCCAATTTACAACCGAGTTGAGGAGGAATTTCTCCTCCCAGAGTGTTGTGAATCTGTGGAATTCTCTGCCCAAGGAAGCAGTTGAGGCTAGCTCATTGAATGTATTCAAGTCACAGATAGATAAATTTTTAACCAATAAGGGAATTAAGGGTTATGGGGAGCGGACGGGTAAGTGGAGCTGAGTCCACGGCCAGATCAGTCATGATCTTGTTGAATGGCGGAGCAGGCTCGAGGGGTTATATGGCCTACTCCTGTTCCTAATTCTTATGTTCTTATGAGTGTAGACCTGAACACAGCCAGAGTCAGCTCCTTTAGGAGAGGAGAACCAGTGAGTGTAGAACTGAACCCAGCCGGAGTCTTTACTTTCAGGGCAGGAGAGGGAGAGACACCAGTGAGTGTAGAACTGAACCCAGCCAGTGTCAGCAGCTGCAGGTGAGGAGAAGGAAGTGTACCAGTGAGTGAGTGTATTTCTGAACCCAGCCAGAATTGGTGGTGAAAACTGGGAGTGGAGGAGAAACAGTCTAGAAATGTGTGTTGATTTGGATTTCAGCACAGCAGGAGGGACAATGTGTGCGACAGGCATTTACAGCTTTGGAAGAACAAGAGAGGAAAGAATGTTCCATGGAAACTTGATGTGTCTATTCTGAATTTCTGTCTTGGACTGACAGTGATGAGTTTTGTTATCTCCTTTCACAGCTTTTTAGAAGGTTAGATTTTCAGACAGGAAACACAAATCAAACGTTGCGTCAATATCTGATGGAGTCAAACGATTCATCAGGACCTGAATATCATCGGCCTTTGAAAGTGGAAGGAGGAATGTTTGTCTGTTCTGCCTGTGGGTAAAGATTTCAAATATCAGTGTGACTGGAAAAGCACCGAGACACACACACCCGAGTGAGTGTGGAAAGAGCTTTAGCCAGTTGCACAGCCTAAATGAACATTGCACCATTCAAATTGCAGAGAAACTGTAAACGTGTTGTGTGCGTGGGTGAGGCTTCAACTGATCGTCCAAACATGGAGAGTCACAAGGATACCCGCACCACGGAGAAACCGTGGAAATGTGGTGACTGTGGGAAGGGATTCAGAAAACCATGTGAGCTGGAAGTTCATCGACGCAGTCACACTGGGGAGAGGCCGTTCACCTACTGTGAGTGTGGGAAGGGATTCACTCGATTATCCCATCTACAGTCACACCAGCGAGTTCACACTGGGGAGAGGCCGTTCACCTGCTCTGAGTGTGGGAAGGGATTCACTTGTTCAACCCACCTGCTGACACACCGGCTAGTTCACACTGGGGAGAGGCCATTCACCTGCTCTGAGTGTGGGAAGGCATTCATTCAGTCATCCACCCTGCTGAGACACCAGCGAGTTCACACTGGGGAGAGGCCATTCACCTGCTCTGAGTGTGGGAAGGGATTCACTCGGTCATCCAACCTGCTGACACACCAGCGAGTTCACAAATGACTGCAGGGGTTGGAATCTGCTGTTATTACTGCTGTTAATCACATCCTGACTGAACCATGTTCATTCTGACAATTGGGGTTTGTTTCTGCTGATGTTAATAACCCTATAACTGGGCTGGACTTTAATATTCTGGATATATTGCTGATTGTGTTCTCGAGGCTGCAGTGTCCATTTAAGAAACGCTGTGTGTTATCTTTCCCCTTAATTCAGCAACTCTCAACAGAAAGTTAGTTTGGAATAAAATTATGAACATTTACTTTAATTTTAAATTGATCTTTGGTATAAAATCTACAATCGTGTCAAAGTTTCCACTGAATAAAATCTCCAATTAGAAAGAGCTTACTGACAATTCTTACTGACTTGCACATTACACACAGTGATCCCTCCATTATCCACCAGAAAGAAGGGGAATGGGAATTGGTGGGGAATCTGTGTCCCCAAATGTTGCCCCTCCCGTCTGGTGCAGCAATCCCCTTGGCACGGGAATGGAGACAAGTCCAGACCTAAACTGTGCGCAGTACTCCAGGTGTGGTCTTACCAATGCCCTGTGCAGTTGTAGCAGGACTTCCCTACTTTTATACCATCCCCCAGCATTCCATTTGCCTTCCTGATTACTTGCTGTACCTGCATACTAACTTTTTGAGTTTCATGTCCAAGAACCCCCAGATCCTTCTGTACTACAGCATTTTGTAATTGTCACATTTGAATAATAATTTACTTTTTTATTTTTCCTACCAAAGAGGATAACCTGACATTTTACCACATTATAGTCCATCTGCCAGATTTTTGCCAGCTCATTGAGCCTATCGATATCCATTTGTAGATTATTTGTGTCCTCCTTACAACTTGCTTTCCCACCCATCTTTGTATCATCAGAAAATTTGGCCGTGTTACACTCGGTCCCTTCATCCAAGTAACTAATATACATTGTAAATAGTTGAGACCCCAGCACTGATCCCTGCGGCACCCCACTAGTTACTGATGGTCAACCAGACAATGAACCAGTTATCCCACCTCTCTGTTTTCTGTTAGTTCACCAATCCTCTATCCATGCTGATATGTTACCCCCAACCCCATGAACTTTTATCTTGTGCAGTAACCTTTTATGTAGCACCTTGTCAAATGCCTGCTGGAAGTCCAAATACACCATATCCACTGGTTCCACTTTATCCACCCTGTTCGTTACATCCTCAAAGAATTCCAGCAAATTTGTCAAACATGACTTCCCCTTCATAAATCCATGCTGACTCTGCCTGACCCAACTTTGTTTTTCCAAATGTCCTGTTACTGCTTCTTTAATAATGGACTCCAACACTTTCCCAACCACAGATGTTAGGCTTTTTGTCTGCCTCCTTTTTTAAATAGGGGCGTTACATTTGCAGTTTTCCAATTTGCTGGGACCTACCCAGAATCGAGGGAATTTTGGTAAATTACAACCAGTGCATCCACTATCCCTACCGCTACTTCTCTTCAGACACGAGGATGCAAGCCACTCCACTGCTCTTGCCTCATAACCCTGCAAATCTTTCCAAATCAAATATTTATCTCTTTTCAAAGTAACATGAATCTGCTTCCATCTCCCTGACAGGCAGTGCATTCCAGGCCATAACATCTGGCTGCTTAATTTTTCCCCCTCGTGTAGCATCTGGTTCATTTGCCAATCACTTAAATCGGTGACCTCTGGTTACCGAGCCTTCTGACACTGAAAATTGTTTCTCCTTATTAAGAGAGTTGGTGGGCTGGAGGAGATTACAGAGATAGTGAGGGGCGAGGCCTTGGTGGGACTTGGACATGGAGTATTTTAAAGGTTGAGGCCACCAGCTGTCTCTCCCAGTGCAGAATGTGACTCACTGCAAACAGGAAAGGTTTTTGTTTAATGACTAAGGATGCATAATGAGGGTAAATCAATCTCTGTACCTTTTAACTAACAGCAACACAGATCCCCGACACTGTAAATTGTTTCTCATTATATAAGCATAGAAATTTACAGCATGGAAGGAGGCCATTTAGGCCCATCGTGTCTGCACAGGCCGACAGAGAGATATCCAGCCTAATCCCACTTTCCAGCTCTTTGTCCATAGCCTTGTAGGTTACAGTACTTCATCCAAGTATTTTTTAAATGTGATGAGGGTTTCTGCCTCTACCAACCTTTCAGGCAGTGAGTACCAGACCCCCCACCACTCTCTAGGTGAAGAAATTTCCCCTCTAAACCTCCTACCAATTACTTTAAATCTATGCCCCCTGGTTGTTGACCCCCCTCTGCGAGCGGAAATAGGTCCTTTCTATGCACTCTATTTAGACCCCTCATAATTTTATACACCTCAATAACGTCTCCCTTCAGTCTCCTCTGTTTCAAAGAAAACAAACCCAAATTGTTAAGAGGGTTGCTGGGCTGGAGGAAGCTACAGAGATAGACAGGGGTGATACTTTGGAGGAATTTCAACAAGTGGAGGAGTATTTTAAAGACTGAAACCACCAGCCATCTCCTCCAGCACAGAATGTGACTCACTACCAATAGGAAGGCTGTTACTTTAACTACTACGAATGCATAATAAGGGGAAATCAATCTCTGTTCCTTTAACTAACAGTGACATGCTAAGAGGGAAATGAATGATCTTTTCAATTTTTATTCGACTTGGCACTGAAGTGCCTGGAACTCATAATAGGAACTCCAGGGAAACAAAATACTGACAAATGTTCACCTCTTATGTTGCCAAAACAAACCTCGAGTTAACTGTGAAAAGATAAATTCTTTAAGAGGGGTTCACACTGACTCACCTGACAGTCCGACTCAGGATCCAACCCTCAATCAGCGCGATTGGTCGCAGAACACGCTGCTGCCTTGGCCCACCTGTCATGTATTATACAGGTTGCCTGGGGTTGCATACTACCAGCAGACGGCTTACCTGTTGGAGTCCTAAGGGATCCCAGCATCCCTTAGGAGCACTGTATATAAGCAGGTCTCCCACACTGTACCAGCACTCTGGAGTCGGAATAAAGGAGCTTAGGTCACAGTTACTCATTGTCATATAAATTAGCCAGAAAAAGCAGCAAACTGGAGGACTGGGAGAAATTTAGAATTCAGCAGAGGAGGATAAAGGGTTTAATTAAGAGGGGGAAGCTTGCTGGAAACATAAAAACTGACTGCAAAAGCGTCCATAGATATGTGAAGAGAAAAAGATTAGTGAAGACAAACATAGATCCCTTGCAGTCGGATTCGAGTGAATTTATAATAGGGAACAAAGAAATGGCTGACCAATTGAACAAATACTTTCGTTCTGTCTTCACAAAGGAAGACACAAATAACCTTCCGGATGTACCAGGAGACCGAGGGGCTAGAGAAGGAGGAACTGAAGGATATCCTTATTAGGCGGGAAATTGTGTTTGGGAAATTGACGGGATTGAAGGCCGGTAAATCCCCAAGGCCTGATAGTCTACATCCCAGAGTAATTAAGGAAGTGTCCCAAGAAATAGCGGATGCATTGGTAATTTTCCAACAATCTATCAACTCTGTATCAGTTCCGATGGACTGGAGGGTTGCTAATGTAACACCACTTTTTAAAAAAAGAGGGAGAGTGAAAACGGGTAATTACAGACCGGTTAGCCTGACATCAGTAATGGGGAAAATGTTGGAATCAATCATTAAGGATGAAATAGCAGCGCATTTGGAAAGCAGTGATAGATTGGTCCAAGTCAGCATGGATTTATGAAAGGGAAATCATGCTTGACAAATCTTCTGGAATTTTTTGAGGGTGCATCTAGTAGAGTGGACAAGGGAGAACCAGTGGATGTGTATTTGGACTTTCAAAAGGCTTTGACAAGGTCCCACACAAGAGATTGGTGTGCAAAATTAAAGCACATGGTATTGGGGGTAATGTACTGATTACCTTCACCACGAAATGGCCACCGATCATGCTAAAAGTCAAACTGGATGGAATTCCACATTATACTTCATCTGCCACGCATTTGCCCACTCACCTAACCTATCCAAGTCACTCTGCAGCCTCATAGCATCTTCCTCGCAGCTCACACTGCCACCCAACTTAGTGTCATCCGCAAATTTGGAGATACTACATTTAATCCCCTCGTCTAAATCATGTACAATGAAAACAGCTGGGGCCCCAGCACAGAACCTTGCGGTACCCACTAGTCACTGCCTGACATTCTGAAAAGTACCCATTTACTCCTACTCTTTGCTTCCTGTCTGACAACCAGTTCTCAATCCACGTCAGCACACTACCCCCAATCCCATGTGCTTTAACTTTGCACATTAATCTCCTGTGTGGGACCTTGTCGAAAGCCTTCTGAAAGTCCAAATATACCACATCAACTGGTTCTCCTTTGTCCACTTTACTGGAAACATCCTCAAAAAATTCCAGAAGATTTGTCAAGCATGATCTCCCTTTCACAAATCCATGCTGACTTGGACCTATCATGTCACCATTTTCCAAATGCGCTGCTATGACATCCTTAATAATTGATTCCATCATTTTACCCACTACTGAGGTCAGGCTGACCGGTCTATAATTCCCTGCTTTCTCTCTCCCTCCTTTTTTAAAAAGTGGGGTTACATTGGCTACCCTCCACTCGATAGGAACTGATCCAGAGTCAATGGAATGTTAGAAAATGACTGTCAATGCATCCGCTATTTCCAAGGCCACCTCCTTAAGTACTCTGGGATGCAGTCCATCAGGCCCTGGGGATTTATCGGCCTTCAATCCCATCAATTTCCCCAACACAATTTCCCGACTAATAAAGATTTCCCTCAGTTCCTCCTCCTTACTAGACCCTCTGACCCCTTTTATATCCGGAAGTTTGTTTGTGTCCTCCTTAGTGAATACTGAACCAAAGTACTTGTTCAATTGGTCTGCCATTTCTTTGTTCCCCGTTATGACTTCCCCTGATTCTGACTACAGGGGACCTATGTTTGTCTTTACTAACCTTTTTCTCTTTACATACCTATAGAAACTTTTGCAATCCGCCTTAATGTTCCCTGCAAGCTTCTTCTCGTACTCCATTTTCCCTGCCCTAATCAAACCCTTTGTCCTCCTCTGCTGAGTTCTAAATTTCTCCCAGTCCCCAGGTTCGCTGCTATTTCTGGCCAATTTGTATGCCACTTCCTTGGTTTTAATACTATCCCTGATTTCCCGAGATAGCCATGGTTGAGCCACCTTCCCTTTTTTATTTTTACGCCAGACAGGAATGTACAATTGTTGTAATTCATCTATGCGGTCTCTAAATGTCTGCCATTGCCCATCCACAGTCAATCCCTTAAGTATCATTCGCCAATCTATCTTAGCCAATTCACGCCTCATACCTTCAAAGTTACCCTTCTTTAAGTTCTGGACCATGGTCTCTGAATTAACTGTTTCATTCTCCCTCCTAATGCAGAATTCCACCATATTATGGTCACTCTTCCCCAAGGGGCCTCGCACAATGAGATTGTTAATTAATCCTCTCTCATTACACAACACCCAGTCTAAGATGGCCTCCCCCCTAGTTGGTTCCTCGACATATTGGTCTAGAAAACCATCCCTTATGCACTCCAGGAAATCCTCCTCCACCGTATTGCTTCCAGTTTGGCTAGCCCAATCTGTGTGCATATTAAAGTCACCCATTATAACTGCTGCACCTTTATTGCATGCACTCCTAATTTCCTGTTTGATGCCCTCCCCAACATCACTACTACTGTTTGGAGGTCTGTACACAACTCCCACTCACGTTTTTTGCCCTTTAGTGTTCTGCAGCTCTACCCATATAGATTCCACATCATCCAAGCTAATGTCTTTCCTAACTATTGCATTAATCTCCTCTTTAACCAGCAATGCTACCCCACCTCCTTTTCCTTTTATTCTATCCTTCCTGAATGTTGAATACCCCTGGATGTTGAGTTCCCAGCCCTGATCATCCTGGAGCCACGTCTCCGTAATCCCAATCACATCATATTTGTTAACATCTATTTACACACTTAATTCATCCACCTTATTGCGGATACTCCTTGCATTAAGACACAAAGCCTTCAGGCTTGCTTTTTTAACACCCTTTGTCCTTTTAGAATTTTGCTGTACAGTGGCCCTTTTTGTTCTTTGCCTTGGGTTTCTCTGCCCTCCACTTTTCCTCATCTCCTTTCTGTCTTTTGCTTTTGCCTCATTTTTGTCTCCCTCTGTCTCCCTGCATAGGTTCCCATCCCCCTGCAATATTAGTTTAACTCCTCCCCAACAGCACTAGCAAACACTTCCCCTAGGACATTGCTTCTGGTCCTGGCCAGGTGCAGACCGTCCGGTTTTTACTGGTCCCACCTCCCCCAGAACCAGTTCCAATGCCCCAGGAATTTTAATCCCTCCCTGCTGCACCACTGCTCAAGCCACGTATTCATCTGCGTTATCCTGCGATTCCTACTCTGACTAACATGTGGCACTGGTAGCAATCCCGAGATTACTACTTTTGAGGTCCTACTTTTTAATTTAGCTCCTAGCTCCTTAAATTCTTTTCGTAGGACCTCATCCCTTTTTTTTACCTATGTCGTTGGTACCAATGTGCACCATGACAACTGGCTGTTCTCCCTCCCATTTCAGAATGTCCTGCACCCGCTCCGAGACATCCTTGACCCTTGCACCAGGGAGGCAACATACCATCCTGGAGTCTCAGTTGCGGCCGCAGAAACGCCTATCTATTCCCCTCACCATCGAATCCCCTATCACTATCACGCTCCCAATCTTTTTCCTGCCCTTCTGTGCAGCAGAGCCAGCCACAGTGCCATGAACTTGGCTGCTGCTGCCCTCCCCTGATGAGTCATCCCCCCCAACAGTACTCAAAGCAGTGTATCTGTTTAGCAGGGGGATGACCACAGGGGACCCCTGCACTATCTTTCTTGCACTACTCTTCCTGCTGGTCTTCCATTCCCTATCTGGCTGTGGACCCTTCTCCTGCGGTAAGACCAACTCACTACACGTGATACTCACGTCATTCTCAGCATCGTGGATGCTCCAGAGTGAATCCACCCTCAGCTCCAATTCCGCAACGCGGACCATCAAGAGCTCGAGGCGGATACACTTCCCACACACGTAGTGCCCAGGGACACCGGAAGTGTCCCCGAGTTCCCACATGGTACAGGAGGAGCATATCTCGTGACCGAGCTCTCCTGCCATGTCTTAACCTTTAGATGCACTTAAATTGGTAGTAACAATGCTAAAGTTCACTTACTGATATAAAAAAGAAAAAGAAAAGCTACTCACCAATCACCAGCCAATCATTTACCCCATTGGCTGTGATGTCACTTTTTGATTCCCAGAGAGTGGTGAACCTGTGGAATTCTCTACCACAGAAAGTAGTTGAGGCCAATTCACTAAACATATTCAAAAGGGAGTTAGATGAAGTCCTTACTACTCGGGGGATCAAGGGGTATGGCGAGAAAGCAGGAAGGGGGTACTGAAGTTTCATGTTCAGCCATGAACTCGTTGAATGGTGGTGCGGGCTGGAAGGGCTGAATGGCCTGCTCCTGCACATATTTTCTATGTTTCTATGTTACCGCCGGCCAGATCAGGACCTGGACCAGCCAGGATCCTTTACTGTCCCTTGTAAAAAACAGTGTCCTCCATGGGAGCTGGTAGAGCATCCCAGCGGAGAGGCATGAAGAGATCAAGCCGTTCCAGCAGTGCAACGACGAAATGTCCATACAGGCGGACTCTCTTTTGTGGGGTAATCGCGTGGTTTTGCCTAAGAAAGGCAGGGAAATGTTCATACACGATCTACACAGTACCCACCCAGGCATAGTAATGATGAAAGCTATAGCCACATCCCATGTGTGGTGGCCCGGCATCGACGCAGACTTAGAGTCATGCATGCGCCAATGCAACACTTGCTCTCAACTGAGCAATACACCCAGAGAGGCACCACTAAGTTTGTGGTCATGGCCCTCCAAACCATGGTCGAGGATCCACAATGACTTTGCAGGCCCGTTCCGAGGCAAAATGTTTTTGGTTGTTGTGGATGCTTAAAAATGGATTGAATGTGTAATATTGTCTGTAAGCACATCCACTGCCACCATCGAAAGCCTTCAAGCCATATTTGCCACACAGTCTGCCCGATTTCCTTGTCAGCGACAATGGGTCGTACATCACCAGTGCTGAATTCAAGGAATTCATGACCCGCAATGGGATCAAGCACTTCACATCTGCCCCGTTCAAGCCCACATCCAACGGTCAGGCAGAACGGGCAGTGCAGACCATCAAGCAAAGTTTGAAATGCTTATCGGAAGGCTCCCTGCAACCCGCCTGTCCCAAGTCCTGCTCAGCTACCGCACCAGACCCCCCTCACTCACGGGGGTTCCCCCAGCCAAACTGCTCATGAAAAGGGCGCTCAAAACAAGGCTCTCTCTTGTCCACCCTGATCTCCATGATCACATCGAGGATAGGTGGCATCAATGAAGCAGGTACCATGATCATGCAGACTTATCACGTGATATTGACGTCAATTACCCTGTATTTGTACTCAATTGTGGACATGGTCCCAAATGGTTTGTTGGCACTGTCATAGCCAAAGCAGGGAGTCAGGTGTTTCAGGTCAAACTTGCCAATGGACCAATGTGCAGAAATCATTTGGACCAAACCCAACTGCGATTCACAAACAGCCATGAGCAACCTGATGAGGACACCACCAACTTCGACCCTCCAACATATACACAAGCGACAACCGACATCACGGTTGACCACGAAACTGAACTCACCATCCCCAGCAGCCCGGCAAGGGCAGCTGTCCAGCAGCCCAGCGAAGAACCAACCAACTCACCCACAACTGCATTTGTACCGAGACGATCGACAAGTGAGTGAAAAGCCTCAAATCGTCTCACCCTGTAAATAAGAGTACTATTGACTTTGGGAGGGAGTGATGTCATGTATGCAACCCCAGACAACCTGTATAATACTGCCACCAGAGGGCTTACCTGTTGGATCCCAGCATCCCTTGGGAGCACTGTATATAAGCTGGCCTCCCACACTGTACCAACACTTTGGAGTCTGAATAAAGGAGCTCAGGTCACACTTACTCATTGTCTACAGTACTCAGTTGCATTACTTTATAATGAGCATAACACCACCGATCTCTGAGCTCCCTTCCTGTTGATTCCCAGGGCAATCAATCACCACTCGCCAACATTATGCTGCCAGATTAAGTTGAGGGGCTCAGAGGAGGTAATAAATTGAGGCCGTGAATCTGAGTTAAGAAATAAAATTAGAGAAGCATGAATAAATGAACGAGTAGAGGCAACATAAACTAAAGGGTACAATCCTAAAGGGGCTGCATGAACAGTGAGCGGGTTTACGCACACAAATCGCTGAAGGTGGCAGGACAGGTTGAGAAAGCAGTTAAAAAATTTACAGGATCCTGTGCATCACAGAGGCAAGGCATACAAAAGCAAGGAGGTTATGATGAACCTTTGTAAAACATTAGTTCAGCCTCAACTGGAGCATTGTATCCAATTCTGGGCACCGCACATTAGGATGTGAAGGTCTTAGAGAGGGTGCAGAAAAGATTGACAAAAATGATTCATGAGATGAGGGACTTCAGTTACATGGATAGACTGGAGAAGCTGGGGTTGTTCTTCTTTGAGCAGAGATGGTTGAGAGCAGAGTTGATAGAGGTGTTCCAAATCATGAGTGGTCCAGACAGATTAGATAGAGAGATACTGTTCCCGCTGGCAGAAGGGTTGAGAACCAGAGGAGACAGATTTATGGTGATTGGCAGAAGATCATCATCATCATAGGCAGTCCCTCGAATCGAGGATGACTTGCTTCCATGTTAAAAAGTTCATACGAGTTTCAATGAAGGACCTAAAATTCCAGGTCCAAACTAAATCTTGAAGGCTGGAAGATGCCTGTGCGTGGAATTTTTAACGTGTGGTGACCGTTGCATGCCAGCCACCACACGGCCTTGACAGAGCTAGGTCTTGGTCCAGTGGCAAGGATTAATCAAGACAACTGGAGACCAGCTCTGCTGCACGGACCTAGTGTGCACACAAATCGCAGTGTGGACTGGTCCATGCTGCACCTGGGTCCTCGTCTCTTCTAGGCCCTGAACTTGCGCCTCTCTTGGGCCCCGATTACGTCCCTCTACAATTTCTCGCCACTCCTTCACCCCGACCTCGCCGCTCCTGCTGTACCTGCCCACGCTCCAATCACTGAGCTGGACCTTGGTGACGGCCCTTTTCACTGCCATTGCTCACCTGCTGCAGCACATTCTGCTCCCTGGAGTGGTACGCCGCCACGCTGCTCCTTCCGCTCCCCGGCCTGCTTCAATGCTGGTCGCAGGCCGGGGGCCGCTCAGACTGCTGGTCTAGGCCACCATGCTGCTGCGTCCACTCGCTGGCCTGCTCCGATGGTGCTCGCAGGCCGCGGGCCGCTCAGTCTGCTGGGCTAGGTTGCCATGCTTCTCTTTCTGCTCCAATGGTGGTCGCAGGCTAGGGTCCACACAGACTGCTGGGCCAGGCCGCCATGCTGCTCCTTCTGCTCCCCGGCCTGCTCCGATGGTGCACTCTTTGGTAGACTGCGGGTAAGGCACACAAAGAAACTACACACAGGACAGTGAATTCGCTCGTGTACCAGTAGGTGGGGTGAACGAGACACACACACACCCGAGTGAGAGTGTTCCAGTGCACTGCCTGTGAAAATAGCTTTAACCAGTTACACAGCCTGAAAAAACATCGCACCATTCACAGTGGGGAGAAACCGTACACATGTTCTGTGTGTGGATCAGGCTTCAACTGATCATCCAACTTGGAGAGACACAAGGACACCCGCACCACAGAGAAACCGTGGAAATGTGGGGATTGTGGGAAGGGATTCAATTGCCCCTCTGCACTGGAAACTCATCGACGCCGTGACAATGGAGAGAGGCCGTTCAACTGCCCTGAGTATGTGAAGGGATTCACTCGTTCATCCAACCTGCTGGTACATGAGCGAATTGGCAGAAGAACCAAAGGTGATGTAAGAAAAATCTTATTTATGCAGCAAGTGGTTACGATTTGGAATGCACGGCCTGAAAAAGGTGGTGGAGGCAGACTCAATCACTGCTTTCAAAAGGGAGTTGTATAATTATCTGAAAGAAAACATTTGCAGGGCCGGAGGAAAGGGCGGGGCAGTGGGACTAGCTGCGAGCCAACAAGGGCTGTATGGGCTGAATGGCCTTCCGTGCTGTAACCATTCTGATTGTGTGAGCAGAACACATAAGTCTGGTACCTGACTCAATCTAAAGCGTTCCTGATTGTGAGCACCTCTGTTTAACCTGCCCTGCACCTTCACAGCTCCAAGGAGAACCACTTTAGATGTTGCAGCCATCATCTTATTGAATGGCGGGACCAAAAGCCGATTCATCTCCTATATCGGATGTTCTCATGTATTCATATCACTGGTCCCCATCCTGCACCTGATGGGCTCCCTGCAGTAAGATGGCCGCCACGCATGCTCCCTGCCCTGCAGTGGGACAATGGCAAGCATTGTGACGTCGAGGAAGCCCTGCTGCTGTCGCTCCTTGCGGCGGGCAGTCCCACGCTACCCAAAGATGGCGGCCGAACTCCCCGCAACCCCCGACAGTAACCAAGGCCCGTCCCCACCCAAAGGTGCCCCGCAGCCGCCACCCGCCAACTCGGCGGCCAAATCTCGCTGCCCGCGCGTGTCCGTGAGTCCACAGGGAGACCGGGCGCGCTGCTCGGGCCGCTCCTCCATCCTCCACGGCGGCGGCGAAACGTCCGTTCATCCGCGGCCAATAGGCTGGCCCGCGCCTGCGTACAACTCCGCCCCGCCTCACCTGGGCCCTCGCGTTCAAAGGCCGCGAGCGGAACCCACCAACAAACGGCCAACCGCCCGCGCGCGCGCAGCACTCAGCCCGCAGCCAATGGCGAGGCGGCGCGGGGCACCAGCCCACACAGCGCGCTGCTCCGCGCCAATCAGTGTGGGGGGGGGCGGGGCCGCGGCCGCGGCACCAATCAATCAATCGGTGAACAATCCAGGGCGCGTGGTGCTGAAGGGAAAGTGTCTCTGGCGACACAAACAGAAGATACTGGAAGTGTCCACGGCTCAGGCAGCATCTGTGGGCAGCGTCAGAGGGGGCGGGTCCGCGGCCGCGGCCCTCCGTCACAACTGGAGAGTGCTGGGAAAGAACAGATCCTGAAGGAGCACTGAAAGGGGGAGGGGGAGAAAGGACAACAGGGAAGGTCTGTGATAGAGGGGAAGGGAGAGATTAGAGAGACAACAGGGAGGATGGGCCGAATTCAAATGGTACTGGCAGAAGTTAGAACAACATTAGTTAGGATGGAGTGTGAATGGTGGGATAATGATCAGTGGGCACTGGAGACAAGGAAAAAAAACAGGCTCGGTGGGTGGAGACCATGAGAAACAGGAGCGGGAGTGGGCCACCCGGACCCCGAGCCTGCTCCCCATTCAATAAGATCATGGCTGGTCTGATCATAGACTCAGCTCCACTTTCCTGCCCGCTCCCCAGAGCCCTTTACTCACTTATCGCTTAAAAATCTGTCTATCACGGCCTTAAATATATTCAATGACCCAGCCTCCACAGCTCTTTGGGGTAGAAAATTCACAGATTTACAACCCTCTGAGAAAATAAATTCCTCCTCATCTCAGTTTTAAATTGGCGGCCCCTTTTTCTGAGACTATGTCCACTAGATACAGAGAAAAATTTGCTCTACACTATCCCATCAAAAACTGCCTGGGCACGTACAGCACGGGTTGGACAGGAAGGTTTAAGCTAGGCATTCCAGAACTTGGGGCCTGGGCAACAGAAGATACAGCAAACAAAACCACCAATGGTTGAACAATTAGAATTAGGGATGCTCAGGAAGACAGATATCTCATGGGCGGGATGGGGGGGGGGGGTAGTAGATGTGGGGCTGGAGGAGTTTACAGAGCTAGGGAGGGGCGAGGCCATGGAGGGAGTTGAAAATAAGTATTCGAATTTTGAAATCAAGGCGTTGCTTAACCAGTAGCCAATGTCAGTCAGCGAGCACAGGGGTGATGGGTGAGCTGGACTTGTTAGGACATGGGCAGCCGAGTTTTGGATCAACTCTAGTTTATGTAGGGTAGAATGTGGGAGAAGTGCATTGGAATAGTCAAGACCAGAAGTAACAAAGGCATGGATCAGGGCTTCAGCAGTGGATGAGTTGAGGCAGGGGCGAAGACGGGCGATGTTACAGAAGTGGAAATAGGCAATCTTAGTTATGTTGTGGATATGTGGTCAAAAACTTATTTCAGGGTTAAGTATGACACCAAGGCTGTGAAAAGTCTGGTTCAGCCTCAGAAAGAAGTTGGGGCGAGGGATGGAGTCAGTGGCTTGGGAAAGGAGTTTGTGTAAAAGACAATTACAAATATTAGAATATTTCACAGGCTATCACGTGTAAAATGTGTGGATGAGTTTTTTAAATTCAATCGGTTCCAAAACTGGGTTAATTGACACAGAAAGTAACGGATTTCAAATCTTATGCAAGACAGTTCAATAACGGGGTGATTCAAAGGATTTCAGCTGTGTTTAAAGTGAGAAACTGCAGTTAAGTCTACTACAACCACAACTCATGTACTCAAACGGAACAAGTTTGGGGTTTGTTATGATAGAAGGTGAACTAGGTGAGAATTGCTAAAAGTTAGATTCAGAAAAAGCACTAAAATGGAACACCGATTGGTCTCCTCTGATCATGGAGGAATCAAATATTCGACACGCTGTGTTTGAAACAAAGATAATTTATTCAACTTTTATACAGGATATTAATTTCCAGCTCAGGTATAGGGGTTATTAAGATTATCAGAAACAAACAAAAGCTGCCAGAATGAATATGGTTCAGTGCCCAATGCAATCACAGTAAATCTTGTTCTATTTACAAATGCAGCCTTTCTCCTCAGGCCATTTAAAACTGAGCTGAGGAGGAATTGCTTCTCTCAGAGGGTTGTAAATCTGTGGAATTCTCTGGCCCAGAGAGCCATGGAGGCTGGGTCACTGAATATATTTAAGGCGGAGATAGACAGATTTTTGAGTGATAAGGGAGTAAAGGGTTATGGGGAGCAGGCAGGAAAATGGAGCTGAGTCTTTGATCAGATCAGCCATGATCTTATTGAATGGGGAGCAGGCTCGGGGGGGGGCCGGGTGGCTCACTCCTGCTCCAATGTCTCATGGTCTTATCTACCCAGCATGCCCCGCGGGGGAGAATGTGTCGCACCCAGACTACAGGAGCTCAATGCGCAGGCGCGGGCCCTGCCTGGTTTTGGAAGAGGTGACACGTTTTGGACATGCTCCTCAGAAGTGTCTTTTTCAGCGGTACGGAGCGGAGTAATTGACCAGCGGGGAGCAGGGGAGGCTTCATAAACAACCGGTGCCCGCCGCAAGCCCGGAATGTTTACCGGAATATCGGTGGTTGCAGCTTCTGGGATTTCTACCGGTCATAGGCCCAGGCTAACGGCGGCCATCTTGGTGGAGGAAGGCAGAATCAGTGCTCCGCTATCTTGATTCCGTGAGTAGCACAGCGCATGCGCGGCCATCTTTGTGCAGGGACGAAGTGAATAAAGAGAACTGAGAGTCAACACCTTCAGGGGAGGGGAAACCAGTGAGTGTGGAACTGAACCCACACAGAATCAGCGTCTTCAGGCGAGGAGAGGGGAACCAGCGAGTGTGGAACTGATCCCAGCCACAGTCAGCATATTGATGGGAGAGAGGGGAAACAGTGAGTTTAGAACTGATCCCAGCCAGAGTCAGCACCTTCAGGGGAGGAGAGGGAGGGGAACCAGTGAGTGTGGAACTGAACGCAGCCAGAATCGGTGGTGAAAACTGGGAGTGGAGGGGAAACAGGTTAGACCATAAAAAATAGGAGCAGGAGTAGGCCATTTGGCCCCTCGAGCCTGCTCCCCATTCAATAAGGTCATGGCTGATCCGATCATGGACTCGTCTCCACTTCCCTGTACGCTCCCCATAACCGTTTACTCCCTTATCGCTCAAAAATGTGTCTATCTTCACCTTAAATATATTCAATGACCCAGCTTCCACAGCTCTCAGGGGCAGGGAATTCCATGGATTTCCAACCCTCTGAGAGAAGAAATTTCTCCTCATCTCAGTTTTAAATGGGTGGCCCCTTATTCTGAGACTATGTCCCCTAGTTTTAGGTTCCCTGATGAGTGGAAATGTCCTCTCTACATCCACCTTGTCGAGCCCCCTCATAATCTTATAAGTTTCAATAAGATCACCCCTCGTTCTTCTGAACGCTAATGTGTATAGGCCCAACCAACTCAACTTATCCTCATAAGTCAACCCCCTCATCTCCGGAATCAACCCAGTGACCTTCTCTGAACCGCCTCCAATGCAAGTATATCCTTTCTTAAATGCGGAGACCAAAACTGTACGCAGTACTCCAGGTGTGGCCTCACCAATATCCTGTACAGTTGTAGCAGGACTTAGCTGCTTTTATACTGTGAGGTTATCCACTTTGGTGGTAAAAACAGAGAGACAGACTATTATCTGAATGGTGACAGATTAGGAAAAGGGGAGGTGCAACGAGACCTGGGTGTCATGGTACATCGGTCATTGAAGGTTGACATGCAGGTACAGCAGGCAGTTAAGAAAGCAAATGGCATGTTGGCCTTCATAGCGAGGGGATTTGAGTACAGGGGCAGGGAGGTGTTGCTACAGTTGTACAGGGCCTTGGTGAAGCCACACCTGAAGTATTATGTACAGTTTTGGTCTCCTAACTTGAGGAAGGACATTCTTGCTATTGAGGGAGTGCAGCGAAGGTTCACCAGACTGATTCCCAGGATGGCGGGACTGACGTATCAGGAAAGACTGGATCAACTGGGCTTGTATTCACTGGAGTTCAGAAGAATGAGAGGGGACCTCATAGAAACGTTTAAAATTCTGATGGGTTTAGACAGGTTAGATGCAGGAAGAATGTTCCCAATGTTGGGGAAGTCCAGAACCAGGGGTCACAGTCTAAGGATAAGGGTTAGCCATTTAGGACCGAGATGAGGAGAAACTTCTTCACCCAGAAAGTGGTAAACCTGTGGAATTCTCTTCCACAGAAATTTGTTGAGACCAATTCACTAAATATATTCAAAAAGGAGTTACATGTAGTCCTTACTACTAGGGGGATCAAGGGGTATGGTGAGAAAGCAGGAATGGGGTACTGAAGTTGCATGTTCAGCCATGAACTCATTGAATGGCGGTGCAGGCTCGAAGGGCCAAATGGCCTACTCCTGCACCTATATTCTATGTTTCTACTCTATCCCATTTGCAATAAAGGCCAACATTCTATTTGCCTTCCTGATTACTTGCTGTACCTGCACACTAACTTTTTGTGTTTCATGCAAAAGGACCCCCAGGTCCCTCTGTACTGCAGGCACTTTACAATATTTCTTGATTTAAATTATAATTTGCTTTTCTATTATTTCTGCCAAAGTGAATAACCTCACATTTTCCCACATTATACTCCATCTGCCAGTTTTTTCCCACTCACTTAGCCTGTCTATATCCCTTTGCAGATTTGCTTTGCCACCCATCTTTGTGTAGTCAGCAAACTTGGCTACATTACACTCGGTCCCTTCATCCAAGTCACTAATATAGATTGTAAATAGTTGGGCACCCAGCACCGATCCCTGTGGCATCCCACTAGTCACTGTTTACCAACTGGAAAATGACCCATTTATCCCGACTCTGTTTTCTGTTAGTTAGCCAATCTTGTATCCATGCTAATATATTACCCTCAACCCTGTGAGCTTTTATCTTGTGCAGTAACCTCTCATGTGGCCCCTTATCGAATGCCTTTTAGAAATCCAAATACACCACATTCACTGGTTCCCCCTTATCCACCCTGCTCGTTACATCTTCAAAGAACTCCAGCAAATTTGTCAAACATGATTTCCCTTTCATAAAACCATGCTGACTGCTTGATCAAATCATGCTTTTCCAAATGATCCGCTACTGCTTTCTTGGACTCCAGGATTTTCCCAACCACAGATGTTAGACGAATGGTCTATAGTTTCCTGCTTTTTGTCTGCCTCCTTTTTTAAATAGGGGCATTACATTTGCAGTTTTCCAATCTGCTGGGACCGCCCCAGAATCCAGGGAACGTTGGTAGATTACAAACAATGCATCCACTATCTCTGCAGCCACTTCTCTTAAGATTCTAGGAGGTAAGGCATCAGGTCCAGGGGACTTGTCCGCCTTTAGTCCGAATACTACCTCCTTTATGATTGTGGTAAGTTCCTTCCCCCGCTATAGCCCCTTGACTATCCACTGTTGGGATATTTTTGGTGTCCACAACCATAAAGACTGATACAAAATATATGTTCAGATTTTCTGCCATCTGCATGTTCCCCATCACTGATTCCCTGGTTTCGTCCTCAAAGGGACCAACATTTACTTTAGCCACTCTTTTCCTTTTTATATACCTGTAGAAACTCTTGCTATTTGTTTTTATATTTCGTGCTAGTTTACTTTCATAGTCTATCTTCCCTTTCTTAATCATTTTTTTAGTCATTCTTTGCTGGCTTTTAGAAGCGTCCCAATCTTCTGTCCTCCCAATAGTTTGGCCACTTTGTATGCCCTTTATTTCTTTGGTTAGCCATGGATGGATATCTTTTCTTTTACACCTTTTCCTCCTCACTGCAATATATTTTTCTTGAGAGTTGCGAAATATTTCCTTAAATGGACACCACTGTTCATCAACTGTCCTACATTTTAATCTATTTTCCCAGTTGACTTTAGCCAAATCTTCCCTCATATCTTTGCAATCTCCATCATTTAAGCTGGTTTGAGATCCAATTTTCTCGCCCTCCATTTGAATTTGAAATTCAACCATGCTATGATCATTCCAAGGGGGTCCTTTATTCGGAGATTGATTATTAATCCTATCTCATTACACAGGACCAGATCTAAGATAGTCAGCACTTCAGAGGAGGGTGAGGGAGAGGAAACCAGTGATTGTAGAATTAAACCCAGCCAGAGTCAGCACCATCAGGGGAGGGAGAGGGAGGGGAACAAATGAGTATAGAACTGAACTCGGCCAGATCTAGCACATTCAGGAGAAGAGAGGGAGAGGAACCAGTGAGTGCAGAACTGAACCCAGCCAGAGTCAGCACCATCAGGGGAGGGAGGGGAACCAGTGAGTATGGAACTGAACCCAGCCACAGTCAGCACTATGAGGGGAGGAGAGGGAAGGGAACCAGTGAGTGCAGAACTGTACCCAGACAGAGTCAGCACCTTCAGTGGAGGAGAGGGAGGGGAACCAGTGAGTGTGGAAATGAACCCAGCCAGAGTAAGCACCTTCAGGGGAAGAGAGGGAGGGGAACCAGTGAGTGTAGAACTGAACCCAGCCAGAGTCAGCACCTTCAGGGGAGGAGAGGGAGGGGATCCAGTGAGTGTAGAACTGAACACAGTCAGAGTCAGCACCAGCAGGAGAGGAATGAGTGAGTGTAGAAATGAACCCAGCCAGAGTCAGCACCATCAGGGGAGGGGAGGGAGGGTAACCAGTGAGTGTAGAACTGTACCCAGACAGAGTCAGCACCTTCAGTGGAGGAGAGGGAGTGGAACCAGTGAGTGTAGAACTGAACCCAGCCAGAGTCAGCACCATCAGGAGAGGAGAGGAGAGGGAGGGGAACCAGTGTCTTAAATTTATTCAATGAGCCAGCTTCCACAGCTCTCTGAGGCAGCAAATGGCACAGATTTACAACCCTTTGAGGGAAGACATTCCTCCTTATCTCAGTTTTAAATGGGCGGCCCCTTATTCTAAGATTATGCCCCTAGTTCTAGTCTCCCCTATATCAGTGGAAACATCCTCTCTGCATCAACCTTGTCAAGCTCCCTCATAATCTTATACGTTTCGATAAGATCACCTCTCATTCTTCTGAATTCCAATGAGCAGAGGCCCAAACTTCTCAACCTTTCCTCATAGGTCAACCCCCTCATCTCTGGAATCAACCTCGTGAACCTTCTCTGAACTTCCTCCAAAGCAAGTATATCCTTTCTTAGATATGAAAACCAAAACTGTACACAGTATTCTTGGTGTGGCCTCACCAATACCCTGTATAACTGTAGTAAGACTTCCCTGCTTTTATACTCCATCCCCTTTTGCAATAAAGGCCAAGATTCTATTGGCCTTCCTGTTCACTTGCTGTACCTGCATACTAACCTTTTGTGTTTCATGCAGCAGGACCCCCCAGGTACCACTGGACTGCAAATTTTTCTCCATTTAAATAATAACTTGCTCTTCACATTTTGTTTCTGCCGAAGTGCATAACCTCACACTTTCCAACATTATACTCCATCTGCCAAATTTTTGCCCACTCACTTAGCCTGTCTATGTCGTTTTGCAGGTTTTTTGTGTCCTCGCACATTGCATTTCCTCCTACCTTGGCTACATTACACTCGGTCCCTTCACCCAAGTCGTTAATATAAATTGTAAATAGTTGGGGTCCCGACACGGATTCCTGTGGCACCCCACTAGTTACTGATTGCCAACCCGAGAATTTATCCCGACTCTCTATTTTCTGTTAGTTAGCTAATCCTCTATCCATGCGAATATATTACCCCCAACCCCGTGAACTTTTATCTTGTGCAGTAACCTTTTATGTGGCACCTTGTCAAATACCTTCTGGAAGTCCAAATACACCACATCCACTGGTCCCCTTCATCAAAGCCAGAGTCAGCACTTTTAGGGGAAGAGAGGGAGGGAAACTAGTGAATGTGGAACTTAATGCAGCCAGACTCAGCACCTTCAGGGGTGGGGAGGGAGGGGAACCAGAGAGTGTAAAACTGAACCCAGCCAGAATTGGTGGTGAAAACTGGGAGTGGAGGAGAAACAGTGTAGAAATGTGTGATGGTTTGGATTTCAGCACAGCAGGAGGGACAATGTGTGGGACAGGGATTTACAGCTTTGGAAGAACAAGAAAGGAAAGAATGTTCCATGGAAACTAGATGTGTCTATCCTGAATTTCTGTCTTGTACTGACGGCGATGAGTTTTATTATCTCCTTTTACAGAATATTAGAAGGGGAGATTTTCAGACAGGAAACGCAAATCAAACATCACGTCAAGATCTGACGGAGTCGGTCGATTCATCAGGACCTGAATATCATCGGTCTTTGAAAGTGGAAGGAGAAATGTTTGTCTGTTCTGTTTGTGGGAAAAGATTTCAAACATCAGTGTGACTGGAAAAGCACCGCGACACACACACCCGAGTGAGTGTTCCAGTGCACTGCCTGTGGAAAGAGCTTTAACCAATTACACAGCCTGAAAAAACATCGCACCATTCACAGCGCGAAGAAACTGTAAACGTATTGTGTGTGTGGGCGAGGCTTCAACCCATCGTCCAACCATGGAGAGTCACAAGGATACCCGCACCATGGAGAAACCGTGGAAATGTGGTGACTGTGGGAAGGTATTCAGATCACCGTCTAAGCTGAAAATTCATCGACGCAGTCACACTGGGGAGAGGCAGTTCACCTGCTCCGAGTGTGGGAAGGGATTCACTCAGTCATCTGACCTGATGACACACCAGCGAGTTCACACTGGGGAGAGGCCGTTCACCTGCTCCGAGTGTGGGAAAGGATTCACTACGTCATCCACCTTGCTGAAACACCAGCGAGTTCACACTGGGGAGAGGCCATTCACCTGCTCCGTGTGTGGGAAGGGATTCACTTGTTCATCCGACCTGCTGACACACCAGCGAGTTCATACTGGGGAGAGGCCATTCACCTGCCCTGAGTGTGGGAAAGGAATCAATGTGTCACACGACCTTGTAAATCACCAGCGAGTTCACACTGGGGAGAGGCCGTTCACCTGCTCCATGTTTGGGAAGGGATTCACTTGTTCATCCGACCTGCTGAGACACCAGCGAATTCACACTGGGGAGAGGCTATTCACGTGCTCCATGTGTGGGAAGGGATTCACTTGTTCATCCGACCTGCTGAGACACCAGCGAGTTCACACTGGGGAGAGGCTATTCACGTGCTCTGAGTGTGGGAAGAGATTTACTCAGTCATTCACCCTGCTGAAACATCAGCGAGTTCACACTGGGGAGAGGCCATTCACCTGCTCCGTGTGTGGGAAGGGATTCACTTGTTCGTCCGACCTGCTCAGGCACCAGCGGGTTCACACTGGGGAGAGGCCATTCACGTGCTCTGAGTGTGGAAAGCGATTCACTCGGTCATCCAACCTGCTGACACACCAGCGAGTTCACAAGTGACTGCAGGGATTGGAATCTGCTGTTATTACTGCTGTTAATCACATCCCGACTGAACCATGTTCATTCTGACAGTTGGGGTTTGTTTCTGCTGATAACCCTATAACTGGGCTGGACTTTAATATTCTGGATATATTGCTGATTGTGTTCTCGGGGCTGCAGTGTCCATTTAAGAAACGCTGTGTGTTATCTTTCCCCTTAATTCAGCAACTCTCAACAGAAAGTTAGTTTGCAATAAAATTATGAACTTTTACTTTAATCCTAAATTGATCTTTCGTACAAAATCTGCAATAGTGTGTGAAAGTTTCTACCGAATAAAATGTCCAATTAGAAAGAGCTGGCTGACAATTCTTACTGACTTGCACATTACACACAGTGGCCCCTCCATTATCCACCAGACAGAAGGGAAATGGGAATTCGTGGGAAATGTGTCCCCAAATGTTGCCCCTCCCATCTGGTGCAGCAATCCACTCGGCATGGGAATAGAGACAAGTCCAGACCAAAACTGTGCGCAGTACTCCAGGTGTGGTCTTACCAACGCCCTGTACAGTTGCAGCAGGACTTCCCTACTTTTATACTCCACCCCCCTTGCAATAAAGGCCAATATTCCATTTGCCTTCCTGATTACTTGCTGTACTTGCATGCTAACTTTTTGAGTTTCATGTACAAGAACCCCCAGATCCTTCTGTACATAGAAACACAGAAAATAGGTGCAGGAGTAGGCCATTCGGCCCTTCGAGCCTGCACCACCATAAGATCATGGCTGATCATTCACCTCAATACTCCTTTCCTGCTTTCTCTCCATACCCCTTGATGCCTTTAGCTATAAGGGCCGTCTCTAACTCCCCCTTGAATATATCCAATGAACTGGCATCAACAACTCTCTGCGGTCGGGAATTCCACAGGTTAACAATTCTGAATGAAGAAGTTTCTCCTCATCTCAGTCCTAAATGGCTTACTCCTTATCCTTAGACTGTGTCCCCTGGTTCTGGACTTCCCCAACATCGGGAACATTCTTCCTGTATCTAACCTGTCCAGTCCCATCAGAATCTTATACGTTTCTATGAGATCCCCTTTCATCCTTCTAAACTTCAGTGCATAAAGGCCCAGTTGATCCAGTCTCTCATGTGTCAATCCTGCCATCCCAGGAATCAGTCTGGTGAACCTTCACTGCACTCCCTCAATAGCAAGAACGTCCTTCCTCAGGTTAGGAGACCAAAACTGAACACAATATTCTAGGTGAGGCCACACCAAGGCCCTGTACAACTGCAGTAAGAGCTCCCTGCTCCTATACTCAAAAGCACTAGCTATGAAGGCCAACATACCATTTTCCTTCTTCACCGCCTGCTGTACCTGCATACCAACTTTCAATGAGTGATGTACCATGACACCCAGGTCTCGTTGCACCTCCCTTTTTCCTAATCTGCTGCCATTCAGATAATATTCTAACCTCACATTTATCCACATTATACTGCATCTGCCATGCATTTGCCCACTCACCTAATTTGTCCAAGTCACACTGCAGCCTCTTAGCGTCCTCCTCACAACTCAAACCACAATCCAGTTTAATGTCATCTGAAAACTTGGAGATATTATACTCAATTGAGATAATCACGAGCACGAGTGGGGTAGTGCTGGACAGGCTAATGGGACTCAAGGTAGACAAGTCCCCTGTTCCTGATGAAATGCATCCCAGGGTATTAAAAGAGATGGCGGAAGTTATAGCAGATGCATTCGTTATAATCTACAAAAATTCTCTGGACTCTGGGGAGGGACCAGCGAATTGGAAAGCAGTTAATGTAACGCCTCCGTTTAATAAAGGGGGCAGACAAAAGGCAGGTAACTATTGGCCGGTTAGTTTAACATCTGCAGTGAGGAAAATGCTTGAAGCTATCATTAAGGAAGAAATAGCGGGACATCTAGATAGGAATAGTGCAATCAAACAGACGCAGCATGGATTCATGAAGGGGAAATCATGTTTAACTAATCTACTGGAATTCTTTGAGGATATCACGAGCATGGTGGATAGAGGCGTACTGATGGATGTGGTGTATTTAGATTTCCAAAAGGCATTCGATAAGGTGCCACACAAAAGGTTACTGCAGAAGATAAAGGTACGCGGAGTCAGAGGAAATGTATTAGCATGGATAGAGAATTGGCTGGCGAACAGAAAGCAGAGTCGGGATAAATGGGTCCTTTTCGGGTTGGAAATCAGTGGTTAGTGGTGTGCCACAGGGATCGGTACTGGGACCACAACTGTTTACAATATACATAGATGACCTGGAAGAGGGGACAGAGTGTAGTGTAACAAAATTTGCAGATGACACTAAGATTAGTGGGAAAGCGGGTTGTGTAGAGGACACAGAAAGGCTGCAAAGAGATTTAGATAGGTTAAGCGAATGGGCTAAGGTTTGGCAGATGGAATACAATGTTGTAAAATGTGAGGTCATCCACCTTGGAAAAAAAAACAGTAAAAGGGAATATTATTTGAATGGGGAGAAATTACAACATGCTGCGATGCAGAGGGACCTGGGGGGTCCTTGTGCATGAAACTCTTTTGAGTTAACCTGCAAAACATAAAACATGTATCCGTGCCACCCGACCTGGATGACACACACAAGACATTTACAAGGCCCTTTTTTGTTTTTTTTTGTTTTTATTTTGGGCACTAAAATCAAATTTTTCCTTTTTTCCAGTGCCCCCTATAAAAGGGGAGGGGGACACTAAAAGCACCGGCAATTAAAACAAATTAAACTTTAAAACGTAAAATCAAATTAAAATTTGGTTGCCGGGCGTGATGATGCACTCCAGTCCCTCCGGTGCCCACCTCTCGCGGAAGGCCGCGAGCGTACCGGTGGACACCGCGTGCTCCATCTCCAAGGACACCCTGGACCGGATGTAAGAGCGGAAGAGAGGCAGGCAGTCAGGTTGAACGACCCCCTCGACCGCCCGCTGCCTGGACCGGCTGATGGCACCCTTGGCCGTGCCCAGGAGCAGTCCTACGAGGAGGCCTTCGGACCTACCCGCTCCCCCCCGCACAGGGTGCCCAAAGATCAGGAGAGTGGGACTGAAGTGCAGCCAGAATTTCAGGAGCAGCCCCTTCAAATAGTGGAACAGGGGCTGCAACCTTGTGCACTCCATAAAAACATGGAACACGGACTCCTCCAGACCGCAGAAATTGCAGGCGGCCTGGGAGTCCGTGAACCGGCTTAAAAATTTATTGCACGGCACTGCTCCGTGCACCACCCTCCAGGCCAAGTCCCCGATGAATAGTGGGAGGACCCCTGCGTAGAGTGCCCTCCATCGGGGACCCCCGCCTCCTCCGGACGGCAAGATGGTACGCCATGGCGTGTCCGGACGGCCGGCGAGGATGGCAAAGTTGAGGGTGTGCAGGATCCTTGTGCATGAATCCCAAAAAGTTAATTTGCAGGTGCAGCAGGTAATCAGGAAGGCAAATGGAATGTTGGCCTTCATTGCGAGAGGGATGGAGTACAAAAGCAGGGAGGTCCTGCTGCAACTGTACAGGGTATTGGTGAGGCCGCACCTGGAGTACTGCGTGCAGTTTTGGTCACCTTACTTAAGGAAGGCTATACTAATTTTGGAGTGGGTACAGAGACGATTCACTCGGCTGATTCCGGAGATGAGGGGGTTACCTTATGATGATAGATTGAGTAGACTGGGTCTTTACTCGTTGGAGTTCAGAAGGATGAGGGGTGATCTTATGGAAACATTTAAAATAATGAAAGGGATAGACATGATAGAGGCAGAGAGGTCGTTTCTGCTGGTCGGGAAGACTAGAACTTGGGGGCACAGCCTCAAAATACAGAGGAGCCAATTTAAAATCGAGTTGAGAAGGAATTTCTTCTCCCAGAGGGTTGTGAATCTGTGGAATTCTCTGCCCAGGGAAGCAGTTGAGGCTAGCTCATTGAATGTATTCAAGTCACAGGTAGATAGATTTTTAACCAATAATGGAATTAAGGGTTATGGGGAGCGGGCGGGTAAGTGGAGCTGAGTCCACGGCCAGATCAGCCATCATATTGTTAAGTGGCGGAGCAGGCTCGAGGGGCTAGATGGCCTTCTCCTGTTCCTAATTCTTATGTTCTTATGTTCTTATTCCTTCATCCAAATCATTAATGTATATTGTAAATAGCTGGGATCCCAGCATTGAGCCCTGCGGCACACCACTAGTCACTGCCTGGCATTCTGAAAAGGACCCGTTTATCCCGACTCTCGGCTTTCTGTCTGCCAACCAGTTCTCTATCCACGTAAGTGCATAACCACCAATACCATGTGCTTTAATTTTGCACACCAATCTCTTGTGTGGGACCTTGTCAAAAGCCTTTTGAAAGTCCAAATACACCACATCCACTGGTTCTCCCTTGTCCACTCTACTAGTTGCATCCTTAATAAATTCCAAAAGATTTGTCAAGCATGATTTCTCTTTCATAAATCCATGTTGATTTGGACCGATCCTATCACTGCTTTCCAAATGCGCTGTTATTTCATCTTTAATAATTGATTCCAACATTTTCCCCACTACTGATGTCAGCATAACTGGTCTATAATTACCTGTTTTCTCTCTCCCTCCTTTTTTAAAAAGTGGTGTTACATTAGCTACCCTCCAGCACATAGGAAATGATCCAGAGTCGATAGACTGTTGGAAAATGATCCCCAATGCATCCACTATTTCTAGGGCCACTTCCTTAATTACTCTGGGATGCAGACTATCAGGCCCCGGGGATTTATCGGCCTTCAATCCCATCAACTTCCTGAACGCAATTTCCTGCCTAATAAGGATATCCTTCAGTTCCTCCTTTTCACTAGACCCTCGGTCCCCTTGTACTTCCTGAAGGTTATTTGTATCTTCCTTCGTGAAGCCAGAACCAAAGTATTTGTTCAACTGGTCTGCCATTTCTTTGTTCCCCATTATAAATTCACCTGAATGTGACTGCAAGGGACCTACGTTTGTCTTCACTAATCTTTTCCTTTTCACATATCTATAGAAGTTTTTGCAGTCAGTTTTTATGTTCCCGGCCAGCTTCCTCTCATTTTCCCTCTCCTAATTAAACCCTTTATCCTCTCTGCTGAATTCTAAATATCTCCCAGCCCTCGAATTGCTGCTTTTTCTGGCCAATTTATATGCCTCTTCTTTGGATTTAACACTATCCTTAATTTCCCTTGTTAGCCATGGTTGAACCACTTTCCCCGTTTTATTTTTACTCCAGACAGGGATGTACAATTGTTGAAGTTCAGCCATGTGATCTTTAAATGTTTGCCATTGCCTATCCACCGTCAACCCTTTAAGTATCATCTGCCAGTCTAAATTCCTTAAGTTCAGGACCCTGGTCTCTGAATTAATTGTATCACTCTCCATCTTAATGAAGAATTCTACCATATTATGGTCACTCTTCCCCAAGGGGCCTCGCACAACAAGATTGCTAATTAGTCCTTTCTCATTACACATCATCCAGTCTAGGATGACCTCTACTTGGTTCCTCGACATATTGGTCTAGAAAACCATCCCTAATACATTCCAGGAAATCCTCCTCCACCGTATTGCTACTAGTTTGGTTAGCCCAATCTATATGTAGATTAAAGTCACCTATGATAACTGCTGTATGTTTATTGCATGCATCCATAATCTCTTGTTTGATGCTGTCCCCAACCTCACTGCTACTGTTTGGTGGTCTGTACACAACTCCCACTAATATTTTCTGCCCTTTGGTATTCCGCAGCTCCACCCATACAGATTCCACATCATCCAAGCTAATGTCCTTCCTTACTATTGCATTAATTTCCTCTTTAACCAGCAATGCTACCCCACCTTCTTTTCCTTTCTGTCTATCCTTCTTGTCCTTTCTGTCTATCCTTCTTGAATGTTGAAGACCCCTGGATGTTGAGTTCCCAGCCTTGGTCACCCTAGAGCCATGTCTCTGTGATGCCAATGATATCATATTCATTCATTGCTGCCTGTGCAGTTAATTCGTCCACCTTATTCCAAATACTCCTCGCATTGAGGCACAGAGCCTTCAGGCTTGTCTTTTTAAGACACTTTGCCCCTTTAGAATTTTGTTGTAATATGGCCCTTTTTGATTTTTGCCTTGGGTTTCTCTGCCCTCCACTTTTACTATTCTTCTTCTATCTTTTGCTTCTGCCCCCATTCTACTTCCCTCTGTCTCCCTGCATAGGTTCTCATCCCCCTGCCATATTAGTTTAACACGTCCCAACAGCACTTGCAAACACACCCCCGAGGACGTTGGTTCCAATCCTGCCCTGGTGCAGACCGTCCTGTTTGTACTGGTCCCACCTCCCCCAGAACCAGTTCCAATGTCCCAGGAATTTGAATCCCTCCCTTCTGCACCACTCTTCAAGCCACGTATTCATCTGAGCTATCCTGCTCTGACTAACACGTGGCACTGGCAGCCATCCTGAGATTACTACCTTTGAGGTCCTACTTTTTAAATTTAACTCCTAGCTCCATAAATTCAGCTTGTAGGACCTCATCCCATTTTTTTCCTATATCGTTGGTACCTATATGCACCACGACAACTGGCTGTTCACCCCCCACCCCCCTCCAAAATGTCCTGCAGCCGCTCTGAGACATCTTGACCTTTGCACCAGGGAGGCAACATACCATCCTGGAGTCTTGAGTGCGGCCGCAGAAACGTCTATCTATTCCCCTTACAATTGAACCCCCTACCACTATAGCTCTCCCACTCTCGAGAGTAAAAAGTGTTTCATTCTTTTTAAATGAGGGAACTATTCGGGCAGAGAATTGCACGTTTATTAACTTCATGCCACGTACAGGTAGTTTTATTTTTACCATCACTTACACCAACCATCACACATTCCAGGTGTATATCAGGAGATTCTGTGTGATGGTGAGGCGATCAGTGCAGAGACCAGTGTGTGCTGCTCATTATCCTCAGTGTGATTGAATCCCCTTTCCCACTGAATACTGTGGACAGACATGGTCACCTTGGTAACGGAATGGTCAGTGTGACATCACTTTCTAAACAAGACAATGGGTTATCAATAAATGGGAATGATATTAAACAATCTGCAATTACATTCTGAATAAAAGGATATAAAATGGTGAAAAATAACTGGTGAAGATAATCATTTATTTTTGCAGAATGCACTTGCAAACATTATGATGTACTTTGTACACCCACACACCCCACATATATAGAGTGAGGTGTGTGCTTTTTTCCCCAGTTGTTTCTCTTAACCAGATGAGAGTTATGAACCCAGCGGACATTAGGACCCTGCGGCTGCCCATCCGGCGGTGCTGTAAGGTCCCGGTTCCAGGCTCTGTCTGACACAATCAGTGGGCCAGGCAAAGCTCAATGGAAAACACTGCAGGAAAAACAATCCTTAGCATTAAAATCTGTGAACAGTTGGCACAGGACACAGTGTGAATTAGTAACCTTTAACACACAGAGTGCCACTAAGTAGGGCAAAGTGAATTGCTCCCCTTCAGTCCTGTCCCTCAATCCCAGTCCATCTCTGGGAGATTGTTACAAGATTCACCCCATCCTCTCAACACAAATATTACCCACACAATACCAGATCAATAGGACATTGCCCACAGCTGCTGATAGCTATTAACAAGAATAAACCTGCTTCTAAGTAAAAAAACAAAATGATTGCATCCTTTCACACATGCAAATACATATCTTTATGATTATCAATATTTATAAATTCCTCTATCTATCATCTGTCTCTATATCTTACAGATGCAAGACCGGGTTCAGTATTAGCTGAGAGAGGTTGTATTGTAATATAAAGTGAGAAAGGGAATCGTGTCAAGTAAATGAGTTAGGGCCTCATGTAATATAAACAGAGACAGGGTCTAGTGCAGTAATAACTGCTACAGGGCCCAGAGTGATGTAAACAGATACAGGATCTAGTGGAATACAGAGACAGAGTGTGGTGCAACATTCACAGAGACAGGGTCCAGTGTAATATAACCAGAGACAGGGTCTAGTATATTATAAACTGGGACAGGGCCTAGTGTAATATAAACAGAGACAGAGTCTTGTGTAATATAAACAAAGACAGGGTCGAGAGAAATATAAACAGAGACAGGGTCTAGTGTAATATAAACAGAGACAGGGTCTAGTATATTATAAACAGGGACAGGGCCTAGTGTAATATAAACAGAGACAGAGTCTTGTGTAATATAAACAAAGACAGGGTCGAGAGAAATATAAACAGAGACAGGGTCGAGAGAAATATAAACAGAGACAGGGTCGAGTGGAATATAAACAGAGACAGGGTCTAGTTTAATACAAACAGAGTCAGGGCCTAGTGTAATACAAACAGAGACAGGGCCTAGTGTAATATAAACACAGACAGGGTCTAGTGTAATATAAACAGAGATAGGGTCTAGTGTAATATAAACAGAGACAAGGTCTAGTGTAATATAAACAGAGACAGGGTCCAGTGTAATATAAACAGAGACAGGGTCTAGTGTAATATAAACAGAGACAGGGTCTAGTGTAATATAAACAGAGACAGGGTCCAGTGTAATATAAACAGAGACAGGGTCCAGTGTAATATAAACAGAGACAGGGTCTAGTGTAATATAAACAGAGATAGGGACTAGTGTAATATAAACAGAGACAGGGTCTAGTGTAATATAAACAGAGACAGGGTCTAGTGTAATATAAACAGAGACAGGGTCCAGTGTAATATAAACAGAGACAGGGTCTAGTGTAATATAAACAGAGACAGGGTCGAGAGAAATATAAACAGGTATAGGGTCGAGTGTAATATAAACAGAGACAGGGTCGAGTGTAATATAAACAGACACAGGGTCTAGTGTAATAGAAACAGAGACAGGGTCCAGTGTAATATAAACAGAGACGGGGTATAGTGTAATATAAACAGAGACAGGGTCGAGTGTAATATAAACAGAGACAGGGTCTAGTGTAATATAAACAGAGACAGGGTCTAGTGTAATATAAACAGACACAGGGTCTAGTGTAATATAAACAGAGACAGGGTCTAGTGTAATATAAACAGAGACAGGATCGAATTTAATATAAACAGAGACAGGGTCTAGTGTAATACAAACAGAGACAGGGCCTAGTGTAATATAAACAGAGACAGGGTCAGGAGAAATATAAACAGAGATAGGGTCTAGTGTAATATAAACAGAGACAGGGTCTAGTGTAATATAAACAGAGTCAGGGTCGAGTGTAATATAAACAGAGACAGGGTCTAGTGTAATACAAACAGAGACAGGGCCTAGTGTAATATAAACAGAGACAGGGCCTAGTGTGATATAAACAAAGACAGGATCTAATTTAATATAAACTGAGATAGGGTCTAGTGTAATATAAACAGAGACAGGGTCTAGTTTAATATAAACAGAGACAGGTTCTAGTGTAATACAAACAGAGACAGGGTCTAGTGTAATATAAACAGAGACAGGGTCGAGAGAAATATAAACAGGGATAGGGTCGGGTGTAATATAAACAGACACAGGGTCGAGTGTAATATAAACAGACACAGGGTCTAGTGTAATATAAACAGAGACAGGGTCTAGTGTAATATAAACAGAGACAGGGTCTAGTGTAATATAAATAGAGACAGGGTGTCGTGTAATATAAACAGAGACAGGGCCTAGTGTAATATAAACACAGACAGGGTCTTGTGTAATATAAACACAGACAGGGTCTTGTGTAATATAAACAGAGACAGGGTCTAGTGTAATATAAACAGAGACAGGGTATAGTGTAATATAAACAGAGACAGGATCTAATTTAATATAAACAGAGACAGGGTCGGGAGAAATATAAACAGAGACAGGGTCTAGTGTAATATAAACAGAGACAGGGTCTAGTGTAATATAAACAGAGACAGGGTCTAGTGTAATATAAACAGAGACAGGGTGTAGTGTGATATAAACAGAGACAGGGTGTAGTGTGATATAAACAGAGACAGGGTGTAGTGTAATATAAACAGAGACAGGGTCTAGTGTAATATAAACACAGACAGGATCTAGTGTAATATAAACAGAGGCAGGGTCTAGTGTAATATAAACAGAGACAGGGCCTAGTGTAATATAAACAGAGACAGGGTCTAGTGTAATATAAACAGAGACAGGATTTAGTGTAATATAAACAGAGACAGGGTCTAGTGTAAAAGAAACAAAGACAGGGTCTGGTGTAATATAAACAGAGTCAGGGCCAAGTGTAATATAAACAGAGACAGGGTCGAGAGAAATATAAACAGAGACAGGGTCGAGTGTAATATAAACAGAGGTAGGGCCTAGTGTAATATAAACAGAGACAGGGTCTAGTGTAATATAAACAGAGACAGGGCCTAGTGTAATATAAACAGAGACAGGGCCTAGTGTAATATAAACAGAGACAGGGTCTCGTGTAATATAAACAGAGACAGAGTCTAGTGTAAAAGAAACAAAGACAGGGTCTAGTGTAATATAAACAGAGACAGGGTCTAGTGTAATATAAACAGAGACAGGATCTAGTGTAATATAAACAGAGACAGGGTCTAGTGTAATATAAACAGAGACAGGGTCTAGTGTAATATAAACAGAGACAGGGCCTAGTGTAATATAAACAGAGACAGGGCCTAGTGTAATATAAACAGAGACAGGATCTAGTGTAATATAAACAGAGACAGGATCTAGTGTAATATAAACAGAGACAGGGCCTAGTGTAATATAAACAGAGACAGGGTCTAGTGTAATATAAACAGAGACAGGGTCGAGTGTAATATAAACAGAGGCAGGGCCTAGTGTAATATAAACAGAGACAGGGCCTAGTGTAATATAAACAGAGACAGGGTCTAGTGTAATATAAACAGAGACAGGGCCTAGTGTAAAAGAAACAAAGACAGGGTCTGGTGTAATATAAACAGAGTCAGGGCCAAGTGTAATATAAACAGAGACAGGTTCGAGAGAAATATAAACAAAGACAGGGTCTCGTGTAATATAAACACAGACAGGGTGTAGTGTAATATAAACACAGACAGGGTCTAGTGTAATATAAACAGAGACAGGATCTAATTTAATATAAACAGAGACAGGTTCAAGAGAAATATAAACAGAGACAGGGTCTAGTGTAATCTAAACAGAGACAGGGCCTAGTGTAATATGAACAGAGACAGGGCCTAGTGTAATATAAACAGAGACAGGGTCTCGTGTAATATAAACAGAGACAGGGTCTAGTGTAATATAAATAGAGACAGGGTCGAGTTAATATAAACAGAGACAGGGTCTAGTGTAATATAAACAGAGACAGGGTCTAGTGTAATATAAACAGAGACAGGGTCGAGTATAATATGAACAGAGACAGGGTGTAGTGTAATATAAACAGAGACATGATGTAGTTATTGAATCACAGAGTCGAAGAATGATACATTTCAGATCGTGTACATCCAGCCCACTGGTGCCTGTGCTGGAACTCATGTGAAAGATCTAACCAATTATCCCACTCCACCTGCTCCTTCCCAATAGCCCTGCATTTTTTCCAATTCAAGTACTTACTCAATTCCCTTTAGAAACTTATTACTGAATCTGCTCCTGGCACCATTTCAGGCCATGTATTCCAGATCATAACAGCTCACTGCGTACTTTCTTTCCTCATTTCGCCTCTGATTCTTTCGCTAGTTAAAACTGTGTCCTCTGGTTACACACCCTTCAGTCTCTGGAAACTAGTTAAGAACAGAAGAGCATAAGAATTGGAAGCACTTGGAGTCTGCTCTGTCACTCGATAAGATCATGGATTATCATCGACCTCAATTCTACTTTCAGGCCTGTTCCCCATAGTCCCGTGATTCCCCTAGAGTCCATAAATCTATCTACCTTAGCCTTGGATATACTCAATGATTCGGCATCCACAGTCCTTTTAGGTAGAGAATTCCCAAGATTCACAACCCTCTGAGTGAAGACATTCCTCCTCAACTTGGTCTGAAAAGGCATACCCCTTATCCTGACACTATGCCCCCTATTTCTGGATTCTCCAGCCAGGGGAAGCAACCTCTCAGCATCTACCCTGTCAATCCCCCTCAGAATATAATATTTTTCAATGAGATCCTCTCTCATTCTTCTAAACTCCAGAGAGTATAATCTACTCAATCTCTCCTCATAGAACAACCCTCTCATCCCAGGGATCAATCTGGTGAACCTTCGTTGGACCGCCTCTGTGGCCTCACCAAAGCCCTGTACAATTGTAGTAAGACTTTTTCACTCTTGTACTCCAAACCCCTTGCAATAAAGGCCAACATGCCATTCACCTTCCTAATTGCTTGCTGTACCTGCATGCCAACTGTGTGTTTCCTGTACGAGGACACCCAAGCCTCTCGGAACACCCAACATTTAACATTTTCTCACAACTTAAAACATTCAGTTTTTCTGTCCTTCCTACTAAAGTGAATAACCTCACAGTCCCCCACATTATGCTCCATCTGCCACCTTATTGCCCACTCTCTTAACCTGTCCATATCCTTTTGCAGATGCTTTGTGTTCTCGGCACAGCTTACTGTCCCACCCATCCCAGATACTGCTCCTGATACCCAGCACCTCTCGATACTGCTCCAGATACCTGTCATCTCTTGAACCACTGCATCAAGATTTCGAACAAATGACTGGGCTGAGGCCCATCTTGGATTAAAAACATGAGGACCACTGTGTCACCATCAACAGCAGCAAGTCAACAAGGCTTCTGCGACTGCACCTTCTAAACCCATAATCTCCACCATGTAGAAGGACAAGGACAGCAGGTCCATGGAAAGACCAGCACCTCCAAGTTCCCCTCCAAGTCACACACCAGCCTGACCTCAGCACATAGACTGCAGCATGGTTCAAGAAGACAGCGGCTCACCACCATCTTCTAAAGGGGCAATTAAGGATGGGCAATAAATGCCGACCTGGCTCGCCCACATCCCGAGAATGAATGAAGAAATAAAGAATGAACTCACAGTGAGAAAGGAGCTGCAGAACTGCCGACACCATCAGCTTTAAGAAGACGTTTCCCTTTGGAGATCAGATTGCCCATTGAGTTTGATTAAACTGATGTTAAAGTAACAATGCTGCTTTGCCCCGTGACAGTAACAGATTATCAGAATATTTCCCATAATTTGAAATCGAATGTCAGACTTGGATGTCTTGTAGATTCATCTTTTAAAAAGTTGTGGGAACTCTGTTCTAAGCTGGATTCCACCCAGTTCGTAACAAGTCCTCAATCAGCTTGTCTTGTCATTGAGGTATCAAGGACTAGGCACACGGTGTTTAAAAGAAAGCTGATTGATTTATTTGACATTTATACAGATTATCAAACTATAGCCCAGTTACAGGCAGAGACAAATCCCAACTTCCAGAATTAACATAGTTCTGTCTTGGGTGTAATTAACAGCAGAATCCAACCCCTGCAGTCAGTTGTGAACTTGTTGGTGTTTCAGGCGGTCGGATGATACAGTGAATCCCTTCACACACACGGAGCAAGGAAACGGTCTTTCCTTCGTGTGAACTCGCTTGTTGTGTACCAGCAAGTGGGATGACTGAGTGAATCTCTTCCCACATTTGGTGCAAGTGAACAGCCTCTCCCCAGTGTGAACTCGCTGGTGTATCTGGAGACAGACAAATAGAGTGAATCTCTTCCCACAGACAGAGCAGCTGAACGGCCTCTCCCCGGTGTGAACTCGCTGGTGATTCAGCAGGTTGGATAACTGAGCAAATCCCTTCTCACACACAGCAGGTGAATGGCCTCTCCGCAGTGTAAAATTGTTGATGAGTTTCCAGCTGGGACGGGTAATTGAATCTCTTCCCACAGCCCTCACATTTCCACGGTTTCTCCATGGTGCGGATGTCCATGTGTCTCTCCAGGTTGGATGATCAGTTGAAGCCTCATCCACACAAAGAACTAGTGTACAGTTTCTCCCCACTGTGAATGGTGCGATGTTTTTTCAGGATTTGTAACTGATTAAAGCTCTTTCCACAGTCAGTGCACTGAAACACTCTCACTCGGGTGTGTGTGTCTCGGTGATTATCCAGTCACACTGATGTTTGAAATCCTCTCCCACAGACAGAACAAACAAACATTTCTCCTTCCACATTCAAAAGCCGATGATATTCTGGTCCTGATGACTTGAGTGACTCTGTCAGATCTTGATGTGATGTTTGGTTTGAGTTTCTCATCTGTAAATCCTCCCCTTCTAATACCCTGTAAAATGAGTTTACAAAAGTCATCACTGTAAGTACAAGATAGAAATTCACAACAGACAATTCTAGTTTCTATGCAACGTTTCTTCACATGCCCGGAATCATTTAACCCAGTCTGTTAATTGCTTTCAGCTACTGGACTTAACGTGTGCCCCACAGCATTCCCTCACCTTCGATGTGTGAATAGAGCATCACGCCTGCAAATCTGGTTTTCAATTTACTCAGCAAATGTATTGAACAGAAGATGAACAAGTAAACAGATCATGGCCTAATATTACAGCTCTATATTCACAGGAGAAAGTCTATTATCTAACTCCTCGAGTGGACAAAATAAAGATCCAAAATGCAAGAGTCCCTCGAATCCTTTATTAAAACATTTCAAATCTTGCCCAGTTCCTTCCTTATTGCAGAATTATCCCTCCCTATGGGAGTCGATATTGGTCAAAAACTACCAATTGTAAATTTGTAACCAGCCAAAGTGGATAACCTCACATTTTCCCACATTATACTCAATCTGCCAAATTTTTGCCCACTCACTTCACCTGTCTATATCCCTTTGCAGATTTTGTGTGTCCTCCTCACAATTTGCTTTCCCACCCATATTTGTATCAACAACAAACTTGGCTGCATTACACTCAGTCCCTTCATCCAAGTCATTAATATAGATTTAAATAGTTGAATGTGGGGTTAATCATGCTTTAGTTGTTATTTGCCACTTAATGTATGTGTTGAATTTGTTCAATGTCTGTCAGCTTCTGGTATAGTTTATTAACATGGGCTCATTCTGTATCTCTCAGTCTCTGGTATGGTGTGTGAGTATGGGATTCATTCTGTAGCTCTGAGTCTCTGGTACTTTGTGAGAGTATAGGATTCATTCTGTAGCTCTCAATCTCTGGTACGGTGTGAGAGTATGGGATTCATTCTGTAGCTCTCAGTCTCTGATACTGTGTGAGAGTATGGGATTCATTCTGTAGCTCAGTCTCTGGTATGGTGTGAGAGTCTGGGATTCATTGAGTATCGTTCAGTCTCAAGTATTGTGTGAGTGTCGGATTGATTTTGTCTCTATCCATCTGTGGTACTGTGTGAGTGTGGAATACATTCTGCATTTTTCAGTCTCTGGTACTGTTAGTGATTGTGGGATTCATTCTGTATCTCTCAGTCTGAATCTTCCTGAGACTTTTGGATGGGTATGTAATGTGTAGATAAGTCTCCAATCTGGGGTATATGATGTGGTTTTATTCTCTATCTTTCAGATACTATTTGTCTATTCTCTCTGATATTTGATTTGTCACTAAGGCTGCACAATTGTGAGATTAGCATAGTGGCTTTCCAGCTGATAATGGGTGTGTTTTTGGACTGGGATTGATGGATCCACCTGTGAATGGTATTGAGTTGTGGTGAAATGTTAACAACTTCTGTCTCTCCTGCTCTGTTTGATTGCTGGATTGAAAATGTATATCTGCAAATTGGGATCATTGCAGGACTGACTACTTCTGCCGTCTGTGAGTGTGGAATTGATAATCAGCAAAGAATTACTAAAAAAATGATTAAGAAAGGGAGACTAGACTATGAAAGTAAACTAGCACAAAATATAAAAACAGATAGCAAAACTTTTTATAGGTATATAAAAAGGTAAAGAGTGGCTAAAGTAAACATTGGTCCCTTAGAGGACGGGACCGGGGAATTAGTAATGGGGAACATGGAGATGACAGAAACTCTAAACAAATATTTTGTATTAGTCTTTACAGTAGAGGACACTAACAATATCCCAAAGGTGAATTGTCAAGGGGCTATGGGGGGGTAGGAACTTTACATAATCACTAAGAAGGTGGTACTCAGTAAGATAATGGGACTAAAGGCAGATAAATCCCCTGGACCTGATGGCTTGCATCCTTGGGCCTTAAGAGGAGTAGTGGATGCACTGGTTGTAATTTACCAAAAATCCCTGGATTCTGGGGAGGTCCCAACAGATTAGAAAACTGAAACTGTAACACCCCTATTTAAAAAAAAAAGAGGCAGACAAAAAGCAGGAAACTATAGACCAGTTAGCCTAACATCTGTGGTTGGGAAAATGTTGGAGTCCATTATTAAAGAAGCAGTAGCATAACATTTTGAAATGCATAATTCAGTCAGGTAGAGACAGCATGGATTTATGAAGGGGAAGTCATGTTTGATAAATTTGTTGGAATTCTTTGACGATGTAATGAAGAAGGAGGATGTAATGAAGAAGGTGGATAAAATCCAGTGGATGTGGTGTATTTGGACTTTCAGAAGTCATTTGGCAAGGTGCCACATAAAAGGTTACTGCACAAGATAAAAATTCATGGGGTTGGGGGTATTATATCAGCATGGCTGATATAAAGGATTGGCTAATGAACAGAAAACAGAAAGTCAGGATAAATGGTTCATTCTCGGGTTGGCAATCAGTAACTAGTGGGGTGCCGCAGGTTTCAGTGCTGGGAACCCAACTATTGTCTTGCTACAGTTGCACAGGGTATTGGTGAGTCCACACCTGGAATACTGCATGCAGTTTTAGTTTCCATATTTACAAAAGGATATACTTGCTTTGGAGGCAGTTCATAGAAGGTTCACTTGGTTATTTCCGGAGATGAGGGGGTTGACTTCGGAGGAAAGGTTGAGTTGGTTGGGCCTCTACTCATTGGAATTCAGAAGATTGAGAGGTGATCTTGAGAGGGAAGAAACAAGACACATGTTGTGTGTGTGTGTGTGGATACACCTTGAAACAATCGTTCAGTCTGTGAGACTCGTGTATCCACCTGACTCAACACTGTAAATGTGGGGACAGTGGGAATGGATGCTGTTGTACATGGAAAGTGATTCAGTCGCTCATCTCACCAACTGACATTCGAGGAGTTAGATAACAGACTTTCTCCTGTGAATATATAGCTGGTTTATTGGGCTGTGATGTGTTTACTTATTCACCTTGCTAACTCTAAATCTTTGCCAATTATTTGATGTGATTGGTTTACATGTACGTATTTTTAAAAATATGTTTGCTGAGTGGATTAAAATTTAAAATTGAAACCGGGTTTGCAGGCGTGATGCTCCATTCACACATCGAAGGTGAGAGAGATACTGTGGGGCACATGCTAAGCCCAGTATCTGAAGGTGATTAACAGACTGGGTTTTGTGTTTAGTGATCCTGGGCATGTTACCAACACCTTCCCTGGATACCAAGGCTAGGAGAGGCACTCTGGAAGGTATGGGGAACTGGGACTTGTCCCAGAGAGTAACCGAAGATATAAGAACTAAAATAATCCAGAGTTAGAAAGGAGAAAAGGCCCAAAATGGAAGTCAGTAACAGGACATCAATTTGTCCCCACTTATTTTGGAGGCATCAAATATCGACACACTGTTATTTGAAATATCAAAATATTAAACTTCAGCCCAGTTATAGGGGTTATTAACATCAGCAGAAACAAACCCCAACTGACAGAATGAACACGATTCAGTCAGGATGCGATTAATAGCAGTAATAAGAATAGAGTCCAACCCTTGCAATCACATGTGAACTTGCTGGTGTCTCAGCAGGTCGGATGATCGAGTGAATCCCTTTTCACACTCAGAGCAGGTGAACAGCCTCTCCCCAGTGTGACTGTGACTGTGACAATGCATTTCCAGTTTGCAAAGTTGGGTTCAGTTCTGCACCCGCTGTGCGCAGAGTGACAATAAAATCAATGAGCTGCTAATTTTCTCTGCTGGATAATGGGCCTTTTGCGCTGGCCCAATAGGGTGAGCCTGGGCTGGCCCAATAGGGAGAGCCTGAACTGGCCCAATAAGATGAGCCCGGACTGGCCCAATAGGGTGAGCCCGGGCTGGCCCAATAGGGTGAGCCCGGGCTGGCCCAATAGGGTGAGCCCGGGCTGGCCCAATAGGGTGAGCCAGGTTGGCCCAATAGGATGAGCCTGTGCTGGCCCAATAGGGTGAGCTGGGCTGGCCCAGAGTCACAAGACAACAATTAGCACAACAAGGCTCCCTTTCAGGGGCCACTGACCTGGGCACCAATATGTGTCCAATCAAACTGACAGACATCCTGAAGCCCCGCCCCACCATTGTCCCTGCCTAGTCGAAGCTCCGAGTGGAGCGCTTACTTTGGGAGTCTCCTATTGGGCATATGGACAGCTGAATTTATAGAGTACACTCCATAATCCCTCACATTTAACAGTGTCAAAGGCCTTGGTCAGGTCAAAGAAGGTTGAACCAACCCCACAGTCACTGACACCAATCTCCTCCCATGTGATATAAATCGACATTTGTCACTGACACCAAGTGGATTGGGAAAATATGTTCAAGGGTAAGACTGTAGAAACACAATGGCAAACATTTAAGGAGATATTACATAACTCTCAGCAAAGATTTATTCAAGTGAGAAATAAAGATGCGAAGAGAAGGATGAACCATCCCTGGCTAACTAAGGAAGTAAAGGATGGTGTCAAATTGAAAAAAGGCATGTAATGTTGCGAAGGACAGTGGAAGGCCAGAGGATTGGGAAATTTTTAGAAACCAGCAAAGGACGACTAAAAAATGATAAAGACAGAGAAGATAGCAAATGAGAGCAAACTAACAAGAAATATAAAAACAGACAATAAGAGCTTCCACAGGAATATAAAATGGAAACGAGTTGCTAAAATAAACATTGGTCCCTTAGAAGATGAGACTGGAGAATTAATAACGGGAAACACGGAAAGGACAGAGACTTTGAACAAATATTTTGTATCGGTCTTCACGGTAGAGGATACTAAAAACATCCCAACAGTTGATAATCAAGAGCTAATGCGGGGGGGGGGGGGGTAACTTAAAACAGTCACTGTCACTAGAGATTAAGTACTAATCAAACTAATGGGACTAAAGGTGGACAAGTCCCCTGGACATGATGACATGCATCCTCGGGTCTTTAAAGAAGTGGCTGCAGAGATAGTGGATGCATCGGTTGTAATCTACCAAAATTCCCTGAATTCTGGAGAGAACCCAGCGGACTGGAAAACCGCAAATGTACATCCCGAATTAAGAAACGAGGGAGACAGAAAGCAGGAAACTATAGACCAGTTAGCCTACCATCTGTCATTGGGAAAATACTGGAGTCCATCATTAAGGAAGTAGTAGCAGGACATTTAGCAAATTATATTGCAGTCAAGCAGAGTCAGCATGGTTTCATGAAAGGGAAATCATGTTTGACAAATTTCCTGGAATTATTTGAGGATGTAACAAGCAAAGTGGATAAAGGAGAACCAGTTGATGTCATATATTTGGATTTCCAGAAAGCATTCCATATGGTGCCACACAAAAGGTTACTTCACAAACTCAGAGTTCACGGGGTTGGGGGTAATATATCAGCATGGATAGAGGATTGGCAAACTAACAGAGAGTCAGGATAAATGGATCATTTTCAGCTTGGCAAACTGTAACTAGTGGGGTGCTGCAGTTATCAGTGCTGGGGACTCAACTATTTACAACTAATATAAATAACTTGGCTGAAGCAGCCGATTGTAACAAAGTCAAATTTGCTGATACAAAGATAGGTTGTGAGAGGACACAAAGAATCTACAAGGTGACATAGATAGGCTCTGTGAGTGGGCAAAAATTTGGGAGATGGACTATAATGTGGTAAAATGTCAGGTTATCCATTTTGGTAAGAAAAATAAAAAAGCAAATAATTATTTAAATGGGGACAATTACAAAATGCTGTAGTAGAGGGATCTGGAGGTTCTTGTACATGAAACTCAAAAAGTTAGCATGCAGGTACAGCAAGTAATCAGGAAGGCAAATGGAATGCTGGCCTTTATTGCAAGGGGGATGGAGTATAAAAGTAGGGAAGTCTTGCTACAACTGTATAGGGCATTGGTAAGACCACACCTGGAGTACTGTGCACAGTTTTGGTCTGGACTTGTCTATATTCCCGTGCCGATGGGATTGTTACACCAGACGGGAGGGGCAACATTTGGGGACACTGATTCCCCACCAATTCCCATTCCCCTTCTTTCTGGTGGATAATGCAGGGGCCACTGTGTGTAATGTGCAAGTCAGTAAGAATTGTCAGCAAGCTCTTTGTAATTGGAGATTTTATTCAGTGGAAAGTTTGACACAATTGGAGATTTTGTACCAAAGTTCAATTTAGAATTAAAGTAAAAGTTCATAATTTTATTGCAAAGTGAATTTCTGTTAAGAGTTTCTGAATTAAGGGGAAAGATAACACACAGCATTTCTTAAGTGGACACTGCAGCCCCAAGAACACAATCAGCAATCTATCTCGAATATTAAAGTCCAGCAAGTTATAGGGTTATTAACATCAGCAGAAATAAACCCAAATGTCAGAATGAACATGGTTCAGTCGGGATGTGATTAAAAGCAGCAACACCAGCAGAATCCCACCCCTGCAGTCACTTGTGAACTCGCAGGTGTGTCAACAGGGTGGATGACTGAGTGAATCCCTTCCCACATTCAGAGCAGGTGAACGGCCTCTCCCCAGTGCGAATTCGCTGTTGTGTCAGCAAGTCGGATGATTGAGTGAATCCCTTCCCACGTTCAGAGCAGGTGAACAGCCTCTCCCCAGTGTGAAATTGCTGTTGTCTCAGCAGAGTGGATGACTGAGTGAATCCTTTCCCACACTCAGAGCAGGTGAATGGCCTCTCCCCAGTGTGAACTCATTGGTGTGTTAGCAGGATGGATGACTGAGTGAATCGTTTTCCACACACGGAGCAGGTGAACGGCCTCTCCCCAGTGTGAACTTGCTGGTGTTTCAGCAGGTTGGATTGCTTAGTGAATAGTTTCCCACACTGAGAGCAGGTGAATGGTCTCTCCCCAGTGTGAACTCGCTGGTGTTTCAGCAGGTCGGATGATGCAGTGAATCCCTTCCCACACTCAGAGCAGGTGAATGGCCTCACCCCGGTGTGAACTCGCTGGTGCGTCAGCAGGCTGGACGAACCAGTGAATGCCTTCCCACACTCAGAGCAGGTGAAAGGTCTCTCCCCAGTGTGAACACGCCAGTGGGTGACAAGTTGGGATGACTGAGTGAATCCCTTCCCACACTCGGAGCAGGTGAATGGCCTCTCCCCAGTGTGACAGCGTCGATGCATTTCCAGCTCAGATGGTGATCTGAATACCTTCCCACAGTCATCACATTTCCACGGTTTCTCCGTGGTGCGGGTATCCTTGTGACTATCCATGGTTGGACAATCAGTTGAAGCCTCGCCCACTCACACAACACGTTTACAGTTTCTCTGCGCTTTGAATGGTGCGATGTTTTTTCAGGCTGTGTAACTGGTTAGAGCTCTTTCCACAGTCAGTGCACTGGAACACTCACTTGGATGTGTGTGTCTCGGTACCTTTCCAGTCAGGATGATAATTGAAATCTTTTCCCACAGACAGAACAGACAAACATTTCTCCTTCCACTTTCAAAGACCGATAATATTCAGGTTCTGATGAATCGACTGCCTCCGTCAGATCTTGACCCGATGTTTGGTTTGTGTTCCCTGTCTGAAAATTTCCCCTTCTAATAAGCTGTAAAAGGAGATAACAAAACTCATCACAGTAAGTACAAGACAGAAATTCAGGATAGACACATCCAGTTTCCATGGAACATTCTTTACTCTCTCGTTCTTCCAAAGCTGTCCCACACATTGTCCCTCCTGCTGTGCTGAAATCCAAACCCATCGCACATTTCTAGACTGTTTCTCCTCCACATCCAGTTTTCACCACCAATTCAGGCTGGGTTCAGGTCTACACTCACTGGTTCCCCATCCCCCTCCTCCCCAGAATGTACTGACACTGGCTGGGTTCAGGTCTACACTCACTGGTACACTTCCTTCTCCAAAAGAAGTGGACTCTGGCTGAGTTCAGTTCTACACTCACTGGTTCCCCTCCTGTGAGTGTGGTGATTCTGGCTGGGTTCAGTTCCACACTCACTGGCTCCCCTGTGTTCGGTTCTGCACTCACTCGTTCTTGGATCTCTCCTCTCCTGAAGGTGCTGATTCTGATTAGGTTCAGTTCTGCACTCACTGGTTCCCCTCCCTCCCCTAATGGTGCTGACTCTGGCTGGGTTCAGTTCTACAGTCACTGGTTCCCCTCCCTCCCCTAATGGTGCTGACTCTGGCTGGGTTCAGTTCTACACTCAATGGTTCCCCTCTCCCTCCCCTGAAGGTGCTGACTCTGGCTGGGTTCTCTTCCAGACATTGACACCACTCACTTTGTTCCTGCACCAAGATGGTCGCGCATGCGCCTTGCTACTCACTAAACCAAGATGACGGAGCGCTGAATCTGCCTTCCTGCATCAAGTTGGCCGCAGTTAGCCTGGGTCTGTGACCGGGAGAAATCCCCGAAACTGCAACCGGCGATATTCCGGTTATTATTCCGGGTTTTCGGCGAGCACCGGTTGTTTATGAAGTCTCCCCGGCTCCCCGCTGGTCCATTACTCCGCTCCGTCCCGCTGAAAAACGCAACTCTGAGGCGCCTGTCCAAAACGTGTCGCCTCCGCCATTACAGGCAACGCGCATGCTCCAAATCCAGCCAGGACCCGCGCCTGCGCACTGAGCTCCTGTAGTCTGATGAGGCACATTCTCCCCGCGGGGAATGCTGGGTGAAAATACCGCCATTAGAAGCACGTGTTATTGAATGGAACATGATTTACTGAGATTGCATTGGTCACTGAACCATGTTCATTCTGGCAGTAAGACTTTGTTTCTGATGATGGTGGATTCACTCTGGAGCATCCACGATGCTGAGAATGACATAAGTGGCACGTTTACTGAGTTGGTCTTACCGCATGAGAAGGATCCACAGCCAGCTAGGGAATGGAAGACCAGCAGGAAGAGTAGTACAAAGAAAGTAGTGCAAGGGTCCCACCTGGTCATCCCCCTGCAAAACAGATACACTGCTTTGAGTGCTGTTGAGGGAGATGACTCATCAGGGGAGAGCAGCATCAGCCAAGTTCATGGCACCGTGGCTGGCTCTGTTGTACAGGAGGGCATAAAAAAGAGTGGGAGAGCGATAGTGATAGGGGATTCAATCATAAGGGGAATAGATCGGCGTTTCTGCGGCTGCAATCGAGACTCCAGAATGGTATGTTGCCTCCCTGGTGCAAGGGTCAAGGATGTCTCCGAGCGAGTGCAGGACATTCTAAAAAGGGAGGGAGAACAGCCAGTTGTCGTGGTGCACATTGGTACCAACGACATAGGTAAAAAAAAGGGATGAGATCCTACGAGACGAATTTAAGGAGCTAGGAGTTAAATTAAAAAGTAGGACCTCAAAAGTAATAATCTCGGGATTGCTACCAGTGCCACGTGCTAGTCAGAGTAGGAATCGCAGGATAGCACAGATGAATATGTGGCTTAAGCAGTGGTGCAGCAGGGAGGGATTCAAATTCGTGGGGCATTGGAACAGGTTCTAGGGGAGGTGGGACCAGTACAAACTGGACGGTCTGCACTTGGGCAGGAACGGAACCAATGTCCTAGGGGGAGTGTTTGCTAGTGCTGTTGGTGAGGAGTTAAACTAATATGGCAGGGGGATGGGAACCAATACAGGGAGACAGAGGGAAACAAAAAGGAGACAAAAACAAAAAACAGAAAAGAGATGAGTAAAAATGGAGGGCAGAGAAACCAAAGGCAAGAAACAAAAAGGGCCACTGAATATAAAAGCGCTGCAGGAGAGGTAAAAACTAAAAATCATGGTTTAAAAACGAGGATGAAAACACTCTACCTAAATGCATGCAGCATTCGAAATAAAGTAAATGAGTTGACAGCACAAATCATTACAAATGGATATGATTTGGTGGCCATTACAGAAACATGGTTGCAAGGTGGCCAAGACTGGGAATTAAACATACAGGGGTATCTGACGATTCAGAAAGATAGGCAAGAAGGGAAAGGAGGTGGGGTAGCTCTGTTAATAAAGGATGATATCAGGGCAGTTGTGAGGGATGATATTGGCTCCAATGAACAAAATGTTGAATCATTGTGGGTGGAGATTAGAGATAGTAAGGGGAAAAAGTCACTGGTCGGCGTAGTTTATAGGCCCCCAAATAATAACTTCATGGTGGGGCGGCCAATAATCAAGGGAATAATGGAGGCATGTGAAAAAGGAACGACAGTAGTCATGGGGGATTTTAACCTACATATCGATTGGTCAAATCAAATCACAGGGGGTAGCCTGGAGGAGGAATTCATAGAATGCATACGGGACTGTTTCTTAGAACAGTATGTAACAGAGCCGACAAGGGAGAAAGCCATCTTGGATCTGGTCCTGTGTAATGAGACAGGAAAAATAAACGATCTCCTCGTAAAAGATCCTCTCAGAATGAGTGATCACAATATGGTTGAATTTGTAATACAGATTGAGGATGAGGAAGTTGTATCAGAAACGAGGGTACTATGCTTAAACAAAGGGGACTACAGTGGGATGAGGGCAGAGTTGGCGAAAGTAGACTGGAAACAAGGACTAAACGGTGGCACAATTGAGGAACAGTGGAGGACTTTTAAGGAGCTCTTTTATAGTGCGCAAAAAAAATATATTCCAGTGAAAAACAAGGGCGGCAAGAGAAGTGATAACCAGCCGTGGATAACCAAGGAAATAAAGGAGAGTATCAAATTAAACACCAATGCGTATAAGGTGGCCAAGATTAGTGGGAAACTAGAAGATTGGGAAAATTTTAAACGACAGCAAAGAATGACTAAGAAAGCAATAAAGAAAGGAAAGATAGATTACGAAAGTAAACTGGCGCAAAACATAAAAACAGATAGTAAAAGCTTTTACCGATATATAAAACGGAAGAGAGTGACTAAAGTAAATGTTGGTCCCTTAGAAGATGAGAAGGGAGATTTAATAATGGGAAATGTGGAAATGGCTGAGACCTTAAACAATTATTTTGCTCCCGTCTTCACAGTGGAAGACACAAAAACAATGCCAAAATTTGAAGGCCACAGGAATGTGGGAAGGGAGGACCTTGAGACAATCACTATCACTAGGGGAGTAGTGCTGGACAGGCTAATGGGACTGAAGGTAGACAAGTCCCCTGGTCCTGATGAAATACATCCCAGGGTATTAAAAGAGATGGCTGAAGTTATAGCAGATGCATTCGTTATAATCTACCAAAATTCTCTGGACTCTGGGAAGGTACCAGCGGAATGGAGAGCAGCTAATGTAACGCCTCTGTTTAAGAAAGGGGGCAGGCAAAAGGCAGGTAACTATAGGCCGGTTAGTTTAACATCTGTAGTGGGGAAAATGCTTGAAACTATCATTAAGGAAGAAATAGTGGGACATCTGGATAGGAATAGTGCAATCAAGCAAACGCAGCATGGATTCATGAAAGGGAAATCATGTTTAACTAACTTACTGGAATTCTTTGAGGATATAACGAGCATGGTGGATAGAGGTGTACTGATGGATGTGATGTATTTAGATTTCCAACAGGCATTCGATAAGGTGCCACACAAAAGGTTACTACAGAAGATAAAGGTACGCGGAGTCAGAGGAAATGTATTAGCATGGATAGAGAATTGGCTGGCGAACAGAAAGCAGAGTCGGGATAAATGGGTCTTTTTCCGGTTGAAAATCAGTGGTTAGTGGTGTGCCACAGGGATCAGTGCTGGGACCACAACTGTTTACAATATACATAGATGACCTAGAAGAGGGGACAAAGTGTAGTGCAACAAAATTTGCAGACGACACTAAGATTAGTGGGAAAGCGGGTTGTGTAGAGGACTCAGAGAGACTGCAAGGAGATTTGGATAGGTTAAGCGAATGGGCTAAGGTTTGGCAGATGGAATACAATGTCGGAAAGTGTGAGGTCATCCACCTTGGGGAAAAAAACAGTAAAAGGGAATATTATTTGAATGGGGAGAAATTACAACATGCTGTGGTGCAAAGAGACCTGGGGGTCCTTGTGCATGAATCCCAAAAGGTTAGTTTGCAGGTGCAGCAGGTAATCAGGAAGGCAAATGGAATATTGGCCTTCATTGCGAAAGGGATGGAGTATAAAAGCAGGGAGTTCTTGCTACAACTGTATAAGGTATTGGTAAGGCCACACCTGGAGTACTGCGTGCAGTTTTGGTCATCTTACTTAAGGAAGGATATACTAGCTTTGGAAGGGGTGCAGAGATGATTCACTAGGCTGATTCCAGAAATGAGGGGGTTACCTTATGATGATAGATTGAGTAGACTGGGTCTTTACTCGTTGGAGTTCAGAAGTATGAGGGGTGATCTTATAGAAACATTCAAAATCATGAAAGGGATAGACAAGATAGAGGCAGAGAGGTTGTTTCCATTGGTGGGGGAGACTAGAACTAGGGGGCACAGCCTCAAAATACGGAGGAGCCAATTTAATACCGAGTTGATAAAAAATTTATTCTCCCAGAGGGTTGTGAATCTGTGGAATTCTCTGCCCAAGGAAGCAGTTGAGGCTAGCTCATTGAATGTTTTCAAGTCAAAGATAGATAGATTTTTAACCAATAAGGGAATTAAGGGTTACGGGGAGAGGGCGGGTAAGTGGAGCTGAGTCCACGACCAGATCAGCCATGATCTTATTGAATGGCGGGGCAGGCTCGAGGGGCGAGATGGCCTACTCCTGTTCCGAATTCTTATGTTCTTATGATCTCAATAACCCGTGTATGTGGGCTGGAGATAAATATCCGGTATAAATATTGAATAAATCAGCTTTGTTTCAAACACAGTGTGTCGAATATTTGATTTCTCCATAATCAGAGGAGACTAGTTGATGTTCTGTTACCCACTGTTCCATTTTAGGGCTTTTTCTTACTCTAACTTATATCACTTCTCACCTAGTTCGCCTTCTGTCATATCAAACCTCAAAGTTGTTCCGTTTGAGTACATGACTTGTGGTTGTAGTAGGCTTAACTGCAGTGTCTCACTTTAAACTCAGCTACAATCCTTTGAACAACCCCGTTATTGAACTGTCTTGCATAACATTTGAAATCCGTTATTTCTGTATCAGTTTACCCGTTTTTGGAACCGATTTAATTTAAAGAACTCATCCGCACATTTTGCATGTGATAGCCTGTGAAATATTCTAATATTTGTAATTGCCATTGTCACAATCTCCGTTCCCTAGCCACTGACTCCCCAACTCTCCCCAACTTCTGTCTGATGCTGAACCAGACTGTTCGCAACCTTGGTGTTATACTTGACCTTGAAATAAGTTTGTGACCATATATCTGTAGCATAACTAAGATTGCTTATTTCCACCTCTGGAACATCGCCCGTCCACACTATTGCCTCAGCTCATCCACTGCTGAAGCCCTCATCCATGCCTTTGTTACCTCTGGACATGACTATTCCAACGCACTCCTCCCACATTCTACCCTACATAAACGAGAGTTGATCCAAAACTCGGCTGCCCATGCCTTAACTCGCAACAAGTCAAGCTCACCCGTTACCCCTGTTCTTGCTGACCTGCATTGCCTTCTGGTTAAGCAGTCAGTGGGTGGGGATTACTCTGTATCTGACCCGTGCTGTACGTGCCCTGGGAGTATTTGAGGCAGGGTAGACGGAGCTTTACTCTATATCTAACCCATGCTGTACATGCCCTGGGATACTGTAGACTGTGGTTTACTCTGCATCAACCCTGGTATTGTTTGGGACAGGATGGAGTGAGATTTACTCTGTATCTAAGCCGTGCAGTACTGGTAGTCATGAAATCAGTGGTAGAGAAAATGTTAGAATTGATTATTAAGCACGTGGTAACAGGGCACTTCGAAAGTAATAACAGGATTGGGCAGAATCAACACGGATTTATGAAGGGGAAATTGTACTTGACAAAACTGTTAGTGTTTTTTGAGCTTGTTGTTAGTGTTTCAGGCAGCGGGGTAACACCCATTTGGAATTTTGCATTCCTTACTGCGACTTTTGATCAGCTCACGCTTTCTGGAGTTTACTACTCAGCCTTTCTTGCCCTTGTTCCTTCATTTATCCTCTTTAGTTATTTTCATTATTTTGAATTATTTTGTTTAAGAGTATGATCCTTTAGGTTCTAGTTTCTTCTTTTTTGGTAAATTGGATTCTCTGATGCCCTCTGTTTATTGTGTCTGGACCACTGGGCTGTGTGTGTCGTTTTGGACACTGATGCAATGCTCTGTATATAGATTAAATCTGGGGTGGGGTTAATATGGGTAATACACGTTCTGTTCGAGCTTTCTCTTTTTAGTTGTTTGGGTATTCTCCTGTCCATTATTTGCTGTATCAGAGCTGCTGTGGCTTTGTGTGTCATTCTGGACACTGACACCTTGTTCTAATTTTATTCTGGATACTGGTGTATCATTCTATTTCTAGGGTTAGGGCCTTTGTTGTTTGGCACAGTGGGGTAATGTTCCTTTGGAACTTTCATGGAAGTGTTTTATTAATAATTAAATTGATGGTAAATTGAGATTAACCAAGAGATTACATTGATGAAACATAGAAACATAGAAACATAGAAAATAGGTGCAGGAGTAGGCCATTCGGCCCTTCTAGCCTGCACCACCATTCAATGAGTTCATGGCTGAACATTCAACTTCAGTACCCCATTCCTGCTTTCTCGCCATAGCGATAAGATTGGATTGTATATATATACAGTCCCTCTTTAGGGGTTGTTGGTTTAGGAAGGGTTATTTTTTAGGGGGGGTGGTTGGGTTTGTCAGTTAAAATTGGTTATTCGATGGGATGTTAGTTCCTTACTCTGTATTCAATTGATATTTGTGGAGTTAGGGAACGTAAGTAAGCCAATTGTATTTTTTGGATTTATTAATAATATTATTACCGGTGTTTTAAGTTAGGGATATTGTTAGCGTGAATGTTTTCTCAGAAGAATCACTCAACACTCAGAGTTGGTTGCAATGCCAATGCGGCCTTTATTTTTGCATGCGGGGAGGAAGCCTCAGGACTGGATCCAGGCACTTCTCTCCGCCGAACAAAGAAACTCATCGATATTTATATGTTTTACAATAGTTCTTTACAGTTACTCAGCCCACTTCGGCTGGACACAATCCAATCATAACGATTATAGATTACATATAGGTTTCTTTAACCCAATAGAATTCCCCTGATACCTCAGGAACTGCATGTTCGGTTTTTGTCAGCTCGGGCTGATTAATGACCTCGTTATGTGAGGCAGTTCTCCCCTTATCTCTGTTACTCGGGCTTCGGCTGTGTGAAATCACTGGTTCATTTTAATTATCTTGTATCCAAGGTATTCCTGGTAGTGGGCCCCACAGGGTCATTGCTCGGTCATTGCTCGGTCAGCCCCAGTTCATTACTTGACTAACGGGGTTCCCATCATGCTTGGGCAGCCATTTTATATGTGGCCGCTTTAAACTTATATGAGTTTAGATATATTCAGCAGGTGCCTAATGCCTAGTGTTTTGATATATTCAGCAGGTGCCTAATGCCTACAACAATTCCCTCCTTTCGGCAAAGGGACTAGTCCTAGTCCCCCTTTAACCGACCGCCCTACTTTTATTAGATTTTGTGCACGGCCCGATACTCCCTGCCTCAACGTGCTGGCCAGTCACGCGGTTTCAGGAGTCCCGGTTGCTTAAATCAAATTGACAAAGGCCAAATCCTCCTGCCCCTTTATTAGACAGGCTTGTTTAGTATTTGGGGACCGGTCATGGGTCCCTTTTCGTTGTGCATGGTGCTTGCATGCCTGGCAGGCCATTATGCCCCATGTTATTGCTAAGATCAATTGTATCCCGACCAGTATGTGTGAAATTATTCGAATCCAAGGATGGATGTTCACATTTATTCCCCAGTCCCAGACCTTTCTCCACCAACTCTGACTTTGTAAGTCTACATCGATATCTTCTTCCAGTACTTTGATTTTAGTTTTCAGTTGGTGGTAGAGCTTTACGGATTGACCCACCCTGAGCCTCAATTCTCGTAATACTTCGGTTAGATGTGGGTTAGGGACCTGATCTGGCTCGTCATAATCCTGCAAATGATCATGGAGCTGATCGGTTACCTCAATAACTTCAGACTTCCGGCGCCTAACCTGGGTGATATGTGCTTGCCCGATCATGACAGGTCATAGTGGTGTAAAGCAAAAGTTTGGCTGTGGTATAGGGCACTGCAGGTCATTATACTGGTATGAACGCTCAGTAGTAGAGACGCAGTATCTTCCTTTCCCTCCGTAGCCTGCCCTCGCAAAGTACATGTGTGCGGGCACTATTTCTAGTACACACCCGTCGGTTCGGTTAAACCCGCACTCGTCTAGCTCACCTCGGCCTACCGGGTGAGGGCATACTGTGATCTCCCCCCTTTGCTTGCATTCTGTTAGGGAAATTCCGGTAAGTATGTTGTTTCGACGAACGGCGGAGGTGGTGGTCAGATAGTAACGTATGGAGACATTTTCCCGTATTACTCTGATATTCTCTAGTTGGTACAGGGGGAACGGCCCTGAGTCCGACGTGGCTATAGGGATCATCAGGACTATCCCTATCCCAGTATTCCTACCCATCTGGCAATCTGGAATTGCTGGGTATACTCGGGTCAGTCTCTTCAGAGTACAATTATCCAGTGTCCCCCTCTGGTTAGCCAACTGAGCCAAATGTGAACTGTCTATCCAATCGGGTACTTCCCCGCGTTAGATCTGGTCGAGATTGTGGCGGATCTGTCCCACCATGCACAGACCATAAGCGTGACAGAGTTGCCCCTGTCTTTGCTTTCCTCTATCTTCTTTTTCTCTATCAATGAGGTGATTGATGGTTTTGGCATGAGCTTCCAGGACTGAGATGCCATCCAACTGGATTTCGGCACCCTCTTTTCCTAGGTTGGCTTGGTCTTCCTGGTTTTGCTCCACCCTCTCTAATAACCCCTTCATCACACCTCTAAGCTGTTCCACCCTCTCATTTAACCCTTGTATATCTATCGAGTTTACTACGGAGGTCCCTGTATTGAAACCGGTAGCAACATCATTAACTATTCCCCTCTTTATCCTGGAGGCTGACCCCTGTCCTCGGAATCTACTGGCACCCATTGCATCGGCAGCCTGCTGCATTACAACTTTACTTAATACATTGTACATCTTCCTAGACTGTTCTGTACAGTATTCCAGCATCTGGATGCCTGAAATATTGATCAGGACAGGCACAATTTCATGTTTAACATTATCATACAATAATTCCCCTTCGTTGTACATTACAATCCCATTCTCTGGTTCCTTAGTAGTTATGGGACAAGGTAGTTCCTCGGGCAATGTAGTGGTTCTTATGGGGCGCGGTGTCGGAGGGGGTGAGAAGCATACATACAATGATATTGCAGCCGCCCCCACCTCCTCGTAGTACCCACACAGCCCCACTCCCTTTTTGTGGATGACTGATTGCTGGGACTGTCCCGGAGGCGCACAAATTATGCCGAAAGTACATTCATCGGGCCCTTTGACATCCCTCCGTTTAATGCAGCTGCTCCTTATACCCGTGGAGCACTGTACACATACCCGGTTCTTATTAGGATTTACTTGTAACCATGCATTAAAATAAGTCCTGTCCTTGCTCCAATCCTTGGCTGCTGGGATGCACATTCCATCCGTTAAATTAAACAAGACTCCATAGTTCATGTAGTTGTTTATTTCCTGAATGCGCTGCAATCCGTTGGTATCATCCAGTGTTTGCATGGGTCTTGAGGTTCCCAGTATCATGAGTCCCCAGTGTCGAAGTCACCACTGCGGTCCCATCTTGGTGAGTGTTTTATCTGAAAATTTTAAACAGATAGCCTGGTCATCACCAGGTGTTAGGTTCTGGTCTACTTGTGACACTGTCACTCTGTGGAATCGAAGGTAAGGATTAGGTTAACCATATTCTTTATAGTCGTACCATCTCTATCACTTCATGTCCCTGTCTGGGCTGCCGTCGGTTTTGCGTTTGAGCCTGCTGTGCTCGAGCCTGCACAATGACCCATCTAAATATTATCCAAACTCCAATCAACACTAATGCCACCATTATTCCTCCAAACATCGCTGTCTGCTTTACCGTTAGGTTGGGTTTGTGGACTACACCTACCCACCGTGGGGTACATTGGCTCTATTGCCATAGGTGATGGTGCTATGGCTGCGCACTGCACTATCCGTCTAGTCCCGTTTTTTTTTTAAACATCTCTTCCAGCCTGTTTATCTTAGCTTTTAACTCTTGACCAGCTAGTTCCATTTTATTTTTATTCTGAATATCCCACCATTTCCTCTGTCTGTCAGGTGAGTCTTCTTTATTTTATTAAGAAATCCAAATTAATAATGTCCAGTATAAAACAGCTGTCAATGGAAAGGGTTAACTCCTTTACAGGTTTGTAAGAAAGCCTGATGTCATTACGTGACTTCACGTAATCATCCGAAAAATTCTTTATTTTTAAGTCTTTGTGTCTTCAAAACTTGCTTAGAAATTAGGAATCCTTTAACCAGCATAAATTAGTAAAGTGGTCATAATAAAAATCTTCTCATCAGGGAAGACGGCATTTTAGAGTAAACTCCAATGTTTTCTTAACTTCTAATTCAAGTACTTGCCAAAGAATTTAAAAAAAAATTGATTTAAAACGAGACCACACATTTTGAATAGCAATTTTGTTTACTGAAATTCAATTTTTAAAATTTTTTAAAATTTCTCTCTCAGCACAAAATCTAAACTTCTGTGCCAGTTCCATTTTGGAAATCTTTTCAAACTGCATTGAAACTTTCTCATAATTTAAAATTCGAATCCATGTAGAGTGTTTTTTTACCTCTTCCAATTTTTTTTTCTTCTAATTAAACCAATATCTTTTTCACAGCAAACATCAACTAGTATTTAGTAAGTTATGTCTTTTTTCATCACAAACACATTTGTTAATTTAAAATCATTTGTTTACTTTCAAAGTGGCGTCTTTATCTTTTTCTTTTCTCCATAGCTTTAAGGGTTTGAGGGCTGCTTTTCGTTATCTCAAAATGCTCCAGTTTCAAAGTCGTTAAAATATCTCTTCTAAACTGCTAAAGCTTGCTGTTTTTAACATTTTTCAAAAGTTCCTTTTACACCTTCGCAGATAGCTCACCACTCGCCCAGGAGTTTGACCTGATCAGATTTAATTTAATAATTTTTTTTTTGAATCCACCTCAGTATTTTCTGTGCCTTCTCTGAATATCTCAAAATCCCAATTCAAACTTTGTAATTTAAAACCCTTGTTTTTTTGAGCTAGAAGCTTTCTTAAAAGGCATTCTTTATCTCAATCCGAGACTAAATTTATGTCTTTCAACCCAATGTAATCAATTTTTTATCTTTTGCTCAACAAACCTATCATTTGTACATTTCCTAGCTCCGTAACTTATCATCCGAATAAATCCACACCTGCGTTTCTAACTTAAAATGTCTTAAAACTTCCCACATACAGGACAACAATACAAAGGGTTAGCTAAAATAAACAGACACTTGCATTCCTCTTCCAACCAGGCTTTCAGAAACATGACAACATAAAAATTCATTCCACAGTCACAAAATCACACAGGGACTCTCACTCAACGACCAGACATTTACAACAGTCTCTCTTCTTTCCTATTAATTGTTTTGGCCGGCTCTATTTTTGGATCCATGACCTTTCAGGGAATTCGTAGTTTTATCTAAATAATTCCTCACATAACTTTTGTAGTGGACTACCGGTATTGGTTTTTCCGTTCCTTCACCCACCATTCCCATTGGGCTCCTGGCAGGTCCTGAGGATCCCATCCTGCTCTAATCATTTTCTCGATTAGTTTCTTTTGCTTTTCCGCCAGTTGGCGGGTAAGGGACCCTTCTGATTCCCACTCGAGTTTATCTGCTTTATCTGGCCATTCCTGGGTAGGACTAGAACCGTTAGGAATCTACTCTCAGAGGTTTGCCTTTTACCTCGCACAACTTGTAGTAGACCGTCTCTGGGCTGCTGCCAGGTCACAAGTCTGCTGTTACACAAACTTATACAATTCTTAAAACGCATTTAAGCAATTCCCGCAGTGCTCTACGTATCCTTAACGACTACCTACCACCGCTCTGCCCGTTGGTCCGACCCTGTTCACAGGTTTGGATTCCGTTAGCCAATGTACACCGCTTGGTTCTACCCCGGGGTATATTTCAAATCACACTACTGGGTCCGGAAGATGTCTCTCGGTATCACGATCCCACGGTCCAAGTGTGTTCCCTTGGTTCCTGGTCATCACGTGGGACAAAAGTCCTCTTAATTCAGACTCAGGCTAGGCGTTTGAGATATTAGACCGTCTCCTCGTGTCAATCAACTGGCTTCCACCTTCCGCACCCTTTATAATTAAAAATCATTTTTTTTATACTCACCCGGGTTTTTCCAAGGGCGTCCAGCGACTCTGGGAAATCCTGCCAACTATGCCACTGTTAGTGTTAGTGTTTTATCAGAAGAATCACTCAACACTCAGAGTCGGTTCCAACGCCAATGCGGCCTTTATTAATGCCAGCGGGGAGGAAGCCTCAGGACTGGATCCAGGCACTTCACTCCGCAGAACAAAGGGTTTCATGGATCTTTATATGTTTTACAACAGTTTACTACAGTTACATCATATAGATTATAAATTCAAATAGACCAATAGATAGAGTTAGTTTTTAAACATAAAGTGGCTCATGTGTTGCTAAGAGATGTGTTGCTAAGAGATGTGTTGCTAAGAGATGTGTTGCTAAGGGGTGTGTTGCTAGGAACGACTCATGTTCCAGGCCCCCCTTATCTTACTGTCCTTGGGTGCTGTCTTTGGTAGCCTCCTTATCTTAATCCTGTTACAGAGCCATATTGTCCTTACTTCCACCAGAACATTTAGTCCTGAGGCCTGGCTGATTAAAGACACCTGCAGAATTTGCTTGTTATTCCTGTGTGTGGGAAACAACAATTATCAGTTTCCAGGAATGCGGTCTAATTCAGCGAACAGAAATCCATTGAGGCTTCACTGGTAGCCATTTTATGATACAAGTTCCATATAGTTCTAACCTTATACTACAGGTGCCGTTGCCCTAGGGTGCCTAATGCCTACAACAGGGAGGGTTTAAACTAATACAGCAGGGGGATGGGAATCTATGCAGGGAGACAGAGTAAAATGGGGGCAGAAGCAAAAGGTAGAAAGGAGATAAGGAAAAGTGGAGGGCAGAGAAATCAAAGGCAAAAATCAAAAAGGGCCACGTTACAACATAATTCTAAAAGAACAAAGAGTATCAAAAAAACATGCCTGAAGACTGTGTCTCAATGTGAGGAGCATTCATAATAAGGGGCAGATAGCTGTTAATGGATATGATGTAATTACGGAGACATGGCTCTAGGGTGACCAAGGCTGGTAACTCATCATCCAGGGGTATTTAATATTCAGGAAGGATAGACAGAAAGGAAAAGGAGGTGGGGTAGTGTTGCTGGTTAAAGAGGAGATTAACACAATAGTAAGAAGGACATTAGCTTGGATGATGTGAAATCTGTATGGGTAGAGCTGCAGAACATCAAAGGGCAGAAAACGCTAGTGGGACTTGTGTACAGACCACCAAACAATAGTGGGGAGGTTGGGTATGGCATCAAACAGGAAATTAGGGATGCGTGCAATAAAGGTACAGCAGTTATCATGGGTGACTTTAATCTACATATAGATTGGACTAACCAAACTGGTAGCAATACAGTAGAGGAGGATTGCCTGGAGAGTATAAGGGATGGTTTTCTCGACCAATATGCCAAGGAACCAACTAGAGAGCTGGCCATCCTAGACTGG